>NC_071289.1:90180758-90806008 GCF_943734705.1 Anopheles coustani
GGCCGCCACACCGACCGGAAGGAGATCTCCTTCGTTTAACGCAAAAAGCTGTACGCTTTTCATTTGGGGGGGCCCTATCCCCCCTCCTTTGCTTGAGAGATCTCTTCTCGTCGGTCGTTCCTTTCAGATGCCACCGGGTTTTCTACAGAATGCAGCAAGAGCAAGCAAGCACACATACATGTTCAGTAAACTTTTGTGTTTCTCGAAAGGACACGGTTCGCTGATTATAATTCCATTATCTAGAAACCGTGCTTGTTTCACTGAACAGCGACAGCAGCGAACATTCTGCTGCCTCGCTTGACACTTGAGAAAAGTGTGAAAGAATTTTTCATCATCCCCAAACCACTCTTTCGTAGCGATAATGCAATTGGCAAAGAATAAACTATATAATAATATGAAAACACGCGACCGAGTATTATTTTTATTGTCGCTTCACGCGAGCTAAAAACCGGCCACGAAGCGTTCGTCCTGTTGCCAGCAGGACGAGGGGACTTTCACTTTAAACTGTTCGCCTTCAACTCGCACCAACCGCTAGACGATCGAACAGAAAGAAAACGACGACAGGCAGACACAGGAGGATTCGGGAAGATCCTCACAGGAAAATTATCGCGTGGGTACGTTGTCCTACTAACCGAAAAAGGAGACAGACACAACGACGGGTGTGTTGCCACCGTCGTGGAGGCGTCGCTAGACAGTGCATCTATCTGTTGCCCCGGCGGGAAAACGGAATGCACGATGATGCACAAATAATATTAATTAAATTTCTTCCTTTTAACTCGAGCCGAAGAAAGGGGAAAACTTACGACCATCGGCGGATGGACACATGCCAGGAAATAAGCTAGTTTACTTAGCTTAATTGGGGCCGGGCAATTTTTTCCAGGAATTATTATTTATGTTTTGTTCGATAAACTTTATTATTTAGTGTTGTACTTTAATTTGTTAATTGGATTATTGATAATATTGATAATCAGGAACATACAACTCTAAAGACATTCAAAATAGTTTTTTAATTGTCTGCTAGTTGAATATAAATTAAGTTATTTTAGAAGTGAAAAATTTTGTCCCTGTCAGTTTCAACAACTAATAAATAAAACCTTGAAAAGCTTCTATCATATACGCAACTAATAAAATCAAACCATTTCAGTTTTTCCCACCTTTGAAAGTGCTAGAGATTCCGTTTACCATTTACCAGCTTAACCGCAATCAAAAGTTCAGAAGATAGCTTTGAACTGAAGAGTCTTTTTGTGTGCATTTTTCGCACTTGAAATGTTCTACGATAATGATTGGAAAAAATGGTTACACTTAAAGAAGTAGTACTTAAATGATTACACTTTATGAAGTGTTAGAAATCGAATCCTTTTACCGAATGATGACTCTTGACGATCGAAAATATAGCTCAGCACCCCCGTCGTTTCCACTTTACCCAACGACTGGCTGTTTGCCAAGCTTTCGATGAATGGGTTGTCTGGAATGGCGCGGCGTACCCGAAAGCGATGCATTAGAAAACATGCACACCATTTCCCTTTTGCCCAAAACCAGTCGTGACTGAATTTCGCCATCGCGAAATTTGCAGACTACCTTTCGTGTTCACGACTCGTCAGAGGTTTTTGATTCCTGCAAAATGTAAAACAGGTACGTGTGCTTGGCCTCACAAAAAACCGATTTGAATTGAATATAGGAACGCAATTCTGGTTCGATAGCTATATTTCGTTTGAGTGAGCAGAAGGTTGTGAAAAAGGATGCTGATGATAAGCGTACAGGAAATAAACGGAGTTGCCATTTGTCAGTGAATTTTCAATTTGTCCTACGCGTCCGTAACGGCGGCGTCGGCAGAATGGTGGGTATGATTCTTTGCAAAACAAATGCAAGGCAAGCAACGGTAGATGGGAAGGAATATATGCCCCGGAAAGGACACACTACTGCAGTTAGGGGGTATCGTCGTGTCGGTTCGTTGCATTCCATGCTTTCCCAGGGGTTGCAACTGCAGTCTGCGGACACAGAGTTGACACACTCTACATGCCGTTTACACCCTCGGGATGGGTGTTGCCTGCTTTTTCCAGCACGCGTTAGCGAACAGGGACCGGAGGCGAACTCTCTATGAATACATTTGCACGAGTAATGAGACTGTGTCAGCACGAGCGAAATATAACAGCGC
Source organism: Anopheles coustani (assembly GCF_943734705.1). Lineage (NCBI taxonomy): Eukaryota > Metazoa > Arthropoda > Insecta > Diptera > Culicidae > Anopheles > Anopheles coustani. The sequence goes on from NC_071289.1 coordinate 90,182,914, forward strand.
GCCAGGACTCTATAATGTGCTGTGAACTATCCAAAACAGGCTTGTGACAGGATCAAAAGCGGCTTCAACGTTTCGTTGCTTGTGTGATTTTGGGTGTTAGAAACGCTGACCTTGCAGTTGTTGGCTAGTAGGTTTCAGCATACCACAACTTTACTGTCCAATAACCGGAGGACCTTCAATAGGATGAAGGATGGGATTTGAAACCGTGAAGAGCACAATGGTGACAAAGACCCTGATTTCTCGATAAAACTACAGGGATTCGACGAGGCCGTGGTTATAAAACTGATGAGATTGTCAGAGCTGAACGTCACACGCGTCACGAACTGCAGTGGATCAAGTGGACACCCTTCCGGAACATGTCAAGGATATTTATCTAATTGCACCGAGACCGTCCTTCGTTGAGTCCCCCGGGACAATCCCGGACGACGGCGCCTAGCGTTTTCCGTTATACCAGAGGCAAATGTTAGTGGTGGAAAATGTCAACTCCATTGGAGAGGGAAAAAGAAAAGACGCTGCTATAGGCGAAACTGTGTGTCTGTAAGGATAAATTAAAAGATATGCACCAAGCAGCGAACCTCCCCATGGGATAGACGGATCATGATGATGCGAAAGGGACGGAAAAAGCTAGGTTGAACCAAGAAGCGCATCCAAGGATAATCATACCTCTCTCAAGGTGAATGCAACCGCATCCCGACAAGATTGTGGTTTTTCATGTCGTGCGGGCAAAGACGCTCTCTCGTCTTTGAGGGGGAATTACAAGGTTTTGCCATTAAGCGCATTTAAAGGATAGTCTTACAAAAAGGGATTCAACTGGGAGCTGCGAGTATTATCGTTATGGCGTGTGGGGAGTGGATTATGACAGAGCGTAATAATTGAAGCGAGTTCTTGTAAGTCCTCTAGCGAATGAAAAGGCTCTGGCAGAAGTAGACATGCAGCATGTCAACGACTATGTGCATTGAGAATACAGCATTGCATAGAAAATAAACTAAACCTCGTCCAAAGCTTACATAGACGTAAAAAGATGTCATAATGAAGGTATAATAAATTAAATTCGCCAAAGAGTTGCTCTTTCACTTGGTTTTCCCTAATACTTTCACTTTCAATTGAACTACACGAAAAGAGTTTCCACTCTTCAACAGACTCTCTCTTTCAGGAACTAGAGTCGAGCATCGACTCTGCTTCGAAATTTTACTTGGACAAAAGTAACCATCTACTCTAAAACTTGTTGACTCTAAAAAAAACACAGCAACTGATCCACCAAAAACAACGAAAAGCGACGCCCGGAAAAGACAACTGTGTTCGCCGAGAGGCTCACAACAACTCTCGCTTTTCACCGTGGTTAAGAGGTCGGGAAAGTTTTGGACCGCAAAAATATGGTAATGCACTGCGCGACACAAGACACAAAACGACGGAGGAGGTCGCCGCCCCCGCACACAGCTGCAGCCCGGAAACCGGAAGTGGCTTGAGAGGGCGTGCGAAAAAGTGCCAGCCACGGAGAAGGGAATTTCGTTTATTTTGCTCCAACAAAGTTTTGTCCCGGCGAGATGTTGCCATGTTTGAAGAGTACGAGTCGCTTTTTAAACGATGTTCGGAGAAAATGGTTTACATAATTTAAAATTGAATTTACTACAAAGATGGTAACATTTGAGACGTTTTGGTGTCGTAAACAAAAACAAGTCCCAATATTCAGAGCGGCGCATTCCATTCCGGTTACCTTCAGGTGTCAACAACGGAATATTCCAGTCATAGACAAGCATGTACAAATGACCACGATACATCATCAGTCTACTAAACACGCAACACTTTTCTCTTTTGTCATCTTCAGGTGATACCTGTTTTTAAAGATACCACACTAAAAATAGCAATTTATGGATGAGATTCCTTGCTACCGTGACAAGTTCAAGATGGACATGGGTTGAATTACGAACATCGTTCATTAGAGGTGTACAAGGCAGAAGTAACGAATCCTACGCCTCTTGTCCAGTTTGCTTGTCCATACGGCAACACCGTGGAGGAGCTGTCAATCAATTCTTTGCAAAGAATGTGCCACTAAAAACAATGATATTCGGACAGAAACAGAGTTTCATAGCCCATAAACAACCAGATAACCACCTAGAACAACCTTCACTGGCTGGTGGCAGTATCGGTGTTCGAGGATCTAGTGTTTTTTTTCGGCTGGAGGGTAGTTTTATGTCTCTGGCACGTTAATTAACCGATACTCCGCATGTTTACGCAGCGCTACTGTTGGGAATATCTTCGTTCCTCTCGAGGTTGCTCTCAAGCGTAAGCAGACCATGCACGATTGACGAGAGTACTTTCGGTAGAGCAGAAGAAAAGGAAAGCTGAAATTGGCCAAATTGTCCATCATTTAGTGTTGGACGCATTGTTGCATACTGTTTATGCTATATTGCGAGCAAAGATAGCAGAGAGACACAGAGAAGAGAGAAGGAACTCTATGGCCAAAGGCGAATGTATAGGGGGGGTTGTAAGTATCTGCAGGGACGCTCGACGCAACGGAAGTCGCCATATGCAGGCCACTATTGAGAGCAGCACCGAACGATCGGTGTTTGATGTTGTTGATTGCAGTTGCGCGTCTGATAAGATAAAAGGCCTCTTGATGAGCGTACCAGCGGGACGTCGCCGAGGTCGTTATGCACTGGGGCAGGAAGGCCAGGAAGAATGCACACAAGGGCTGGGAACAGTAGTTGCCCACTTGCAACACACAGTTATTGGACAAACTTTCCTTCACCGAACCACCGCCCCAAAAAAAAAAACGGGTTGCATGTGTGACTCTATCCTCCGTGACGTGCTAAACTTCTAAAACATTTCAAGCCCCCAACTAAAGGCGTCGGTAGTAAAACAATCCGAAAACAAGAACACGAAAAAAGGATGATGTGCTCCATACTCATATGAGAAATTTGTTACCACACGTGAAGTCGTTGAATGTTGGTAAATCGTCGCCCGGGAACGAACGATGGACGGCATCGGGTTTAAGGGAAGGCTAATTTGGGTCGTTGATGTTGCGCCAGAGAGAGAGGGAAGGGTTGAAACGGATGATGGATCGCTTTGGATGACTCCACTCGTTTGCCAGATTTTGGCCGACAACAACCGCAGCCTGCTGTGTGTGGCGTACCAGCAGCTGGACGAGCAGACGGCTACGTTAGGTCCACACTCCTTTCTTTCATACACCTTCCTCTGTCCTGTTGTCACTCGACCAAGAATGCCATTCGTGGCATCATAAATAATGTCTCAACTGAAAAGTGGCCAATTGCTAATGACAAACTTTGTCCATCGTGGTTGACATTCATTCACCGGCACACTGTTATCATTACTGGGGTTCCGAAAGGGGTTGCGATAGAATTGGGGTTAAAAGATACAGCTTCAGTCTAGAGTTAGCGTCCTTTTTCTAAGTATTTCAAGAATGTTGCTTTTCAATACCACACGAATATGAATCCCTAAAAGTGGAAGATGTATAATACGGTATAAATGTTAAAATTGTTTCAAATCCACTCAACGAACCCGAAATCCGACCTCCAGCCCACGAATAAAAGCGACAATCAAAAGGTTTTACTGAACTTTGAGGGCGGTAATTTTCGCTCGATAAAATTCCGGAACAACGATTTCAATCTCGTAATTCCTGAAAGATGCTAAATTACCCATTTAATAAAGCTCTTCCCATGCCGATGCTCAATCCACAGAGATTTCATCCTGATACCGAAAACACCTTGGCAGCCTTCCAACAACAATGCGCGCCACCGGTGGTGTACGGAAGACAACAAGGACCGCCTGTTAAACCAACCAAAGCCAGGCTCATAATTTACAGTTTAATCCATTACCACGTCCTTTTGCGTGGAAGCAGTATGGAGCGGGGGAAATCAGCATAAGCGACGCACTGGAGGCCTGCACGACGTCAAGGTTTTCCTCCATTCGTGCGGTGCTACCGTGGGTTAAAAACCATTTATTAATCCTCGACGGCATCCATGTACAGTCCTCCAACGCACTCCACTTTCGGTTCGAGTTTATTGGCCATATTGAACTCGTCTCGCTTGCTCGCTAACCAACCAGCTGCACACAAAAACCAAAATACGTTGCATTGAACAGGCTTCGTATCTCGAGCCCTCTTAGAAGAATACATAAAACGGCATCAATCGATAGGGTTTTTGCATACTTTTTTTTGAGGTTATGAACATTCTAACGCACATTCCAAACCCAAAGTTCTAACTTGGCGAAGTTTTTCAGTGACGTGCTAATCGAACAATTTTCGCCTGAATTCAATACTGAACACACTCATGAAGGAAACTGATAATCTTCAAATCAAACCCGCAGTAAAAAGGATTGTACGCCTCCCGGTGAAGGAAGACAAAAATAAAACACACAGAAATATCGGAAATGGATACACTCTGGAGCAGTCCGAACGTGTGGGGTGGGTAGGAAAAAAAGACGGACGCATGCGCGTGTGATGGAGAAAGATTTTTCCGGTGGTTTTTACGCGCGGCTCACCGTGGCTAGGATAGTCAAGTGGCCAGTGGACGCTATGCTACGATTGAAGAAGAACTAAGAAGCACAGAAAATTCTATACAAAATATTCAGTTTGAATAATCTTTGATGAAATTCATCCCGTTTCTGTGCTACTCTCAAATACAGAAATGAATAATAGAATGCCAAAAAAGGGATCATAGTATTTTCTTGGAAAAACTTCAACTTCAGGAACGCGCCTCGCACCTGAATACTCTATTCTGCATCAAAACAGATATCAATTAAAAAATCGATAAATGTTATGGATCTTCGGCCCCCTTCGGCGGGGATCCTGCGGAAGTAATGAATAAAAAATGTAGCCAGGAAAAAAACCCCCATGCATACACATTAGTCTGTAACGTCCATATATCATGGACTTTGAGAGCTTATCAATACATCGATGATTATTTGATTGATTGATACGCTCCGTATCGGAACGGAACCGAGCGAACCCACCGATGTGGATAAAGCTGGGGATGTTTAATGGCGCGTGTACACGGTTCTAAAAGTGGAGCCCAAAATCGAAAGCAAACACACTTCTAATGAATACAAACGGAAATTATTCATACGTTGCGGGTGATCGATAATTCGAACTCTTGTAATTTTTGATGCATGATAAAACGAGTAATAGGTTGTTCAAAATAGAAAAGCTATCAACACTAAGCCTGCTTAAAGTTTAAGTGGTACACTTTGTGGAATTGAACTACACGGTATTTCATCATCATAAATACTAGCTGTAACAGACAGACAAATTTTAGAAAAAGTACAACATAACGTATGTAGCCTGAGTGGGGGAAAAAATAATACTTATCCATATGTCCTAACCTCGCTAATGCCATTTTTCTGGCTATCTAAACTATTAAAACACGAGTCGTTGATATTTGAAGCTCAAACTCAAAGTCTTTCCCCCACACAAAGGAAAGTCCAATGGATCGCGGATGCGGACACAAATTTCACAGAGAAGTGTAGAAAGGATCGCTTCCACTCCAAATTCGCAACACCATAATTGGTTGCGGTTTTCGCGCTTGTGGTTGGGTTAATTACATTGCTCTACCCTGAACTGACACGCGTCAGTATCTACAAGGAAGGAGTGTCCGGGGTGCGGGGACCCGTGAAAAGTGAAACGGGAGAGGATCACCTCGCGCAACGGGCCACCAAAATATGCGTCTCCATATGTTCCGGTTGACCGGTACCGCTTTTTTTCCTTCTCCCGCGGACACACATTGATGCAAATAGCTGGTCCCCAACTTCTCCGCCTCATCACTCCGCCGGCCCATCCGTCCTCCCGTTGGGGATTCGTTAACAATTTTGCCACAGGCATCGTCGTTTTCGTCATCCGTCACCGATTTGGCACATGGCGCGCGCGGGGGGCCTATTGTTTCGTCGGAGCTGTAGTTTCACATCGGAATACCGTCATAAATACATCATGCTTGAGCAGCGACGCTTCGTCTTCGGGATGACCAAATCGCATTCCACACACAACAACTTCCACCTCTCGTTTGTTCCTCGGGACACTCTACTTTGGCACATGAAAAGTACGTCCGCATATCGGCAAACGCCACCATCCTTTTGTGAGTTGGCGGCGGAATTTCATCGCCTGCTTTCCTGGACGGGCAATCTTACCTGCAAAGAAAGTAACAGAAATAAACGAAGTTAGAAAAACGAACAAAGGCCAAGAGAGGGAGGAAACAATATAGCCTGTGTCTGTGTGGGGAAGTAATAAAAATGTTTCGAATTGTTGTCGAAGAAGGGATCTGCAACGTGGCGGCAACTGGCATCAGTTTCGTTTGGGATGAGAAAATCTTTATTGCCATAAAAATACCATTCGCCATGAGGAGGACGAGGGCCCTAACTGACACAGTATGTATTTGAGAAAACATTAATCACACCACGAAAAGATGAATGTTGAAACGAATATGTCTTGAAACCTCAAATTTAAGAAACTGCGGTCAACTGTACTTGATAAATATTTCTTTTTAAACTAATGATCTTTAACAGGTATGAAACGTTTTTTAAAGAGGTTCAACAGAGAATAAATATTTTACAAATGCTTTAAGCTAGAATAAAACTGACCATTTGAATCCCAATTCGTGTACTTCGAAAACGTTCATGAACATCAAAGTCGGATGGTGTAAAATACTTGTACTGGCGGATGGGTTCTTTAAAAGTCCGAAGCAACCCATTCCCAGGGCAAGGCATTCGAAAAAAAACCGCTGCCTGAAAAGTTGGTCGTAAACGAAACGCGGTTCATTTCCATTTCGCCGGATGAGGCAGAACGGCGCACGACGAACCCTCCCGGCCGGATCGATGACAATCTCATTTCAAATCGAAATGTGTGAAGCAAGCAATGGCGGAAGCAAAAGCGACACTACGCCACAACATCGCTGGCTGGGAATTACGCATGACGGAGCACATGGGCTTGGCATTGGGGGAAAGGGCTGGAATATGTGGTATAGTCCGCAGAACGCACCAGAGATAACAAGCCACACCAAAAGCAGAGGCTCGTGTGTAATCGCTCACTCTCGGACCTTGGGTGGTTTCGTCAGTTGGTCCCCGTTCGATTGCCAAATTATTCGTCATGCGGTCATGCGAAAATGGGGATCGCACACGCGAATAGCACGCATTTTACTGCCGACTTAGGAGAAGTTTTCCTTTTCAAAGGCAAAGAAGTTCGCTTTCTCTTTCTACTACGGACCTTTACGATGCGCGAGAACGGTTCCAATTCGGGTTTTTTAGGTGCTTTTCAAACACGTTGTTGTTAATCTGTTCAAAGTAGCATGAATCTGCTATGGAAAATACTTTACCAACAGGCTTTAATAAGTAGATTACCATCGATTCCAACCGACCACGCACAAGTTTGTTATTTTCTTGCATTCTCACCTCGAGGGTGTTAATCATAACATCCAGCCCCCTATCCAACCGTAAAGCCAACAAATGCCTTCGTTGTCTGCAAATGTATTTATTCTTTTTATCTGGTCAATCTAGAGCAGTGATGTCAAACTCGTTTCACCTTGCGGGCCGCATTTCTTCCCAAAATAGGTTCGCGGGCCGCATTTTCTCCCAAAATAGGCTCGCGGGCCAAACCATATAATTGATTGGAGTGATGAAAATATGTTCTTATCAATGTGGTTTTATCTTAACAGTCAATCATGTTTTACATTTTCACATTTTTTCATATTATATTACTTCTTATAAAATTTATAAATTTTGAGTAAAAGAGAGGGTTTGTTGCTCAATCATTTTCCAAATTTTAACGAATTCAAATCAAGTTTATTGAAATATATTTTGCAGTTCAACACTATTGTGTATTTTGTTAATGATTTTAGAAAAGTAAAGGTATTGTAATTACAATAGCTAACTTATTGCTCCGCATTTGTTATTTTGTTTGGAATGGTCTTGTAGTATAGAAACGTTTGTTTTCTATAAACACTATTTATCCACTTGTCTAGAAAAATCTGTGTAAAACCTTTGCTGCAAAGTTGCATATCACTTTCTTATTGAAATAGTTTAAATTGACATTCGTTCAGTTCTCTTGCAATTCGCAGTTCGTGAAAAAATTTACATTAAATATTTTGGTAATTGCTATAAGCCAATACTCAAGGATCCAAACTTTCGATGTAATGTTTCAAAGACCGCGTCCACACGGCATCGTAGCGTAGCGATTTTGACACTCCGTCGTAGTCTCAATTATTTTTTATGGCCGTGGCTAAGGCCTCTCGACCAACATTTCCACTACGACGGAGTGTCAAAATCGCTACGCTACGATGCCGTGTGGACGCGGGGAAAGGGGTCGCGGGCCGCACCCAATGGTCTTGCGGGCCGCATGTGGCCCGCGGGCCGCATGTTTGACATCCCTGATCTAGAGATTATGCTAATTGAAAGATGTTCTTAAAACAAACATTGAAAATAGGAGTAAAGAGTGATTCTTTTCTTATTTTGGATTGCGAGATTGAGTTGGCAAGAAAGTGGAACATATTTTTCTCTCTTCAAGCAGATGTAACATACACACACACAGTGAACTAAATTCATGGCAACAAAATATCAGTGAATGGCTCATTAGAAGTTCATGGTCGGCGACGCATAAACCTAGCAAATTACCAGAGCATACGGCACATCACCCAACCCAGAGAATCAGGGTCCGTTCCGTTCGCCGGCGCGCAGCAACATTGAAAGAGAAACCGCCATAAATTCCGGTAACCACGCTAACCGACCGAAGGGCCTACAGCCTAGAGCCTAACACTGTCCGCCTGGCAGGAAGCCGCATGATACATTTCTCATTAGCATGTCGCACGGCGAGTCCGTATGTACAGGAGGCCGATTTGTTTCTGGATTTACCGGCAGCAGATTTGTGGTGGTCCTCGCACGGGAAGGATATACAATAATGAAAAAATAAAACATCTGAGCTAAAGCGTCCAGCAAATGGCTCCTAGAACTCTGCGAAAAGCGCTACGAAATCTTCTCCCGAGGCTGGCGTGTAGGTGGTGTGCGCTCCTTCCTTCTGGCAAATGCTGCTTTGCAATGCAGATTTTCCTGAAGGACACGAACGTAGCCAACGTGTGGCTGGAGTAGAATGAGTTTTACTGCCTCTTTCGGGGGAATGAAAGCGGCGCTTTATGTTCGCTACCTTCCGCATCGACGCTTCACCAATCATCATCATCAACATCGGCAACTCGGTTACCATCTCTCTTTGCAGCACGGACTCTTTAAGGAGCCACAGGCGTTAAAACCCAGCCAGGCAGAGAGAATCCGCCAAGCTTTTCCTTCGTATGACTTTTTCCCCCATTAGAACCGGTGCCGACCCGAACGAATTGTTCTCAACTAACACATCGCTCCAGTGCAACTTGCGGACCTGGAAATACTAACGAATATGGCCCGGCAAGTTCAAGTGTACTCTCTTTTGCTCCTTTATCTCGGTAACGGTTTTTTTTTCGCACCAGCACCTTTTCGCAATGGCCCCCACCGAAGGATGAAACTCCAGATTCCGACCGTCCAAACCGAGTCTACTTCTAACAGCAGCTTCTCTTAGGGGGAACACCTCGGCGCCGTCCGGTGGCGTACAACAAAAAAAGGGAATAGTACAGAACGAAAACTCAAAGACTCCAAGAACGGATCCATCCTGTGCTGGGTGTGTTCCGGATTTCCCTCCCTTCCACCCTGCGAGCCTTAAGTGGTGAGCACGACGAAGGAAATAAACGGATGCACCGGAATTGCATCAAGTGCAGGGGACGGCGCCAACGCGTACAACATTCGCTGCGAGACACAGTTGCAAAAAAGAACGATGATGATAGTAACAACGAGATTTTCCCCTCCAGTGGACCACAAACACGGAGAGCTAGTTGTGTTGGCACTTTTTCCTTCCACTGTAAACATTTATATCCTCTTGGAAGGAGTATAAACCAACGCGAAACAACACGGCGTTGGTAGGGGAAAGAAAAACGAGAACGTACCAAAATAAATGATGGCAATAATCAAACACACCGTTGTGTACACCATCGGCGGAGGGTATCCTGTCGACAAGGGTTAAGAGAACAGCAGAAGGGGTTGTTGCTCCGTCCTCGGCTTAAACTGCGGGCGACGGCGGTTCGCCACGTTTTGAAAAAAAAAAAACCGGCCGTAATGAGGGCCGATTTCATGTCACCCCGGAGCAAGATTGCCACCTTCGTCGTCCTTTTGGCTACCACCAGCAAGCAGTCCTTTCTTTGGCTAACGAAGTTGCAGCTGTTCGATTCCAATGTTGTATTCCTTTCTGCCGCTTTAGTACAATTCTTTTTCCCCAACCGCAGGCCAGCCTCCTGACGAAGGCTGGAGAAAAAGCTGCACAAAAAAGGGGGTAAACTGTAGGCGAGAGTTCACCCGTAAACAAATCATAAGTGTCACCCGGAGATGAAGTTGTGCATTATCATATGCCGTTGACTGTCAAGCGTTTTTAGCACACTATTTAAGTACAATCTTTTTTAATAAAATTGGTTTATAACATTTATTTAACAACTAACAATTTTTGAAGGCTAAACAAAAACTTAGTTTCCCAAAGAATTGATATTAATTATCACTATAATTTTCATGTTGCGCTTCCATTTATTTGTGAGTCAAAAACTTTTTAGAACTGATTTCTCCTGTCACCCGCTTTTGGATGACATGGCAGTCAACGTGTTAATGGTGGAAGGATGGAAAATTTCAAATGGCAAATGGCTTGATCGAGAACTTAAAAGAAAGCCGTTCGATCATTAAGAAAGGCAAATGGCGATTCATTTAGTAAACATAGGATTAAGAAATGGATAGAAAGTATAAGAAAAGAATAATTTAAATTTAGTTGTTTTTACAATGAAACATAATGTGCTTTTTATGCAAAACAACTAGCCGACTTTCAATGCTCGTGTTCACACTCACCGGTACTCATTAGCCGAAGCAAAAACAAGTTAAAAAATAGTTTTTAGTGCCCACTAAAATTTGGATCCATCAGTGAAACGAAGCTAACTTAGCACAAGCAGTAGATTGCAGCTTCCCAGGAACACAAAGCCACACATACAACCGGGCACAATATCCACTCGGAAGCTCCGAAGGCAAGCGAACAACGAGCAAAGTTTCCAGCAGAAACCGGCCACCATCTAGCAGGACATTATACGTTTTTTCATTATTTCCATCAACCACACAGTCCAGACGGACGAGACACGAGACTTCCCTACCAGACGAGTGCCACCTTACCTTCCCTTTTCCTCCCCCCTGCATTTCCCCAATCGCTTCCAAAAAACACTCCCGGACGATGGATTGTGTGCGGTGCAGCAGTTTCCGCGGGCTTTCGTTGCTGCTGTCGTTGCACTTTTTTGATTAAGTTGAGTCTCACAGTCTGCCGGTGTGGGATGCTGTTTTGCGGCCAGAACCGGCCCCCGAAACCGTGCTCGAATGAGCGAACCACATTTGTAGCAATCGCAGTCTCGGCTCAGGACGACCGAACGAGGAAAAAATATGTGGAAAAATGACTGCCAATTTATGTAGGAGTTTGTACAAAAGACTCGCGGAAATGCTCTCTCTCTCTCACACACAGACACGTGCGCCCTACTGTCGCCTCTCCGATCCTGGTCCACCACCCACAGGAACAAACCGTACCGACAGGATATACTGTAGTCGTTGGTTCAACAAACTTGTCCGCCATTGTGCTCCACATTTTTCGTTGGCGAAAAATTTGTTTCTCACGGGCAAGGACTGCAATTGTGTGCCTTGTAGGTGTGCTACGAATTTTTTTTTTGTCCCGCGATAGTGTGAAGTGAAAGTGTATTTTTGAGCTTTCCTCCATTCGACCCCGTGGGGCGTTCGGTTTTATTTTGACAGCCCAGTTCAACACACTTCTTTCTTTTGTGCAATTTCTCTGACCATTTGAACTTCCTTTTCCATTACAAAAAAGTAAAGCGGTTGTCCGTTCAAAGTAACGAAACGGAGGTTGGCGAAAAGTGTAGCGATTTATAACACCGTCTCCGAATCGAAAAGGAATACAACAAGAAAAAAAAACGACGGTGTTTTTGTCAACGACCACAGATACCAGCAGCACTTGACTGGAAAAAGGAAAGGCGTGCACATTTCTTCTTTCAACAAACGACATTGAATCATGCGAACATGAAAGCATTAAATTAACCTCCGAAAGCCAACCGTACGAACGTAAATCAATGTCATTTACCACCCACCTGGCGCGGATGAAAAGGTGGCCACGTGAAATTGAGCAAGATACATTTATCTGGGTGGGTTTGGTTGGCTTATTTGTATTTCTTTGCGAATTCTTGAAATATCCCGAAAGAAAATGTGCATCTATCGGCAGAATCCAGTTCGAAGATGTTGGCGTTCGCCTCTGCACGGTGCGATTACGTGTTTTCGCATACGAACCGGTCGAAGTTCTTTGAAGCCTGAGACATTCATAAATGTTCTCTCAACAACTGGCGGGCAGCAGAACAAAAACCAAACCGTAATGATGCAATGATTATTCCACCATCAATATGCCGGAAAAGATATACTGAGAAGCCGCAAACGGAATGTCATCGGCTAGGGAAAACAGAGTGATTTATATGATGTGAGATGCGGTGTAGGAACAATGGCGTCATAGATCGTGCCCCTTCAACGGGTGTCCCTTCCGAACGTTTCCTTGCAGTCGTAGCATCATATCCAGCATTGAGTGCAAGCCATGTTTTAGTAAAACATAAATTTAAGGTGACGAAGAACTTTGCAAACAACTTCAAACTTTCTCTAGTGTGTTCCTAGGAAATATTGAATAGAAATAAGAAAAATACCAAGTCAAATAATCCATGCAAAAACATTCCATTTCACACATTTCAAAGCCGACCAAACAAAGTACACTTAACCGCTACGATGATGACGGGGGCTGTGAAACCGGCTTTGATCATTCGACAAATTGATTTCTGGGGTCAGCCAACGCAACCATCAATCCAAGACGGAACCGATCCAGACCCAATAATCGATAACAAAACAGTAAAAAAAGAAGCAAATCGTGATCAAAAACCAGAAAACTGAATATGTCATCGGGGCTGTTAAAACTGTGCGCGGACGAAATTGGATACCCTTTCATCGGTTTTCCAATCCGTTTCGGTGGTTTGCAATCGCACAAATCGAGCCACGGAATAAACCCAGTAGTAGTTCCTTCGACCACGCCTGGGCTTCGAGAGATTTGGGTCCGGGTTTGTTTTTGACACGAGGTTGGGGCGGCTTTCAGACTCGTGAAGGAAAAAAAAAGGCAGCTCCATCCATGCCCGATTGAAGGCTAAGCCGAAGCACCACAGTAATCATGAACGAACTGGGAAGGGATGGAACGAAAATGGACACAAAAACAAATGTGTAGAAAAATCTAACACAACAACAACAACGGCGAAAAAACCGGTCAGCGATCAGCTGCTGCACGACGACGGTGAAGCATGAAGATCTCGCGCTCGATCGACCGCTTTTTCCAAACGCGACTGAGGGCCCGCAGGCGAAGAAACTATCGCGGACAAACGCAGCAGGGGAATCTTAGCCTCGACTTCTGGCCCCCCTACGAAGAAGTCAAGCAACACACGAACGATCGGGGTGAAGAAGATCGCGTCGCGGTGGATGGTGGTCCACAGCGGGAACGCGTAGATGCTGCTGTCGGTTTCAAAGTTATACTTTGAAGTGTTCAAAAACGCTCCTCCATCGACGTTCCTCCATCTCCGAAAAACCCGTTCCACGAGACAACCAAGAAGAGGCGACGCGGGATTTGTGCGGTGAAAAGAAAAAGCAAAACAATAACAAAGATAAGAGCTCCCCAGAGAGGAAGGGAGGGAGCCTTAAACCAAGGTACAAACCGCTCAACCAAGAACACAAGGAAGGCACACACATATACTCGAGAGTGTCTCGTTTGTGGAGGGCAAACACCGAGCTCAGCATAAAACATATACCACCTTCATTCGTTTCCACATTCGTGGCGTTGCATGTGTTCCGGAAAATAAAATCCATCCCATGTTTGAAGGATTTCCTTGCATTCACGTCCTCTCTGTTGATATGATCGACCACGGTTCAATCCTACGCCGATCGGTACCCCGGTTTTGTTTGACAGAAACTTTACTTTCACCTTTCTTCCGAGTGCTCTGCCCCCTTCTGGCAGATGTTATCTTTTTTCTTGGTGCCACCCGAGACGGTTTTCAACACATCGGGTAAAGTATTTCCGAAACTCACACACACACACGCACATGATCTGCATAATTTTACCTTCCCGAATCATACGTTTAGTGACGGCAACGAGTCACGAAGTTAAAGGAAACCGTGTTCAAACTACCTTTCTTCGAGATGCAATCTGTCGCAAGTGATGAGTGATAAACATTCTTCATCACCTTCACACTGAGACCCACATATTTCCAAGGTTTGTTTATATGGATATGTCTTCAAGTCACATTTATTCGTTCATATTATTAAATTTTATTGTTTCAATTTTAAAATATTTTTTGGGTTGACCATGGGAATTGCCGTTTTATGTCACACATCCAAGCAAGCGACTTAATTCACTTTTCTTTTATATTTTTCTCCATCAAATCCCCTGAGACAAACCATCGCCTACTGCAGATGGGTTTGGTTTTGGAAACATGACCCAAAACATGCCTGCAACTGAAGCATCAAATGCAACATACATGGGCACATCAAAAGGGGACCTCTGTCTCTCTCGTTACCCACCTTTTTTTCGGTGACAGTCCTCTAACGACAGACAAAATGACATCATCTTCACATATGCGACGCCGGTGATACTCCACTCCTCTGGTCGAAGTAATACGGAGGCATCTCCGCTCGTTCGTCGATGGTAATATGTTTGTTCCAGTGCCCGATATGGTACATGATGTGTCAAGCTTCTTTTCCCAAGGTGATTGTTTTTATGTTTACCCACAACACACACAATCATACCGTGGATGTTTCTTAGTTGGTTTTAGCAGTTTCGCTGTCGCCAGCAACATAAAACATGGAAGTGGAAGAGTTGAACTGGAAGTCAATATCATAAGTACGCTTTAAACATCCTTCGCACAAAAGTTTTAAGGTCTACTCAATAAAAATACATACATTTTAAATGTAAAACTGCAACAATTTATTCAGTTCATCCACCACAAATGCAAAGGTAACCCGGAGCAACGGAAAACGATACGCGAAAACCTGTCAGAACGCCCCGAGAGACTCGTTTTCCCCGGGGATCGTGGTTAACTGGCACGCCAGTCGTCGGCGGTGGAGGCGGAAAACGCATGCGTGGGAAGAAAACAGGAACGGAGAACATCCCAATGTTATGGCGTTCAGATACTTGCCTGATGTTCTCCTATTTCTGCAACATTTTCAAAACACACTAATCGATACTACGACGTACATTGGCGATAAACACACTGCCCTGAAAAAGTGGTGCACTCCAATGTATCACCAAGTTGTCAAAAAAAAAAAAAAACGGTGATAAAATGGTCCAACTTCCCCACCCGACAGCCTTTTTGGCCAAAACACAGGAAGCCGCTGAACGAGTCCGATAAGAGGGACACCGAAGCGGCAATCAATTAAACACAGATTTCGGCTGTTTTCCGGCCAATCTGTGAGTCAGGCGATACTATTTCGATAGTTCAACCGATTAATAAAAGAAACCAAAACTTTCGCATTGCTGTGACTCATGCTTGTTCCAGGGGAAAGTTGGAACCATACGTGAATTGTTCGATATGGCTTCCATCGCAAACGTTTCCTTATCGCAGTAGGCAACGTTAAAAAACCCCAGAGTAGTTTGCTTGTTCAACGAGATAAAATTTCATAACTCCAAAACATGATATCAATTTCGTTTTCAACAGATAAGCAACTTAAAACTTTATCGTAGGAAAACAGTATCGTAGTAGAAAGTAAGCAAACATGCACACCCTTCTAAAGAAACAACAAAAAACCCCCAAGGGTAAATCAGAGAAAGTGATAACGTGTGAATGATTCATCAAACATTTTATGATAAATTGATGGCCCCTTACCTTGTGTTAATTCGATCCAATAATTCCGAAGCAACTGCTACGATCCGATAGTCCGACGATGACGATCTGATATGACAATTTTCCTTTGGCAACCGTTCATCCAACGTATACACCGTAACAGAGCACTTTTCGCAAACTCGAAAACTTTGACGCTCCGTGTAAGGGAGGAACACTGCACAACGATTTAATTCACTTTTTTGGATTATTTCTATTTTTGCTTTCGCATCCACGAAGCATTCACTTTCACAAATATTCACTTCTTTTCATCGACACTGTTGATAAGGAAAATTAAGAAAATGGATTATTCATAAGACGCTTACGAAACTGAGTTTAACTGTCGACAAACAACGGCATTCCATTTCTCGGCTTTCCCGTTTCTAATTGAACGAATGAAATTAATGAAAAAACCGAACACAATTGCTAACATTCTACGTCTTTCAAATAGGAAACTCCAAAATGGAAACTTTGTCTAGGCACAGTCTTTCTAGAGACGGAATCGAAGCATTCTTCAAAAACTCTTGAGAAAGAAGAATGAACCATTTGATGCAGGGAGAAAAGTACTGTTTGCAATTTAAAATTTTCTGGAGTAAACACTTTTTTCATGTCTACTGCGAAGATGATTTGACTTCTTCGTTTTAAGCTTGTTGGTGGACTTCCTTTCCGTCGTTTTCCACACAGTTTCTCTCGTAATCACCGATTCCGTTCGCTTCTCGCCTAGGAACGAACCACCCTCCTTCGGTTATTGTTGCTACTCGCGTTGAAGTTTTTCCTGTGCGCACCTATACAGGCCCAAATCACACTCACACATCCTTTTCGTTGTTGCCTGCCTGTGTGCTCTTGACACAAAAGGACGAACGCGGTCTGCCATGCAGGCTACCAACACACAGTACCAACGGCGATTTGAAATACTTTCACCAACACCCACAGACTTGCACAGAGTTTCCTAGCCGTACGACGCGGTTGTCCTTCTTTTCCGGTTTTGCTTCCGGTGCAGGATATGCTTCGCACTAGCCGTCTCGGTCTTTTCCTTTGATGCTTGCAGAGGGAACAAAATACGCAAGCACCCTTTTTGCACAAAGGCCAAATTTGCGTGTGAAGGTGTGCGTTGTTGTCGCCGTTGCCGTTGTTTGAAATTCGCTTCCGACGATGCTAGGCATGTTTTCCCAATTGTTCATTCCTCCGTTAGCTGCAACGTTTATCTTTTTCCGAGCGAAGTTCCCTTTGCCACCTCATCCTTGAAGGGATACGTGCACACATACGCAAGTAAGCAAAGAAGCAATAGTTCTTTGGTGTTTCAAAAAAGCATCCTTTAAAAATTAGCATAGACAATCATAATCGCCAGCATCAATTTACATTGATTGAAATTGTACATGGAAACATGAATTGATTTTCTGGAATCGATGAATACGAAAACTTTCTAAAACGATCTAGTAACATGTCATCAAAGCAGCAATTTAGTAGTTGATTGAATCATCTAGCAACCGGATAATCGACTCCTACGTTCGCATTCACGAACGCACACCTCACGCATACTCGTACAAGTATGTGCACGCACGCGCGCACACAAACGCAAACAACTAACAACATACCGGTGCAAGGGAAAGACGCATCCCTCCGCCGGTGACCCCCTCGATTTAAACCCATTTCTTCTATTCCAGTGGTCGGTAAACTCATAAAGAAATAAACTGTGAATATTTGTCCTAAAAGGAATAAGTTTAGTCAGTCAGCAATGTTTTGATGAAAGCTAAGTACTTCTTTTGTTCCTATATTGAATGGCCTACATTCAGGGTAGCAAACATAAAATATAGTGCTCTAATATGCTACTTAGTTACTAGCGATTTGACCCATTATCTTCTGCAATTACATCATAGTCTACTAGTTAGTTAAAACCAGCTGATATGTGCACAAACATGATTGTTTACAATGTACTTGTTCTCAGTAATAAACCTAACTGCAAGCGGCTAATCCTTTGGCGAACACTGCCTCTCGTCAATCGAAGAACTAGCTGTAACTGCGATGGCGACAAAAGGTATCTTCTTTAAATATTACGAAAATAACAACGGCCCAAACCACAGAAATAGGCCTCGTGCAGGTACTGAGGCCCTTTTCGGAGACGATGCTTGCCTTTGCTAAGCGCTCGGTCGAGCCCCCCTCCGAATACTTTTGGCATCTGAGACGTTTTGACTCGTCTTCCACCTTCCTTCCCACCCGTTTTAACATTCTTCTCTAAGAAGTGCCGTATCATAATGTGCCGCGGTCGGTCATCGGCACCACATTGTATGTGGGTACTCCTTTTTTGGCACCTCTTTTGTAATCCGGTACCGTGCCAAGCAATTCCGTTGTTTTGTTTTACACCCGACCAGACGAACGGGCAGACAGACCGCTTCAACTGCGAGGGGATTGCCTATTTTAATGCTTCGCCTTCTTGGAAGCAACACACAATAGGTTCGTTTTTTAAAATGGCTGAAGTCGGCTGGTGCGTTTACCTACATTCGAATGTTCAATCGTAGGAAAACATTATCGCCATTCCTTTTACTACTTAGCTATGGACGAAATATTGATTTTAGATCATCGAACCATTGAAGCCCACAACCGTAGGCCGGGGAATTAATTTTCGTCCAATTCCATAATTGTTTCAATGTTGACACCCCTTTACGCCACTTTGCTGCACACACCCACCACCCGGGCAAGGATACGTTGTACGCACACTGGTGAAACGGGTTTCCTTTCTCTCGCGACCAACGGCGACCAAAAAAGGATACCAGAGTCGCAGACACAAACACAGTTAAACTACTTTCCGACTCCCGTTTGATGTCGGTTGCTGCAGCAACGACATCCCTTTCGGTCACTAACGGTTGCTAGTAGCTACGCACACAACCGCAATCGGCTGCAAAATTTATGATCAATTTTACATCCTTAGAATTGCGATTGTTCACTTCGTTTCATAGAATTATATCCTTTTACTCCAGAAAATTGGTCGGTGCAGTACGAAAATGATTACATCTCTTGTCTCGCAATTGAACAGTGCACAGAAAGGTTGGTGGTACCGGGACATAAGTATCCTTTCGCCGACTGTGCTTTGTATTAATGAACACTTACACGTAAGTAACTAAAAACTTAAAAAACACTTCACCAGGTGCCACAATTAGAAAACACACTTTCATGTATGTTTTTACTCGATTGAAAGACGCTCGTCACGAACGATGTTCACCGTTTCGCACTATTCTCCAGACTGAACAACGAAACACAAAACTAGTGTTGGCAGAATCGGGATTCGGAAGATTCGAAGACTCGATCCCTAGACGGATTCTAAAGATTCGAATCCCATTTGATGGCTCCTAAAGATTTGATTCGTTAGGATTCGAATCAGATTTAATTTGTTTGGGACTTGATTTGATTCGATTCTGACTTGATCCTAATCTATTTGAATTGACTCACAATGATTAGCCGAATTACCCGGTTGACAGAAATTTAAATTGTTGCTGGTACTATGTAGTTCCAGCAAGAGTCCCAGCAATCTGCCATGGAAAAACTTGCTGGTACTACATGACAGCTGCAAAAAATTTGAGTGTTTGTCAACCGGGTAGTCACATAACGAGTCGATCTAGATACAACCCGGTTGACAAAAATTCAAATTTTTTGCAGCTGTCATGTAGTTACAGCAAGTTGGCCGGTTGCTGGGACTCTTGCTGGAACTACATAGTACCAGCAACAGTTTAAATTTCTGTTAACCGGGATATGTTAAAACGAATCTGATTGTTAATATGTGCCTATATTTACCATCCTGTAACCGTAAACTGCTGGACTCAATTTGAAGGTGAGCAGGATAAAGCATAGGGTTTGAGTAAGAGGTTTTGGGGCTACACTTGCATCGGTCGATTCTGATAGAAAAATCGGTTTTTGACACCTGGACCGCACCGGTTTTTTTATATGTAGT
Organism: Anopheles coustani; assembly: GCF_943734705.1. Taxonomy (NCBI): domain Eukaryota; kingdom Metazoa; phylum Arthropoda; class Insecta; order Diptera; family Culicidae; genus Anopheles; species Anopheles coustani. The sequence continues at coordinate 90,202,849 of NC_071289.1, forward strand.
AGTAGTATGTATATTTTATAGAGGTTTTGAGCTTTTCTTTATATGTTACGCTTAATGTAGTCGAATAAAACTATCATCTCAGAATGGGTTTGAATCGAAAGATTGGAATCCCAACCGGGAATCGATCTTTTTATTCTCTAGTTTAGATTACCGGTTGAAATAGGTAATTTACCGGTTCAATATCTCGTTTCAAAACCAATTTCAAATTACCGGTTTAGTAAACTGGTTTCAATCAGCTAATCCGAACTCAAGCATTACACTTTAAACGTACATTGACAACTCAAACGGCGCTTGTCACTTTGAATGCCGAAATTCGTCAGTCTTCTTGTTTCAGCTATACGGGGAAGTAGTGCGCGGTTTGTTCTTGTGACAAACTATTTTACCGTCGTCTTCAGCGGTTCTTGTGTCTTTGTTTATAACGCCCGTGTGATCGGCTCGCACGTTTAGTTAAAAGTGCATTAAAACGAAACAATTGACTGGCTTTGTGAGACGTAGAACGGTGAAGCGTACAACTCCTTCGTGCTAGCGAAAAAGAAGAAAAAAAGCAGAATGCAGTCTCATAGCAAAAAGCGTGTCTGCTATTATTACGATAGTGAGTAAAATCGTCCAACTGGTAACATCTGGATTCTGTAAATAGTGCCCAACAAACCACAAACGATCGCAATTTTCTCCGCATGAGAAAGGAATCATTTTTAAAATTTACAACCATAGTCACCTAGCATTCACTTGGCTCCAGCAACCGTACAATAAACAGCCGCCATTCACAACTACACACACCACTTCATTTTCTAGAACCGATCTCTTCGGCACGCTAGTGGACTCTTTCTCTCTTTAGCGTGGAATAGCATTCTACGGTCGCTTGATCAAAGTTAATGCTAGAAGACAGTGACCGTAAATTTTCGAAACTGAAAACGCGCATTCTATTTCAATCCTCGATGTTTGTGTTTTGCTTGCTTTGCCGATTGGTGAAGCGCAAATTTTCTTTCATTAACCGTTGATTATGGGTTTTTCTTGTTTCCAATAGGCGACATCGGAAACTACTACTATGGCCAAGGACATCCGATGAAGCCGCACCGCATACGCATGACGCACAACCTCCTGCTGAACTACGGTCTTTACCGCAAGATGGAAATCTATGTAAGGATCCGCGATGCTTGGAAACTTTGCTTCGCAATTTTGTTATTTGAATTGTCATTTCAATTTGTCTCAACCAGCGTCCACACAAGGCTACTGCGGAGGAAATGACAAAGTTCCACTCGGACGACTATATCCGGTTCCTTCGATCGATCCGCCCCGACAACATGTCGGAGTACAATAAACACATGCAGCGATGTAAGTGTCCTTTGTTCAGCATCAAATCTTCTCCGCGGGTTGCATGATTGACCGAGCTTCCTTTTCTCTTTAGTCAACGTGGGCGAGGATTGTCCCGTGTTCGATGGTCTGTACGAGTTCTGCCAGCTGTCGGCCGGAGGGTCAGTAGCGGCTGCGGTAAAGTTGAACAAGCAAGCGTCGGAAATCTGCATCAACTGGGGTGGCGGATTGCATCATGCGAAAAAGTCGGAAGCTTCCGGCTTTTGCTACGTGAACGATATCGTGCTTGGGATCCTGGAGCTGCTGAAGTATCACCAGCGCGTCCTGTACATCGATATCGATGTGCACCACGGGGATGGCGTAGAGGAAGCGTTCTATACCACCGACCGCGTCATGACGGTCAGCTTCCACAAGTATGGAGAGTATTTTCCGGGCACGGGCGATCTTCGGGACATTGGCGCCGGGCGGGGCAAGTACTACGCGGTGAACATTCCACTGCGGGACGGCATGGATGACGAGTCGTACGATTCGATTTTCGTGCCGATCATCTCGAAGGTGATGGAAACGTTCCAACCGTCGGCGGTGGTGTTGCAGTGCGGTGCCGATTCATTGACCGGCGATCGGCTCGGTTGCTTCAATTTGACCGTCAAGGGTCACGGCAAATGCGTTGAGTTTGTGAAGAAATACAATCTCCCGTTCCTGATGGTCGGAGGCGGTGGGTACACGATTCGTAACGTGTCCCGCTGCTGGACGTACGAGACGTCGGTGGCACTGGGGGTCGAGATTGCAAACGAGCTGCCGTACAATGACTACTTCGAGTACTTTGGACCGGACTTCAAGCTGCACATCAGCCCGAGCAACATGTCCAACCAGAACACGACCGAGTATCTCGAAAAGATCAAGAACCGGTTGTTCGAGAACCTTCGGATGCTGCCTCATGCACCGGGCGTACAGGTGCAGCCGATCCCGGAGGACGCCATCAACGACGAATCGGAGGATGAGGATAAGGTGGACAAGGACGAGCGGCTACCGCAGCAGGACAAGGACAAGCGGATCGTGCCCGACAATGAGTTTTCCGACTCGGAGGATGAGGGTGAAGGTGGCCGCCGGGACAATCGTTCGTTCAAGGGACAGGGACAGTCGCGCAAGCGGCCACGAATCGAGAAGGAAGTCAAGGTGGAAGATGTGAAGGAAGAGAAGGAAGCGAAAAGTAAGTCCACCATTTGACCACCGGTACCGACAGTGAATCATTTACTGACTCTCTCTCTCTCTTGGGCTCGCTTTTAGTGGACACCAGTGGCGACAAGGAAGAAACCAAAGTGACTGAAGAGCCGGTCAAGAAGGAAACGACGGCTGTTGCCTGATCGTCACTTTCGTCGTTCCGAAAGCAACCTTCCTCGTAACTAAGCCCACGAAAGAGCTTAGGGGGTAATCTCGAGTATTTTACGGAACAAGGGGGCGTTCGGGGTCGGGACGTTCGTAAACCATCATACAAATCTCGTGCAAACGGACGTCGATGTTATAAAGTGAAGGATAAACAAATTTATCTTGAGAGTTCCTGATGGACTGGGTCTGATGGCGAGCCAGCCAGCGCCCGAACCGGTCACATGATGCGGTGATTTTTACTATTTTCTTTCCAACAGAATACATTATTTAAAAAGAAAACAAAACATTGTCCCTTCGCCAATAATACGCGGAGTCGCGACTGAGCATATATACAAAAGACTAGCCATTTGGCCAAGGGCGAACATGATATCAGACATGTCCGGTATCACATAACAGCAACAACAGTAGAGCCAATTACAAAGCGTTTTTTAAGATTTAAGAAGTGGTGCCGAATGTGTATGTACGTATGTGTATGATCTCAGGAATGATGAAAAGTAAACACACTTCCTCCCAAACTAACAAAACTACAACAAATACCGAAACTTTCAGATGAAACCGATAAACTTAATACAAAACGTACCAATTGTAATGTAGGAGCGGAAAGCATAAAGCCGAACTAATGTTCAATAATTGATAAAGAAGTTTTATCTCATATTCCCCATGATCACCAAATTTTATTTCGTAGCTCACTTTTGTTTCAACAGACGTTTTCAATCCATTTGGTGTACCGCATTATGTACGTTTGCAGACATGTTAATTAGGCCTTAAGTAATTAATTGGACAGGACAGAAGTCATCTGGTATTGGATTGAAAACTGTGGTAGAACGGAGTAGCGACGAAGAAAAACAGAAACAAACTAAAAAATGGACAGAGTCACGATAAAATTATTAGAAGCGCACGTATCAGACACCTTTTGCGACAAACACATACACTTGCATACGCGGTCATTGAGGACCGAATTAAGATGTATCACTCCTTACACGAAATCGTATCGGATGCGGCGAGGCGTTTAGGAATAGAAAGCGGTAGGGTAAAGCTAATCAATTTAAACCGTGGACAGGTGAGGAGCTTTGCGAAGAGGCAGAGCTTATCGTTTCTGATGCAATTAAGTAAAAGTATTACCAGGTAAATACATGTGAGTTGCAGATTTTCAAACGAATACATTTCTGTAGCCTGTGCTTTATTTTAGGCTTCCCACTTTCTGCTCGCGTATCATCATGCTGGTAGGGTCGTATCATCATGCTGGTGGATTTTAAACTTCTCGCTTGAAACGTGTCCTAGTTCCCAAAGTTATACCCAAAGTATTAATGTTCGACCAACGAAGAGCCCTCCCCCTCTCCCCCACCATAGCCAGCCATACTAATCACTTGTCGCAACTTTTATACCACCAACCGCGCAAGTTGACCGTCCGTATCTTTGGTGGAGAAACGCTGACCCTTGCTTGCGGAAAAGGAAACCCAAGCAGTTGTTGTGATATTCCTGTAAAAATCTTGATATGAATAGCGAATGCTTCGTTTGCGGAGTACGTTTATTTCAAGTCGAATTCAAATGGACACACTATACGGCAGGATGATCACCAACATTTCAATTTATTTTTAAACCATCCACCCACCAATTAGATGACCTCCACATATTTGGCCTAGACAACTTTGATTATCCTGCTGAAGAAAACATTTAGACTGCGGGCTTGTAATTCGACTTGAATGTCGTAACTTACGCGAAAACAATCTCTCTGTGTTCGGATGAGCTTTCGGAATGTTAGGGTGAATAACAACGTGGTGATTTGTTGGTCTCCATTTCTTGTATCTTTTCTCAGCGCCCACTTCTCCGCTGTCATGGCGACACACGCTAATCTAACGACATGACCGAGTTGAGGCTAGTTATGCTATCACCTTGACTAGAAGCGATCGAACCGCGCTTGTTCGGATCGTACCGTGGCCCCCCGATGTAGCTGATCGGGTTGGCGTACTGACGCCGGTCCGGTCCCAGGTAGACCGGTGGCAACCGGCGATGTTTGCTCCGGAATGGAACCTGCGGGCCGCTCGTTCGTTCGTTCTTCTTCAGTTCGCCGGTTGTTTCTGCTGCTGGTTGTTGGCCACCTGCAAGATCGAGCTGACATTCATGAGACGGACCTGACCTTGCGGTACGGTCCGGGCCGGTGGAGTCTGTAACATCACCACGGCCAGCGGCCGGCTCTTCGCAAGCAGCTTGTGGCGAAGCAAGCGCTACTACTCTATCCTTACGGGGCGGCGTTCGCGGAGCGTTGATGGAGCTTGCAACGAAAGCCTCTGGCGGAACATACACGGCGGATGCAACCGGTACCCTCCGGGACTCTATCAATCCATCCTAGACGAAGGTGCGAGGGTAGATGACCGGATGAGTAAATGGCGTGGCGGTTGTGTTTGCAGGTGAGAAGGACTGATGGCGTACATGGGGGGGACAGAGGCGATCGTATGGATCCAAATGCCTTAGCAGCGCAGAATGGCCAATGAAGTGGTGCGTTGGTGCAGAAAGAACGGATTGATATCTCTACAGGTCTGCCATAGTGGACCGTTACGTTCTGTTCTTCTCGGTAGAATATTTACCGCCAAACTCACCCAAGATCTTTCGCGATGAATACAGTATGGAAGCAGGCATACAAGAACACGAACAACAACCCTTACGCCAAACATGAGGGGTTTGCTTTATTCCTTTCAAGCCACTCGAAACCCAAGGTCCCAAGAAGCGACGCCTGGACGACATTTGCTTACATATTTCACAAATTATTACATACGCACATACAATAATACACAAACACACATACAATCACGTGGCAAACGGAATCCCTGCTTTGTCCAAGGAAATGAGTCTTTACACTAGGGGTTTTTGAGGACAATCGGAGGACAAGTAAACGTTGTAGTGTGTTCTAATAAAGGATATCACCATCGAGGAAAGTCTGCGAGGGACATCGTTTGCCATCCATGTTACACTCTCGTCCACAAACACAACACACCAAACACAGTACTTTAGTCGATCATAAACAGTCCATCGTAAAAAAACTACTTTAAAAGAAATGGCCACCAAAAACGCAAGCAAACACACAGATAGTGAACTGGCCACACTGGGCTCAGAAGGAGAGCGATCAACCGAGCGCGGATTACGCCGGCGATTCGGGAGTTTCATCGATTTTGAACGGCAACGGATTGGCACTAACGAGGGCCGGCGGTGGCGGTGGACCCCATGAGACTTGCCGAGGACTCCGGGAGCGTAGACCGTTGGTGAGGGGCGTCGATGTCTGGATGGCCACCGGGAGTGGTGTCGGTGGAGGAGTGCCTCCGGCCTGCTGTTGCCTGTTGTCGACCGGTTCGGTAAACACCAACTTCGGGGGTCTCCGGGGCCCGGGCGAGTGGTTGGTACTCTTGCGGACGGTTGGAACCTTGCTCATCACCGGCTGCCAATTTCCGCGATGTGTACGGGGTTGTCGGTTGTTGTACGAGGGGAAGGCCACACGAGGGTAAATCCATTAGTTTCGAGGTATTGGAAGACCGGCTCGAGTGGATTCGCCGACATTCCGTGTTTTCTTCCAGGAAGGGGTAGCAAATGAAATAGTCAATTTGAGGCTCGCGAGGGAGCAATTGGTTCATTTAGAAAAAGGTTATTAGTGTTCTACCATTGAATTATTGCTTCTCTTTTAGTATAACCTTGTGTTCCCGATTAATTCTACGTCAAGAACTTTATTATCATTGGGTCTACTAAATACCAATTACTAGTTCGTTGCATTTAACTAATTTCCCCCAGAAACTATTTCATTTGCTGCTCGCTCTTTTTACTCCGGATTGGAAAACATTCATCCATGCACATACCAGAACAACAATTCCGTCAACGGACAAACATGCGGATGCACTGTCATGCACATCGTGGGACATCTGGTTCCACCCGTTAGTTAGGAGGCACATATCTCGACATATCTCGACAGGCACAATCACACCGGACAGACAAGAGGACGAAGAGGAGTACATAAGTACCGGGTTTCGGTTTGCATACAAGTATCATTACTACTTTTATTTCACTTCCAATGACGGCTCGACTAGAATCACTTGAACATGGAACATGTGTGCCGAGCTGGTCGGACAATAAATAAGTAAGTATACACCGCCAAGCTGATCATGCGGATCATTATTAGGGTCCAGCGTTGCCATTTTCGTTAGGGGTGTTAGAAAGTTGGGTGCTCGGTGTTACATGACCTACAGAGGGCCTTCGGTAGGTGCGAAGGTTAGTGTACCGCGCCCCGGACAGGGAAGTTCTTAGGATCGTGGTGGTGATATGGATTATAATTTTGTTTTGGATGTCCTTTCACCATCGTCATTATGGCGGAAGGAAATCCACTTTTTCACCGAAACGAAAGGGATGGTGAACTAAAAACTTTTGGAACTTCAATCAACTGGCCATTGAACGGATGGATAAGTGAGGTGGTGGGTGGATGAATGAAGGGCGGGGTGGATGGTGCGGTTAGGGGTGGCTTTTTAATACTGGTGTTTCTCCGACTCCGTGCGCCATGCGACTGAGCCATCGAGGTGGCCTAGGTTTGGGTTAGACACGGAACTCATCGCTATGCAGCTGCAGGTCGCCAAGGTCCAGCTTGTTAAGGGTGACCTCGCTGATCGAACTTAGCGGGGCCAGCGCCTGAATGCTTACCGGATTGTCGGTCAGCTCGCTATCGTCGTCGTCGTCGTCGTCCTCGACGCCATTGTCGTGGCCGTCATTGCCCTTCGCCTCACCGTTGGTCTGACCATGGCCATCGGGTACGTGATTTCCGTTTGCAATACGGTTCCGCTGTCCTTCCGGGGCAATGCCATTCATTTGCGGGTCGCTCTTGGAAGGATCCTTATTAAGGAGCGTTTCGCTTTCCTCCTCCGCTAGAGATTCCCACTGAAGCTCGTGGTCAATTAGTTGGCTGTCTGTTTTAACCATAGGATTCCGGGAATTAATTAATGAGAATTATATTTCGCAATAAACCAATGACTTTATTTTATCAATTTTCCACTTACCACGAATTCCACCGGTAACCGTTTCCACCGCTGTTGGCTCTACCTTCTCTGCTGGCGCTGTCGCATTACCATTCTTCAGAATTCCAACCAACGGTTTGCCATTGTCCTTCTTCTCCTCGCCAGGAACCTAAATTAAACAAGTTAAAAATCAATTCATCCTGATAACTCTATCACCGCAATGTGTCCGCACGTTCCACCCACCGATTTGTACCCGAACCCTTTGACGTTGGTCGTGGACGATTCGCTCTGCATCTTGGCCGCCTGCTCCTTCGACCAGATGATGTCCTCGTCCGTTTGGCGCTCGATGCGCTTCCGGTACGCCCGGTCGGTGCGGTACACCTCGATCAGGCAGCACACGACGATAATGACAAAGATGGCGGTCATGGTGATGAACACGACCTGCGTTTTTTCCTCCTTCGTCGACGGATCGAAGTAGACCGCCTTGTACGGGACGCGGATCGGTGCGTCCACGACCCAGTTCTTGTCGATTACCTGTCAAAGTGCATTAGCGCCGGAGAGGAAAAAGGGCGTTGTTATATTAATTCGATAGGGTTCCGGTTCCTTCCCCCCGGGGGGCGTTCTTTTGTGGTGCAAATGAAAATAGAGAAAAGGAAATTCTCTCAGCACAGTGGGTTTTTCAATTCAAAATAAGGTTAAGAGTGGGATATTCAATATGATTTAGATATTTTTTCCAGTTTAAGAAATTACATTTCATGGGAAAAAGGATTTTTGAAAATTGATCCAAAATTTAACCATTTCTCCAACGATCACAATCCCATAATTCAAATCCGTTCAGGATGTTGTCCCATGGTTCACTTTTAGATCGTGACTCAACGTGACACTGGCTAATCTTCCCCCTGGCAGAACGGTTACTGCAAACCTTTGGCGATGGGGGCTTACCGAAGTCATATTGAGCGCCGACTCGTTGAACGATGGCAGCTTCTGGATGACGTCGAACTGCTTGCACTGGGCCGACCGTACGCCCTGCGAGTTGATGACGGTGATGGTTTCCGCCTCGCTCTTCGTGAACAGCATGTACTCCTCGAGCGGCTTCATCGTTTCGTTGTTGACTTCGATGAAAATGTCTGCAAATGGGAAAACCAAAAGGGGGGAACGAGTCCGCAGTCCGTTAAATTAGAATGGACTCGCGTGGAGTGGTTGGCTGGAAGTGCGTGTACTCACTCGAAAGGCAGCCATCGTAGCTCTTGTAGACGGCGAAGCGCGGATCGGTGGTATTAACGCCACCAATCTGGACGTGATTGGAACCGGGGTCGGACACGGGCACCAGCGCTTTGCTCGTCACGTTCCCGATGGGAATGTCCACTCGGTCGACCAGCAGCGACGTGTCGTTACCGCGGCGCGTGTAGTAGATCGAGTGGCGTGCGTCGTCCATGAAGTTCCGGTCGACCCGCGCCCCGTACGTCACGCCCTCGCGGTCCTCCTCGATGTAGAGGAAGTTCTCGGGAGTGATGGCCACCATTAGGTAGTAGCTGCGGTCGTTGCGCGATTGCAGCAGCAGCATGACCCGATTCACCCGGCGCAAATCGTTGCTGGAGAAGGCCAACTGAAGCCGCACCGAGGTGACACTCTCGGCCAGGGCGAGCTTACGGAGCAACGTCGCCTCCCCGCTGAAGCTGGCACCCTTCTCCTCCGAGCAGAACTCGCCCAGGAAGCTGGTGTGTTCGCAGTTGCAGGTGCTCTCCTGTTTGGCAAAGTTTTCCGTGCAGATGCCACCGTTTTTACACGGCCCGGCATCGCACTTCATCTGGCAACCGTTCAGGACACCCTCGGTCACTGCAACGAGCAAAAACCGGTGAGCAAACACGTGATTGAGTTAGCGAGCGAGCGAAGTTCGATGCCGATAGGATACTCTAGCTCCTGTCGGACTAATATCGCGTGTACGGCGAATTTTCCGGTGAGATAATATTTTTGGATTAGCGTGGAAAACCATTCCGCCAACGGAGCACAATGGCAAGTGTCCTCTACGTTCGTGCAATATCCTGTCGAACTTGTCATCTCCGGTGTTATATTGGAAAAGTGTTCAAGAACATAAGATAAGGCTTTTTGATGGGAATTTAATTTGAAAAAAGTCATTTGTGCAAACACTTTCACTATGGGATTTGGGTGCCCTTACATCTCTCTACAAAAATGTAATATTCCTTTGCACACTTGCCATTGAAAGTTCTTATGGACCTACCAAAAAAGAATTCTATAAAGGGGATAAGGGGATTATATGCCCTAGTTTTTTGATCACAGAAGGCCTGGAATAACTTGGGTAAGTTGTTGAAATATTTCAAGCGCAGTTTTTTTGTGAGTTAATTAAAAAACCCTATTTAAAGTCATGTCCTATTTTACCAAACTTACCGTGTGCGTTGTTCTGTGTCACCATTTCCCGGAGCGATATTAAATTGTCCCCAATCTTCAACCCCCGGACGCAACCGATGTACCCCTCCAGCTCGGCCGTGTCCTGATTCGGTCGCAGCAAATTGGCCGGATCGTAGCCGCCAATGTTAAACTGGAAGTATTTCGTAGGCGGTGCTGGAGGGCGATGCGGCGAAAGGACCTCTGCGGGGGAAGAAGACGGTACCAGTAAGGCGAGTGTGAGTGATAGGGAATCGAATGGTTTTTACCGAGTTCTGGATTGGTCCACGGTTTGTTGGAGTACTCGTCGAGCAGCAGGAAGCCCCGGTCGACGGTGACATTGTTCTCGTTGACGTACAGCGTGGTGTTGGTTTCGGTTCGTATCACCGCGATCTGGATGCTGCGGCCGTTGGTCAGCTCGCTGTGTTCGATGGTCAAATTGATGATGTCGCTGCCGTGGTTGTACAGGTAGACGACCTCGCTGTGATTCGTGAGGTACAGGTGGACGAAGTTGTTGTGATGGTCGTTGGCGTACAGAACGAACGCGTCCCGGTCGTACGTGCGAAGGTTCACGAGCAGCGAGGAATTCAGTATGCTTTGGAGGTTATCCCGCTCCTCGCGTATGTCTTCCGATTCGGAGAGAAAATTGCGCTTAAGGTACGACTCCCGGCTGATGAAGGTAAGGGCGTCCTCATTGATGTCTAATTAAAACACAAATGGGTTAGTTCAGTTTTGGGAGGCTTAAACCAGCTTCCATTTGTCGATACCTACTCGTGTCACAGTGCTGGCCAAGATGTGCCCAACGGTTCTGGCAGACACATTCGAACGTACTCCAAAGCTCCCGACAGTAGGCTCCGTTCTTGCACGGGTTCGGTACGCACGATGGTTTGCAATCCTTAATAATTTCCGACAGATGAACCGACATAAAGCTGTAGATGTCCAGAATCTCCCCGTTCACCACGAGCCCCCGGAAGCAACCGATTAGTCCTTGCTTGACCGTGTACTTCTTAGAGATTTCCCTGCACGGGTCAAAAGGAAAAGTGTTAGACATTCCCTTACGAAAACAAGAGTACGTATCGATACTTACGTTGGAGCACCACCGATGAACATGCTGCCCTCGAAGGGACCAAACTCTTCCTCCGGCTGCAGGTCAACCATGCGCGTGTCCGTGTTGATCATGAACCGGACGTGGTGTTCGTTGTAATCGATCCAAATCTTGTGCCATTCACCACCGTTCAGCTTGCGGTTCGTATCGATGACCAACGTTTTGGGCGTGCCGGTGTTGAGGGTGAAGTTGAACGTGAGCTGATAGTCACCGGTCAGGGCGACCATGAAGGAGGGATAGTTGGAGCGGATCGGCGGCTGGAAGAGGAGAATTGCCTTCTCGCCGGTCGTACGGAAGGAGAAAGCGATATCACCCTTGCGCCAACCGGGCACCTCAATGTACGACTGGGACGTGGTGAATGTGACGACGTACTTTTGAGTATCTGGCATGAAGGAGAAAAGTTATCGCATGAGAACTCCTAAAAGGTGCTACTATTTCCTCGGCTTCGAATTACTTGTTTCAACACATTCCAAAGGTCCTAGGGTGATGCGCCCTTGGGACTCCTCGTCTAGGCCTTTCTGCTGCAGGAAGTACATCTGGGTGATGCCCAGATTCGGTGGCTCCTTGAAGTATCCCTCATCGGAGAGCCAACGGTTGAGATTCGCATCGCAATTACACGACTGGTTGACATCTTCGCAGTTCGTCCCGACCGCGCAGGTACACGATCCTCTAGAGATATACATGATTGGAAATGTTACCAAGTGAGGGATCATGATGGAATGACGAGCAATGGCTAACCTTTTCACTTCCCCAAGCGAGTCGACGGTGTTGTTGTTCATCGAAGACTTAAACCATGTGGACGAATGTAGCTCCAGTGGGGCTTTGATGCAATCGTACTTGATGTACTGCGTGCAGTAGAGCGAGTGCGATATCAACTCCTGTAGCATCTCCGCGTTGAACTCCCGGTACTGGATGTTGAAGCTAAAGTCCTCATCCGTCGCCGACCGCACGTCCACCTGCGACGGCAAGTTGTGCTCGACGATCGTCTTGGTGGCGTTGGTCAAGCTCTGGAAGTCACACTTGACCCGCGCCGGCGGAAACACCCCATTGCCGTCGATGTCGATCGAGTACACGTCCGATTTGGAGAATCCCAACAGCGCCAGTTCCTCGCACGTCTTGCGGAAGTTCGTGAAGTGGCAGTTCTTGCCAATGTATCCCGTGTCCTTGCAATCGCAGATGATCCCGTCGTCCTTGACCGCACACTTGCCTCCGTGCTCGCAGGTGTTTGGCTTCTTGCACGGGTCCACGTACTTGCAGTTATCCAGTGACACGTCACCGACCACCCGCTCGCTTTTCACCAGATACCGCGGCTCTATCTCCACCTCGTTGATCTTCAGATCGCGCAGGCAGCCGACCAGACCGGAGGCGGCCGCCTTCAGGCTGCTGCCGATGATGAGCTTGTCGCCGGTTTGAAACGTCAGCCCGTACATCTGCGTCACCGTGTACCGGTAGTCGACGACAAACTTCACCTCGTTCCGTTCGTACGATAGTTCGATGGCGTGCCAGGACGTGGGGTTGTCGATGCGAATGTACGTGGTATGGGTGATGTTGCTCTTCATGTCCGGGCAGAGATCAAAGCTCAGCCGATCGGTGGCAAGACGGATCTGGAGTTATTATAGAAGATTTACTTAAATTATTTCCAATTAAACTCTTTTTAAACACATTCACATAACTCTTAGTCACTTTCACACCTATTTTCCATGGAAAACTTTTCCAAAAATGGCACTGGATTTTGTTTTACAAAATGACTTAAATTAAAACAACTTAAAGTCAAAAATAAAATACCCTCCGGACATTGCAACCTTGATCCCTACGTTGCTTTAAGTTCTTTAAAAATCCTAATCCAGAGTTAATCTAAAACCTAAAAGCTTTGGAAACTCCCACGAAGAACCCCGTCCCCCTCGCACGTAGGTTAAATATTTGCAATCCTGTCAACGGACACTTTTCGCCACAGGAAAGGATCAAGCACCTCGGTTGTTATTCGATATCGTTCGGTTTGGTGCGATATTAAAAAACTTCTCCCACCGACCAGAAGAGCCAATGTACCCCTCATTCGTTGTGTGTTTTCGGTTGAAAGTTGGGAAAAAGTCTCCAATTCGGTGGCGGAGAGTGGGTGGTGTGCGCCGGGAAAGTGTCATTTTTATCGGGGGGAAGCATTGGTTTCCCTCGCCTCGTTGTGGTAAAGCATTTCGATTTTTGCATCACCTTTTTCCCTTTTCTTCCCATGCACGATTTGCGGGGGAAATTCCTGAAGACGCACCCATAGACCTAGGGAATGCGAGATTATCACATACAATCACGTGTCGGTGATGTGATCATCGCCCCGGAACCGCACCCAGTGGAATGCAAAGCACCCAGGGAAGGGGAATGGTGGTGTCGGATTTACAAAATCTCCATTTTCCCCAAAAAACCCGGGGGGCGGACCGAAATTCTTATCACAGTCCCCACAGGGCGTTGGGATAAATCGGTTCATTACCGTGGTTACCATCCTCCGGGGGACGATTGTTTGGGTGTTTTGGCTTTCGGGCCGTCCTGTGGCGAATGGAATGTCGGCAACCCGGGGGGATGGATGCGGTTAGGATTGCGTTTCTGGTTACGATTTGATTAAAAATGCTTTCCTACCCTCGGTTTGAGGGTCGGTTAGGAAGAAATCTGTGCCCACCTGGTTGAACAGCCGAGGGGTTGCGTTTTCTTACCTCCCAGAAACCTCGGCCTTCGCTCGTTTGAACCTCGCTGTATGCCAGGACGGCCGTCGCCTTGCTGCTCTTAAAGTCAAACACGAGCGAAAGCGTGTCGTTGTTGCTCATCGGCCACCAGATGTGCGACTTGGCGTAGGAGAAGGTGATCGGGACGACTTCAACGTTCGCCTCGTAGAACTCCTCCTGCAGCACGCCGATGTAGTGCACCTTCGGGTTGCCCTTCTTCAGCTCGAACAGCACCGACACGTCGTTGTAGAAGACGTTCTTCAGCGAGCCGACAAAGTTGTTGCTCGACGCCAGTCCCTTCCGCTTGCTCAGGTTCGGTCCACCGCCGAAGTAGATCTCCGGGTCGAACAGCAGGTAGTGGATCGGCCCAAGCAGCTCCATCACCTTGACGTGGTCGTCCAGGATGGCAATCACCTTGTCGTGGTCGTGCAGAATCGTGAGGTTGTGCCAGTAGTGGCGCGTCAGGTCCTGCCCCAGAACCGCACTCATCACCCCATCACCAAAGTCCATCTCGATGTACGCCGAGTGGTTCTTGATCGAAGCCGCAATGTACTGCGGTTTCAGCGACTCGCCGCTGGCGTAAAACAGGGCCGAATCGTCGTAGTTGGTCTTGAAGCGCATGCTGATGCGCGTCATCGGCGAATGGACGCGGTCCTTCCAGTCGTAGATGCGGAACGACACATAGCTCGATCCTCGCAGTGTTAATACTGTGGCGGCTGGAAGCAAAAACCAAAACAACCCGAAGGTCATAAGGAAGGTCCCTAGAGTTCTTGTGGGTGCAAAACAATTAAACACTCACTGTAGATATCGCAGTGTTCACCCTCGTACTTCGTCCCGAAGCAGTCGCACGATATGTCGTAGTAGTGATTAATGCAGCGCGAGCCGGAAAAGCAGAGATTCTGCCGCGAGTGACACTTGTTCCGGCAGCCCTCCTTGACGTTCTCGTGCTTGGTCGCGATGAGTGGCGTTATCGGGAGCAGGTCCGACGCCGCCTTGCCCGAGCTCAGCACGACGTTCCGGATGCAGCCGACGAACGACTCAATTATGTACTTTACACCGTGCAGTTTTTCCTCCGAGCTGAGTCCTGCCGTCCGCGGAGGAGATGTGTGTGTGTGTGTGTTGGCGGTGGAAGGGGACCGGCCGTTTCCGGCCGTAGGAGAAAATGAACCGCAGAGACTTGTTAGTTCGAGCTTGTCAGTGTCCGTATCTTGACAGGTTGGGTTAATGAATAATGATTTTCCCGTTTCCCCATTCCTTTAGGATGCTCATGTTTCTAGTTCAACTCTTTCCTATAGTTTTCTTTAAAAAAAATACAATTTTACTTCTAAATGTATGTTAAAAAATATCTTATGCAAAGTCTTTTAAAATTGTTATCTTTATGTTATGTTTTTTCAAGACGAACAAGGCTTCAGTCTACCTTCGGCAGGGAACACTGGGAAAATATCAATATCATTCAATCGCATTAAATCACACCGAACACATCATTTCGCAAGCCACAAATCATTTGTACAAGGCATGCCAACGTTTTTCTGTCCAACAGTTCCCACCCAATTGGGGTGTGATTTTCTCATTTGTTTTTCCACCCGAGTTTCTCCCGCCGTGCCGTCGGTAAGCCGACACGTGTGGTAGTTGTTGCCACATCCGATACCTCCTAATCGCACTCATTTATCCTTCGGCGCGTGAAAATCGTCAAGAGGAATGGCCGTTTTTCTCTCGCAACTCGTAACAAACTCGGGCCTGAATGTCATTGCCACCGCCCGGAAAAAGGCTCGGCGACCGTCGGAAAAGGACAACCGTCGTTGCCACGTTCCGCCAAACGAACGATTGCCACAACATAGTACAGCAACATAACCGTTGCCATCAATCTTATCGAAGATTAAGGACGCTTTTCTCCACATCCCTAGGTTGGGTGTTTACGTGAGGGTGGGAGGGGGGTTACGCCAAAGGGAAAGGATAGCTGCTAGGGGTTTATTGGAGGCGACGGGTTGCTTGGGTGCGACGAAACAGGCCGAAGCTTTTCCGACGACGACGACGAGATGGATCCGATGGCATAGATTTGCGAACGGCCCAGAGGCTTTTCCGAAATAGGACAGCGTCTTAGTGAGTGGATATGTAGAGCGACCTTTTTGTGTTTTTGCTCCGGCAGGGATAGTGTGGGTGTGTCTTAAAGAAGGATTTTTCTTAGCGAACAAATCAAGCCGCGCATGGGTTCTGCCTAATGGATGGAAAATGGATTTGATTAAATTACCAACTTGTGTTTGTGCGATGATAAATAATATTCCACGCGTGATAGATAACTCTTTACAGTCGTGTGGAAATGTTTTGCTATGTTGTAACACATTTTACCACCTTTAATACAACATTGACTGTGACTCAAATACATCGTGTTGAGATTATGCTCATTTAAACAGTTGAATTTGTTTTAAATTGAATCGAATGACCCTCGATGTGAAGTCACGAATGCTGTTACAATGCAGGTCAAACAAGTGGATGAGGAAAACTTTTGCCTTATCTACAGTTATCTGACTTTAACTAACGTGTTTTCCGATAAATCCTCGACTTTCCACCCCCTTTACAACGGGGCAACTAGGGCGGTATCGCAGCAAAGGAAACCTTGCACGTGTCCTGGAAAAGTTTGTTCCCCTCCCTCTATCGTGTCGGGGAGTCGGGTAAGGACGAGAGTTTTCCGTATGTGAATAGTTCCATGAACTCATTGGTTTGGACCGGGTTGGGGCCCTTAGTAGATGATTTAAATTAATCGGTCCCAAAATACCGTATTGAACAATGGTTCGTGTGTGCGGGTTGTACCGAGGGCACATGTAAGCGTCGAGCAACACGGACGTGCCATCTTGCATTTCCGCCCGGTCGGGATGGGGAAATCGGTACGAAGGAAATAGTTACGCTCCGCATCGACGCTGCACCGAGTCGACGAAGTGTTGAGCTTAGCCTCGGCTATTCCCACCATGGACATGAACGCGCCCCCCGTGTACGTGTTTGCGTTGTTCTGCTCCACCCGACCCCAGCCCTTCCTGCATGCACATCTCCCCGCCCGGCTTCCGGCTTTCGTTGCGCCCAATTATTCTCGGACCACTTTCCGGTGACGTTTTTATTGAAACGAAAAGTTTATTCTAATCTCCTGGGAAAACTTCTGCCTCCCACACCCCAAAGTCCGAACAGTGCGAAAGGGGTAAATTAATTTTAATGGACACATGTGGGTGCAGATCGAAAAGTTCGTCTTCCAGTTCCCGGTTGCGTTCTCGTGCTGGTGTGTGTGTGTGTGTGTGTGAAGTCGTGCCAGACGCGCCGATAAGCTCGAGCGAGCACCGAAGGAAACCATAAACAATAAGTGACCGCCAAGTTGGCAAGTCCTCCCGATGCTCGACATTCAGTGAGACACCCGATAGTCGATGGGAATTGTTGTCGACCGAAAGCATAAATCACGAGAAGGTTAAACGGTTTGGGTAAATTATTTGAGTTGTTTGCAATCGTTGCTCGGTCGTGGAGTAAATCATTCATGACGGCGCGTCTAAGATCTATCGATAACTTTGACTTTTCGGTAGCATTTAATCAGTGACCTTTCGGGTCCGTCACAGTTTAAAGGGTATTTATTCGAAAGAAACTTCCTTTTAAAGCAAAACGAAGAGGGGGGGGTGAATATTTTCCAATTGGATGCTCTTTAATGCTCTTTGGCACGTAGTTCAACCAGGAAAGGATAGGTCTAGATTGTCACGTATTAATTTCACTTAATGTACTCGAATTCCATCCAACTCAATTGCCATATTTGTGCCCAACTCAAACAAAAAGACCCTCACTTCCACGCGGAATTAGCAGTTTTGAAGGAAAATTCCCCTCCCCCAAGCACGTGCCTGTTCGTTGCTTCTGGAGACGAAGGAACGACTTTGCAAGCGCGATACATCTTCCGCGGTGTCTTCGAGGAAGCACGATTCGACGGTAATGATTATTCCACCGTTGCCGAAGTCGATTTGATTGGGAACCGCCTCGATGTCGATCAACCTGGGTTGGTTTGTTATGAACCGCGGCGGCGTGGTTGGTGAATAAGCTCCTTCCGCACTCGTCGTGGTGAAATAATAATACACGACAAGTGTGTACAGTAGGCTCTCTTGATGTGGAAAGGTATCCAATTTGCCTTTCCGCTAGGCATGACGAACGCTTGACGCGTTTTCCTAACGATGCTTCGACGTGCCGCAAAGTAGGCTTAGCGCCCGGCCTTGCCTGTCAGCGGCAGCACCAACACCGACTCGAAAGGTAGGTTCCTTCACCTAAGATTGGCTTCAGCCGGCCGGGAGCCGTTTAACGGGTGTCTTGCCGAAGTTGCCGTCGCGTTCGGAAATGATTTTCAATGATTTGAAAAGCGCCCCCCCCACCTCCTCTTTCCCCCGTCATACACATTTCGACAACTCACCGCCAACCAGGACGACCGACATAAGATTGATGGATACGCCGTAATTGGTTTCGTGATTTAATCCCTTTAGATACACTTCCTCCTTGTTGTTATCGACACGGGCTATCAGGCGGGCGCCGTGCACATCGATGCGTACCTGCGGAAACACCAGACGAGAAAAAAAGGGAACGAGACGGAGAATTAATCAGTGAAAGTGGTGGAAATTGGGCAGGTGTTTGGGAAAACGCGGTTCGGTACATGTTTAAGATTATTAATATATCATTAACGGATCATCAGTAATTATGAAAGTATCTCTTTTTCCAAATGTTTTGAAGAATTTGTTAGGTTTTAATTTGAAGTTTAATTTGCAACATAGATTCACCAAGCTCCTAAGGGTGTTCACATACAATATTAATTCGTTCGTAGAACCAACTTCCATTTTGTACACCATTCATTACCTTCCGTATTCTTACTGTTGAATCTGCAAAACGAGTGTTCCCAGAGATTGTGTTATTTTTCACAACGGCATGTCTCAAGCACCTCGATTACCTGTGCGTCAACGCATAAAAACACCGCTTTTTTTTAAATCGTACACATAAAAAGGGTCGTTGCGTACGTTTAGGTAAGCAAACAAATGTGTCTTGTGTCGCGCCTGGCGTGGGCGATGGACAAAAAAGTTCCCTTTTATGTGAATTCAATTCAATCGGCGCTTTTCAATCCATCCACAACAACATAATGTTTCAACTCCGTTACAGGCAGAACCCGTCTCAAGTGGTGCTCGAAAGGCAAAGGCCTCCGAATGGGGTGGCATTCGTTCTCTCTGACACCCTCATCGCCCGTTATCGCCTTTTTCCGCAAATGAATATGTATAGAATCCTTCCCGGAGCGGAGTTTCATTTTGTTTTAGGGGTTGGAAAGCGGCCACTTCTAGTTAGCGCTAGATTCTATCAGGCGTTGGTAAACAGAAAAACAACCCTTTCAAAAGCGGTCTTCTTGATGGGCTTAACGATATGGGCATGGGATAAGAACATCGCCCAGGTGGCAGCAACAAAATGTCCTTGAAGCAACCGGTTGTGGATGAACTTTTGAGTAGCGTTGTCTGGTGTATGATATCCAATCGTATTTTTCTCGTCACATTCAAAAGCAACGTTAGGGGTGATGTAGGACATTTCTTTTCTGGTTCTCAAGGAGTGCTTTTGAGGCTCCCTCATGTAAAATTTAATTTTGACCTCATCATGAGGTATTTACCATCCGTGTGCGCTGCCTTTCTGCTGCTAAATTGTGAACTTTTCATCATTCACTTTTAAATTGGAGTGGGCCAACCATTTTTAAGTGTACTTTTGGAATAAATTTGTTGCTAAATGGACTCGTCGCTTGGTGAAGTTAATTGCCATGATACTTCACCGCTAACATATTCACCATCACACCACTCACCATGACGCTGTGCCACTCGTCCCGGTTGAGACCCTCGCCGACGGTGACGCTCGTCGAATGGTTTCCGAAAACGTGCACCACCTTCAGCTGGCCCTTCTCGACGATGACGTACAGGGCGTACGGGTCCAGCTTCACGCCGGCCGGCGTCTTTACGTTGTGGTACACGAGCAGCCCGTGCGGCAGACGGGTGCGGAACTGGAACGATATCTCACGGCAGAGTCTGCGGAGAAATTTGAAAACGAAAGCGTTATGAGTTCGATTGATTGGAAGAGTAAATTTCAGTTCTGTCAGCTTTAGGCTAAAAATTAACCGATGAAAAACAAAACCCACACCTGTGTGGATGCAATAGTAAGGTGTGTTCACGTACCTGAGCTGAAAGGTTTGGATGGTTTCGCCGTCCATCTGTATGAAGGTGTTGTTTTTGGCAAACATGAACGTTTTCTCGTAGCCCGTCTCCTTGAACGTCAGCTCGGAGCCGCGCAGCTCGTCCGGAACCGGCGCCAGCGTGCTGCTGGACGAGTGCAGCGACCAGGCCTCCTGCGTCTGTGTGCGTACGGTCGACGACGACGGATCGGCGGTGGTCGTCAGCGGGACTGGCGGTTGCGTTTCTGCAAGTGAACGATGCCCCAGGTCGATTAGATGTGGAAAGTGAAAGCGAGAGTGGCAAACAAAAAAAAAAAAAAAACATCGCCCAATTCTTTGCGCCCTCCATCGATCATGTGTTGTAATTTATTGTTCTCACTCTCGCTTCGTTCATTCCTTTTCCCACTCGGATCTCTCCTAGCGGAAGCGGTGGAAGCGAACCGAACCAACTTCAAACACACTCCGATGGAGGCGCCTAATCCCCCGTAAGACGGCCGACTCACGTGTTTCATTAGCACACTGCTGCATGCACTGTTCGTACGTTTCGAAATTGTTCTGCAAATTGCCACCGCAGCCGCCCCAGATGAACTGCGTACAGTTGTTGATCGTCTGCTCGAAGCGATACCGATAGCCGAACGTCTGGCACTGGCCCGGTTCGCCCGGCCCGGTACATTTGGCTGAAGGGGGGAAGGAGGAGAGGCAGAAAGGTACACATATATCATCTGCAGGCCGACGATTTTCCCGGCGAACGTAAAGCCACGGGATGGGGCCACACTTACGGTACACTATTTCTTTCGGTGGTTCCATGGCGTTGGTGGGGATGGCGAGGACGGTGCCGGACGGGTGCTCAGGAACCAGCAGGGTGAGGCAAATCGTAAGCAATACTGATGCGGCATGATAGGTCATTATTTAACCGGGCTGTTACCGTTTTTTGTTGCTCTGCTGCGTTACACTGTGTTTGGGGAAGAGAAAAGAGAGCAAAAGGAAGAGACGTTTTACCAACCGAACTAAACCGAACGGCAGAAGGAACCACAAATTACGTTTATTGCAGAAGGAATGAGTAGGGTCGTGAGTGAAGCCGAGTGAATGTATCGTAAATGTGTCCTTTTCCGAGTCCGATGCGGAGGACGAAGTGTTTGCAGTAAATTAAGATTATCTCCTTAACGGTTATGTGTCGCACAGTCTCAGATTGAATCAATTGGTTTTAGTAACACGTTGTTTTAGTAAAATGATCTAAACATGAGTGACTTTATAGAAGTAGTGGAACCTCATTTGATATTTGTTATTTTTGGTAAACATCACGAGGACACACTTGTTTGCAGATAAAACAGTTTCCACTTTCCCATTCCTTCCCATTTTCAATCGATATTCGTTTAGGAAGACACCTGTTTTTCACCATCCTGGACACCAGTATCTTCACCTGCTTCCATCTTGAAACCTCTCAAACCAATATCTATCCCTTTCCTTGTTGCTTTTTGCTCGTGGAACGACGCAGCTCATGTTATGTACACCGTAATTTCCACAACAAATTGATTAATTTGCTATCATTTCTTCTGCGTGCGATACGTGTTCCGGAAATCCAGTGTCTTTCCAACAAGCCTTCGATCGCTCATCTAACTTCCGTCTCTCTCACTCTCACACATACATACTAAGACACAGCGGTGCCTTTAGCGTGAAGGAAGCTTTTAGCTTGATTTTCCGACCGGTGATGGTGGAGACGCCTGGTGCTCGATGGGAAAATGAATGCCATGAAATCTCCATAATTTGCCTGTCGGGCTACCAACATGACACCTACCCCTGCCGTTTGTTCCTCTCTCACTCCCAAACAATTTGCAGATCAATGCCTTCCGGAGATCCGGAGCGAGCTGAGACGTTGTTTTCCATGACGCGTTTGGGATTTTTCTTCCTCCCCGCCTCTCAGGGGGGCCTGTCGTTATGCCACTTTATCCGCCTAGCACGACTAATCCACGGCTGTCGTGTTAAACACTTCCCTTGCTTCGCGTGCTTGAACGAGTGTGAAGAAAATCTCATAAATCTTCCCCCGGGAGTGTGCGAGCTTTTTGAGCCGCCATGCAGCCGGATGACGCAAAAAGAAAATTTGCCAGCCGGGACCAAATTCGGTTATTAGAAAAGCTCATTACTCTTGCGTGGAAATAGATTACGCATGATGGACGGACGTGAGCGATTTGGCAGCAGGCCGGCCTGACTGGCTCCTAGACTAATACACCCTTGTGCGTCTGTGTTGGGGTGTGGGAAGAACATTATATTAATAAAAATAACGCTCATCGTTTAATCGGTGCAGCTATCAATTTGCAGAGTGTTAAAATAATACTCTAGAAGTAGAACCATGGTAGAGAGTGGAATATTTTCAATTATTCTTATTCTTCCCAACCCACCGTGGGAGGAAAAATCTCATGATACGTGCACGATATAAGGGCGTGACAGTGAACATTGTTTTTTTTCTCTCTCACCGGAATGGTGAAAAGAAAAGATTCGGGCCGCGGCACGGTGGCGTCGTAAGCGCGCAAACCATCGCCGGCAAATAACGAGTAATCCTCCCGGCTTCGGACTTGTTTTAATATTTACCTTCGCAAACCGTTCCCCCGCCAGAGCCAGCCAACACTCGGTGTATCATTAATAATTTACCGAGCAAATAAATTAGTACACCCATTGTGCGGTCCGGATTTGCCGGCGCCACCGGCATCATCTTCGAGCCATTCGCGACAGTGTGCAGAAAGGGGGTTGCATGATAGATTAACCGAGGGGTGGGTCGGTAGAAGGTGATGGCGGAGAGGTGCAGGGCGGTTATTAAAAGTCCAATAAAATTACGAGCATCACAACACCTTCCCGTGGAGGATGCAGCTTCTTTCCTTGGGTTGGAGAAAGTTTTCGCGTCGCGGAGTTTTTCTGCGATCCTAAGACACGCGAATCGAGAGCAACATTTTCCAGCCATCTTGTGCAGCCTCGCCAAGTAAAAGTTTGTAAAACTGAGCGTCATATAATTTTTAATATTAGTTTTTAATCCTTTCATCCCTCACTACACAAAGAATAAGTAAAGCTGGTTATTTACGAGGGAAAGTAAATAAAAAAAAACCCGAGAATAGCTAGGTACATTTAAAGAAGAGACAGAAAACATAAATTAATTACCCAAGTTTAGTTAAATTTAATCCACCGCGTATAATCTGGTTCACGTTATATTTTCCGTGTCACCAAGTTAACATCTTCTCTGCTCTTCTTTCACTCATTTGTTCAACATTCACTACTGTGACTTGCCCTTCGTACTAAATCTTACATTTCACCAAGTTCCGGAGACTTTCCAGATGAAGTAAGCACCAGTTATCAAGTTCTTGGAACACTCCGCTTCAGCAGGCAGTCACTTCCCGAAGCGGTGGAAACGCTTCTGGAAGCAATTTGCTCGGGCATTATGTGCGGCAAAAGTTTTTAAAACCCCGGCAGATTTGCTCAACCTGTTTGAATCCGTTGCCCGTAATTAGCGGACTAGCGAGCCGGTGTGCTCAAGAGCTGTAAGATGCAGCGAGCGTCGGGGTTCGAGTTGTTGTTTGCGCAAACAAGCGAGCCACACTTTCAAGTGCACACGAGGTTTTGGTAAACGATGTAGAACGATGTGAGGTGGTGGGTGAACGGGGGACGATTGGAGCTGGCTGGCGGCATTAATGAGTTGTTTTACGATGCCGTAACGCTGCCGGTCAGGAGAAGTATGTTTAGTGTGGTCGGCCGAGAGATAAGATAAGGAATAGGGTCAGTCGTGTCGAGGCGAATCTCCGTCGACCCAAACGAGGGAGTGAACAGTTGGGGTATTATACGGCGTGTGTCTATGTGTGTGTGTGTGTTTTTTTTTTGTGAACGATAAAGAACTACTTTCATTAGCGGGAATGAACCTTCAGGATCATTTGCAGTCCTTCGTAAGGGATTGATTTTTAACATGAGACCAATGTTATGAACAAGAAAAGTTATCTACTACATATTTTAGCTTTTTTTATGTATGGAGTTCTGTGTACACTAAAAACTCGACCAATACTTTTCACACATTAAGCTTAAGTACTGCAGATGTTGTTGAAGGTTTGTTTGATCACTATTCTTTGATAAAATCATCTAAATTTTACAATTGAAAGTCAGTTTTACTACACAAACCAAACAAGCATGTAAACAAATGTCAAGGTGTATCCAACATAGTTACCTTAAGGTTTATACATTATGGGGAAATTGATGAAATATCAAACATTTTAAATGTCGTTATGGTAACTATTAAATTCAAACATATCTTTCAAGTAGTAGTTAAAACCATTATTCTTTTCTCAATCCTTTCGTCACCGTGCAACGCCGGGGCGTCAAGCTAGTGTTGCCAAAAACTCGAATTTTTTTCTAGAGAATGTAATGTGTTTCTCAAAATAAAAAAAATGTACATTGCCTTTTATCTAGATATTTTATCAGCAGTCGTATTTTGTTTGCTTGAATAGCATTCTCACAACAATGTAATTATAATGAAATCCGTTGTGCAGCATACCACAATCCTCTCGACTTACAATGTTGCAAAGAATACAAATGCTCCAGAGTGCATTCATTGGACGCTTTGCTATGTGACCTGCTTTAAAAAGAAATTTTTCCACATTCCTCAAAACCAACCGTCGAAAGGAAAAAAAGGGGCATCGTTGGCAGAAAATTGTTGTTCAAAGGGAGATACACAAACGAGCCGCTGCATTCTACCCGAATTAGAATAATATTATGACTAATGCCAACAGATGCACGTATCGTTCGCTGGAAGAGTGATACGTTTGCTCAGGATAAATCCTTCCTTCCGTCCGTGCGGAACATTGCCTTCTGACGTTCCGAGTGTCCATCGCTGCTGTTTGATGGCAGTTTGCCCATCCGGTGGACGAGTGGTTTAGGCTGTAGAACGGTTGCTATTTACTTCCTCCCATGGAGGTAAACAAAGTGTTTCCAAATCGAGAAAGAGACAGAGGTCGAGGTGCAGCGAGTGGTCAGTTAGCCATTCTTCTAGCCAGTGCGCACCCTTTTGCAGTCACGGATGATGCAAACAGGCCACATCCGCATACGCCCGGTGGTACGTGGTATGAGATGTTGACGGAGCTGACCGCCGGACGGTGGTTGTTTTCCAACTTGCCGATGATGTACGGTAACACCGGAATGTCAACTTTCTTGACGGTAACATATTTTCCGCCGCTGCACGTGCGAGGAAAGCGACTCGTACCGGTAGACTTCATCCGGCGACCGTAGTTGGACGTGAACAATGTCCAGTAGAGGGTTTTTTTTGGTATCCTTCCTCATAAAATAGAAAGGAAAGAAATTCCGATTTGTGCAGCGAAGAATGCACACGCTCTGGTGCAATGGGAAACGTTCTGCATATCATTCGTCGAATAGGAAGACTTCCTCCAAACGTCCGAGGTCTGATTCCTCGGCCTTTCCATGCTCCTTTAGTGTGGACGACTTCTTCAGGACATTCGTCCGTATGACTCCGTACCGACTGATGTTTGCAGTTGTGAGCTGATGTGATTATGCCGGCATGCAGCACGATGCAGCACGATTGACGAAGGCGTCTGAGAGAATAGAAAGTGACAGCCGTAATGTCATTTTGTGTTGAAGGAGTTCTCCGCTACTTCCGTTGGCTCCTGGCAGCTGCACAGAACCGGAAGGAGATGCGATTACGCTCACGGGAGACATCATGGCAGCATGGCTGTGCAGCAACATTAAATAGAAATTCACACACGACCGGCCACAGAAATGCAGTGGCAGAAGTGTGCAGTTCGACACGGAACGATCATATATAGCTCGGACATATCAATGCACCCCCCTTCCTAACGTTCTGATACATTTTGCATCAATCGGTCACGTTAATGCGCTCCCGCTGACGGAAGCTGATGGTTTTATCCCACTGATTTCCGAAGAGCCTGAAACGCTGGGTTGCGGTCTCGGACGAGGTTCGGTCCGGGAGATGGCCCACTGTCACTTGCTCGAGCATGAAATGATCCGTCCGCATTCACACTCCGGCGCACGATAAATCCGATTCTCGACACGTCCGGGCGTCCTTCGGCTTCTGTTTCCAATCCCCTTGTTACCCCACCCAGATGGACTAATTTTACGGAACAAAATATTATGAACTGGGCCTAATTTTACCCGATAGAATTGGGTTTTCAATACAGCTGCAAGTGAAGGCTTGGCGTATCAGGCATCCGAGGAACCCTTCTCACCGGATAAAGACGCCACGTTCGATAAACTTATCACGTACAGCGGCAATCGAGACGGAAGAAATCGCTGTACCGTGGTTCCTATTTATCTCTACGCTTTCGGTGCCATTAATTGAGCACGAAAAAAAGGGTCGGCACGAGCTCGCTTCTTCGCTGAGCGCCGAGAATCTACTGGTGGCCAGCGAGTGTCCATAACAAAATGGGGAGTTTGTTGGTGAGCACACTTTGACAGCTCCTTTAGAGATTTCCTTTCGCAACATCCGAGGGGTTTGGAAAACTTGCCGGATGAGGCAGTGTGTAGATGAAATCTGTGCCGCTCGTGCTCGTTCCATTGAGACATGACAAACTTTTCCACCATCTGTGAGCGTGTGTTTTCGGTGTTTTTCTCAGATTTTTTGGCTTCCTTATCACTGACCCTATGGTTGGAAATAAATCAAATCGGTTTGCAGTGGAGCAAACTATGGCTTGAAACCATACAAACCGGAAAGAAAAATAACAGGGGCAAATCAAGTCCAGTGTTCGAGAAAAAGAAAAGAAGTTTTTGTAAGTGATTTATTCTCGGTAATGTTTTATTTTATCGAGTTGTCAAAAACAGCTCAGAATAAGAATCATTCAGCCCAAATTTAGAGTAAGGAGAAGCGCAGTTAAACCATATACCTGTAACCGAGCGACGTACTTGACCTGCTTTTGATCAAAATTTAGTGAAAGAGGTTTCACTAAATGTTATTGGTGACAAACTTTAATAACTGTGAGGTATAAAAGGAAAGGAAATAAGCTTTTTCATATGTGTAATATAAATAAGATAATGAAAAGTAATTTCTTTATTAACAACAACATATGTTTATTCATTAAACAATGTAATCAATGTTGTTGTATAACTTTCTAGTACCTTAATCACTTCAAACTATTCGTAAATCATTCCAAGGTATCAATTTCAGCAGAGTTACATTTCTATTTGAAAGAAGAGAACTCGTACATAATTTATCACACGAGAAATGACCGTTGAAAGCCTACCGACTCCACCGGGCACAAGCTGTAGCCGCTTGGGGGCCTATTCTTCGATATGCATGATTAAGTTTGTGGATTTAACTAGGGGCTCTCAACTTTCCTCATAGAAATTCAACACTCACGCAGCTCATTTGGGTAGCGCAGCTACTAATCGAGTTATGCGATGAAGTATTCGCACTACCCGATAAATCTGGATTTGAGGTAATTAGAGAAACTGAGACCGAAAGCAACTTTCCCACCAGAATCCTGATTACAGGACATGATGGAGGTATCGGAAATTCGTGCCAATACCGGAACCCCCTGGTCCCGATGACCGCACAATGAGGCCGGGGAGCTTTTGAGCAGAATCGGAGCCTTCCGGAAAATTTATGAAAATTATACCGAAAGCGGGATTCAAATGCGTAAACACACGGGCACACATTCTCACGCACACGTGCGTGCACGATCGCGGGCTTATGTTTTAGAAAATTAGATCCCAACAAACTTTCCACCGGTGACGGCAACCGGTTGGGTAAGAACGAAAAGAGCATCGGGCAGAGAGGTAATTATGCCGATATACTGGGGAGAACTTACATGAGGCAAGCATAATTCATGATATCCAGCCTCGCCTACACGGAGATTATCAATTTGTCCGGTGCGCGAACCTGCACAAGGGACCGCACGGTCGTGCCGAGAGTTATTTCGGCGGATATTTATTGGAATTAATTATTCACCGCCCGGTGGAGGATTGCAATCTTTCGCTCGACCGGCGATCAAACCGCCAAACCGGTCCACCGGCGTATCATAATAATTACATCGATGCACCGCACTGCAACGTACGTGCCGCGAAGCCTGCGGTTGCGATTGTTGTCCACGTTTGGGTCGTTATTGTGTTTTTCCTGACGGAAACCACCGGCGCATTAGTTTGCTCTAATCGAGCGCTCGGATGCGTGTGACTGCGCTAAGCTTCTTATTTCCGCGCTTTGAACGGATTCCGCCGACAGAACGATATCAATTACACATGAAAAGCCCACTTAAGTGTAAATATTTGTTCACTGGTGCGATGATTTATGCCTCGAATCGGGGGGGTATCGATCTTTAAACTATTGTTTGAAAGATAGTCACATTCTGGGGGATTGATTGGTGTAATGTATTTGAACTACTTTTGATTTCACTGTGGATAAGTTGTGTTTAGTTTGAACTATGGATGCTGCGGGTGTATTTATTAATGTATTGATTAGTTCAAAAGCAATTTACATTTCCGTAGCAATTTCAAAACTAGCTAAAATGAAAGGATAGTGTAAATGGTGAATTACAACTAAAAATTTGATACACAATTTTGTTTACCTTCAATGGTTTGGAATCTTTTCAGTGTTTGAAATCAATTTTGCACACTTTTAGGCACTTGCGTAATATACACGTCAGCAACACTTGATCATCAACTTGTATAACAGAGGGAATTGGTTTGCCACACAACATTCAAAACACTTAACTAAAACAGAAAATTAAATAGATTCACTGTTAAAAATTAAACAAACTTCGTTGGATTCTTATATTTTTATATAAAACTTAATGCACTGTTTTGTTATATGGAAATTGAAAAAAAAATACAACTTAATCGGCAAGTAACACTTAGATCACACAATTGTATTGCACAACTCTTGAATCAAGACGATGAATCATCACATCCCATTGTAACACTATCTTCACTAAATTTGACTCCGAAGAGAGCAACGATGTCTTATCGTAATTGTGCTGGTTCGCGGAAGCATTTATGTTAACCACTTTCGTTTTGCTTCTGGTAGACGTTCACTCAATCAGAGCGGTTTAAGATATTATCACTTGTTATTCTTGAGGACTGGCCATGGTTGTATCTGCCAGAGGAAAGACACACAAACAAGCAGAGGTTTTTTTCTTTTCGATTATTTACTCACAATTCACAACAAAACCGTTAATCCAAGGATTCACCATATTATTTCAATTGCTTCTTTTCTAAATCGTCGTTATAGTGCAATCTCCTGGAATGTATTCATCTTTCCATTTTTCTCCTACTCCTTGTCGATTTTTTTAGGAACTAATTCGCACTTCCTTTATCACACTATTACTTTCCACCAATGATCTGTCAATTGATGACATCCTAGGCAATGCCGGGGAGATTAAAGTGGAACACAACTTTCGACTCCCTGGATCACTTCTTAGCAGTAGGCAAGGGCACACATATTTTCTTTATACACTGAAATCAAGGACCTTCTTCCGATTCGCCGACCGTTCGCCTTTTCGCTCGTTTCGGTAGCACTGCCACATGACGACTAAAAGGCTAACCAGCTTCGATCGATCCCGGGTGCACTACATAACGAAGGCGACAGACTACACACTGCAACTAAGACGACGACGACGACGAGGAAGGTAATTGCGCGCCAGTTGATGTTGCATTCCAGTCTCGGAAGCATCTCGCAGACTGACTGACTGACTGACTGTGACTACTTGAAGGCATTCGCCGCAGAACACACGGCTGCTCGGAGACGATCGCGTACTGATCACGCTCACGGTGGCGGATAATTGAATGATGAGTCGTGCTTCAATTTAAACTCATCACTCCGGTGTTCGTCACACCATCTACCTCCCGGTTGCCGGAAAGTGGAGTTTCTAGTGGACGGATTCTTTTCAGAGCTCAGTTGCCGATGGTTTATCAAACGAGGTGACGAGGAAGGGTGGTAGATCATAGAATAAGGGAAGGTGCAGGCCGTTGTCGTTGTGATATGAAAAGGTTTCGCGCACAAAAGACATTCTTACGCGGTAGAATAGCAGAAACCTTTTCTTCACCGACATATGAAATGCACCATAAAAAGTTTGAAGTATCATTCCTAATCTCATTTCAAGAAGTTGTAGAAACTTTTAATTGAAATTTGAAGAGCATTCATAAAATCCGTTAGAGCTCCTGATTCATTCAACTTTAATTAACAACAGTTTCAATTCTATGGAAAACATAATTTTCAAATTGATAGCATTTTTTAATGCCTCGTTTAAGTGAAACAAACAGTCTCTAAATGGTACTTTAATTTCGGTAATGGTAGCACATCCTGTTCATTTTCGATTCCAACAAAGCTATTCTATGCCAGGATTTTCGACGAGTATCCGATGTAGCACATGTAATTAAACGCTAAAAGCCACGATGCCGAACTTTTCAGCTTGAACTCTTCTGTAATCGAATTCGATTGGTTTTGTTTTTCTTTGTTCGATTGCTTTTGGAAGTATAGGATTCGTTAATGGGATGGAGGAATGAAAAGGTTATCAGCCAACGGTGAAAATTGGAAAGATACTTGTTTATAACTGGCTAACAGGAACCGACCACACCAAGTTGGTGGGTGGTAAGAGAAAAGCAATTACCGAACATTTAGAAATGTGTATTGGCTAGCCATTAAAGGAAGATCAAGGTGCTTATTGAAGCATTGAATGTGTTGATTTCATTCATGAATCAACATTTCATTCTGGTCTGTTTTGTCCCTGTATCCCGTACCAGGCGGTTTTATTCTATTTGCAACATCTTCATCTAAATGAGTCTAGTGCGGGTTCAGAACCAAAGCACTACCGTCTAACGTTAGTCATCAATTAAGTAATTTTGCTCATCAAGAGACCGGTTTATGGATGTTTTTTTGCGTTAGAGGTTGAACCTGAGAAAGATCCTCATACTTGAAACCAACACCCCTTCCTACCATCATCTTAGCTCAGTTGTACGCTGTGTTGGAACGAGGGTAAGTTAATTTAGCACGTGACGAGTAAACGGAATTCCGGGGAACACTCGGACAGTAATAAATAATTTTAAACTGGTTTCGTGTTACAAGTAGTATAGAAGATTTGTGTGGTTTTAATGGCGTTAGTCCCATGAACCACAGTTGGCTCTGTCTGCACCTTGGGCGCACTGCAACCACGTTGGGTTTCTCTAGGGAAATATTCCGAATCTCAAAACCTACTTTGATTTATTGCTTTTCTTATTTACTTGAGATAATTTATTAGATTAATTTAAAAGCCGTACACATGATAGTTGTGGATGATTTTGGGCGTTTGATTGGAAGAATTCTTTAACAGGAAAAATAAAAAAAATTCACAAATTTTATACAGGAGCATTAGAAGAATTCAAAAAATTAAAGAAGCTTTCTAATTGTCTCACTACTTCACACAGTCGAGTTGATGTTGACAGATTAATCTATTATCATGCAAAATGAGTACCGACAAAACAATGGTTTTCAGATGTTGTCGTACTGCTTCACACGTTTCATACTTAAGACGAAAAAACGGCAACTTTCTTTTACTTTTCTTATGCTGTGGTGCCGAAAGTTTTCTCCTTTGTCATCCAGGTCACCATTGTTTGGTGGTCGTTAATGGCAAAAAGTGTTGGAGAGACCCGAAGCACCATGTCTCATCATGTCTGCATCCTTATTCCGTGGTGCTGTTTTGTCCCGAGAAATGCATTCTATTTCCTTTCAGATACCAGAAGCACCTGGAAGTTGCCATTCACGCTTCTTGCCCTCTCTTTTAAACACATCAACTTTCCACAACCCGGTGAAAAGTTAAACCAAAGTTGAGCGTTCTGGCAGACCTGTTGGCTTTTTTGGCGACACTTGTTTGCCTGGGGTTGATGTTTAACGCGTGTAGTTTAACGCGGGATGCTGTTCAGTCTTCTTATCACCGGCATGAATCCAGTGCCCCAAACCCTTCAAAAGACTCTTCTGGCATCCTCCGGCAATTATACGGAAGATGAGAGCTACAACAGAAAACAATTCGAAACCGGAAAATTAATTACGATCGTTTCTTTTGAACTGTTATCTCGCATGACGTACAACGGTGATAGGGGATCAGCTTTGTGGAAAGTTGAAAACCTCTGCGAAAGGATGCAGCGACTCGACGATATGGGGGTCTTTTATGGCAGAATGTTTACGGTCGTTGTTTCTTAGTTGGAACTTTTCTCCCGTAAGAAATTGGTGGTGACTTTTTGTGTATAGTGAAAAAGAAAACAAGATGACTGTGGGTTAAGAGTAACGAACTAACATCTTGGGAGAGAAAAAGTGCTTCGAATAACGAAATCTACGGGGAACGACTGAAAACTACCATGGGTGGCAAGGTATACGACCTAAATATGTGATATGACCCCATCTGGTTAACTGATTGGAAATAATGCAACAGATAAAATGGCTCCATTTTGAGGACGCCTTCGTTGGATTTTTCTGGAACCCACACCGTCCAGCAGTAGAGTGTACTTTCCTATGCATATATGAAGTCCGTGTCGGTCGTTAGTTGGAATTGCTGTTGGTTAAACGTAACCAATCCAAGCGAGCCCAAGAAAAGTTTATTAATTACAAGTTCGAGCTTGTTGTCTTGTAAAAAAGTTGGTTGAGATGTCATCAAAAGATTAAATTGGCCAGAAAGGTTTACCACTTATTTAGCATGGGTCAGAAAACGTGTAAGCCAAAGTGTGTAGTTACGGTTCGGATGGATAAATACCGTTTGATAGACAGATAAAAACGTAATGTTGAAAAAGTGAAGGAAAAAGCGCTCAAACTTGATACTAGAAAACGAAAATAGTAGTAAGTTGCCAAAGAAGGTGAGTATAATTTCGAAACTGTGCCCGAATGTATTTCAATATGTACTTGAACTTTCTTGTTTTGTTGCTATTGCGACCCACTCTGGTATGACACGTACAACTTTATTCCTTGCAGGAACCCAAACTTTTGCTACTCTAGCAAAAAGCTACAATCAAAGTTACGTCCCAAAAAGCATCCAATTGTATGGCTATGTTCGACCAGTTGATGACTCTTTGTTATTAACCAGCATGTGTCTGTGTGCGTGTGTGTGTGTGTGTGATGGTAGGTTTTGGACTCGATTTCTTACGCGAAACAAAGAACACTCATTGCCGACAGTTTAGTCCCAGTTTTAGTATCTATGCTGGTTTCGTGGTGGGAAATGATAATCGAGGGTGCTAGGGAGCTGGCCGGAAAAACTCGGTTCGTTGCGTCTGAAAATGGTCCACTCAAATTCGTCCCGAAGCCCCACGGGTGTCCCGTGGCCCGTGGGTCTTCAACCTGCGATCGGACTTTGTCTGTAACTGTATCCGCTTATCTAATTCAGTCAATTGTCGTTACTTAAGGAAGTTATTTGATTCAATAATCCACCGTAAGCGCAGGCACCTACCAGAAGACGACCGTCGGCCGAACGCAACGGTCCGTTTGTCCCTTCGGACATCCCCACGTTCGCCCTCTAAGGTGGAGCGTTTTGGTAGATAAGCCTATAAGAAATTCACTAGCGTGCTCTCTTTCGTGCCTGGCGCGATGTTTGCACCGAGAACACTTGTACCAGCGTGTCTCGCACGTCTAACGTGGTGGCACTAAAACCTTCTGCAAATATTTCCCTCACCGAAGGAGAGGCCCATCCAGGGGCTTCCTAACGTCCAGTTCGAGCTGTTTGTCGAAACAATTTGAACACATGTCCGAAAACCGCCACACCGACGGGCCGCGATTGTTGTGGATGCCGTAGGAAAATGTCTCGGTTTCGAAACCCCACACCGTCCGCCCGAGGGAAGGGAAGGGCAAATCACCGCCATTTAGCGGTGACCCTAAAGTGAATATCGCGGCGAGGGGCAAGCGGCCATTTTCCTCGGACGGTTAGCTGCACCAAACTGTCAAGCAGTGCAACTCGCCCTTTAATGAAAGTTTGTTGCAGCTCCGGCTCATTTGCATGCAATCTAATCGAGAGCTGTACATCGCGACGCTGCCTACCGAACCGTCGGCTCGGGTTGTCTCGAGCTGGGGCGGTGTTGGATGACAAATTCCTTCCCCCCGCCTTGCGCCTTGAGCGCCGCATGTCGTGCGGCGGGGCCGTATCTGTAGATTACTATCTTCATCTAATGAACGAAACCGTGTACTAACGCCAGGAAACATAACCGCCCCAAGTGATGTCCGCGGGCTTTGTACCAGGGAAGTACACTTCACCGGCAAGAATGTTTCTGTTTGAGGGCCAACATGCCGAAGACGGTCAAAATGGTTCGACATTTTCGGAATGGTCACGCGAGCATACGTCACACCGTCATTAATCACCGTGAGCAATCGTTTTAAGAAGAACATGTTAAATGTTTTGGATCTTGTGTTTCAGATAAGGGTATTTCGAAAGTATTGTTCATTTTGTTGTTACGAGAAAGTGTACACAACTAAAACGTCTTAAAAATGTACAATATCTGGCATTTGCGAGCAAAGTAAAATTCGGTACGAGGACCTCACTCTGGTTCAAGGTTGCAATAAAACAAGCTTCAACCGATGGCGTTATCAAATTTAGAGCAAGCTTAGTGTACTCCCAGGAGCCGTTTCGATTTTCTGAACGTCCGGGACGGCATTTGGCAATAAAAAATGGCCATACACTTTATCCACGTCGTTATCACAACAAGCC
The DNA here is from genome assembly GCF_943734705.1 of Anopheles coustani. Classification (NCBI taxonomy): domain Eukaryota; kingdom Metazoa; phylum Arthropoda; class Insecta; order Diptera; family Culicidae; genus Anopheles; species Anopheles coustani. Next base: position 90,237,588 of record NC_071289.1, read on the forward strand.
CGGTGCCTGGCGAAATTGAAATAAATTGGCCAATTATTATTTGTGCAAGGCCCTCCGGGGAAAACTACCCAACGGCGCACAAACAGCCCGGTGTGGAACGGTGCGTGGATCATCGCGAAAGAGACACCGGGGGCCAGATTAGGAGCGTCGAACGAACACGATTTGGTTGGCATTGGTGGTGGAAAGATTTGCAAAATAAAACACGTGTTCGACCACCGAACCGACCTTTGCGATAAGGTGAATAGAATCGCGACTCGGACTCGGGTAGTTGCTAACGGTTGTCGGTGTCATCGGTTCATCTCGGTGGCCTATTGCCCGTTGTCAGTTTTATAGCACCATTTGCCAGAATCACTGATAGGCACGCGTATCTTATCGTAAGATTTGTGAGGAAGTAAGCCTCAAAGACACGGTTTGCGAAAACCGGGCACACTTCGCGATTCGCTTATCAATTTCGCAGATAGCAGCAACCTGGAAAAGAAGCCAGCAGCCAAAATGAAGCATAAAATCAATCAGCGCCATTAAGAGAAGCGCTAGCGTTACGCAATCGACACCAGGCGGGGGTAACGCGTTATCATTATCGTTTAATTTTGGAGTGATTTTGAAACTCCGACTAGCAGGTTATTATCGACTGAGGCTATTTCGATCGAATGCTTATCGGTTGAATTCGTCGAAAGATAAACCCATCCAGTGGACTTATGGCTATCTCGACTCAGCACACAAATTCCGCTGATTGCTATTTGGAAAACTTATTCGTTTTCTAATGTTTTGCGTTTGAACATGCTATTCGAGTTTAAATTGCGGGGCTTGGCATTTCCAACCGTGTGCAGGGCCAGGCAATGCACATCGTGGGTGGTGGATGCAACAATTTAAAATAAATTTACCCACAGGCGCAACCAACGAAGCGTGCCGCAAATCAACTTTCGAGCGAGAAACCCGTTCGTTCACGTGCGCGCCTCGGGCAATGCGCCACCACCAGCGGGGAATTGTGTTGCTTGCGTCATCGCTTGAGGTGATTCTTGAATTGGGACTTTTTGTCCGCAAAACAGCACAACGTGTTCCCGGCGAAGGTGCATTGGACATCAATTTTACCCTTTTTTGGGTTCGTTTTTTGTCACCGTGGAAGATATTTCCGGTATCGACTGGATTGTTCCGGCCGGATTGGATGTAACAGCCCCATGCCGGTGGCGTACGCGTGTGGTGGTAGAATGGACCCGCCGTGAAGCAGTGAAGCAAAAATTGACAAAATATTGATGCCGCGAGGGACTTGCCAATGCCGTCCGGGTGGTGGTAGATAAGATGGTTTCTTTGTTTTGTATTGAGCAGTTGATAAGATGTTACAGCGGGACAGATGTGTGGCTAACGGGAAGCGAACTTTTTTTTTCGTTTTTGCTTTGCAATTTTTATACTCGTTCAAATCATTTACCGAATCTGGTGTGTTTTTTCTTCATGAGTTTCATGTGTTTTTCTTCATGTTTAAGTCAGGTGGTGCCCTCCAGTTGTTTGTTTTATTTTGATTTGCAAAAACCGAATTTCTTGTTGGGTCATGTGATTGTGATAGAAGTTTATTGCATTTAAAAAAATATATTATTGCCTGCTACTTGTGTCTGTTAAGTGTCTTTAAACCATTAAAAAATCTCAGATAGTGGTTTTGAAATTAACAAAGAATTTCCTTTAAATGAAAGTGCGGATAGTTTCTAGCCATCTAGCAGTCTACTCCTTGACATTCTAGTCAAGAGTTGATATCTGAAATATTTTAAGCTATTTGGCAGTTGGTGGTTTTGAAAGGGTCTTTAGCTCTCAGGCTCTCTTAAGAAGAGGAAATTTCCTATAGCGCAAAAGGACACCCGAAACCCATTAGAAATTTTTCCAAACGATTTGGCAATCGTCGTTGCAAAAAAAATCTGAAAATTTTTACCAGTTTTTCTTTCTCCTTGGTTAAGTCACAGCTGATGGCTCTTAACGTGTGTGTGAGTTGAAAACGGGGTCCGTTTTTTTTCGTTATGTGCACTTGATCGCAAATGCACTCTAGGGCGTGATTTGCATTATCGAGCATCCGGAAAAAGAGAATAAAGTTTCTGGGGTTTCAACGAGAGGCAAGGGACCCAAATCAAGCGACACAGAGAATAAGGCTTCCAAAAACCGACAAAGGTGTCTTCGGGGCGGCACCGATTCGAACTAAAGTTTTACATATTGGAATTTTAACTATTCTCGCCATTAGAATGCAATTTGCAACAGAACCAACAACTGAGTGGAATTCGGTGTCCCCAACCGGTGAAGGAGAACGGTGGAACCGAGATGGATGGACCGCTATGATTCCTATATGAATACCGACTGAATTCTAGTTAGCAGAATTCTTTCTCGATGCTCTTCTTTCGGCACTGCACTGTTTCTTGCCTTTTTGAACCGTTTCACACTCACAGCAAGTGGATAAAAACCCGTTTAAAAGAATTGTGTCAGCGGGCTTCCATTCCATTGGAAACCATATTTCAAATACTCGTATAGGCCAAAGTATTTATTAATCCTTCGTCACCGTTCGGCTCCTCTTTGTGTGCTACGTCTATTCTCTTCTCGGAAGTATCACTGCTCCCAAACGGGCGAATCTGCACAGACATTTGCAATTTAATGGATTTTCTGATGAGCATAAATCACGAATGGAGATTCCACTTTTTTTTTGTTCGCCACTACGATTTGAATATTTCTTCACTTTGCCGTTCACTCCGGAACACACATTTCACGAGCGAGCACTGGGTGAAACCGTAATGGACACATTTTCCACTTCTAGCAGAACTTTTCACTAGAATTCCATCACCTTAGAATTGAATTCTTTGAATTTTTTCATCCAATTAGCACATATTGTTTTCGTTTTTTCACAACTCAGAGGTCAAAGAATGAAAATTTTGTTCGATTCAGAAGGAAATTGCGCTTGGAGTAGATTTTCCTCGGTTCGCCTCCGGTTATTCCGTACCGACGTGTTCGACAGCTGGCCACCGGCGACTGCTGGCGATGGCGATCTTACGATTACTAAGCGACTAAGGAACGGCCAAGTCAATGCTCGTAGGCGTTAACGACGCTGGCCGTGATGGCGGAGATGGCCACTTAAGCCACTTAAATGCGATCCGGTGCGGTGTGCGTGGTGTTTGTGATTCGAAACGACGGCCAGACCGTGGCGAGGTTCGGGAAAAAAGGCATGTCCGAGAGATCAAGCCGAAGGGAGGTGTGGAAGGTAATAAATATCTTGATAAACCGCAACCGTGCTTTGCGCCTTCTGCGGTCAGATACGAACCGACGCTGCAGCGGAGATAACGATCTAGCGACTTTAGATATCGCTAGCAAGGAAGTGTAAGCTCTGTGGTTGTTTTTAAATTTTATCTTCTTGGTGTCACTCCCGGAGGTGGTTGATCTTTGACTTTGCAGGCCCAGTTGAGGGAAAAGAGTATTCCCGCTTCACGACATGCTGCAGAAAACGACACGGCACTGTAGCTACGATGGGATCAGATTCGTGATTTTATGCACCATTGCTTATCATAGAAACACACATTAACACGGCAGGTGAGATTGGAAAAAGAAACTGCGAAGGAAGGCACCGATTTGAACCACTTTCCACACCCAACTAACCGTATGCTATCTCGACAAGCTCCCGATGGTCGGCTGAAGACACTGTAACCGCTGCTATGTTCGAGAGATCTCGCCTCCACCTTCCGGGGGGAAAACAGTCCCTCTGTTCAACCGTGCACTTCGACGGCTCGACTCGAACTGATACGCAGCAGCTGAGCTCGGTGCGCTGATAAGCTAGATGGTGCCGGTGCGCACGTTGTCCACCATATACACGGCCAAGACACGCCCGAGGTGCCGGCTGAAGGTGGCAAAAATCCCGTTTGAGCTCCAGGTGATCGCGCGCGAGCGCGAGAGTGAGCGGATGCGCGATGCTACCTACAGCTGTTCGCGGAACTCAGCGAGAAATCAGACCGATTAGTTGTTGTTTTCCAAAGATGATTTAAAACTTGTTGTACCTTGTACACCTTCATCTCTTCTCAATCTGCTATAGTTTTTGTGGGGGTTTTCTAACACTCTGCGCTCTTGTATTCCTATTCTTCGTTTGAACGACATTTTTCATCGCTTCCATAATCTTTGCTTTGGAAAAGCCTATTTACACAACAACTGATATCCGAGCGCTTACGCAACCGGTGGGCGAGGAAGATGAGCCCAATGTTTGCCGACCTTATTGACGCAATTCACAGCTGGAGCGGTCGCCACTTAGCACCGGTTGGAGAATCTTGCCCGATTTACCCACAGGGACCTTACGCTAAATCTGTTTTAAACAGTCTGCTTATAGTGGATTTCCAGACCAACCGTGGAAGCGCTTTCTACTGGCTTATTTTTAGTATAAGTGTATAAAAAGCTTGAAGTTGGAGGTATATTGTAGTCATAACGAACACCACCAATCTTTTTAGAGAGCCATTTTATAGCGTAGGCTTCTGTATTGATAAAGCTAAACATAATTAACCGATAAGAAACTGGCGTACCTCTTTTATGGTATAGCGACAACACAGAATGGGGAAACAAATTGTAGAGCTCTGGTATCGTTGGAACAATTTTGTCTTGGCGTGGCCTGTTGTAGTATAGTCACTTTGTTCTGGCACATAATTGTTGGCACATAAACGGCAAACCCGATACCCGGATGCATCCAAGACGGCACAGTGTTCTGCTCACCAAGGGACTATTTTTTCGCATGGTGACAACAGAAACAATTACGATCGTAAGCATAATTTATCGCTCGCTCATTGTTAAAGTGTTCATTTGTAGCGATGATGGTGGTCACAATCGGAAAGAACCATGGCACGATGGGGCTTCGGTTGCTCGGTGCTGGTTAAGGCCCCATGCCGAGTCGCATGTTGAAGTGTGATCTTGTGGCAATGTCGTATGCACTTCCTAATTATTGCTGCTCGCTGTGGACTTGTGGCACGTTGCATTTGCCGAACGAGACGTTGGTCCTTGAGCTTATCGATAAATGACGGACGCCCGTGGAGGAAAGGTTCTTTTAGCTAATAGGTTTTGCAAGGTTGTTGCAATTAGGTTGTTTTATCGAAGATCGTTGAGGACCTAGTTTGCTAAATGAATATAGCTCTCTTCTTCTCTAGCTAGGAATTTAACTTTATTTTAAACCCAACCCTTACGAAGATTTCCACTAGCTTTTCATCTACAATTAATGGAGGTTCATTAGATGCCTTTTCCGGCAGTGGGTTTGTGTTCATTTCCCTTTCGATAACATAAATCAAACCGCCACGACCACGGCTGCCGTTGTGTGAAGCGAAAATGCTTTTTATATTTATAAGGTGGTAAGTGGGTTTACGTCGACCATATCCTTAGCGGCACATCCTGAACACGCTGTGCTTCTTAGAAGCCGCTGCCGAGCTTTTTTTCCCTTTTACCAGCCACGAAAGAGAACAGGCCCGCCTTTGAAAAAGCACTTGCAAAGTCGCTTGCCTACATTCAGGCGACAACGGAGCGTACACAGTGGGTTAAATTGTGGATATATTTTTGCTCATTGAATTTAGGGGAAAGCATTTAAATAAGTTAGGAAAGTACATAAGAAATGTAAAGAAAATTCAGAGTTAGAAACAATGCACACTATTTAATCATATGGTAAAATCCAGTCATGTAAGTAACACAGTTTTCCTCAAATAAGCGGATTTATAGTGTAATACGAAACAGCTTTCCCATTGTGCTCAGCCCTGTGCTTTGTCGACTAGCAGTCGACATACGAACATGACGGCGGGCACGAAGTTTTCCAACGTCTCGAGATGCGCTTCACGGTGTACGGGTCTAATGGTTATCCACATATTTTATGGTTTTCTTTTCACGTGTGCATAATTCTGTACGTAGCTCGCGTTTTTCGCCACACTGTCGAATAGTAGCCGAATCTAGCCGCCGTTAAGTGGTCTCGAAATGTGTGCTGGAAGGTGGCGATGTACGTACGAGCGCTGGCTCACAGCGGTTGATTTATGCGGGAAAATAATTTATCCTATGAGATTCAAATGGATGGATATCAATTTAAGGAAGAGAAATGTCTCTAGAAGGGTAAGCAGGAAGAATCTGTTTAAAAGGTCTCGTTATTGAGGAACAAAAAAACTTTGATGGAATCATGTGAATTATGAGATTTATTTAAGGTATGGCAGTATCACTAAATAATGTTTAATGTTAACTTTCAGTCGAGGCATAGATTGGAAAGATTTAAAACATTATAGTTAGGCAAAGTTGCACATTTTTTGAACCTTCAAGTCATAGTGCGACCTACGAAGCTCACACCGTTTCGGAGGAAATGGAATGTTTTTGACCTTTCCGACGGTGAACTTCCCCGTTATGACGTACGCGGTATACCGGCACGCCGAAAGACGATCCCGAACGCGCGTCTTTCGTCTTTGAAATGTGTACGCGTGGCCAAGATGTTTGTTGGCCGCTTCGTCTGTTGTTTTATCGGGCCGTTTTCCATCCCTTCGTCTTTTCTTCGCCACTCGCGCTCGAATGCGTTCTGCTCGGTCCGCATGGGTTCTTCTCCGACTATAATTTCATATTTCTCGGTTTCCTTACGGCTGATTTTGCCAGCATGCTTTACCGGATCGGTGCATCATGCCATTCGCTGGCTGTGGGAAGATCGGAAGAGAATGATGTATGTGTCGTTTTTGTGTAGTCCCATTTCCTTTATCCACGTTATTTTGCAAAAAGGAACTTGCGACTGTTATTTGTTTATAAAGAGTAAGAGAAATATTTTGAAATACTTAAAAATAACTAAATCAGTTTTGTAATTGTACTCGATTTAGTTTAAATTGTTTTTGCTTGCAAGAGTATCTAATGATATGGAATGTTCGCTACTTTTAGTTATTTCTGTTTCAGTTCAACCAATCTTGTTTTTGATGGTACGTTTTGATTTTTTCTCCGATAAATCGTTCAACATTTTCCGCGGGCTTTGGCCATTCATTCAACTCGTCGATCGGCACTAACACTGCTTCACCGGCCCACGCTTAGCAAATTCCTCGGCTAGCGGCCCTTCGTCTTGAATCGCGAACGTAGAAACAAGTTGCCAGATGCACACATCTTCCCGTGCACATTCGCGTGTGTCTCATCAGCGAACACGACACGGAGGTTAGACCATAAAATGTGCAATTAAAATTTATGAAATGCTTACAAAATGGTGTAGGTTATATGCTCCCGTTGCTCTTCTATCTACTCGGTGGATGCAGCTGTGGTGCATCAACGGAAGGATGGCAGCCTTTTCTCGGTACACTTTCCGGTTGTACTTTTGTGCACCTCGTCGTGCCAGCTTCGAAAATTATGTTATGTGTTTTGGGAGTATGGAACTGATAGATATTTACGATATGACCGGTACACGCGAGGGCGCTACAACTGGGGAGAAAAGTAGGGTACATTGCACTTGCGGTGTTCGCAAATGGGGCCAAATTGGCATTTTAGGTTTGACATGCAGTTGGTGCAATGAACGTGGGCAAAGCACCAATTTTTCAGCATGTAAAGCTTTAAATTCCAAACAGCATGCTTGAACTTTAAATTCCACAAAACCATATTCGAAATAATTTAATCCGCTTTAAGGCATACTGAAATCTTTAACTTTCGCACATTTTAATTTGCCGCAATTATTGCGAAAATTCCATTCCCAGAGTTGATGAAAATAAATAACAGTGAACCAGCACGCTAAAAGCACGTTTTCCAAGCGACAGACCGCGCATTCGGTAGATCAAAAAGATAGATCAAATAAACTGCCGGAGTAAAGTAATCATTCGGTGCGCGTTGGGAAGAATTTAGGATCGGATGTTGCTTATGTCTCTCTCTCTCTCGAATCGCTTCTTTCCTCCTGTTCCATTTCTCTTCTTCCTGGGGGGCTACTTGGGTTTGGCTCTGATGGTGTAATAATCATGTATCTGGCATAAATGAAGGAACCGGGTAGGGTAGGTAAAAATACGACCATAAACTACACACCGCAGCAACAACAGAGGCAGCGGCGAGTCATTGAAACCTTCTCGTACAGGGGAAAGAACATCTTGAAAGGGCAACAGAATTCAAACGAAATGTAATATTCTCACCAACACCAGGAAGCGTGCGTCAGTTCGTCACGCGTCAGCTGGATGGATGAATGTTTGTTCCCATCGGGCTCCCGGTGGCGGTGAAAAACCGCGAGTGGGAAGCGATTGAAGATGTACAACCGGTGTATGGTCGATTGAGAGCTTCGAAACAATGCGATTGCCTTGGCCACGCCGAGCTGGAAGCTTTCGCAAGTGAGCTTTTGGAAGATCCGTAAATCACCGTATCTAAAACAATGTTTTGTTTTTCTCACTTAGCAGAAGTTTCTCGTTCGCCTAATATTTCTTATAGATCACCAATTTTGTTTCTATATTCATGTGTTCCAGTATTGTGGTATCGACCACACGGCGAACGTTGCAGTCCATCGTCTCCGAGCGTGTTTTACTGTTCTGTGCACATTTTGTCTATCTTTGGTAACTTGTCGTGAGCGTCATCCGGTATCGTGGGAGCAGTAATGGGTGTTTCGCTACACTACGAAGCCACTACGCCGCGTTCTGGCCGGCATTTGCTGAAGAGACCGTGGACTAAATGTGTCGATCGTTAGCACACGGTTGGCCGGTGGTACGAATCGGAACAATCTCAGGGTTACGGAGCCTTTTGCGTACGAGATGAGATCATGCGGCCTCGGACACGAGGTACAATTTAGGCCGAACGACGGCGGTGGTGATTTAGTGTGCAGCTAATCCTGCGCCATGGATTTGTCGAACGCAGTGGCCATAAAAGGATACACTGAAGGAGAGGAAAGGACAAGATAAGGTGCGGAGTTTGGATTGAAAAGTCGTGTTTCGTTAGCCTTGGTTCGTTTTATAAGTCGTCGGAAGTATGAACTTCCCCAAAAATCAATGTGTTGTTTTAAATAGTTGGTACCGCAAGCAAAAAGTTTTTTTTTAAAATAAATATAATGATGATGTTATTGTTAATCCCAAATTACAAGAAAATACAAACTAAACAAATTTAAATAACACATTTTTAAATAGTACAGCGTCAACGAAACACCCTGTTGTTCGATCCAACGTTCGTCTGCATTCGCGCATTGAAGTCTCTTGTTTTGCAGCATGCTCTGCATCATGGTTGGCTTTTCTCCCGCTTGGCTGCGCTGCAAAGTAATCGCGCCACCTTATGCTCCCGCTCTCGAAGGCTCCAACACATGTAAAATCATGATCACGAGTCTAGTTCACTTCAACTGAGGCTCCACGAAAATAGGCTCTATTCCGGGGGGATCAGTTCTCTCTCGGTTCACCCCAAACGAAACGACCAGAGAAAAGGCTCCGCTGAGAAGATCGCGAGCGATCGCGAGAAAACTAAACATGCAACCCCCTGGCAACGATGGCGGCGTCGTACGAGAGAAATGGTCGAATTTGTGCGCTTTCCGGTGCATCGCGTCATGATGGCGGCCGGCGCTAGGAAACAAAAGCGCTCTTTCTCTCGCTCCCGGCTCCTCGGCTCGGCGGGAGGCTTTTCGGCTCCAAGACGCTGTAAACTCGCGGTTCTGGGAAAGCGTACTCCGTGCCGAACCATTCGCCAGTTGGCCGTCGCACAAGCCAGTACGCGTCGCTGAAGCGTGTTGCGCCTGCGTGAGAGTCCGTCGTGGCGTCGTTCGCCTATCCAGTGTGTGTGTTTTTTTTTGTCCCTCTGACTTGCGCCCCATTTTGACCCCGCGCGCCGACTGCTCCATCGTGCGCCTACGGGTGGCTGTGTGTGAGTGCGCTGGGTTTTCTGAACGCGACTCGTTTGGACGTGTCCCGAACGGGGCGAGTTTTGGCGATCCGCAGTTTTTGTGCAGACTTATCAACTTTACCCTCAAGGTGTAGTGTGTAGGGTGTTTTTCTTGTGCTTACGAAATTATCACCACCCGAGAACGGACCGTTGTGCTGAGAAAGTGTAGGTTTTCTACTGTCGAGCGGCACATTTTCGAGTCAACCCCATTAGCACCGACGATTAGCACCGCCATAAAGATTCGCTTGCATGGCGGAGGAGCACGTCCGGAAGGAACGTATCAAGAAGCAAGGAAGTTGTTTGCCTCCTCGAACGGTCACCTGATCTCGTGATGGTTTGCAATCTGATTGCGAAATTGTGTTGTATTTTTAAAAAGTGACGTGCTGTTGATGTGGTGATTTTCTTTCAATTTTCCCTCTACCTACAAACCTTCAGCTTTTTAGTAATTCCTGTTCCAAACTCGAAGCAAAGGGTGGCATTTGAAAAAGAGGGTTAGTCGAAACAATCTCCCAAAAACAAAGAGGAAAGTCGTGGACAGTGGACACGGTTGTAAACATTCATGCCTCACGTTCGTTCGAACGAACGTTCAAAGTCACGATTCGTTCGCTGCTTCGGACCGTAGCATTGCTAATAATTGGTTCGCTCTCGTGGAACATCTCATTGCGCCGGCTAACGGATTTTTTCTCCCGGGGACGTGAAAAACGTGAACCAACCAACGTCGATGGGGTGTGGATGGTAGCAGGGGCACGAGACCGGTCGGATGCCTCACAATCCCGAGGGGCGCCCTATTTAACGATGGTTAGCGCGAGGTCGGTGAAAATGTTGACGTCGTTCGGTCCCGAGCCGTCGATGACGATTGTGGTTTTGAGAAAAGTGGCCCCCTTTTTTGTTATTAATGCTCGCTTTGGGGTTGCAAGGGCAACCGGAACCTTACCTCAGGTCGGTGAACGTGGGGTGGGTTTCCCCTTTTGATACTCCTGGATTATGCGGTGGTTGGGAAAATCGTGCTAGTGGTTGGATTACAGTTTGATTTTGTCAGAACGAAGGTGTGATGGAGCCGCCATTGAACTGCGTTGACTGAAAAAAAGCAGATTTGATGGAAATGGCAAACAAGCAGATTGAATACCTGAAGGATTACTCCCCACTGTGTACACATTTCAGCATATAAGCTCATTCGGATGAACTCCCGTATCGAATCAGGGAATGGGTAGAAACCGACCGTTGCAGCAAAGTGCAATTCGAGATAAACACCGAAAAAGAGCAAACGAAAAAAGAAAACAACATTCGCAAGTGCGTAAAGCTCTGTGTGGATGGATGGAAAATTACTACTTTACACCCTGAGGTGAAAAAAAGTGCACGAGTAGGATTTGGTGAACGTGAAGTGAAAGCGTTTTTGTGCCACACCGTCCACCCCGATGGCGGCCCGTTGTAAGCACGAGCGAGTGAAAAAGCATGGCGAAGAAAGAGAGCTCCGGCAGCTAGAGAACAACCCACGGCCAAGCCAAGTCCGTGCCGATTTGGAACCGCATCTCCGGCGGTGTACGCAAAAGGCGAAAGTTGCGTAAAATTGTTGCCTTTCTCCCAAAAGCAGCACCACCCCTAGCACCGGTTTCGGTTCTTGCCGTTTTGCGTTTTACCGTTCGCTTGTTTTCTTTTTTTTCGGGTTAGTTTGCTTTTCAAACGGGATTCGTTCGCTACGCTAGAACCGGACTTGTGTAACTGAAAGTAAGTGAATGAACGTGATTGTGATTCAATTTCTTTTGCAGGGGAGGGAGAAAAAATTGGCAGAATTTTCCATCACAAATGGATGAAACAAGTGAAGGATAGCATAAACCCGATGTCCCGTTAGTGCTCTGTTGTTGCGCATACTTGCGATTGAAAGATGAAATAAAAGTGCAAAGCAAAGTGTTTAACGCAGGATAAGAAAACAAGTTCAAGCCAACGGGTTTTGGTGTAACCGAGTGAGTTTGGTTGCGTGTGTGTGTGTGTGTTTCATGCAATTTACAACGGTGTCTGGTGGTATGTGAGAAAGTTGAAAATTAAAGTTGTTATAAAAATCATATGAATTTCTCACAACTGGTTAAGAGAGTGAAGGAAAGTGAAGTTGTTTTTCTCAGTGTTAAAAACATAAAACTTTACCCAACATTTCCCTGTCAGGGTGAGCGAGTAAAGTTTGGTTTTTTAATTCAGCAAAGGTGAAAAATACTGTCAGTAAGTGAAGAAGCATCTGCCATCAACGTATGCTTCAAATCGTCTCAAAACGTCGTTGGATTGTGACGTAGCAGAAGTAAAAAAGTGTATAAACCAAACAACCGTAAAGAACATCGAGTGTGTTTGTGTGTGTGCGTGTGTCTCGATTAAGGTGCCCTCGGAAGGTGTCGTCCAAGCAAAAGAAACCGGTCCGTTGCAGCCGGAAACTGCCTGGAAATAATAAAAAGTAAACGAAAAGAAACATCAAGAATTACTACTTGGAGCGTTTAGAAGAGAAAGGGAAAAGGGGAGTCCAAAGCGGAACGCAGTAAGTCACCGGAGGCACATCGGAGTAGCATTAAAGGTGAGTGCAGTGGCATGGGACGGTATTTCATTATGCTAACCGCGAGCTGTCGCGGAGAAATTAAGAAGAGTACGTGCTGGAGACGTTAACGGCGGCGACCGGAACGTACAGGTGGAACGGGTTTTGGGTATTCTTTTTTTTTTCTACAACCCCATTTTCACACATATTACAACCTGCGGGAAAGTGTTTGTCATGTCTCCATCGTCTTCTCTTCATTCCGATAGCATTTGTTGTATTTAACTCTTGAAGTGACAATTTCGTTGATTAAACTCCGGTTGAACATTCGTAATGTTACGAACATTTTCTGTTTGAATGTTGTTTCAATGTTTACCAACCACTGTTTAACAACCAATTATAAAGTTCTGTATAAATGTTCTGTAGATACGTAAAACTTAAATGTGTTAGCAATAATTTCACTTGTTTTTATATATTTGAATTGCTTACATTATAAAAGTATTCTGATTTTCATAAACACGTGGTGGAAAAGTTGAAAATTCAATTAAATCCACGTCTCAGCTAAACGGTAGAACTAAGTAAGAGAAAAAATGTTCGAAACAAATGAGCGAAAGATTTAATAACATCATAGCATTATATAGCGTGTTCTTGTAAGTTGATCAGAGGCATCCATTATTCCAAGGAAGGCCTTGTAACAACTAGAACTCTTGCGGGAACTCCACCTCTCGGTTCTTATCACCTTAATGAGCCGTGCTTTTCTTTTGGATGTGTATTCGCCATTCAGTGGCCGCTGGTCAGCGGCGTTGTTGGGCGGCCACGGGAATTGTCGGACCCTAGACACAACCCGGGGTTCATTCAACCGCGAGCTCGCGGCCAAAGCCAATGCCTCCAGCAAGGGACACCCCCCTTCCCGGATTGTTCACCATCGCATAAGCCCGCACCCGAGCTTTCGGAGGCCGTGATTGAGGTTTTGGCCACCGTAAAGTCCATCGTTAGGTGCTCAACGAGTGGTTGAAGAGAAGCGAAACAATTTCTGCAGAAGGGAAGAAAAACCCTCCACCAGCGCAGTGAAGTGTAAGAGATGCTTTCCATCTATAATTTTCCACTTCGGCGAAGCGCAGCTCACCCTCAGAGGGTTCCACCTTACCCACTGGAGCATTTCCAGTGGAACGGAGAAAGAAAACGCCGGCAAGAGAAGCTAATCGAAACACAGGCGTGCCAACCTTCATCACCGACGTAGAACGGCCCCCGATCCGAACCGGCCTGGGTGTCCGATTTAATGGCAATTATTCTTTTGCACCTGAAAAGGTTCACGCACTTCACGGCAAATAAAGTGGGCGGCCATTAAGCGTCGCGTTTGGGGCGGTGCAGCTTGGACCGGGGCGCAAGCTACGTGTTTGCGTTTAGTTTGTTATATTCCCGCTTCAAATTAGCCAAAAATTGGCTACCGCACGGGGGGAAATGCGCCGTCCCGATAGTACGTGACCTGCACAATTTGGCGCTTCGTTAGAACATTATTTCCCCGGTTTACCGTTCGCTCGTGCGTAGTTACTTTACTTCCATTCGCAGACTTTTGTTTTTCTTTCGACATTTCGCATAAATTTGTCGCCATTTTTCGTGAGTCGAGCGTGTTCTTCTCGTCCAGTTCGGTCGACTTGTTAATGGTTTAGTTGAACGGTGCTCTATGGTCGCTTGTTTTGTTTAGCCATTTTCATGGCGACTTTGGATTGTTTATCCTCTTGTCTCTATATTTTTCTACAAGAAAGACATGTTTCATGTGTTCAAAATAAATCGGTTATCGTGCTTGAACTATCTATAAACAAAAGGTTCTGATCGTTAATGATTTACTTTTCCAATTACATTGAACAAGAAATCACCTATGATAGGATGTGTTATTATTTTCCTAACAATGCATTTTCTATTGTTCGTTTACAATGTGATCACCTGAGATTGGAAAAATATTTCCCTGAAACGAGACGATTCTTTGTTTGTACAAGAAAACGTTTCCATGCTTTCATGCGACTCCGTATAGCATGTTGCAGCAATCTATCTAGTGGAAAACCCCCAGGATTTCCCGTGCGCCTCAGTTGTGCCGGGAGAATAACGAGACAATCAACAGTGGTGCTGACCTTATCGATTCGAATATCGTTTGGAGAGTTAGAACATAGTAAAGTAACAAACAACCATTGGATACTTCTGAACGATTTGGGAAATTGGGAAATGCTTAGCTGATTGTTGGAATAAGATACTATAGAAAGCGAATTCTCACAAACATTTTCCCGTTTTGTGACGTTTTCTTCTTGTACTACAATGCTTTTTTTTGTGTGTTTTATTTAAGGACGTAGTTAATATTTTAAGTTTGTAAAAAAATAATAAAAACAATTAGTTTTAAATTGCAAAACGGCATGTCGAATTTGTCGACGACGAAGAAATGAAATTAATGTAATTGATTGTAATATGTATTTTCTGTAGCGTCCACTACCAATTACGCCATGGTCCTATCGTGCAAGTTGTTTTTATGTTAAGCCATTCGTTAGTTGATTCCATCTCAGCCTTCATTTTACAACCCGTTTAAAAATGTGGAACCCATGAGTCTCATTCCACGGTAGCAACTAAAGCACTCTTTGGCTAGAAAGTGTGGCGAAACGTCAGAGCAAGAAGCTGCTTCGCGGGCAAAACACCTAGAAAAGGCGAGCAAAGGGTTGGCAAGAAAGTAGCCGATAAGCTGGCCCCAGCCTTGCTTGCCAACCTCGACGAATTGGTGCTGGCCCACTCCACGAAAAGTAGGGGAAGTATGTGTGCCAAGTTCTACGTGGACGATTCGTCTCGTTAGTTGGCTCAAGTTGATTTCACAAGCTTCAGATAACATACGTTCGATTAAAGTTTAGGAATAGTATTCGACGATGAACTTGCGAAAGAGTCAATATTTCACGAGTTTGCGCTAGTGTTGATTGGATTTTTCTTTTCTCTTTGGCTGATACAACATATTCCTTAAATATGTCGAAGAAGGGTTTATATGAATTTTCTCTTTCTGAAATGAAATTCTCTTTCTTTAACATATTTAAGAAAGTTTCTGCTGTAATCTTTTAACATCAAGTGCATTTCACAGTGTTTGGAAAAATTGTTCTTACTCTGGAAAAAAATGTCCAGATCTGGAACCAACGTTTGGTTCACCAGAGAACGTACCAAATCATAGGTTCAAAAGTGAACGATTTCAAGAAATTTTTTATCAAACTTCCTTCGTGCGAAGGTCGTTGCCGTATGTTAAAAAATAATGCCAATAAATAATAGAAAAAATGTAACAAGTAGCTTTTGCCCGGGGCACCGAAAAAGTTTTTCAATTTCACCCAATACCGAATTGCTTATAGAAGTCATCCTTCAAATTGCGTCCAAGTTGGGTTGTGGATTGGATTATGGTTTTTGTTTTTCACCAGAATGGAAAGAAAGACCCACCGTGGGCCCATTCGGAGTGGAAATCGCCCCTGGGAAATCGATTTCGATGCTGGCTGTGTTGGCTGTTGGGACGCAAGTTCTACCGTTCCCTGCCCACCAATCGGATGTCGTGTGTGAGTGTTCGAATCAGGTGACCGTGTGGAGGTGGATAAATTTTCTTCGCAAGCAAAGCAAGTAAAAAGGCCCACAGAGCAACCGTTTCTTACGAGTTTCCTCGCACGCGATCTATGTCCCGGAAGTTCGAGATCAGCGAGTTTCAGCCTCTGTTAGCGGATGCTGATTTTATGAAGGTGCCCATGAGCGTGCTGCATGCTGGCATGCCGTTGGCAGGAAGTACGGTTAGTGGCAGGTGTAAAATACGCCAACATCCAGAGAGCGCCAAATAGTACAATGAACAACATAAAAAAGGAGAAAGAAAACAAATGCAATTAGAAAGTGAATTTAACTAAATGGTGCATAGGGGTAGGGTAGGGCTATAGAAAAAGCTTGGGGCCGCAGGAGACGCGAGAGGGACACTGGCGGCGGAATTGAAACTGTTACCTATTACTACGCGGAACAACCGATTTTGATCTTATTTTTCGGAGCGGAGGAAGTAGGCGATGAAAGTAAAAACAAAGTCCCGACGTGGGTTCACCCCCACGAAGGGTTGCGGGAAAAATACGAAAGGGCATTCCGGTGCCAAGTAAAACGCGCGGGAGAACGTGAGAATCGTGATCGAAGCGAAACGGTTGGCAGCTTAATAAATGAGGTTTGCATTAACCGAGGGTGGGTTGAGGGACTGTTGATGATGAAGAAGAAACGAACAAGAAGAAAAACGCATCATAAAGGTAAGAGAAAATCAGATTACTGCATCACGTCTTTTAATTTAGTTTTTTTCTTTTCTTGTTAGGCCACAATCGGCAATCTCCTTCGTCGGCCATTATTCCTCGATGGCCGATGCAAAGGAAATAGATCCAGCGGGCCGGAGCCTCCAGCTTCCACGTGCCACGGTTGTTTCAATGGAGCATAAAAGTATAAATAAAAATGCTCCCGAGCCGTAATGCTGTTTGTCGTTGTTCGACTGCAACAATGGGGGGTTGGCGGCCGGAACGTGGCTGATGCGTCGGGAATCGCTTGTAGCATCCGTTCGGGGTTGTGTTTTCTGTTTGCGTTGTTTCTCGTTTTTTTTACCCACTCTTCGCTCGCTAATGAACCATTGAAAGTAAACAAACGCCTCCGTGGTCTCCGTACATAAACCTTGGCTGGTTGGCAAAAGGTCGTACACTGGAAGTGTCATTCAGGTGCAGTTTAAATATAGTTTTTTCGTCCCGCAGAAATGAGCTGTACGTGCATCTTTCCGGTCAAAGCAGATGCCGGAACAATCTAAAAACCGCACGTGCTAGGGATCCATTGCCGAAGCATAAACATAAAAATGTGTTTTCATAAGAAGCAAAACATCTAAACCTGGTTCGCTCCAGCTTTTTATTTGTTATGACGCACAGTGTTTCTAACTTTCTACCTTCTGCATATTTTGTGAGTGCATTGTTACAATTTCCCAATACCGAGACTCTATTTGTGGATGTATCATTTTCACCATATTTTCAAGCAGCGATCCACTCCAGCTTCAGGAAAAACCACACCAGCTTCAGTCTCTCACGTTTGAACGGGTTTTTTTTCCGGTTCGCTGCTGAATTGCATTAATTTCCACGGAAGCACCATTGAATGTTGTCGCGTGTAGGCGATCATGATTGTCTCGCCCGCATATTTGGAATAATTGATAATGGGAGCTGCACAGGGCAGGGGTTGGTGGTTATGGCAATGGGCATGGGAACGAAAGACGCCGGTTACAAAATGGAACGCCCATTATGCAATGGGAGAATGAAATCATCAACGATTGGGGGAAATTTATTGATGAGCGTTTATAAAAACTTTTAAACTGCATACAAAGGTTCGTCGATAATGAGGAGTTTTTCGTTTGAAATTTATTTAATAGATTTTTAATTCAAGAAATATGTATGCTTTTTGGATGAATTTTCAAATGGTTTGTTGAATCACAGATTGTCGAAATACTCAAACAATTGTCTGTGATTTTTCGCGTCCTCGTTCGGGGAGTCAAACAAAACTGTTCCAAGAGTGGAACCTTCTCCGTAGCCGAAAGCCTTCGGTCCTAATCGACATATTGGTGTTGCGAGCAACACACAGACGATAGCAAGGCCATGGAACATCCATCGCTTCGGGTCGAACGCGTCGCCCCGTTCACTTCCCGTTATTGTGGCGGATGCTCACGGTCACGGAACGTCGTTTTCGTGCTGCTTGCGATGGTTATGCTCACGGTGATCGGAAAGATAATTTATTTGAGGTCGGTTTGGTGCTTGTTTAGTGTTTGTTTTTAAGTAAGTTGAACAAACTTCAAGCAATCGAAATAGAAAAGGTGCAAACGTTCCCGACTGGGGAAAACTTGACGCGACTCTCTCTCCCGCATTGGAGATGCAACACCTCCGAGCCGATTCATCTCTTAAAGAAGTCACTGGCTGGTAAAGGAAAGAAAAGGGAAGATGGAAACCGTGAAGGGAAAAACAACACGCATCGCAACCAGTTTTTCAAGTCTCACGCCAAGAGATGGATTGGATCCGGATGGCCGGATGCAACCGGCCGCCACTGGCCTCGTTGGCCTGTCGTGCTGTAGCCACTCATGTGACCATCGTCTTGAGCGTTTTCGTTACGTGGCCATCGGGTGCGTGTTCACACTTCCACTCACACACACATATCGATGGTGCGCATGATGTCCGGCAACATGCAGCATCGCAGAGAAGGAGGTTTCTTTTCTCTCCGTGCGTGCGCCGGGTTCCGTTCGATCTGGGGCCGGTTTTGGTGCTGCTCTCCTTTCACCGAGCGAGGCCCAAAACCGATCGGCCATTCATCTTGAGGCGCGCCATCCCATGCGCGAGGCATGATTTGTGTGTTTTCGCCTCAGCCCCTACAAATCGCTCGCAATCATCTTTTCCGATCGGACTTTTCCACCCGATCGGCCCCATCCGGCCCGCCGGTTGGTTGCCTTCACCCTCCCGACATATTCAGGTCAAATAATTCTGGTGAAAAGCGTCGCGTCGCATTTTTCGCGTCCGATAGCGTCCGTCGATCTCTATTCAGCTCAGTTCCGCATGGTGCGAAAAAACCGAGCCTCTTGTCTTGGGAAGCGAAAGAAAACTTTTTCGACTCCACGGTTTCTTTCGCCAAACGCTCAGGAATTCTACTCAAAACTCACCGCCTCAACGGGTGGTTGAGAGCACATCGGGGGGTGTGTGTGTGGAACGCATGTGCACGGCCGCATTTAAATCATGCCCACGTTTGAAGCAGCGCACCGACCGACATCACCTCGTCCATCATCGCCTTCACCGGACCTGCTCTGGTGGAAAGCTCCCATTTTTTTCTCGATAGTTTAGCATGTACGCAAAGCGACTCGCACCACTGACGAATACTTTCTTTGGGGTCCGTATCGTTTTTCGTCTGCGTTTTGGGGCATTCCACCCTTTTGCGCGCTCCCGAAGGGCTTTGGCTTTTGCGACCGATCACGTTCGCACCGGCGCGATCGAAAAACATTAAACATTCCCCGATCGTTGTAGTGCTCCGCTCGCTTCTTCGGCGGGGTTGAAGTGTTTGCTTTGGTTCGGTACACTGTTTGACGGCGTTTGCCCTCAATCTGTCTGGCCATGGTTTCGAGTTTGAGTGCTAATTTTTGTTCGGAAACTTCCTCCGTCGCTTCGGAAGGCGAGCTCATCGGTTTGGCGTTCGGTTTGGCTTTTCACCGCGCACGTGAGCTTCCGTGTGCGTCGTTATGCTTTTCAATCATTTATCGTTGCTTTAGTTTTGCTGTTAATTAAATTTATTTATGTCGGCGCTGGACATCCGGTTTCGGGACGAGACCGGGCGAACCCATCTCACGTGCGTTTCTTTTTCGAAAATCAAGCGTAGAAATTAGTGCAATGGAAATGAGTTAGTTGAGTCCATTTAGAGTTGTTTGTTTTTGTTTGGTAGCTGACGTATGCATTTGAGAAAAAGGTCAATAGAAAACCGTGAAGTCGTTAGTGGACTGTTTAGGTACTTTTGGATTGGATCAAATTCGTAAAATATTTGCAATGAACATTACTTACTCATTTACTTTACTAAATTGTATGATTTCTAAGCAATGAATGTTTCTTATATTCAATTCTTTTATATGATCATCTTTTATACCGATTCAGCCAACGGGAACCGTTCAAGGACAGAAACTTTAGCTTGACATAGTCAAACAATGTCTCTTTGTGTGTCAACATCTGAAGATTTTAAGATTACCATACAATGTCTGTCAAATTACCCAACGTGGACCTTTTGACTCATCATGTTTGGAAAGCCACCAGCTACAGCTACAGGGCCGGAGGTTGGCATTTGTATGCTCACTACTTGTTCGTATACGAAATTCTTCTTTTTCTCCTACGGTGGCGATGCGGTCCGCTGCATTCGATTGGATGAGTTAATTATTCTCTCCATATAATGCAAACGGTAGGCTTTGTTCTGATGGCCTAGATGGCCTAGAATGGCGTCGATTTGACCATATACCGGGCGGTGACTTTACTACTTTCGGTAAGCGACGAACCCCCCCCCTTTTATCACCGTATTCCATCGTGGTGTTGAACGTGAAGTAGCAGATGATTGACACAGTAAAAAAACCAATAAATTAAGCCGTTTACTTATGACCTATGAAGCTAATACATTTCTTACATCTTCTTCTTTTCGCGAGCCCCATTTAAAACTAACTCTTGAGCCAGCTAAAACTCGTTGAAGCTTGAGCAAAATGGTGAACGAAATTCCTCGCAATAATCATCGCAAACTGCATTCTGCAGAACAAGTTGCCTGGCGAAGGAACAAGTTTGTTTATCCATTGTGTAGAACAATAAACTGCCGTTGAAAGCAAATGTCGTTGAAAGCCAAGCCTGGACAAAGTTTGCAGCTAATTGCCGATCAGGTGTGAAGGTAATTATGTTTCGGAATATGCTGACTACGGGGTATTGCAGCTGCATTTTATTGCTGAAATAAACGCGGTAGAGCCAGTTGTTAAGTTTTATGTTGTAAAGTTGTGCTCGTGATTAATTGTTGTTGTTAAAACTGGATTTTCTTATATTGTTTCAGTTGTCTTGTAACTTGAAGAATGAAATTTTCTTCAACGTTTAAATACTACTTGCTCTACTTAACGCATGCTCTTTATCATTAACCAACTAAGTAAAGGGTACCTCGTTGGTTACCACCTCCGTTGCCTACACTGACACCTTACGGTTACATTTCATTAAGTACGCTGAATAAAATTTGGGCCACGCATGGCTTGCTAATTACAATCACATTTGGTTTCATTTGCCGCCGCCCCGATCGCGATCGTTCCGCCCGGTCGGAGATCGTACGCAGTCGCTTCCCCACCTTGCGTGTGCTCGATGTACCGCACAAAAATTTGGCGCATGATTGACTGCATAATCTCCCGCTGCCTCGGCCCCAGTGGTCTCGTGGAGATCAATCGCCAGCCGGGGTCGGCGTAATGCGAGCCATCTTCACATCGAATGCGCCAACGAATCGACTCCCAATTCCCAAAACAAACCGGAACATCATCGTCGGCATACCCGCACCGATGGCGGTTTCCCATAATTGAATTAGATAATGTTTTTGTTTTGTGTTAATGATGCTACAGCTCTTTCGCAACCCGCCGCGATCGCCGATGGTAAACCGGCTCCGGGTAGGTCGGTCGGTTTTTGGCCGCGGATCGCGGATCAGATTTACGCAACACCGCGTTCTGATTACTATGCAGGCGCCGAGAGCTGCTTCCGAAATTGGCGAAGCTGCAGAAGAGATGTTCGAAAACGCGGGGCTGACTATAATGTCACACGATTCACGAGAAAGTGTGTGGCGCCTTTGTGTTCCACTGAAATGCGCTCAACAAAGAAAAGCTTTGTTTCGCTCTGAACTAAAAAAGGCAAGCCTAATTTTATTTTGCCCAAATTTTGGAGAAAACAACAACAACATCAGTAAGAAATCATCGGAAAATATTGATTGCGTAACAGATGGTTAGCAGAAGAGGAACCTCCCCTCAATGGTATTGACAAAATTGAGACAAGGAAAAATAAAACAACAGAATCGCAAAGAAAATCAACTCTTTAGCTTAATATCTTAATGTTTTAATGTGCTTATTTTATTCCTGCTGCAGCAACAGTCCACACCATGAATATTGGAGGTCGTTTCGGTTTATAAAATAGTTACACTACCTTTTTTTTTTCTTCCGTGGCATGGTGTGAGAAACATTATTTTCAACACCTAGTGATTCCCAAACGAGGGAAAAGAGGTAACGCAATCGACCAGCTCGGTGCAATTGATCAGCTAGGCGCCCCGTTTGCTGATTTCGTTTCGCTGTCGTGTTGGTGCAAGACAAAACAAGAGAGGCATGAAAATAGAGAAGAAAAAAAACGTAGAGTTTCATCGAAGTGGTTCGAATTGCAAAAATATGCTAATCGTCGTTTTCATCAACCTCCACCTACAAAGCGTCCAAGGCAATGCAGCATGGGGGCCAACATAGCGTGACGTCGCCACCACACGGGGTTTCTGTTTTGTTTTCTTGCACACCCTCTGTTCTCTTGGCGCTTGGGTCCGGCAAGGAATCAGCTCTTCCTGCTGCCACTGGCGGGCCACCCTACCGGGAGATAAATCGCGTTCTTCACCGGGGGCAAACAATCGCGGATTGCTGGAAATTGTTACGTTATCGATGTTTGAGGACCACAACCGATTTCCATCGACTGAGAGGATGCTGTTGTTTCCACACTTCCATGCCGCAAAAGAGGTGTGGTACTCCGGCACAAGTATCCTCCCGTGAGCTTGTTTTCCCATTGTTGTGGCGGCGTTCGACGTTGCCAATGGGATGGAACGTTGCATAAAACAACGATCCGATTTCAAAGCGATGCTGCACGCGCCGCTCTCTGCCAGATGCTGGCGTTGTTGGTCTTTTGTAATGAAATTAATACGATTGCAATCGAGTGCCCGGGCAGCATAGAAGTAATGATATGCTGCCGGCTTACGGGCGTGCGTGCGTGCTTGCATGCTTGCTTGCCAGGGTGTTTGCTGCACGTACAGAAATCAACATCTTGTGGGTATGTGCTGGGCGTTCCATTGTTTCTTAGTCTTTTGGTTTGTGCGGGGAGAAGGAAAAGGGGAGATTGGGGAGAGGAGGTTCACCTGAGAAGGAAACCATTATGTTTGTAGTTGATCTTGATATTTGAACATGTTTCATCTCGTAGAAATGCACACCCTTTTAGCAACTTCTTGAGGGAAGATGTTTTGCAATTTGGTTTTGTCTTTCATCGATTTTAATTAATCAAGCAAGCTCTTTAACTTGTTTCGAAGGTACTTTACACCAAAATGTAACCTACACAAAATGTTTTAAATCACGTTTAAACTTTGCTTCATTATGGATCTCCAAAATCATGTGGGTTATGTTTATTGAAGCTACGCCTTAGCACCGTGTACAACCTTCCTTTTTAATGCTTCCCGAGAGTGCCTTCTAGTGTTAATAAAATGTTTGCCTTCCGGTTTGTGCGAAAAGCAAAGTCGCCGCTTTTACCAGGATCCTTCACCATCAGTGTCATGTTTCATTTCGTGGGCGTTATTAGTTGGTTTACGAGTTTGCGAGCCACGACGGTGAATTAAGTTGTTACACTTTTTTTGTTTTTTGTTAATCTTTCTCGCTCCCTTTCTCTCTCTCCTGGTGCTACACACTTATTAGCGGGCGAACTTTCTCCCGCAAGAACGTGAGCGCCGCGCTGACAACGGTTGACGTCTCTCGTCCCGACGGCTTTCCTCTTGGCTAATGATGTGACGGGTTTTGGGCCAAAGAAGCTAAGGACGTTGCCGGTCGGGGAAAAAAAAGGTCGGAAGACTTTCCACCGAGCGGAGGTGTGAGTGATTGCTTCAGATTCACTTTTTTTTTTGGCCTGTGTGTACGTTTCTTCGTTTGGATCCTTTTTTTCTTTCTAGGGCCTAGCTGCCGTTTGTAAGGCTTAAGGTAATATCTTTCGCGGTCCTCCCCTTTCCATGCCCGCAAACAGTTGGCGTGCGTCAATGGGACGGGATAATTGCAAATTATCATTACGATTATTAGCGCGAAAAAGCTTTTCGGCCTATTTATGCAGTCCATTTGCCAAATCTGCCTTTTGTCGTGGCGCAGCAGGAAGAATGTGCCTGTCGTAACGTCTTACTTTATTCAGCGGGAATTACAATGTGGGTGACGTAAAACATTCAGGGAAAGCTTTATTCTTTTCCTTTTTAAAATTATAAAAATTGCATTGAAGGAAATCGTTCTTTTGTATCGTACAAATATTGCCTTGACACAAAGTTATTTTCATCGAGCATTGCTTAGTTCTGAAACACATCTAGATCCTGTTTTCACACGATTGATCGTGAACCACTCTACTTCTACACTCTACGAAATTCAATTTCTAATTCGCCACTTAACACCTCGTGACAGTTTGATTTTGCAATTCTTCAGTGCGAGGCCAATGATTCAAATCTTATACCCTACGGTGTTATCGATCGACGCGTGTGGTAGAGCATTTTCCCGTGTTCGAGAGGTGTTAATGAAAGGTTCCTCCTACTTCCTGGTCTCTTCGGCTCGTGCGGGATTTGTAGGAAAAAATTCGAATGCCTGCACGCGGAAACCGCTTGGCCGATTGAAGGTTTCGATTTTATTTCGTTTCTTTGAACCCCCGCCAGGTGAATGTGCCCGTTTGCTCATCAAATTTACTTCAATTGGCACCTTCACTTGGGTTTTTTTTTCTTCTATCATTTATTTGGGAAGTTCCAAACATGGGTCCAACGGCTTCCACTTGAACGGGACAAAATTGGCGAAAGATCTGTGCACTGCAGAAATATCCGATCGGTGGACAGCAACATTTTCGATAGTCTGCCGGGGTGCTCCGGGTCCGGGTCTGCCGTTCTCTCGAGCCACCTTCGCCACTTCGCCCTCGACGCGCGTGTCCGTCTGCACGCGTCCCTTCACTTTTATCCATCCCAGGCGGGGTTGAACCGTTTTCGAAAGCTAAATCGTGACTCACATATCGCGCTGAATCGGGGCTGGTTTTGATCATGGAGTAAGGTATGTTTTATTATTTTTCGTTTTGCTGCTCTTCACATCTTTTCCGTGCGCCAGACTGTGTGTGTTAAAATGTCCTCCCGTCCCCGCATCCAGTCGGATCTCGCAGTCGCGGTGATCTTTCCCTCGCTCCGGAACCCCTCGGAACCCGCGCACGATCTGGTTCTATATGGCGCGCCGGATCTCCTTGACCTCGTTGAACGTTTCGATCGGTAAGTGGTTTTTCGTACCGTACGAATCCTCACCGAGGGCCAACCGTTCGAATGTGTCCAACCACCCCCACGATCGGCGTCAAAACTGGTTCCGCAACTGGCGACGGTAGTGTACAATCGAAAAAAAGCCTGCGAGCATCGGGAAAGTGAAGCGTTTCGTACGGCTTTTGGTGGGTTTTATTGTGTGTCGTTGGATTGAAGCCAATCGCATTATAAAAGCACATCTTTAGGGAACAATATGAAATAAAGGGAAGATTTTTCCAATTCGATGTTTTATGTTATATTCCATTGATCATGCGAACATAAACACTTTCTTTAAAATGTACGACAAGGGAGATGAGGCGGAAAAGAATAACAAAACGAGAACTGTTGAGGATTTGAGAGAAGAACATAACGGTACGAGACATGCACGCATCATGAATCGAAACTGAAATCGACAGAACCGATTCGGTATTGTTAGGCGGAGTTGCTAATTTATGCATTGCTTCACATTTTCCTAAATTAACATTCGGTAGGTTTTTCTTCGGATAAAAAACAAAAATTTCTTCGAATCATCCGAGTGCCTAATTTTGCTACACTTAACCACCAGTTTGATTCAGAGCCAAAGGAGAACGAAAGCTGAACAAACGCATCATCATCATTTCAGGTAAAATGCGCTTTTGTGGCAAGCGTGTTCGTGTTAAAATGAATTTGCACGCAGCAAAAAGTATTCTTGGTTTTTTTTAAAGAAAGAATTTCTCACTGCATTCTCGTCGGTTTGCGAAAAGGTTTGAGAACGAGTGGTTGGATGGTATAATTTGCGTGCAAACCGTGTTTCCCTAACCGCTTCCGTTTGATTGATTTTAATCGAAAGTTTTCATCAATTTGCATAACAATCATTGCGAATTGCCGAGGCAGAATGTTTTCCTGTAATCGGTTTAGCGTCGTGTTTTGTGTTTCGTTTTTTCGTTCACTTCCTGGAGTTCATTAATTTTATCTTTCCGATACACAGATGTTCACAGAAGGGAAATATTTTCGAAACGGTAAATAAATACTATTTTAGCATTTAAAGGTAGGCAAATTTAAAGGAAATGAACCTATAACGTTCAATAATTCGAAGCAGAAGTGTGAACTAAAAACCTTCTTTTGCTTTTGTTTGAAATCAATGAGCATATTCATCACAAGTGAACGATTTTAATGTTTTCGTGGTTTTTTAATTCAATGTTGTCGTACGCCTTTAGTGTAGCAGCATAAAAGAGCATAATTATCGTAAACTTGTTCCGTTTCATCGTGCCGGTATGAAGTTATGCTTGTGTTGTTTTATTTCTGTGCAATACAAAATGGTGTCCATGACTAAAAAGAGAAAGATGACGACGATGACTTCGATAAAGACGCGATGCTTACAGTATGCTTACAGAAACGTGCATCCTAAATCGGTGCATTTCTGAAAGAGCTCGTTTCACTTATTCATTAGTACAAGTTCTCTCTTGGCCAACTGCTCGCGGTTTCTACATTTCGTCGACAATTTTCACCTTCCCATCTCCTCGAACGAAACCCTTCCGTGGTGGTTTTATTCTTTTGACGCACCACAACATCGGATAGGACGATTTTGTTGCCTGACTTTGGCTCCGCATCGCATCCCGAGCCGGACGAGTGCTCTTTTCCTCTCTCCATCTCTATTATCTCTATTATGCTTGTTCTCTTTTCCTTCATTTTTTTTTTAAACTGTAAGCTACTAGTCTCGACGGTATGTTTTGCATGTTTGCGAGCCATTATGAAAGGTCGGTAGAATTATGCAAAACTGCGCTCCATGGTGGGCCCATCCGGAGTGGAGTCAACGGTGGGCAGACGATAGGGTGGCAAAACAAAAAAAAAAAACCATGGTCGGGATGGTAATGGCGCACACATACACCCTCGTTTTAGTGTGCAGAATGAATAGCTTACCCACACTGGCGCGAGAAACTGACGCCAACTTTGAGCACACTTCAACCGGTCGCTGTTGAAATAGTCCTTTTTGCGGAGTCGGCGGATGGTGAGGTTGCCGATGTCGATGGCGATGATGATGCGCTGATGTTTTTGCATCGAGTGAGCGATAGTTGCAGCTGCTCCTCTTCTTGACATTTACACACTCACACACATACAGACCGAAGACTCCTGTCAGGCTTATTATTCTCGACTTCGAGGAAGCTGGCAGTTATGTGCGGGGCCGCGGGGGAATTACTTTCCGTTCTTGGCACTTGAACGTCGCGCCCCGATCTCCACCGGGAGCACCATCTTCGACATCATAATTCCTTCCCATCGCGCAAGGGGTTCCGCCATTGGCGATGTGACTCGCGAAAGGGCAAACAAATGTTGACTCTTGGGAAAGACGGGCCCCAGCGTCTGGCAATAATGTGGTGCAACGAGGAAAACGTTCAGCCGGAAAGCCGGAGCCAAATCGGCCCTCGTGCTACCCTCGACAGCCACGTTCGTGGTCTAATGGGATAATAAACTTGTTGAGGCAACGCTCGTGCAACCATTTATATGCACTTACACACTGCGGAAAATGGTGTTGAATGGTTCTTCTGAGTATGTTTTGTTAAAGTTCTGTTTTGCTCGTAAATGCATGTGCTGCATTCATTAGACGAAGAAGATGCAGGTCATTTTAGATTATCTGTTTTCAATTTTCAATTCGCTTTGATTAATTGAATTTAGGTGGAATATTTATTACAAATTTAAACATGTTTCATTTATTGTTTCCCAGTTTGTTGAATTCGGAGATTTGATAAACAACTTTTTAATAAATTTGAGAGTTTTAATTAATATTTAGATTAGGTATCCGTGTCTCAAAACATGATTTATTTTAAAAAGTTAGGGTTAAACGCTTTAAAACAAATTTGACTAAAAACCCACCGCTTCTGTTTTTATCGTTCAACGGAATCAAGAAAAGTCCAAAAGAAAGTATAATTACAGAAAAGATAACTCACAATGGAACAAAATCAATCACCAATGAGCTCCCGGATAGCATTAAACACTCGCCTGCCACAAACAAGCGGACCCAAATTGCCATGTTTCAATTTCGTTGCCAGCATCGCAATCGCTTAAAGAGATTGTTTCAAAACTACTGCAGTAAGTAAGTAAGAATTGGAGAAAAAATAGAAACTCGCCTCTCGCGGTGGTTTCACTCGCGGATGAAGAAACAAAACGTGCCGAGGAAACACTGCAAGCAACAATCCTCTCCGTTCGGCAATTGGCTGCAAGAAAATACTTATTATCAGTGTTGCGGTGTTGCGGGTGTATGTTGCTGTCAGCGACGCCGAAGTTGGTGAACGAAAATTGATTATTTCCAGCATCCACCCGGCATCGTCCGGTCTTGGGCAATCGAACCGGGGAGAAACAAAACTAGCTATCAGCGAACCGAAATGATATTGAAAAGAAAAATCGTTCACCCAACGCTGCGTCGAGGGAGAGAGAAAAGAAGAGAGCAACAGAACAGAGGTGGTATGGTGGCGTTTTTCCTTTTTCGCCGAATGGAAGGAAAGCAAAAACATCGATAAGTAATAGGAAAAGTCGTTTTCCACAACGAAGGCAAAACAAATAATGATCCTGTCGGCGGACTCGGTGGAGATGGGATTGGTAGCGTGAGCGGGAAGGGAAATTCAAGCACCACTCCGAGCGATCGAACGGTAATCTGTGCTACATTGGTTGAATTAAAACAAACATTTGCTTCCCCAACCCCCGTCCTCCAGCTCGACGTTTGCCGTCCCTTCCGATTCGACCCGTAGCAGCGATGCATTAACTGCAACCCGGGCGATGCAACGGCATACAGCGAACGCAAGAAGAAGAGTTCGTCTTTCCACGAACCCTTCGCTACGCGGAGTCTGTGCTCGATCCGTTTCGCGAAGCGTGGAGAAAATTTGCTTCCAAGAAATCCAAGGAGGCAAAAACGCAACACCGCTCGCCCATTTCGTGCAGATGCAGAAAACAAGGCGCGAGAGTTGCCTGTGGGCCCGGTGTCGATAGAAAGGTACGGTTCCGGCCGGGCCAGGGAACGACTTTCTTTTCATTTATTTATGGCCAACATTGGCCCGTTAATCTGGGCACGGTCATGCCGTCGTCAGGACAGAACGGTCCGGGAGAGAAATGGCACTATCGAGCCCCGAACGGAAGCCAGGTTGAAACGAGATCTGGGGATGGACAATATTTGCAGTTGCAGTGGGAAGCGATTAATTTAGGTTCGCTGTTGCAGCCTGTGTGTGTGTGCGCGCTGGGGGAGCATTGGACTTTTTCCGTTGGCAAGACACAAGAGGTCGGTGTAAAGGTGCTGACGATCCATGTAACCAAAGTGCAGACTACACAGTTCCAGTAGCAGACTGCACAGTTGACACTAAACGAACAAGAGAAGTTGAATGTGTCCTCTTAACAATTTTTATTTAACAACTTCTCAGTTTTCATGTAATAACATATCAAAAAGAGTGTGTACGATTTATTTTTAAATTGAAAAATATTCTTTGAATTATGTTTGGGGGACAACAAAACCCTACCAGTGCGTTTAGTGTAAACTAGTGTTGTGCTTAATGGATCTTTTGGCGAGATTCATTCATATGAATCTTTCACCTAAGATTCATTCCGATGGATTCATGAATCTTTGCGGATTCGAAAATCTTGAAAGCTTAATGAATCTTTCGAAACATTAATGAATCTTCATGAATCTTTCATGGATCTGTAATGAATCTCCCCGATTCTTTTATAGACGTGGACAATGCGACCAAAAAAAAAAAGAAGGGGGCCCTCAACCCATTTTTGGCTGGTGACTTTTCATCTGTTGGTGTGTCTTGTCTCGACGAAAGATTCGTGAATCTCTTATAAGGCTGAGATTAATTCAGACTCATGAATCTGAATCTGATTTACACAACTCTAGTGTAAACCTTTCTATCGATCTCAGCGATACAGAGCTTGTTCCCTGTTTTGATCGTTTTTTTCGCAAACGCACCTTCGAATGTAGGCGGATGGGGTGCGCTGGCCATCGGTTTCTCCGGGAAAATGGGACTCGATTCAAGCGCACTTCACTCGAGGGACGGGTTCAAACCAGTGGAAGAAAAAAAAGCAGTTGAGAGAAAACTCGACACGGCCAAAGGATACCGCGGGCGCATTCGGTTGTAAAAGTTGCACCAGAATCCGGTTTTTCTCGACTCGACTGGAAAACGAGTTCCTAGTAGAGCGGCTATCACCGAGCCCCTTGTGGCCCCATGGACTGTGATTTTCCATCGAGTGTGTCGGTGTAGGCGGGGGCGAAGGGAAAGAGCAAGAGGGAAAAAACATTGGCCGGGTTTTGTATCGTAGGCCGCTTGTTGTGGCGTTGCATAGGGGACGGATTCTACCGTGAGGTCCCTTCGTCCGTCTGCCTAGTTCGCTTTCGCTCGTGATGGGAAATTAAGGACCCCGGATCGATATGAAGCTAATGATTATTTCATGAGCCCAAGATTTCTGCTGCTAACCAGCTCACGGCCAAAAGGGCCATTGTGGGGTCTTCCACAGGGTTGATTTGGGGTGAGGGAGCCTGTTGTTGGGAGACTCCAATCCTCGAGATGATCGTTCTCAGCACTTGGGTAACGATTTATTAATGGGCGCCCGGACATGCGGCTGGTGCTTGGTGTATGGTTGGAGAACGGCGTGGGTTGATATTTAGCAGCGAGGCGCACAAGCAAAAAAGAGAGTAAATAAATAAATGCAATCTCCTTCGTTGCCAGTGTTTCCGACGGTGCTCGGTGTTGGCAGGGGCTGCTCTCGTGGAAAGCAGCATTTTCTATCGCACTTCCTGTGATCCTTCTCTCCGTGTCCGTATTCCTTAGTTGCACTTTAATCTTCTAATCTAATTGGAAACGTTGCTCACGTCAAGTCCATTCATTTTGTGAAAGTGAACACGAACAACTGCAGCACAGCGAGCCTTTCCTGGTTGAATGCAATGTCCCAAAAGCGTTATGCCAACACCCGAATCAACATCTCGGCATGCTGTGAGATTGGTGGAGGCAACGGAATGTAGGAAAACAAATAAAACCCAAGGTGAAATGTTTGTTTTATGGTCTCCGACAAGTCGAATAATGCAGCGATTGCAATCGCACTGATTGGCAGTGTGATTTCAGTCCTTAAAACATAAAGGTGAAAAAGCACCATAAATCATTTAATTGAAACACTTTTGAGGTGATTGAGTAAGGCAAAAATATTATCTTTCTTTGGTTTTTCGATTTTGTTCGAATATAAAATTGATTTTTATAGCTTAATATTAATTCTTTAGTGGCGTTGTGTCGAACCCTTCAACGCAAATCATTTTGAAAATACTAATTTTTACTTTTGCTTTCTTTATTTCCCAGGTAGGACAACATGTAGAAACACGCTTTGGGGCACATTTTCTTGAATCCTGGTTTTGTTGAGTAAGTACACCTTCTTCTGGAATCGACAACCGGGTAATTCGTTTTTCTCTGCATCACTGAACAGTTTTTGGAGTGCTTCAGGTTACTATCGACTAGTGTATCTCCCCACAGTTTCCCTTATTTGCCCCGCGTTTCCCAGTACTATGCCAAACAAACCTTCGAATTTTCGCTTCAATCTTGCAAGAGTCCTTGAGAACCCGTAAACTCCGTAATCGTGAGCTACATCCGAGGTGCATTACAGCACATTCGTACCCTCCGAAGGCCGCTCGTCTGCTTTGAGGTGCATTATTAATTAGCATGCACGGAACTCTGCTATGATATCCTTGGTAAATGCTTCCACTTCACATAAGTTTGGGGGAAAACACTCACCATTGTTCGGGTGAGCGTATGCGTGTGTTTGTACGTGCCATTGTGCGCAAGAACAATGCGATTCCACCAGGGAAGATGTGGGCATACGAGGCGTGCATGCAGGATGTAGTAAATAAACGAAAAGCTAAGAGAATAATCCTTCAATTATCCGATGAACGGGGGCAGGATATGAGCTGCTGGCGTATGTTTGTGTGCAAGGGAAGTTGGTGTGCTAATCGTCGTCGGCTGGTGGCAGGTTATGTCGTCGTGGTGGAACCGTGGAGCACTCGTTGGATGTACGAAGCGTTTGTGCGAGCGCGCTTCATCCTCGCAGCAAATGACTTCCTCTGTGGAGACATAACACTACAACAATTAGCACTGTGCCGGCTGGGAAACAAATAGGAAGCATTTCTCCCCTCGCACGCTTCCATATCCGCCCCATCCGCTTCGATGCACCACGATCCAGTGACGTTCGAAGACAATCGTTCGGCTTCGCGTTTGCTTTTCGCTTGTGGCAACACAAGAACGGGGACGATGGAGCTTCTCGGACGATGGAGCGGTTGATGGGGCGAGGAACTTGACGATACACACAGAGACAGACTTACACATCTTGTTGTTCTGTGGCATGTTTCTTGAATGTCAGTTGACAAATGACAATTTCAAAATGAAGCCACCAGGCGGGTGGGAGGAGGATGGGTAGAGTTTATCCTCGTGTTGTACATGGTGTACTCCGAAAGGATATGACAACGATGAGGTTGCCATTTACTCCACTCCACTCCACTACCCGCGCCAGTCCCAACGCTCCACCAGGTTTTACCACCCCAAAAGTAAGTGAAGCCTTTCGAGGCAAAGTGATTAATTGGTCTTACGTTGGAAAATGTTTGCACATTGCGGGGGTGTGAAACGGGTAGGAAAAACGCCCGAGAACGCTTCATCCAGACGGGATGTCTATTGTGTTACAATGTGGTGTGAGTAAACAAACGGGCGCGGTTTCCATCCATTTCTTTCACGTTCCATTGCACTTCGGTGCCCGATTTTTCTATTTGCGTGCGGGAAGCAAGCGCGTCGTTGTTGTTGTTGATTTTTCTAATGCTCGCTTTTCTTTCGCTGTTGGGTGAGAAAGGGCGTGAAAGATGCTCGATGGCGGCGGTTCAAACGCCTCAGCATCTGATCATGGCCGATCGACCACAGGGCACTCTTCGTTACTGAGGCGGAAGTTGTTGCTCCCTCGCCGGTTGATGCGTGCTGGTGCAAGAAAGGGTGCGGAAAATTGTCTTCGGGTCGTTGACTTTGCGGCACTGGCGCGACAATTGCCGGACGCCGATTCTAACGGTCTCAGAATGTGTAGTGTTAGATGCATCAGCTGCATTCCTGCTGCACGCGATGCTGTCGACGATGACGAACGAGCTGGAATGACGTCGCGCATGAGGGGGGCAAATGTTTACACTGGGAATTATGATTTTCCCTCTGTTTGTGGCGCGCACACAAAGGTGGAATAATTTAACAGCATCGCGGCGCGGTAATTGGTTTTCCACCCGGCCGGGAGAGTCCGGGTCGCAGAGTGAAGAAATTCCTACAGGAAAGCCCCGTTTAAGTAGGAGAGGCGGGCTGGGTGACAATGGGGGGAAATTCGGTGCGTAATGCATCACCTGTGTAATGTTGGAGCTTGTACATCTCCTGTGACAGAATTCATTAGTGTTCTGTTAATTAATAACGTTTTGAAAATAATTAAAACTGTTTGCATTTTTAACACACTGGAAAACAATTCAACCGCTATATGACAAAATGTCATCAGCACACACTTAGATACATAACATAACATGTTAAACACCGTTGGATAGTTTAGTTTTAAAACGGAATCAATAAGAACAATCATCGTTAGTTTTAACGATAGTATTGACCCAAATAGTAGATACAAATTTTCCATCAAAGTCAAACTGAAAACATAAACAAATATGTAAACAAGCGTACAAATGACTTTTAGAAACGCTTCGATTTTCAATTCAAGGGTACCTTATAGCTTTTGGAATATCAGCAATGGAGCCCAAACACCCCTGTACTAGCACCGATCTCGACATCGACTCACCAGGACCACCAACTACATCCGGATCTTTGCGATCTAGAACCGGTTCGAGAGAGGTTTCGCCTTCTTCTTTAGGTTCTTCCACAGAGAGAGAGAGAGGGTTTCTGTGAGGCGAAACGAAGTGATCGTAGGAACTGCATTGACCCTGCGAGTGCGAAAATCAATTTGAGGTTGTCGTCAACCTCGGCTGTCGTCGGCCCTGACTTGCCTGGGGGGAGTTGGATTGTACGCCTTTTTCTTTTAGAACAACCCAGACGGCAGAATTTATTCATGATCAGTCAAGGTTCTTACGTTCACCCGCGATCGTTCTGAAATCACTCCAGCACGCCAAGACCGAAAGCAGGGAGTTTGTTGTTGTGCAGTAAGGACACGGTGTGCGTTTGTTTTTTTCACTTGCATCGCTCCTAGAGCGTCGTAAAATTAAGGTGGAATGGAGCTGCATATGCCATTTAAAGTTTCGTTTTTGTTTCAAGTATTCGTGCGATGGAGGGAGAAAGAAGGTGTTTTAAACAGGTCTGCGAAACAATCTCTCGGGGGCGCAAAGTGAAGATTGTATCTTGGCATTTGATTTCGTGGCATTTTTTGAGACGTTGCGATCTCGACGACGGATCGATGGTGCATCCGTGACGGTGTGTGCGTTGGGTGTTCTCGATTTGCATACAGCGTGCCGCTTGGTGTTGGGCTGATTTATAAGGAGTTGGCGATCGGGTACGGGTGGTTTCGTTTTCCGTAGTTGTTTTTATCGCGGCACTTAGCGTGCGGTGTGTCTTGATCTGGCTCCAATCTTGAACCCGCACCGCCGCGCGTCCCGGTTCTCCTTCCTTGCGTCCCATCTGGCTGAAGGCGGCGTGGAAGATAATATATGTAACACGTTCACTTTTCCTTTCGCCGAGAAGTCGCACATCGTTTCGCTTCGTGGGCGCTTCGAAGGCCCTCCACGGATCGCGTTTTGCATACAATTGGCGTGCGCCGACGAATGACGGAGCCAGGCCTCATCGGGATCCCGCACCTGCCTTCCTGCCAAGTTGTTGCGTTTTAAAAGCACCTGGCACCCGAATGGATCGGTTGGATACCATAAGGGTATCCGGACGATGCTTCCTGACGGGAGGGTTCGAAAGGGGGAATTGAATAAAATAATTATGCTCACCTTGCTTTTCGTCCCGCTTTATGCTCCAGTAACGTACGCCTTGGACGACTTCCTTCATTCAAAAGGCCTCCGCTTGGAGGAGGCTGCGCGTTATTTTTTGCGCGGCTGAATGTGAAAAACCTCCCCCTCTTCATCCCTATTTTCGAAGTGATCGTGACGTTGATGATGGGGGTTGATGCGGGTGAGATAGTTTTGAATCGTTAGTATAAGAGTTACTTATTGCGTGACAGCAAGTTAAAGGAAACTGAGCTCTATTGAGAGTTATGTGAATTTTGTTTTGGGTTTAACTTATTTGGTCTATGCTTGTTCCGCCTTTCGCTAGTTAGAGGATGGGTTTCCAATCTTTACTGGACAGCCTGTTGAAGATCTTCAAATGCTGGTCGAACAGTTTATTGTTTTCTTTTCCTCATTTATTTAAGGCACGTGACGTGAAAGACGAGTCACGATTGCATAAGCTACTTGCTGATCATATTTTGGTAAATTCATATTTAAAAAGGAATAATTTAATTGGTACAGCTAGTTCCAAATAGTCGGTGTTGGAATGTGTTTTTAAATGAAAACAATTATAGCAAAAGATTTGTGAATCTGATGATTTAAACAATCTCTGGGAACTCCTCCGTAGGAATTCCAATCAGGAGGTTCCCCTTGGACATAAAACGTCTTCAGTTCACGATACCTCGTTACAGAGGTTATCGCGCCATCGTGGATGAAATGTTTTGCGAAATGTTTGGATGTACTTCTAAACAAAAGCTCTCCATAATAAAAATGTACCGTTGATTGGACGCCCCACAACGGAATGGGGAAAATGAGCGGCCATCGTACACATCCACCGTTGCGCTGAGGGTTCTTGAGTTATTTTCGGTTCCTTCGGTCTTTCAGGCTCTTGCGTCTTCCGGCCGTACGCCGCGGGCTACAAAATCATACAGTTTTAATCGGGCTAGAGTGTGGTTGGGTTGGAAAAGTTCTACCGGAATCGCTCGATCGCAGCATGGCGCGAACCGCAAACAAACAGCCCGAGCCTAACGGGTCTGCCACCGCTGGGAGCTGATACAAAAGAATACAAAACAGGTGTCTTCCCCGATGGGGATGGAGCCGCTTCTTTGTTGTTACTAGTTTTTTTTGTGTGTTTTCCATCGCGCTGTTCTCAAACTCGGCTCGGGCGGGAGGAGATAAGGGAGCTAGAGCAAGGAAAAAAACGCACACAAACACACTCCATTCACTAGAAGAGGGCAACTGCGGTGCTAAAGCATACTTAATCACCGAGTCGCACAGCCGTTGGGCTATTTTCTTGCAACCGCGCGACTTATCCGGAAAGCCATCATCCCTTCCCGAGGGTGATCTCTCGGCCCTGGTCGCAGAACACCGGTAGCGTCATTACGAATCGCAAGCAGACGCGAGCAGACGGGCGTGGACCGGCGAGCACAGGGAGTGATCAACGCGATGCTTCACCAGGTCCAACACCCGACCGACTCGCAAGACCCGACTTCAGCAGGCGAACGATTGGCGACGGGAAGTGTACCGATGATTAACATAACTGTTTTACACCACAGCAGATTATGGTAATCATTAGAACTAGTTTTTCTTTTTACGATCGTGTGCGCACACACAACCTAATGCGGTACCATAATTCTCTCCGGCGAGATCGAGAAGGGAGTATCGGCTCGGTGAAGGGACCGGGATTGGGTCACAAAAACCCTTCGAAAAAAAAGGGGGCCACACAATTTAAATTACAAAAGAGAAATTGAGCCGTTAAAGAATCCATTTTGCCCCATCTCGGGTGAGCTCAAATGGAGCGGTTTTTGGTCGTCGGTGCAGAGGGCTCTGTCTTGAATCGAAAGGTTTGTCGAAGACAAACCGATGGTCAGGTAGCAGGTCTCGGTGGGCCTTTCTTTCCCCTAACGGTGATTGGGTGGCCCGTGACGACGACAGCAACAAAGAAAACCTCCGGGACGTCGGTGCCAGAGTTCAATTATTTCCATCTTTACCGTTTCACCCCGAACCAAGGGCTAACGATGGCAATAGAAAGCGCCCGTTTGGGTGGCGTTTAAGGGCTCCCGGGCGTTAATGCCTCCCTCCTCCCGGTGAGATGACTTTTAATTGTCATCAGCGCAAGCGGGCGCACTTAGCACCTGGAATTTTATTTTAGTGCAGCTTTTCGTCATGAAAAAGTGGCCGTAAGAAAAAGAGAAACGATAGGAAAAATAATAGCCCAAGCCCCCAGGGGTGGTGGGTGGGAGGGGGTGGTGGAGTATGTAGGCCACCGAGTGAATGGTACGTTTTAATTCGCTGTATAATCGAAACGAAATTACACCTCCCGAAAATCGTATTGAAATTTCGTACGTACATCGCGGGCAACAATTAGGACCCAACCGGGTGCTTTTGCGACAGTGGAAATGGGTTTTCTTCGCAAGGAAACCTCCCCTCGAATGGCGAATCTCCGGCCATTGTTAATTAAACGATTTTTTAGTGCCATTTTGTGAGGAGAAAATAGCGAGACACAGTAAGATTTATGCATCGTTAGTCAACGGAGCCGTGCAGGTGTGTTTTTGTGCACAATTGGGAGGTGATTTTCTTAAAGCGATCGTACGAAAATGGTAACGATGTACAAATGTAGTATACCTAAGGTATAAGGATTATTCAAAAACATCTTTCCGTAAGAGACGCTCTTTTGGGATCCATGTAACACATTCTAAACGTTCGAGTCAAATTTATTAAATCTAATTTATAAAATCTCAGCTTGAACTAGCATTTCCTTGAACTAACTTATTAGATTGACTTCTATTTTCAGTGAAAAATTAGTTACTTTACTTTTAAGAATCGTTAATAATACACCACTTTTTCGTTTTAAAATTCACTCAAAATCTTTTATAAAAAATGGTGGTCAGTTGTCACCTACTTTGAAGCGACGATGGCCTACATTAATTAAACTACATAACCCGGTGGGCAAAACAAAAACATGCCACCGCTGGAAACGTGTCCGTTTACGTTGAAGTATGCCAGCTCATCCGTGGCGCATTTTTCGATCGCTATCTTTCCCATTGACTTCAGCTGCCTCAGGTGTGACAAAAGTAGAGCCCGGAGAAAAGTGGCAAGAAAAGAGCCTCAGAGACGCCCAAGACGCCATCCATTTCTCCCCACGAACCGGGGAGGTATGTTTCTGGCCCTCATTACACAGGTTATTATGCGGTCTCGGCACAGTATGCTGAATCTTCTCCCGCCCCGTGGTCACGGGGGTCTCTCTCCGTTGGCTGGTTATGAAATATGCTAATTATGATCGAGATATCGCACAAAACTGAAGCTGGCGAAGACGACACTACGGGGAGACCGGACTTTCGCAGCGTGTAAGTATTCGGTTTCATCAACGGCCATCTCCAAGCAAGTTTTGGAGCGCTGTTGACTGGCTTCTTGGAGCGGGTGCTTGCGGAGCCCAATTGTTTTGCCATTTCCATAGTATGAAATTGCCGCGCTGGGTGCACTATGGCGGTTGGGCGGTTTTGTGGGCGATTCGTCTCGATTGTTTCGCCACGATAACTCTCCGCCATCCGGGCGGAGAAGCGTTGACCAACGAGTGCCTTGCGTCGAACAATTGGAGCACGCCTTCAGGGTCTTCTGCATAGGGTTTCTCTCCATTCCGTCGGGGGTTTTTTTTTTTCATTGCAAACAATGGAAAGTGCACCGGAAGTTGCGTCAAACAATGGCCCTTCGGGAACGCGTTGTAACAGGGATAGTGGCAAGGAGAAATTCGGTTATGATTATTTGCGCCACACGAAAAAATGTACGGGTGAAAGTGAATCTCTCCGAGGGCCAGTGTGGGAGGTGTTAAGGGTGGCTTTGGGAAAATGGTAATTTTTAAAAGAAAATAATATTGTTGGCAAATAATAAACGAATGTACTACAAGTAGCAAAATCCCCTTCACAGTAGAGTGTCAAATGGGCAACTCAAAAAATAAAACGAAAGTTTTAAAAAGATAGCAAGACACATTATCTTCTGCTTACGGGTGTAAAATTATTTATTTGTACCTTCGAGCAGTAAATTCTCCACCAAGATCCAAACCTCGTTTGGTTCACTCTTGACAGGCTGACAAATGACTAGGCACAGAACCTCCGAAGGTTCTTTAATCGTTAAGCAAACGAACGAAAAAAAAAAATGTTATCATTGAGCTTTTCGTTTGTTTTGCGAATGTTTCACTCCGGGTTTCGTTTGCGTGGGAAAGAACCATTGGGGAAGGTTGGAAGAAATCCAACCGAAACGATTTATTGTAGTCAACATAAGGAATAGCTCAGATTAATTGATTATCTTATGTAAATACTGCTCCCCTCAGTTCTCTTTTGGGAGCGTTATGTAACGGGATTGTTGAGAGGAAAGAACTGTTATCGGATACTACGAATGAAGAATATGTTCCGATCATTTCTTAGCGTGTCATTTTTCTTTTGCTGGGGGCTGTTTTTTATTCTATCCTTATAAAAAAAAACCATATATGCTAATGTAAAGGTATTGGTTACTCTAGACTCACGAAAGAATTATTTACATCAAGGTAATTTCGATGCTTCTATGAGATGAAATTACTGGTGAATGTTTTTGCTCTCCAGAAAAGATTGACGCATACACTTCGCTTGAAAAATTAATGACCATAGACGGTAAGCTGAACAAGGCAAAAAAAAAAGAAACAACAACAACCTTCATTGTGTACATCCTCCCCAGGTCATCAAACCGACCGTGACTCCCCTGCAGAAGACAAACCTTGGCGAATTAAAATTCTCATCCCGGATCACTAATCCGGAAATTCGATCATCGAGTATGCAAATGTAAAGCTCCTCGGAGAATGGAAATACTACGCCACCGTCTCACCCCTCCATGACGAGCAGGCCGAGGCTTAAGCGACTTATCTAAGCGTGAGTTTTGTAAGAATTACAGAGGCGGAACAAGGGTGGATAACGCCACATGTTGCCACACATATGACCGGTTAGTTTTCGTTTGTTTTACCAACCTACCCATCAAAGCAATCCGTGTGACATCGATAAAATGGCTTCCTTCCGTTCGGAAAGGTTTCATTTGTTTCGTCAGGCAGTTCGTTTGTTTAGTGGCGATTCGAAAATCACCACCATAACCGCCTCGGTGGAGGAATCAAATCAAATAAACTAAGGAAAGACCGAGCACACGCAAGGCACGTCCCTTCCCATCTGCTGGTCAGTTGAAATCACGGAATGATCGTGAAGCCGCTTCCACCGGGGGTTGGGAAAGTGATCCCTTATGAAAGAGACGAAGAAAAAAATA
This sequence comes from Anopheles coustani, assembly GCF_943734705.1. Classification (NCBI taxonomy): domain Eukaryota; kingdom Metazoa; phylum Arthropoda; class Insecta; order Diptera; family Culicidae; genus Anopheles; species Anopheles coustani. The sequence continues at coordinate 90,277,946 of NC_071289.1, forward strand.
CAGGAGTGAGAGTTCAACGAAAAAGTGTCAAAAAAAAGATGAGACAAAAAAGATACGCCTATCGTTCCCTGCATCTTCCCGAATCGTTGTTTACGGCAGCCAAAGCAAACCGAAGATAAAACACCGATAGCAAAAACAACCCCCCCCGAAACAAAACACACAGCTCCCCAGCCGAGGGGTTGGACACGGGAGAAAGGAAAAAGACAATTAACTATCCGTTTCAATCGTTCCGCCGGAGGAGTTGCGGCCAACCGGGGGTGATGTGTAAGGGTTGATCGAGTGCTTTCCGGAGGTCACCTGGAACAGTTGACAGAACGAATGGTGGGGGTAGTAATTTAGCTTTTCCTATATCGCCACCCAGTTTTTCTGCCTAATTTCATCCCATTTTCACGACCCGTTGGCCGAAGCGAAACCATCCATTCCGGGCGGCCGTTTTTCACCGCCACAATGCCAACCACATGCCCAGTTTGTTCGGAAAAGGTGGATAAAAGATCGAGAAAAAGCCGTAGCCATTGAAAAAGGGCTACGACGTCAATCGCACGTCCAAGAAGTGGAGGTCTATCACTGTCAACCCGAGGCCCGGCCGTCTTTTGCATTTTGAGGCATTATTTTTGAGCGCCACAACCGACCCCTGGGCTCGGTCAACCATTTTGCAGCCGTTCGATGGCGGTAATTTCCGGTTGAGAAAAAAAAGAAACAGAAGAAAAAGCCACCACGGTGGCGTTGTGCTTTGAGGATTGCGTTACTTCTTTCGTTCGTTTCCTTGCCTCTCCAGCGTTCGAATGTTTGCCATTCACGATGGTTACTCCACGAAGACTTAAGCTTCGACTTAACCTCAACGCAGACACCCGGTGTCTACCTCTAACCTCACTTTTCAGAGAGCCTCCACGGGTCGTGTTTTATGGCCATACCCGACCGGTGGCTTCAGTCGCCGCCGCGGCTTTACCCAATCTCAACGGAACTGTACCATTCGGGGAGCGCATTTTCGCGCGTTTGATTGATTTGTGGAGCCATTCGGTGCCACCCTGGGGCGACATTGTGCGGTACGATCAGCGAGCAGTCAGCACTCGGTGCGCTCTTTGACGACCGACGATGGATGATGCGTCTGTGTGCAGCGGTGACGATAAAAATAAAACCGAATTGGCTTTACTTAATCCAGCTTTCGATTTCTTTCCACCCCTTCCGTTGACTTTTACCGACGGGCTCTCGTAGGCATATAAAAGAGGAAAATGGTTTACTTTATCCATTCCGGAGATAGATGGGGTTAGTTCGTTAGGTTAGGTTTATTTACGTGCGTCAATAGAGTGGAACCACCAATGGTCAGGATAAAAGTTTGGAATTTCTTTAAATGAACTGTGATTCCGGACTGTTAGAAGTAGTGATGGGTAAATTCGACAAAAAACTGGAACCGATTCCGAATGACTCCACCGATATCGGAAGTGGCTACCTTACGGAGCCACTTCGACTCGAGGTGAAATACTTCGAGCTCAGAACCGTCCGGAGCAGCTAGTCGGCAGCCGGAACTGTCGGAGCCGTCCGAAACTGTCCGGAACCGCCCGGAACCGACCGGAGCAGGAGCCGTCCGGTGCCGACTCCGGCTGCCTACTAGCGGTTCCGGACGGCTCCGGATGGCTTCGGATGATTCTGGATGACTCCGGATGACTGAACGGCCCCGACGGCTACGGCTGACGACTAGCGGCTCTGGACGTTTCCGGACGGCTCCGGGCGGAATCGTGGGTTTTACTAAGCCGGAACCGGAGCCAGTTTAAAGATGCTCGGAAGCGGTTCCGAGCGGTTGGTGCGGTTCCGAAAACCCATCACTAGTTAGAAGTCCTCTGGGATGTGATTAAGATCGGGGAAAGGCAGGTTGTTCAGCAATTTTCATTTCTTGATTCGATTGATTGGATACACGGGATAAAGTGTAGATCTTCGAAGGTTCGTGTTTGATAAATGAGTAACAGATTGCTTGCAATATTTAAAATATGATTAGAATGTGGCAATCAAATATCATTGTGGGTTGAATAGTACCAACCAAATGAGAGTTTTCTTATCCTTTGAAAGTTCAATATGGAATCGTTTGGGTGAAACATGTAAAAGTGCATTAGGAAAAAAATAACTTGGTATGAGAAAGCTGGCCGGCGCATAAAAGCCGTTAAACGCCATGAAATCAATGAGCCAGAGACATGGGAGAAAAAGTAAAACGCCAATTAACATCTACGGTTAAACTACCGACCCGGTGCGGTATTTTAAGTCGATTTCCATTTCCTTCTCCATAAATTAAGCAATGAAACGTAGAATGCATGTATGGAGAAAATGCGAGCGCATGAAGGCATTGAGCGGGAAAAACAAAAACAGCCCCGATTGCCCCAACCTTCAGATCCCGTTGGATGTGAGTCGGTACTCGAAAAAGGGAAATCAGCTTCAGCCCGAGCGACTGTGGCTGGCGCGCGAGTCAATTACTACATCGGACCGGACCGGGGGTCTACTTTTGATCGGTGTGCCCTCCGACTTCCTGCAGCTGACCCATTTTATTCGGCCACGTTTGCAGCGGTGGGGGGAGAAGAACGCTCGTTGGGGATGAGCAAAAAAAGAAAAACGACACCTAGAAGACGACGTTGGAAGAAGCAGCGAAAAAACTGGCTCCAGACAGCGAAGCGGCTTCACCGTGCGCTGAACGTTCCATTCCGTCAAAAGTGGCACAATCAAGAGGCGAAGGGGAATGTTTCGTTCGGCCAAGATTGTGTCGAAGCGAGTCGAAATAGGAGAGTTTTACGATTACAGATGCTTATCCCCGATACAGCGGCGTGTGGAGCGTTCCGAGGAACCACTTTTTTTATGATGCATCACCGGATGGGGACGTCCGTGTGACCTCTCCGTTCGCTCGGGGGACAAGAATATTATTTTATGACCGTGTTCATATATCTGTGTGTGTGTATTTTTTTGTGTCGATCTCGATGCATGACGACACCCGATCTCTGCAAGGCTTGCTGCCGGTGATGCGCACAAAAGTGTCGTATGACTTCATTCGTCGGTTCCGGTCGATACAGTTTGCTTATTGCTTTGCTCCGTGGCGTACGAAAGACGAAAGCAAACCGGTTCCGGCGGCAAGATATCGCGTGAGTCACCGCAATTTGTGCACCCGAAACCAATACCCGGTCCGGTGCGCCCCGCCTCTGGCTTCCTGCGTCGATAAAGCCGGTGTTATTACTGTATTTCTCTGGGGTCTCGGCGGCGCCCCCTTTGAGACATGCCAAAGACTGTCAGCAGGGTATTTACATTGGATTGTTTATTTACTCTGCACTCGATTGGTTGTTCTTTCTCCCGGAGGAAACTCCCGTCCAAAGGGGCAAGCTTTCGAACGTTGTTCAACGGATAGCACCCATCGATGATTATTCACTAAGATGAATCCAATCCTACTAGAGAGAAAAAAACCATCGGAGGCGATCTTTCTCCGCCGGCAAAAGTCCGGTAAAATATGCTTGGCCTTTTTCATTAAAGTCCAGCGTATTTGCATTTGCTTACGTTTGCACACGGAAGGAATGCAGAGTGGCCAGTGTTGGGTGCAAGGAATTTCGCCAACCCGTTCGTTTTGCCCGGAACATGTTGAACCTAGTTCGCTTGGTGAACCTCGGAGGGTGAGGACTCACCGGGCGGCACGGAGAACCGTGGATCGGATTTTTGATTAACGAGCCCATAGCTTGCCCGGGCCTAACGGGGCTTTCCGGAGAGCTTTCGAGTAGTTTTCTAGCAGCTCTGCAGCCTTCGGGTTTCGGTTCTAACCGGCTCCGGTGGGTTACGCGATGGATCTATCAAAAACCACACTCTCGAATTCGCCGTCTCGTCGCTTCCACGGTTTGTGTGCAATGGGCCGTTCGTTTGAACTTTTCATGCATGCACATACCGGTTCTGCTCGGGTTGCAGCATCTCGGGGGTTGTTTTGCGAAACGGAATTAGCAGAGTCGAAATGTCGGTTGAGGAAAAATGAGGCGAAGGCGAAAGTAGGCCGAGTGCGGCATAGGAGAATAGGAGAAACACTAATTCCAGGACAACTGTGCGCATCGTTGCGACATCATTCCGATCCTGATGGTGAGTGCGATGAATATTTATGTTTTTGTGCATTTAAGACCCAAAATTTGCTCCCTGCGGCACATGCAAAACCGAAATGTATTTGGGGAATGAGGTCTGATGTATTATTTAATGGTGTTAAGCCAAAGATGTGGTAAGAAAACGACAATCTACGTGAAGGAAACAGATAAACAATTCATTGGAGACTCTTTGGGTGCTGAAGGAAAGTTCATAAACTATTCAAGATTTAAAAATTTAGAGCACATGAAAGGAACTCCCGGTAGATCTAGGAATGAAAATGATTTGTAGCAAAATTGTATGCTGATTGACCTGAATTGCATCTATGGAAATAAATAAATAAGTCCTATCGACATACTTGAGCTAAATATTTTATGAACAACTCACAATTACAGTTGTGTAAATCTGATTCAGATTCATGAATCTGAATGAATCTCTGCCTTATAAGGGATTCATGAATCTTTCGTTGAGAGATTCATGAATCCTGAAGACACACCAACAGATGAAAAGTAACCACCATAGAATGAGTTGAGGGATCTCCTTTTTTTTTTGGTCGCGCCTATGAAAGAATCGGGGAGATTCGTGACAGATCTATGAAAGATTCATGAAGATTCATTAAGGTTTCGAAAGATTCATTAAGCTTTGAAGATACGAATCCGCAAAGATTCATGAATCCATCGGAATGAATCTTAGGTAAAAGATTCATAGTAGTGATGAGAATAACAACTCTTTTTAGAGATTTGAATCAGAGTGAATAATCATAACGATGATTCGAATCTTTAAGTCACTCTTTTGTGATTTAAAACGTGTAAAATGATTTAGTAACCTTCGAGGTGATTTGAAACCTTAACTGGGATTCGAATCCCAAAAGAATGAACGAGTCGGTAAAAGAGCCACTAGTCGCCATAGAGATTCGAATCCCAAGTTGTGATTCGAATCCCAGTCTGGGAATCACTATATGGGATTCGAAACCCAAAAGAATGAACGAGTTGGTAAAAGAGTCGCTAGTCGCCCATGTAGTGATCCCAAACTGGGATTCGAATCACAACTTGGGATTCGAATCACAACTTGGGATTCGAATCTCTATGGCGACTAGCGACTCTTTTACCAACTCGTTCATTCTTTTGGGATTCGAATCCCAGTTAAGGATTCAAATCAAAGGGAGTCACAAAAACTATGTGTTAGGATTTAAATCGTTCATTCAATATTATGATTCGAATCACTCACTCATTCTCACTCAGAGCGCACATCACTAATTCATAGGAATGAATCTCGCCAAAAGATTCATTAAGCACAACACTACTCACAATAGTTCGAACAGTTCGAATCTAAAATGTGAAAAGTACGTTAAAACACAATGTTAGACCATGTGTTTTCCGAACTTCTGTGTGTATTTGAGCTGTGAGTACTGAGGCCTTGTTTTATTTCGAAACATTTCGTACCCATGCTTTACGCAACACAACAACAGATAAAAAGGCATGTGCCTTTGATACAGGTTCTTAGGTTCCATTACGCGACGGTGGCTCCAACAGCTTGTTGTTTGTAACCGGGTCTCCCCCACATTGCGCCCCGCAATGGTCCATTAGTCACAAGCACACGAGCCTCGCACGAACTGCAGCGTCATATTTGTGGCACGTTTGCCAATTTGCTTCATAACTTTGCAGCGCCCACTGTCCGTGCCAACGATCGTAAACAATCCTTACCGGGGCTTGGGCAAGCTACAACCTATTCGGGTTCGGCCATTCCTGTTCTACCACCCCGGTGGTAGCTTCGTCGGGGATCATGAAAAGGTGTGATGTACGCGCCATCGCCCGTCGTTGTGAAGCTCTTTTTGTACGCTACTGGTACACCATAACCATCAATCGCTCGCCCCGCTGATGTCATTCGCGGAAATGCATTTTTCAGAGAACAAACAGAGGAGGAGATGCTCGCCGGTGGACCGAGGTGCAGCTTGGCAAGTGACTGCAGTTTATGTTCTTTGCTTTCGGAGGTGATTTTAGAGTATCACCATCCTTTCGGTGTCTTCCCAACCCGCTCCAAGGCATCCAAGGTAAAGTTCGTTCGTTTACAGCGATCGTTTTCTCACCATCAATCAAACTTTTAACTTCACTCAGTGGGAAACATCTGTAGACGCATCCCATTTCGGTTGCTGTATCATTCCGCGAGTCGAATTTTAGTCACGCCGGCTTCCTGGTACTTCACGGTATGCTTTCGAAAAGCTGGATCCCTCACCTGCATACTGATTGTGCAGTGGAAATCTTGCACTCTGTTTGCGGCCCATTTGGAAAGACAAAAAGGATAGCACGCGCTGGCCCTGCAAACAGGAAGTTATCGCACCAACGGCGCGCGCAATCCGATGCGTCCGTCGAAAAGGTAACTAAATTGGATGTTTGCTGAACATTGATTTACGCGCTTCCACTTCTAGTCCAGCGTTCCCGATCAGATTCCACCTTCAGGAGCAGCCCAGGTTTTCACAGTCTGGCACTTGTTATGTGCCGTATCGGTGGCTGAAAGCTGCAGAGTGCAAACGAAATGGGATTCAGAACCACGGTTAGATAAGCGTTCCAGTTGTATGGGCGGTACTATGGTTCTCGGGCGGTTGATAAACACGACTTGTTGGATTTTGTTCGGCCACGTGAGTGGTGCCCTTTAGCGTTCGCTTCCGTGCGCCAAGTGAATCTCCCTTTTTTTGTGGGGCGTCTTTCGAGAAAATACCGCCGTTCCAAAGTTTGCGAACAAAATGTGGCCAACTTTACGTTGTCGCTCGTTAACGAAGCGTTCTGCTGCGAAACCGGTCAGAATGGCAACGTGGGCGTCTGGTGGACATTTCTTAAAGTTTAGCTCAAGTTGTAAAGTGGGAGAAGAAGTAAAAAATGTTACTTTCCCAATCAGGGAGTTTTTTTTTTTAATTGTGCTTGTAACAATCTTTTAGATTGGTTATATACATCAACATTTTATAACTAGAATTTATAACTAGATTAGATTTTTTAGATTAGAACTAGATAGATTTTATAACTTGAACTCATTAATCAAGAGTTTTATTACAGTTCACATGTTTTCATATGATTTCCAGAGACGATGTTTCGGATTATACTGGTGTTAAAAGTAGTTCGAAAATATTTTCAATCAAACTAAACAGGATCAAATTGTGCATCCACTGAAAAACAAGACACCGGTTAACGCTAAAACCGTTTTTTGTCGTAGTGCCGTGTGTCGCTAGCCTGTTGGTAAATATCGATGGTCTGATACATGCACCTTAATCATCCACCATGCAGTCGGTTCGTGACGGCTCTGCAACTACCAGCTGGCTGCATATGACCACCGTTCGCTCGCTTGTTAGCCGTTTGAAGGAAAACGACTACTTCAACCGCTGAAATCACCACCAACACCACCGCCCGAGCTGACAAAACTTTTTTATTTATATTGCAAAATGTGCACGCGCTTTATTAGCATAAATCATTCGCCGCTAGCAAGGTGCAATCCGACATCGCAGCAGGAGGAGGAAAAGAAACAGAATCAAACTCCCACCACACCGCACCCCAAAGTGGCCAGCTTTCTTCTTGCTTGTTTGCGAGCTCCAAGCGCCCAAGCGGACAAGGAGAACTGCGAGCTGACCTCCCGGGCTCGAAGGATCTCCCGGACCGGGAGTTTGAGGTCCGGTGCAGCTTGGGTGTGACATTTTGGACCCACGTCGGGGTGTGGGTTCGGTTGAGCTACAACGGGCGAACAAATTCTGAAGTGCAACCGCTTCGTGAGGCGAGTCCGAGAGTTGCCAGGCTCCGATAGCCGTTGGGGGTTTCTGTGCCATTTACCCCCTTCAATTGCAACAAGATCCAGTTCGCGAGGATGTCTGGTTGATGGGTGGTTTTGCGTGTTGGTTGTTCTTCTTGTTGTTGCATGAGTCGGTTGAGTTAGAAACCTGGTCTGTATGAAAGCGAAATCGGCGATCGGTGACAGTTGTCATCGTCAAGAGGCAGCTAAAAGGCAAAGCAAAAAATAACCAACGATGAAATAAATGAGAGATTCAACACTAGCTGGTTCTGAAAATTGGTATGCAAGCGCAGGGTTAAAGTTTCACTTATATTGAAATTTGGAATTTTTATTCCCAACCCCGCATTGTTCGATACTTTTTCATATTCATCAAACACTTTTCATAGAACTCTTCGCTTAGTTTTTAGAAGAGTACGGAGAACAACTTAACTTGAAACATTTTTAGCGGCACTTCTCATGTTGAAATATTTTTCACATATCTTTGAAATTTTTCACATATCATTTGGGGAAAAACGGTTTCTCACATAACTGCCAATTTCAAAATTATCGCACTAAACGCGCGCGACATAAATGTTTTATTCCAACGCTCAATTATTCAACTACTCATCAAAGCAGCGGCCAGCTACCGTTTCCATCACTTCCGGACCGACGTGGGTGACCATTGGCCGCCACGAGCGACACCCCGGCCACGCAGACGGTCGGTGTGAACAGTGTTGAAAAATTTATTGCACGAGATGGCAATGAGATTCGCTCGTGCAGAATCGAACAAAAACGCGAGGGAAAGAAGATACGGTCGCAAAAAACCAACGACCAACTGGAAAAGCAAATGGGGGAAAAAAAAATTGCACATCATGCAATAAGCATAGCTACAGAGGGCAGTAGCATCATGACACCGGGCCACGACGCGCTCGGTACGCTATGGTTCCGAAATTCCATGTTTAGTAATTAAGTCATTTCCGGAATCATTCCATTATCCACCCATTCAGCTGCGATGGCGGGTTGGCGTCGGCGTGCTCGGCACTCGTACACCGTGCGAAAGGAAAAACATCGCCATGGTTGGCGGAGTGGATGAAGAAATCGAAAGGCTGCACACGTGTTTCGGAGGTGGGTTGATGGTTTTTTTCTGTTTTCAGACTACCTAAAACCCGCAATACCCAGTCACCCAATTCATGAGTGATTTATTGGAAGATATTTTTCCTTTTGTGGATCATTTCAATTACCATATCACTCCGGAGAGAAACTGAAAAAAAAGTTCATCATGGACTTTTTCTTTTAATTTCAACATGGAGTGTGGCTTTCGATGTGCGGACTGCAATAACTCTATCAAATACGATACACGTATAACAGTGGACGGTAAAAGTAATTTATAATAATCGTCCGATACACCTTGGTAACTCAATCGTTAGGTTTTTGTTTTCTTTAACCTTCTTTTGTTTATTTCTTTGCAATCATGATCGCTCTATCGATTAACTGATTCATTTATCATCCATTCGTGCATCTTTGTTATGATCGATCGTGACGAAACCTTACTCAAACGTACACACTTTCCCAACGGTTTTGCGCCCGCAGCCCCATGGTGCGAAGGTGGTTGAGGAAAATAATTTTCCTACATCTCATTCAGTCCTGACCAAAGATGTTCCATGTTGAGACTTATTTACTGCTAAATGGAAACGTCAGATGGAAAATTTGACATCCCCCCGGGGGGTGGTTTAAAAGCTGCGAGTAATGAAATCGTTCCATGTACCGAGGGTGTCGTTAGATGAAGTTGCAGATGGGATGAGTACGTGAGAAAAACATATCATAGCGCGGGCTCCAAATACCGCGCAGACAAACCTGAAGGAAAGGTGAAACGTAGCCAGGGTGCAACAAATAGGCTTAGGGGTGAAGAAGAGAAAGAAAACACACCGCTAAAAAGCGATGGAATAAAAGTAAAAGTGAAACTCTATTAACCTTCTCACCCGAGTCACGATAGACGATTGTACGACACGATCTGACGTTTAGTGCGATTGCGGCCCGTGCCTCGTGTGTGTGTGTGTGTTTTGTTTCGACTTATATTTATATAAATGTTTTTGCACGTATATTGCGTGCCATTTCCTCCGTTAAGGCAGCACTCCCCCAATCCGCACGTCCCACGAATCTCGACAACCTGGTGGGCTCTAGTAGCTTTCATTTGCGGATTCCGGAGCGCGCGCGAACCGCGTCTTTGTGTTTTCACTTCGCGCACGAGTTGGATTGCGGAATCTTTGGAATTAACCATCGGAAATCTATCAGCGAGGTTGATTGTGGCACTTTGGTGTACCGGAGATGCGGGTTGTGCAGACGTGGCGGGTTTTTCTCGCTCTAACCTCTAACCAACCCGAAAGGTAATGGGGGAAAAGGGAACCGAGCAGGGTGGTATTGGGCTGGGATGTTGCAACAATCGACGTAACGAAGCAAACCCAATGACTGAATGGGAAGAAGTAGCAAACAAAAGGGGAAAATACACACAATCGGGCGGCCAGCCGGCGATGCAACCGGATGCGCTTTCGCGAGAGCCGATTTTCGCGCACGCCCGCAAAACAATGCGCCGCAGATGCATCAATCAATGGGTGGCAGCGCGATGTTTGTTGTAAGGTGCAACCGATTGATGCAGCTATTGAACGGTGAAACCGTAGACCACGGTTAATGATAAGGATTCAGTGAAAAGTAGAAGAGATATTTATTTGCTAGGACTTTAAAAAGGATAAAACTAAAAAGGATAAAAGTGTATTTTTAAACCTACTTTGTGTTTTTCTGCGTTTTAGGTTTTCGCCCTTTTTTAATGGTGATAATGTACATTATGTATCGTACAGCCCGACTATCTCTTATGTCACTCTCTGCATAACGTTTTGCAAGTCTGAGTTCTTTGGTTCTGCTGGTTTACTGAATAAACAAACAGCTGGAACGTGCCAGTACGGGTAGCACGAAGTCTATGTGTTACATGTCAGACAACTCCTTGATGTAATATACTCTTGTAAACAAACATTAGCTACATGCGTGAGGTGTTTTTATTTTTTCATATTACTTCAACAAATTTCAACAACACTGAATGGTGTTTCGTGACCTTTTCTACATTTTAAAATACGATTACGTAGCTCTGTTTCTATAAACAACCGAAGTTTACCCCTTAATAATTAATTTTCTTCTACTCAGGCCGGCCACAACACTCTTCATTTTTTATGTTCTACTTGATTTGAGAAAGTTCCTATTTGAAGTTTAGTAAAATATTTATAATTTATACCTAGAGTGACTAAACTTGTTAATGTGGTTGAACTTTTTCACCGAAAGCCACACAAGCCAGTGTCACGTGAGCATCCAGCTAGCGTATAACTAAATTTGCGTGTTCTTTTTTGTTTTGCAGAAAGTTGCAGCTAATTTTAGTGAATTCAGCATCGGCAGGAAGGAAAGTTTTTCAGCGAATGGTGTGCACACGAGCGCATTAAGGGCGTTGAGTGGCGTTTGTGTTTGTGTGCTTGTGTGCTTTTTTTCGGTAGCTCTCAACTTTCCAACTAACTGGTCACATGGATGACCTTTTGATCGCACCTGATTTGTCTGGACTAACAAACTGGGGGACTGAGGGCATGATTGAGGATGCGGCGATGCTTTTTGAAAAGATTCCCAACTTCTCCGGAAGCCGTTGATTTTAGTTGGAAAATGTTTTATATGGAAATGTTGTATGCAATGATCCATCAAATTGATCCATGACTACAAAGATGTGAAAAATGGATCCTGGAATGTGGTTCAACTTGTTCAATGGCATAGGATAAATAAACATGTAGTAAGATGAGTTCATTCCGGCATGTCATACGGATTATCCCATGCTTGAATGTTAAATTGCCTGCCACAACAATGTTTTCAGAAACTTGTCGGATTAATAGCTATCGAGAATCACAGATCATGCTTCTTTTGAGTGTGAAAAGATGCCCATGTCGCAAGTAACGATGTGGTTGGAAGCATATATCCAACAGTATGCAATTTTAAACAAGTTACCAATCTTCTTTGCTCTTTAATCATTGCTGAGAATGTCACTAGACCCTTTTCAGTTTTAAAATCAACAAAGACTTTTCAATCATGTTTTTCCATGGTAGGATTTTCAAACAAACAAATTGTTGGTCTGTCCTAAAATATTTAATTAATTAATCTATTGAATTATAAATACTCCTACTCCAATAATTTTTTTTTTAAATTCTCGTATAGACCACTGAGGAAAGAGTTTATAGCTTTTTATTTCATAGAAGAGCACCAAGTAAAATCGAAAGGCTTCCTTTGCTTTGTAGGTCACGAAACACGTTGATTGCATTCGAGAAACATTTCACCTGCAGAATGCAGTCGTTAGAAAAACACCACGGTGGAATAGAAGGTGAAATACCTTCGTTTTTATTTTCTCCCCACTTGGTCTTCCCTCGTCTCGCGATGGTTCAACGTGACTTTTGTCTCGGCGGCGAAACTTCTCCCGTGGTCGCAGTTCAAAGCGAGTTTTCTATCCCGAGAAGAAGCGAAAAAAGGCACCGCGCGAAGAAACACGTGCAGCGTACGCACTTGGACGTGTTGGCATTCTGTTATGATTTTAGTTTTCACTTATGATCCATGTTGACCGCACCCAGCCATCGGCGACAGCCTCTTGGGCAGGCGGTTTGGTTTGTGCGAACCGATTCGCGAGGGTGTGGGGTGTTTTCTATTTTTATGTCGACACGTCTACGTTCCGACGAACCATTTTGCCCGATTCGGTTCGTTCTCGCATGTTTGTCCACAATCCCTGCGGACAACCTTTTCGCGTGCAGACGGGGAAGAAAGTTGACCAGTGGGCCACCATTCGCCAACCCTCCTTCCCAGTATGGGAGATCGATACGATTCCGGGCGGGTGAATAATTTTCACTTCGACACGGCGTCTAACCTAAACTAACAGTGCGTTTTCTCCGGACGTTATGCTGCACACGTCCGCAGCAAAACGTGTGCTTCAACCAGACCAGGAGGTGGTGGTGTTCCCGTCGGTACGAATCTTGCACGAATAAAGTTCCGCCCCAAAGTGCAATGGAACCAAGTGCTTTGGCGTGGTGTCGATTCTGGTAGAAAGTTAAAACTGTGTTTTTCTGTGTCCTAGTTTGTATTCCTCGAACGCACCCAACACACGGCACTCCGCAGGAAATATGAGATACTCGTTTTAACATGCGAGGTTGAAATATTATCAGCCTACACATTGGCTTGTTTGATATTCGATTGTCCAGAGGAACCAAAACCGGACAAAACATTTCCATTCATGCGTGTGTTGTGATGGGAGCAAAATTATAGGTTTTTGTGTGCGAAAACTGTTACTGCAATTTAAATTAAATTAATTAAACTTTTTCATTTTTTTTCGTATTTTCAGATAATACCGCAACGTGGCGTAGTGTAAGGTAAGAGGATTTTTAAACAAAACAATAATTACATTTTACCGCGTGGGTAAACATAACCATCAACTTTTAATAACGGCGCCATTGTGACACACACATACAGAAGCATGATTTTCCAACTAACATTTTGGTTGTCGCATTTTCCTTGTGTTTTCCTCGTCACGTTCCACCGCTACGGCCACTATTAATTGATATAAAATAAAGAAAATTAATTTCGTTAATGGTGTGCAGCGAGGGTGTGAAAATAAAACATTGGTGAAAAATGCCCAGCATCGCCGTGCACTACAAAAGGGTGTACGCAAAGAAGGCTCGTTTGTGCCGGAATCTTCTTCGGTAGCGTCGGCTTGCATAAAAAGGGGGTAGAAAAAAAAAAACAGCTGAACGCTGGTAGTGAATTTGATTAAAAATTTACGTCCTGCAATTTGTCCGCGTGAGGTGTGAAATTTTCCACCATTTCGCCATTTTTCCGTACGGCTTGGCGAGGGCAAAATGCAAATAAAAAAATGTGCGTTACTTCGAACTGATTGAATTTATTAATTATTCCCCGGCGGCACCAACAGCAGCACGAGCACCTCTTTGCGGTGCACTTTGTGAGTCGGTGTCATCATGCTGTAGGGTGGGAAATGTATGAACCATGTCGACAGGACAGCGGTTGATGATGAAGAAGAAGGGAATGAAAAACATCCCCACAAACAGCCGTACGACACCGATCACCGATGACATGATGACATTTACGACACAATGTCCAACAAGCGGTAGCAATGCGGACGGACCGGAGAACTATTGGCCATCGCGGTCAAACACGCTCGATTGGTGTTGTTAGCTGGAGGCTTAGGTCGCTGGTCAATGGTTGGCCAGTCGAACACGACTGAGAAAGCGCCACCGAAACCGACGAACTGCATCGAAGCTGACATTGCGACAAAACGGGCACATCGTGGCGCGCGGTGGTTGTATTGCACGTGTGTCTACGATTTAATTACAAGTTGTTTGGATTCATCTGAAGCAGCGGGAAATAGAGTCGTAAAAGACACTCTGCAATCGATGTACCTAACGCGAAAAGAATAGTCTTGAAACATTGGACATTCATGAAACAGTAGTGAGCAATACGTTGTGCTCCTCAAGCAATTAACAATCAATAAAAATGTATGGGATCTATGGTAAAACAATACGCAAGCATGCATAAATGTTTAAAACTTTTTAAGAAAGGAAGTAATAACATTTTCTGCAAACAAATACTAATGACTCACAGGTTAATTACCTGGGTTGGATATAATAAGCTAGCCATTAACAAGTCCATGAATATAGCCAAAATGTTATGAGAATAAAAAACAAAGTACACCTTGGTGCTACCAACCTTGAACCGTAGACTTCAATTTTACGGTTGGTTCAAGCAGTATAGGTAGAAAAAAAAAACACTACTGTAATAGCAGGCTAGAAAAATGACGGGTTGAAAATTAATTTGGTCCGAAATTGCTATCCCGATTCCTATTCCGGGGGTTTCAGTGCGTCTAATTAAATGCTACGCGCCATCATCACGTCCGAGTGAAGTGTACAACACACCGGGGGGAATGCGAAGACGCGAAAATATAGCAAAACAAAGCGTTGTTTCGGAGGCAGAATTTCGGTAACGCACACCGAGATGGGTAGTTGAACCTTTCGGTAGCATATGGATCGGTGGGGCGAAGAGAGAAGCAAACCTAACCTCTTCGCAACCGTCTTAGCCAACGCAGCTTGGTGATTAGGGTTATTACTCTAATTTGGGTCGCACGCATTTAGCCACAAGGTGTACCGGGGCATGTGAAGAAATATAGACGGATCTAGATTGGGGCTGCCCGAGCCACACACACACACACACACACTATCCGAACATTTGGCAGACCTTTAAAGCGGCTCCAGGGTCACACATCATCCTACGCTCGTGAGCATGAGATGAAACATGTGTGTAACAATCGGTCAGCTATGCGTTGGCAAACAATTTTTCCTCCCGCCTTACGGCCACAGTCTTTCGTTTTCTCAGAATCATAGCTGATCTTAAGGGAAGGAAAAAGTGCCCCTACACCTATCGTTCGTGGTCGTTTGGTTAATTTCACTCGAGAGGAGTTGGGGGTTCTGGTGTGACGCAAAGGAATTGTTCCACCGTTTGCCTTGTGCACACACATGCAAAACGGTGGTATGCGCCAAGATGGTGGTAATTGAAGCGAGTCACCAAACAGAAACCGAAATCCGAACCAGGTCAGGCGGTGCTTTACTGTTCGTTTCGGACTCCAAATGCCAATGCCAACCAATTTGGTGTGCCCGAAAAGCTTCCGTTGGCGTTCGGCCAGTGGAAAGATTGCACGCTTTTCTTTGCAAATGGCACAAGACTGGAGGGGGGGAACGGGGGGAGTAACTACCGGAGGGGAACCAAAAGCGGAAGAGGATCATGAGATAATGGAGCTAAGTGACTTCAGTTGTAAATGTTCGCTCGCTTATCCCATTAGATGGAAGGAATTTGATCAAGGTTGGCAAATACGCGCCATGCTACGATGATTTGCAGTTTTTTAAAGTCTTCTGAAACATCAAGGTGTATAGAGCTGAACATTGCAGTTTGAGAAATGAAATAGGTTTTTATTGAAATGAATCTTGTTATTTTTTTGGTTTATTTGACGTTGAGATTTGCTTATTACATTTGACCAAAACAGATTGATGTCGTTCCTTTTTCGGAAAAGTTTTCTAGAATGACTGGCATCGTTTTTCCTCGTCAAATCCACCTGGTGGGGTTGGTAACAAATTGTTCTCGGCAGCTATTGAAATCAATTTTTTATGCAACAATTCTCCGGTATTTGCACCACCCCGAGCGGCCCCCGGGCTTCCTCTTTGTCCCACTCCCGGGTGCGCACGGAGCGTTGAAATGCCAACCTTGCGTAATAACGTGACGGCTTTTCACCCGTCTCAGCATTCCAATGGAACTGCAGAGGTACGATTTCGATGCAGTCACTACAGGGTACCCCAAAGAGAGTGCATCTCATAGAAGAGGGAAGAGGAAGAGACGTGAGGAGTGGGTTTAAGGTGAGGCGACGAAGCCAAAACCGATTGGCAACGATATGGGTGGCTGAAGAGACTGTGTTCCATCTGTTTTGTGCCGCTGAACCGTGTCACATCTTAAAGTGGTGGCTTCTTATCTTTTCCTCCTTACCATTCTCTGGCTCGTTCCTTTTTTTCTTGGTCGTCGTTTGGACTCTTTTACTCTTTCAGCAAAATCTTTCAAGGTTCAGCTGAGATCAGATTTTAGTCTCGTTTTATTTTTATTCGTTCGACAGGTAACCTTTTCTAGTTTCTAGCGTCTAGGTGGAGATTTTGTCCTCACCGTCTCGTTAGTTTTTATTCCAACTCCAACCCGAACAGACGTTCCCTGACCTTACCGAACTTCTCGAACACTGCGAGTTCTCTACGAAATGCAATAGGTATTTTACTTATACTTCGCCACCGACACAACCTCGATGAATTGCAGACATAAACCAACGAAGAAGCATAAAGTCAAACAACCATAAGATAATAGTCGACAAATCGTGAACCTAGAGTTAATTTGAAATGGAAGTGTTCGTCGAAAATATCAGCAGCGGATTTAGCAACCGGATTTCTTCCTTGTTGCTTTTTATCGAATGTAAAACTGGCTTGAGAAGCATGAAAATGTCACAGCTGAAGAAACTGTTTCAAATAACAAAATCATATAAGCTTTTCAATCATCACGTCGTAATTTTGTTTAAACACTGTTTTTGTAAATGGACAGACTTGTTTTTAGAATTTTGTAGACAAATGTCATTGTAAACTGATGGGTGGAATTTGTCATCTCAGTTTATCTTCTATTCAAACAACATTGTCGATTGTGGTCGATGCAGAAACCCCGTCTTTATACACACAACAAATTCGTGAGTCCAACCAGACGACATTCGTCGTATCGTGGCAACATTGTTGATGATATTTAGCCTGTCCCTTGCGCGAAAGATTGGAAGAGCTATGGGCCGCTGTTCTGGGCGACAGATTGCACGGTTGGAATGCGCTTCGGTACGATGCTGCCGCGACCTAAAATTCGAAGCGCCATCGCATTGGCGTAAATGCCATTCACCCGCCCGTCGAGATCGTGTCTGGGTGGGTTTTTACTTCTTCGTTCCGTTGCTCGAAACCGATTCCCATCAGCCTTCGAGCCGTTCGCCAACCTTGCGGCGGGGATTGGTATTACATTTACATATATCATGCATCGTTTGTGAGGCGGTGAGTTTTACCTCATTTTCGCTCCTTCAAGCACGCCGCAAAGTCCACTCACCGCGAAATGGAGGTGAGCTGAAACAAAACAAAAAAAAAGTCGAGCATCTCCCGTGTCGGGATTGTTCTGACCGGCTGACCACCGAGGTGGCCAACGGCCAGACAGACCTTCGGTTTGGGCATCGAATTATCCAATAAAGAGAGCGCAAACCGATGAAGCCGTACCGCTACTAATCTTGGTGAAGTGCCAACCTTCAGCCGGTTCATCCGGACGTATCGTTGCTTACTTTTTTTCTTTTTACTTTTGGAGCTCGATGGTGGAGTGATCCGCCATGCTTGTGCACTTTGCCTGAGTGGCAAGCGCATCGCGGAGCCGCATTTCAGCCGAGGATGTTATTTTTCCCTTCCACCCTTTTTCGGGCGCATTTTTTCCACCCAAATGTCAATGTAAGATATTGACATTTGGGAAACGCTCCCATGCATGGCACTCGTTTGCGTTCTATCCGCGAAAGAGTTGTTTCAAGCTGTTGCCGCGAGGTTTAAGAAAAAGGCGAGGAGCGTTAGCTTCTTCGTTGGGGAGCTTTGCTTGCACAATAGACATTATTGAGAGTATAGTTTATTTCAAAGGTTTCTAGTGTTTAATGGTCGAACAATGCCGAAGAGTCTTATTAGCCGGCACAATGGTAGCTTGATGGCAAAGTGTGATGCGTCGTCTGAGCGAAGGATCATAAATGTGGCCACTTGTAAGGAATATCTTCGTAACCTTCTAAATGCTATACATATGTTAGTTTATACCACTTTTTTTCTCCTTTCATCGAGACATTATCTTACAAAATTTTATCTCGATCATGCAATATTTAATTGCACTTTATCTGCGAAATCGATGCCCAACTGCATCTACCGGTTTGTTCCGTTTTTCTCACCACCTACTTGGACCATCTATTCGTAGAAACAAGGCGTCGAAGAATTACATCATTAGCAGTGGTCCTTGGCTCCTGGAATGTCGAAATTATCGTCTCCTTTTGCACCGTAGAAGACCAACCGGGCGTGAGGAAGTGAGCAATGGAAATAAATCTGCTGTCAGCTGCCATTAGCGGAGCTGCAAGTATCGAGAATCTATTAGGAGGTTTCCCATCGCCATGGGTGTTGGTGAAAAATGGCTCTAAAGTCTCCCGGCCCCTGGAAGCCTTCCTTCTTTTTTTAACAAATATCTCCGTAATGATGGTAAGCCTTGTGGAGCGACAAAACCTGACTCACGGGTTTCCTAAGCCCTTCGGTTCGGGTTGAGTTAATTCTTTTTTTGTTCCTATTCATCGAGCTTTTATATTAAAACCGGTGAGAAATTGGATCGCCAACCCTTTCTTCTAGACGATTGTGGACGATTCTTTACGTTGCTTCACTTCAGCCAAAGCACTGCAGCTGAAGGGTTGAGGATATATAATTGATTGACTTCTTAATCAAATTGGACAGGTCGATTTCCCGCGGCGGGCAAGGGCGTTAACGAGTGGAAGAAAGGCTTTGGTGGTGATTTTCACATTTTTAGGAGTAATTTTCGATCCGATCCTGATTTCTCCCCTCCCACCGGCGCCCATTGGTTTTGGATTAATTTCCTGTCAGCACTTTCGCGGGATCTTACACGGCTGCAAGAAAAAGCACCCCGAACTTTTCTGCGTACCACCAGTGACAGCTCATTATGTGGGTCGATTTGGCGCCGGGATTGGCGTGGGTTTGGTTCTTCGGGTTTGGCGTTCGTCAACTGCTTCGGCTAGCGGCTAGCTGACCCGTTTTTCTTTCCTCTGCTTACATAAGCAATTCACAACGTGAAGGCACGATTTTACGATTCATTGTCAAAGACAAGTTCTGGGCTGGCGAGAGAGAAAGGATTGGTCCGGTGGCCTAGTTTAGTTACAAGGATTCCTTGAAGAAGAAAGGCTTGAAATTTAAAATATGCCTAAAATAAAGAAGCTTAAAGGGGTATTAACCAATTCAATGGAATTTTATCTTTGAATTAAACACTATTTAAACTGTTTGTCAAAAACAATTCTGTAGTAAAACTAAATCGAATATGAGCCTAGACGTATTTATGGGATTTAAAAATTCAATTTCCAAATTAAAATGGGAATGACGTTTGTTTTGTGCTTTTCCCAACATACAAGTGTTTTATTTATCCATTCATTATTCTATGTAGTATTTGTTTGGTACCCTTTTCTCAGACGCATCTCACGTACCTTACACAACCTTTCGCTCCAAAAATACATCTCACCAACTCAGCACTTCCTTCCAGCGTGGGAACAGAAACCTCTTTCAATTACTCAATTAAACTGTGCCAATTTTACATAATTTTACACCTGACTTGGCACGGTCTCGAACGCGACGCCGAAACGAGAAATCATGCAATAAGAACAAAGCACCCCCAGCACTCGGCACCCGGCACCCGGCACCGGGTGGCTCTAGGTGGCCCTTTACCCTTACCGCAAACGTAAATTGCTAGATTCGGCGAATCGGGAGGGAGAGACTCTCCGCGCGGAGAATCGAAAACCGGTAACGGATGAGATTCGGAAAATTGGAACATTCTTGCCGTTGGCCGCCCTGGCAGCTGGGGGCTAGGGGGGGTGTTGTTGGTGGCTGCACGGTAGCATGGGATGTAATTTGATTTAAAATTAAACAACACCCGACTGCGCAACAACACCAGCGTCAGCGGCAACCATTTTGCACCCCGAAAGCGAAGGGTAAAACCAGGGGTTGCCCCCGAAGCTGGTGACGCGAAATGTCTGTACATTGCCCTCCGGCGTACCGATGAATGGTTGACCTGGCGCACGGTTTGTGGAAATTACAGTTTCTGCGATATTCGAATCGATAGGTTGGCTGTCGTTGGAGACGTGAATTCCGAGAATCGGAACGCTATAGCAACAACTTAATTGATATTGCATGAAGATTGTGTACGCTGTCGGATTCTTCTGGAGGTGGCCATTGCGATGCTTATCTCAATGCTGTTTTCCGAAAGAACCTCGCGTTTTTACATTGTGCTTCTCTTGACATTTATATTGCAAGGTAAACAATATCGGAAATTGTGAATTATCTTATTTTCATGTATAAAATATGTTACGATGGTAAGTTAAGGTCAGCTGAACAGCATAAAAAGTCTAATGGAGATAGATGTACAGTTTAGCTTTACTCGTTTTCTTTCAAATTACTAACTAAGCAAACGTACAGCGCAAGAGCTGGCGCACCTAAATCGATCACGTAAGCCAGTTCCGATGACAAATGATGCTGGTATCGATCGCATTGCTCCGGAAGATACGAAAGTACATCATCAACTGCATCAACGATCAGGCTGGGCTAATTAAATGATTTGTTATTATGTCAGCCCAGTGGGAACTAATGCTTAAAGTGATGGATTTGAAGATCGCATTTCCGAAGCGTTTTTTTTTGAGTCATTTCCCATCCTTTGTATTGATGTTAAAGGTGTGCATTGCATAATATTACATTCTTTTGAACATTTGTTACGTAAGCACTTATAACTTCACAATTACAAACCACAGCGGAACGATTGATGGGCTTGAGCAGAGAAATCGGTACAATTGAAACCCCCGGTTTATGGGGAATTTCAAGAATATTTTCCATTCCAGTGTGCACCATGCCTTTCTCCCTTCGATCCCCACAAACGCAGTTCGATCGGTGGTTAACGACTGTATTAATTAAACAATTAATTATTGGCCAAATTGAACCCTTTTTCCGGTAGTAAAGCGTGCCTCGGGGGCATCATTACTTCCACCGGTTGGTGCATAATTAATTGCGGTCAATCGTCGTGAAAATGGGTTCAGCCGGGACAAATGGCGGAAAAGCGTATTGTATTCATTACGTGAAGCGGAAGTCTTAGAGTGACTCCACGGAGTAACTTATGGGGGAATTTAAATTTAGAAGAAGGTTCTTTAGGATTGATTTATCGTTAAATCGATCCCAATCTTGTAACTTTCGGTTTGGTGAGACCATGAAAAAAAGCAAAACAAAACTCAATAAAACCAATACGATGCAACAATCGACGACGGATTAATGATTGCAACGAAAAAAACAAAACAAATGGCGCATTAATCAAATAATAATCCTTGATTCCGATAGAAAAACCGTCAACACAGGCATCATCGTGCATACGTGCTTTATTATTGTGTACCGATTAAATTCCGATTAAAAATAGGTTATTACGGGATTTGGGCGCAATGAAGAGCATCACACAGAAACCCACAACCACACACACACACACGACCGACGGTTTCCAGTGGGTTCAACTGTTGAGCAATGGCGTAAGTGGGCGGCTTCCGTTTGCAATCGAGTTGTAGGGATCAGAATAACAAGCGCCCGATGTTAATAGCTGACAGTTTAATTATTACGATTGGTCTGCCGAAAATCGGGCTGCGGGTCGAAGCATAAAGGCAACGAAGGATGGGGGGGTTTAAGGGTAGCAAAGGGAGATTTTATTTCAGATCGCCAAAACCGTTATTTTGGGGGAAAACAAACACGGTTTAGAGTGTTTATATCAAAGGCTTAGGCTGTGTGGAGAGTTGACCATACCGCACCGAAACGTATGTAAACACGTCATCATGATCATCATCATCATCATCGTTGATGTCTGAATTTCGGAGCGCATGTGAATTTCCTGTTCGTAGAACCTCAAACAAGCAGGTCTTATGGTCGATTAAATGATTACAATTGTCGAGTGAAAATTACACCCGAACATCCATCCATTGCCCCATTCGACATGCACCGGTATGGATGCAGTTGCAATTGCGTTGCACTCTGCTCCGTCAGCCAGTCTGTGTGTGTGTGAATTTGTATGAGTACGTTTTTTATTCATCACCAACGCCACACGGGCTTTTCTGGTAAATCGGAAACAAATTGGGCCCGACACGGACAGTCGGGTTCGTAATTAAACTGAGGCAAGCTTTTACCAACCACCCGATCGTTCCGCCCAACATGCTGGGCCCGTTTAAGTTTGCCTTTGTGTGGTCGGCCCCCCCATGCTTTGGGTGCATATGCATGTACATCTCAATTAATTTGAAACATTTTATTTAAACGTTTCTGGTTTTCAGCGGGAGGGCTCGATTTTTCCATCACATTACAGCCGCCTTTGGGCTCCTAATGGGTGAAATTACAAATTTGATTATCAGTTTAAAACAATTTCACCGAATTTTATGCTCTCTGAGCAATGTGTTTTACCATCCGTCGGTCGGTTCCCGTCCGTTTTGGGACCGGGTGTGTAAGCGATTATGGCGGGTAATTTATTCATAATTTAATCCGTTCAGCTAAACGCTGTCGAGGTTCTAGCGGATCGCATCCGGTTTTGATGTTTGCGGCGACAAAAGATTAAAAGCGATGCCGGGGGATTAGCCGATTGTAAAGTCGTGGTGGAAAATTTGAAAAATCATAAAATACAATCCAGCACAAACCAGTGGGAAAGATTAATAGTGGTTTGATCGTAAAAATAGTGACCCGATTAGAGTTTAGTTCTCCGTGGATGTTGTATTTTTTTCCATCACGCATTACCTTGTTTCATGCCAGTTTAGAGGGTGATGTTTACAAGTTTTCCGGAGGGGGTTGATGGCGCTATAAATCTAAATCGACGGTGTTTCGTACAATCGTGTCCGGAGAGTAACCTCGTTAGACAAATTTGCACAGTTTTACGTGAGCCGTGTTCGCATATATTTGCTCGCGAGAAAGAAAATTTAAATTTCTCGAACGTGGGTGGGTCGATTGCACGTTCCCGTTAGCGCTTGGGCGGTGCGTGGGTGTGAAATATTGTCGCGAAGCGCAAAAGATATGGCACAAAAGGCAGCCGGTCCCACTCATCTTCGGCGTTGCGGTTGTCGAATGCTGTAAATAGTTTAGCTAAACTCCGTCGTACCGGTCGTACGGAAAACCGTCTGCTTTCGCGTTATCGCCGTGCCGTGCGACAAATGCCGGGAAACGTGGTTTTCTGTTTTCTGGCCGAGCCGTTAGGGGGAGGGGGCCATTGTTTCGGATCGTTTGCGATTCGCGGCGCGCGGGTTAGCAAAGGCGCCTCGGTGCGGGTAAAACTCTTTGACCCCCGGTTGGACCACCGGAAAGCCGCGGGGTTAGTCGACCGTGACTGAGTGGCAAGCTGGTACGCCGGTTTTTGGTGCGTCGTCGGTTGGCCAGAACTCCGCAGCAGTTGAAGTCGTTGTTTGTTGTGCTAGTTCGGTCCCTAGTTTCCTGCTGGTGGGACGCACGGCTCAACCGGTTTTGCTATGTTTTAGCTTTATTGCTATATTTGTTTTGCCTTTTGGTTTTTCACACCGGAAAGAAATGGTGCCGTACCGAATGGATAAAACGGAACCGTGACCATTGACACCGAATGCAGCGACGATTTACCTTGCGCGCGCGCGCCAAACGGCACCAATCGGCCCGGAGGAGTTTTGTGGGTTTGCAGTCCGCACTTGGTGGTGTGCTTTTGTTTGTTTGTGCTTTTTAAATTGCTTGTCGTTCATGTTGAGTACTGTTATTTACGAAATGTTGCAAACTTGTTACGAGTAAAATATTCAATATGTTTTTACTCGACTTTTAACTCGGCTTGCTATCAACCAGTTGAGACACATTTTTCTTTTGGAAATCTCATTCGAATGAAATTAGTTCTATAGTAAATTATTCTTGTTTGCAACCGGATTTGTGAAACGTATGTTGATTTAATTTAACAAAGGATTAGTTAGGATTCGGTATTTGTTAGGATTAGGTACAAACTGTATCTCTATGAAATACTTTATTTTTTAAATACGATCACTGCTCGCTTTTAATAAATTCATGACCAAGGGAGTAAATATCATATCGGGTTCGTCGCTTTTACAACACGATCAAGTCTTTTTGTTCTATTTTTCTAGGACATTGTTTTTAGCTATGTTTTAGAATGTTTTGCTCAAGGAGCAGCCCGATCATCGTACCAAATCGAATTGTTTCGTTGAGTTCTTCGTATTCTTCATAGCCATTAGCTTCCTCTCAGACCAAATGGCATAAGAGCATCAGCATTAACAGGTCGGGGAATGCTGAGAAACGATGAAGAAGCTCATCTTCAGCGGGGTGCCGCAGTAAGTAACCTTCATTACGCAAAACACAACAACGGTCATAAATTGACCACTGCCAATGTGGCCGCCCTGAAGAATGAACAAAGGAACCATAAAGCAAGAGGGAAAAACTAATGTTCCATATAGCTGTACCTTTCGAAACCTCTACCACCTCCCAGAAGGGTTCTTCAAGAGAGGGTACTATTTTATTTCATTTTTATGATGATGTTCGGTGCTGCATTCTGGCAACGGTTTATTCTTCCACGTTTTTGTCTCAACTTTGCACGGTTCGTTGTGAGTTCTCACCGAGAGACCTCTTGTTTCCAAAAAAAAAAAACGTGGAAGGCAATAGAATCCAAAAGCAGTGCAAACCACGCTTTTGGAATGTAAAATGCTCTGCTGTCCCGATGGAGATAGGGTGGTTGGAGATGGGAATGCGCGGGGAAATGTATAATTAATTTACATCGTACTTTTACACCCCGCGTAGAGAAGTGCGTTTTTATATAAGGTTACGTACATTTTTCACTGCACATTACTATTATCACACTCAAGCTAGAACTTCGCCCAACTGCACGAGTGGAAAGTGCTGGTGAAAAGTTTCATTCACTCTTCTTCCCTTTCTATCACGTTTCTGGCAGAGTTCGCGAGGAACGGAGTGTGGTATGTTAATTTTCCGACCACCGCAAGCTTTACAGCGGACCAGCTCACGCTCGGAATGCGTGCGGAGATTCCCCGTTGCGGAACACTGTTTGAACTTTGCTTTTTCTTTTCCCTCCGCTTACTTGCCTGCTCTGGCAGTGGCTTCGCGGGTCCGAGTGCTCGAAACGTGCTTCCGGTTACAATCTGCTTTACGGCAGCCGAGATTGTGCCGTCCATGAGATGGTGCATGGCCGCAAGCCGAGAGCTCAGCGTGAATGTAGGTTCACCGAACGTCCATTCGGTTGCATATTTTCGTGTTAATGTTTTAACGGGCATTCTTCGCACGAAATGGGAAACATGACTGGCGTTGAAGGTTTGACTGGTCGGTTAAAATGGAAAGATGTTACCAGAATGGTTGCCCTTGACCAAAGCCAAGCTAGGCTTTGGAAAGGATTTGCAAATGTATTTTACATCAGTGCACTTTTGCTGAACGAGAATTGACGCAGGATGCAGTTTTCAATGTAGAGACGGTAACGAATCTTTGTATGATGAGTTTTCCTTGCAAAGTCGAAATGCAAGGAATAAATAGTAGGACAAAATTACGTTTTCTCGTCAATTGAAAGTAGATTAGTGGAAACTACACACTCTTGCCATTAAAAACTCATCACAAGTGACAAATGATGCGTCATCTTACGCCTTCATCAAAATTCACAATCTTACCTATTTGAACTATGGAACAGCTTAAGAAAAGCTTTTGAAGAATAAAATGCCCACTTAAGCGCACATCGATGTGTCTCAATCCCAATCCGGATACCACTCAAAAAAGCTCATTGCAGTTTAATACCGACGACTTCATTTTGAGACCACCTTTGAGGCTGGTGGCGCTGTAAGAGGACCATATAAGTTATTTCGAGCCCGGCGAATCTTTTCCCACGAAACCGGCACGCCGGATCGGTTCCATTGTGTGTCGCTTTTCGGACAAAAGGTGGCCATGCTCATAAAATGGCAATTTTCGGTACGGAAAATCGACGCACTTTCAGCTCATCGGTGACTCAAAACACGAACAGCCTGGTCGGGGCTTCCGTTCGGGTTTGATGCTTTGTTGATTGACACTCGCGGTGCGCGCGGGAGCCCTTAAGTAAGCGTTCCTAACTGCGTTCACGTAATCTCCGGTGTATGCTGGTGGCAATCGCGGGACGGGGGAAAAAACGATAATGGAATGCTGGACCATTTTCCTTCGCGAGTCCGATCATTGTAAAGATGGGTTTTTTTCTAATGTCCACTGAATTTTCTATTACTTGGAGGACCATTTCGATTACGTGCACATACCTTACTTACGGTATATCCGAGTCTCTGTTGGTGAACAATTGTCCAAAAATGCTCGCATTTGATTTTCCACGGAGAAGTCTTCTCATGGTAAATGGCTCCAAGGCTGAGGGCCCTTTTTCACTTCCCCCGATTTTATTTCCCTCACACAAGATGGCTTTCTTCAAGTGATGAGAAGTTGCGCCACTTAGATCACTACTCCGATCGGTTCGGGGTCGGTTGTGTAATACTTTTTAGTGGTGGTTATTTCGTTTTTTGCTTCCTCAGTAGCCACTACAAAAGGATGGATTCTGGTAAAAAATGAAAACAGCCCAACAATACGCGGGAGGGTTGTGACCCATTTCGTACCGTTTGGTCCAGTTGGTGTACGAGGGTGATAATTATCTGAGCGCCCGATTCGATCCGCGCCGATACCTCATGCCCGTATGCGAATGGGCCCTGTTGGTTATTGAGTTGCTGTAAAAAAAGTAAATTTAAAATATGGTTTCAAGCGGGTTCCGATGAAATCCAAACATCAACTCAAGGGTGAAAGTACAAGAGAAGAAAAAAAATACATGTAACCACTGCACGAACCTCGGCTGGTTGTGACTTACTGCGTGGAAAACTAGAGCGTCTCTACGGGTATTGACGGTTGAGGAGCAACGTTTTTCAAACCCGAGCCTACTTCGATCGAGATAAGCTGCGGGCTTATGCAAGTCGGCTTAAAGGTGACGTCTCGTTCAAGAAACAAAATCTGGCTGATGGTTTTATGCTGGTTTTGTTTGTGCAGCATATTTTTTTTGTTTCGTCATCCTCGGTAATTAAAGTGTAGTTCTGATTGTTTTGCAAGAATTTGGAGCAATATCAGCCTCATACCTACAACATCGCACACCGAAGTGCGTTCACCAAAAACGGCACCGTTCGAGCGTGGTCCAGATCGAGAAGTGGGACGGTGCGAAAGGTTAAACCACGCTTATGTAACTTCACTTGTACGCTCCCGGCACGAAAGCATCGTCCGTAGGCCTTTGGCAGGATCTACCGAGTGGGGTTGAGCGGCGGCGGAAGCTAGTTTTCGGAACGCGTAATGTTTACACGAAGAAAATGGTCCAATTATCCGGCGAGCAAGCTGCATGGGTATAGGCTGGGAGGCCATCGAAAAACTGTTGTTACTGTTTTTCCAACGATGGTTTCCCCCTTTTTTCGGGGGCGGAGGGACAGGGAGCTCGGTGAGGCGTACACACACGGCAAGGTGTCCGCGACAACAGCCCACGAGGGAAACTGTCGGTAAGCTGTCTCGTTCGGCCGAACGCCGCCGAAATCAAGCGTAAAGCGATCGCGGGGGCCAATTTCGGCGTGGCGGCACTCTATGGGCCGTTTCGTGATTAATTACTGTCTATAAATTTGTTTACTCTCCCGGGACGTCTCGGTGGTGGTGGTGATGCCGAAACGGGGCACACTTCGGAAGAGTGTTGTTTTGGGTGGAACGGTGCCAATAAAACGATTAAGTGGGTTCTTACATAAAATGGGAAAGTTCGATCCCACCGCCAGGTGCTGATGCGAAAGGAAGTGCTCAATCTATCCAGCATAATTGTGGTACTTTGTGAGGTGAACAAGAGATTATAGAAGCACATGTTAGAGACCCTTTTTGTGCTTCTATTGACAAGGTTTTTTAAACAAATTTTTTTCATATCTTACAACCTTTTCTTTCCGTTGGAACTACTTCTACAAAATACTTTAATAGTTTATTATTCATACACTGTTTAATTCAATTAAACTTCCATTGAGTACTAAAGAAAATGTTTTCTTTTTCTACACTGTTACTTTTAGAAACGGCCCATGTTCTTGTTGAACTTTATCGTCAAGTCCTTTAGAGCGACCGGTAACCTTTTACAGTAGGCCTACTTTGTCAAACGCGACTCGCTTCGATGTCCTTCGTTTGAGGCAACAATCTCCTCAGCTGGTTGAACTCTCCCTAGTTTGTTGTTTTTTTTTTGTGTTTGCCTCCGACCCCGACCCATGATCGTTCCATCCTTAAAAGCACGTCCATTGTGTGAAGCTGCACCGCGCGGCGACATTCGAAGGACACGCTGTTCCAGTCATTGGGTGGAGGGAAAGCAAACACTGGGGAGAAAAAGTGTACAGCACCTCACGGTTATTAATTAGTCAGTAATAATCGGTCATGTGCCTATGCAGCACCGAACATGCTTCTTGTGTTACGGTGACCATTCGGGGAGCGCAATTTTACCTCGGAGCCGTTGGAGAGGGCGCGGTGAGGTGTGCCGGTTACTGAGGTGCAACGGTATGCGTTACAAACGGGTATCGGCAGCAGCTTCCTTCGCTTCAGGTACACACCCTGTGACCCCATGCGGTCGCTAAGTCGCCCGGTTTCGTTCGTTTGCAATGTTCCAGCACACTTTTCAGCCATCCTGGTCGAAACTAATCATTAATTTTAATTATCTAACCGGCCCGGCACCTCGAAGCTGGTTGGAAAATGGTCGTACTTCTTTGTTGTGCGCTACCCGAACTAGCACCTAGTATTGGACGCCACGTGCGGCCGCAGCACCGATTTTCGTTATTTATTTTTACTGCAGCACTTTTATGCTTTTTTTTGCTCGCTCCGATCGAAGCAGCCCAACCGCTGGAGGCTCGCTGTTGGTCGAAGGGAAACCTACACACACACACACATAGCTGTTGGACTCACGGGTCGTATACGCCGCACCCGCACAATCGATGAAGGGTAATTTTTCATAAATCATGTTTACGGGCAAATTTGAACGGGTTTTTCCTTCGAGACCCGACCGAAAGAATGGCCACGAGGGTAGCGGACGAGCACGAGGCAAAATGTCACGCTCATGTTTCACTGGCTGGAGTTTTGTGTCCACCACGGGGCACGGGAAGAGGGGGTGGCACGCGGGGTGGTTGTTGTTATGACCGACGGCGAAACCATTCCGCGACCAGGCGACTTTGCGTAACCGACCCTAAGAGAACCTTGAAAATTTAGAGTAATTATAGATTTACTGTCGCCTGACGACGACCGCGAGCAAAGTTGGCAGGAGTTGGAACGCCGATCGGAGGATAAGGCGCCAACCGTTGGCCTCTTGGGGTCGATCTAGAGTAAGACGTCCTAGATGTCCTTTGTGATTTACTCGAATTGCTTCAATAAGAATGGCTAATTAAACCCAGAATAGAATATTCAGAATGAATGAAATGGTTGTACGAGAAAAAAGGAAGTTCAAGTTCATTGCCTAGAGTGTTCATGGATCTGGGAATGTGAGGTTCAACTTCCGGGAAACAGCTTGTAGCTCCGTACGTTTATTGCGTCCCTGTCAAATAAATCAAACATTTTAATAGCCTCTGCCTCTCCACGAAATTGTAATGGTAATTATCTTCCGTCGAGTAACCAAGATGGACGTTCGTTTTCGAAAGAATTTCGAAGGGAATTAAAATGGTCAATTAATTCTCCATCGACATTAAGGAAACAAATTGCAAATGAAAAGATTTATTCTCATATCAAAAGTAACTTTCGTTATCTATCTATCTATACGTCAACTTATTGCAGATTGCAATTTGTTCAATGGATTTCCGTTCAGAGATAAAATGGTATTGTACAGAAAACACTCTAAAGTTTAGAAATCATTTTTTTTTAGCTTTAACCAACATTAATTTGATTGTTGATATTATTATGATGCATATTCGATGGCGCTCATCGATCACTTATATATTTACGTACTACATTATAACAAAATTATCCCGATCCACCCGAGAACGTTTTCTTTCTATCAATAAACCAGCTGTTCCGGAATCAGAACCAACGTCGACGTGTCACCTCATAACTTGATTCATATTCTCCAAATCGTTAAAGTTGCACTCGGAACAGTGTTGTAGACTGTGGGGCGTAGTTTGACTCCACCAGACCGTGTATTACGGATGTGGTCTGCTGGCAGAAGGTTAACACGATGCCAACCAAGCCCAGGATTCTGATTGCCTCATTGTGGCTGACGACGACGACTGAAACTGAGAACACGTTGTAGCACTATGGCTTCGGGGGAATCTAAACCGATGGATCGAGTTGTAGTTTGATACCCGCCTCGGGATGAGCTTGAGTTTGTTGATATTAAGTATAACACACTTCGTGGAATCTAGTTTGATAACAATACGCCGGAAGAAATACTAGCTGAAATGGATAACGGTTTACGTCCCGATCTGTTTTCCACAACCGAGGAACGTCTTCTCCCGTAGAGTTATTTTGGTGAAACAACCTTGATCTCAACACGTGCTGCTTGTATCAGGCTCAATTGATTCGTTCGCGTTGTGGTTTGGTTAACGGAAGCTAACCGGTTAATTAATTAAACTCCATACCTTACCACATTCTAGAATGGTTCAAAGGTTTCCTTTGGGCTTAAAAACGGATACTCAACCTACGGGAAGAAAGCGTTGCCAAAGCGCGCGGGCGAACCCCATTGAAAGGATTAATTGAATCTTCTATCCCTTATCGTTTGAAGTAAGAATTTTCCCTCGAAAGGCTTTATTTACATACGTATGGTCGTATGAGTTCAAAAGCGACAGGTTTTTGTTTTGTTTCGTATAAAATTTCAATGTGTAATCATTTATTGCACACAGAAACCGCGTTTCAGGTCATGATCATTGATGTCAAGCACCTGAAACAGGTACGATCATTATGTTTCGCTTTGGCGGACCACGGAAGAAAGCACATCTTGTGGAAAGATTATCGCTTCCCGAGCGACAGCGGTTACATAAAGGCAGCAAATGTAATGCCCTCGAGCTGGGCCCGCCAACTTTTGCCATCGCTAACGGTGACTCGCGGTTTTGATAGCAAAGTAAGCAGTTTAATTTGATCCCGAAGGGATATGAGTGTGCAAGTGCATTTGCGGTGTGTGCTACGAACGTGGAAAACTCCGTTGGCGCCGCAGCCAACCGCCGAGAGAAGCGTAATGGTGGCCGCCCGTCAATCAATTGTGCTGGCAAGGTGGGTGGCGATGGTTTTCGGCCGGGGGTGCGAACCCGTGAAACGACGACAGACACAGATCAAGGCATTTCGCAAACACACCAACGTCGGTGATTTATGGTTATTCAATACGCTCCATCATTATGTGGGATTCTGTGACAGACCATCATCATTATTTTCATCATCCAGTCTGTGAAAGGTGTGTGGCGGTATTTTATAGTGAATGAGAGGTTTTTAACCTTTGATGTTGTCTTTACCGGTTTGTTCTTAACATTACATTTTTTGTGATTGAAAAGGTGTTTTGATTGGTGTACTTTACCTTTTTTAACATTTTATTTTGCAAATCGTAAGAGACCGTATTCTTTTATTGTTTCTTTTCTTTTCTTTTGTTTTCTGCTGACACTATTTAATTTGAAAACTACTTACTTTGTTTTCTTTAGTAACTTTTACTTTCAATTTGCTTTCGTGAAAGAAATCACATCGCGTTAATGTGATTCGTATTTTATTCGTCTCTACTACAAGGTTGCTGATCAGTAACTCCCAGAAAAAACGACTATTTCAACATTTTTTTTCATTAGCTGCCGTGTGCCTTCCACTGGTTGGTAGGTAGAAAGTGTAAAACGTAGTTTAACCGAGCGCTGATAAGAAAAACCTCACCGGGCGACAATTTAATCAGCTTAATGACATTCGTTCCGCGCGCAACTGAAAATGGGTCTCGATCAATTGCTCGGTACCACATTACTGTCGTTTTTCTCTTCTTCTGTTTTTGCTTAATTTTATGCAACACTGTGGCCCATTCGATCACCTCCATCGATGCATAACCCGCCCCATGACCGGGCTATTCGCTCGTGACGCCCACAGGGGTTTTGCTGGTGGAGAGGGGGAGGGGGCGATGGGGCAGGCTTTTCGCTTGGTGCTCTATATTTGGTGCCCTGCACCGAATGCACGGCGCCCTATTTCAGCAGCCCGGCGTCGGTGGCGTCGCCAGTGACACACCTCGGAGTTTCTTGCAGTGATCGGTGATTTGGTTTTTTTTTCTCACAACCGTCGTCCACTTTCCAGCTTCAAACCAGTTCCGAGGCTGGCACGAGGCGGGCCCAAGGTAGCCCTATGAGGTACCGTGTAGGTGCTGGGCACTTAATTTTCTTCCTAACTCGATGACTTGATGCTGCACGATGTACATTCCGTGGAGTTTTTTCTTTCTTTCTTTCTTCAATGTTCGTGTGTGCTTTTAACGGTGTACATTCCGTGGAGTTTTTTCTTTCTTTCTTTCTTCAATGTTCGTGTGTGCTTTTAACATTGTTCACAGCCGCGTAGTGCGGGCACTCCTTGAAATGGGTCGTGAGTAATTTGAGGGTCCACGCAAGCCACCAGAAGGCACAAGGATCGGTTCTCGGTGGATGGATCGCTGCGTTGGGCCAAGGAGGAAGCACACGTGAAGCACGCTTAGAGGAGTGGGGAAGAGAGCAACACGAAAACAGCTTCAAATAATTCGTCAGATTGCCGCCGGAATCGAATCGTTGACATCATCATCGGCGCCATAAGCGTTAGATCATTTCGCAATGTACTTCAATGATATCGACACCTGAGTGACGCCTACATTTTGATTGATGAGAATTTATAAAACTGCAGTGAATCGGTTTCAATGTAGTGAAGTGTAACCTAAACATTTATATCTATTTTATCTCTTTATATATTATTTTATCTCTACACTACAGAACATCTGTTGACATCATATTTCACTAATATTTTATCGATGGAATAAAAGGAATATTTGCATAAAACTAGCAGTTTGAGTAACATTCCTATTTCGCCGGTTTAATTTCGTTTTGTGTGTCGTATTGAAGGTCGCTTCTAAAAGAATGCATTTTAGGGTAAACCTTTGTTTTTTTTTTAACTTCTAGGACATAAAACTACTAGCTTATGCCGTAAGAGCACACTATTTGGAATATGTGTCCATGCGTGTATGTGCGGATTCAATGTGGCGCCCGCGAGCCAGCGATCGTTCGGGTCGAATTCCTGGGCAAATTGAATCCACGCCCGTAAACGCATGCCATAGAGAAGATTGCGTGACCGCACTAATGGGAGCCCATTTTTCCATCTGCTTCACTTTCCACTTGCAGCAATTTTGTGTCCCTGCAACAGCGAAGCCCTCGGCCGGAGCAGCCAAGCCCAACGCACCAGCGGACGCATCTTACCGCCACCGTTGCTGGAGCCGACATCAGGAGTCGCAGAGAAAGGTAGGCAACATGTGCGAGGATGTTGAAGCGTGTCGTTTACGGCACGAGGTTGAGCGGTCGAACAAATCACCCCAAGTGCGTTCGGTGGGTCGGTGTGTGCGTGGGGTTGTTGCGTTGAGTGTTTTTGTTTTGCCTCCGTGAGGACAAATCTCATTTCACAGCCCGCCGAGCATCGGGTTGGGGTTACATAGTGTACTTTTCGAGTTTGTTGGAGTTTTAGCCTTTGTTTTAGCCAATCGTGCACATTTGATCTCGTCGCCGAAACCGAAAACGTGCCTCGAGGGGGTTCGGTCAAGAGTGGAACACATTCACACAATGTGTCAATTTTTTCTTACATCAACGCATCTTCACCGGACCGGAAATGAGTGAAGTTAAACGATATCTTACGATTGCGGACGGAAAGAAAGTTTATTTTTCGTAAGGGCAATATGTCCCGCTTGATTAGTTGGAGCTATCGATTGGTTGTTGATAATGAATTTTTTTAAAGAAAACTTTCAATCCAAGCTTCTTGCATTGTTTGAGTGTTGTTACTGGAGTATCATTATCTTTACTTATTCACGCATCGATTTTTTCATTCTTAAGATGCATATACACAACTTTGAAAATTGGATTGAACTGTTTTATGTAAATAAATGTATTTTGAGTTGTTGTTCTTCCTTGGCATATTGCATAAACCCATCCCACATGAACAGCCAACAAACCCCTCTCACCAAACCACTACTATGCCTATATTTTTTTGCCCAAAAGTGAGGTTATACAAGTGAATTTCAGGGAAATTTATCAAAAGTATTTCTGCTAGTACAAAGCTGCGTGGAAATGGGCACAACTGCGTGGAAATGGACCCTGCAGACTGCAATGTTTCGTTTGCAATTTATTTCCTCTCTTTGCATCCCGAAACACAATGGGACACGAATTTGCGAACAATTAAATTATATCCCTCCGCAGGACCGCTCGTGCGTGATGGGCAGCGGTAATAATTCCGCTACGCCGGTCTAATTAAATGCTTCACGTGCGATGATATTATGCTCGGTTCCAGCGGGTGCTGGGACGATTGCGGCCATTCTGCGCGACGCTCCACAGGGCAGCGGTAATATGGTAATGTGGCGAACGTATCCGTGAAAGTGCGTTAAAGTTGGAACGAATTTTGTGTGCGTGAAACTTTTTCAAATATAACATTTCTGGTCTATTTCGATCGCTTGCGCTGAAATAATCATGCTCTTGTTTTTTTTAATTTTTTTAAATATCTTACTTTAAGTTGACTCGACCCATCCTGTTGTAAATTATGTACCATTTCGTGTCCTTTTGTACAGAGGCCTTCACCAAAATCCATCCTTATACTATTGACATCAGGCGCCTCCATTAAAACTTTGGTGACGTCAAACAAATCGAGAATATTACGAATTGTAAGAAGTAGCTGCTCTTCATTGACACTGAAATAAGGTGAAATACAGTCCTCATACATGTGTGATTCAAAATATTGTGGATTTTGTGTTCATTTGTCAACTGATCCTCGGTTCACGTTCTGGAAAGTTCAAATAGTGATGCTCCGAACTGACTCGGGCTGTAAGAGTGAGTAACAGGGATGGTAGTAAATTAATTCAGGAAACGTACGCTTTCATCTTCCGTTGTCGATGTGGAAGAAGTGGTGTTGTGGTGGAGGATTGTTTATTTACTTGAAGCTCACCTTTATTGGCCAATAAAAGAATTTTTGGCATTTATCTTTCTGGCAGAAGCCGTAACATGTTTTTGTATGCTAGGATTTGTTTATTAGGATCAATGTTTGCAAAAACGTTACAATTTTCTTCTGTTTTATAACACTTCAAGCAGTCATTTAGGAAAAAATTGATGAAGCGTTGAAACATATTTAGTTTCTTTTTGCTTCAAGCTGATTTTACAATTTATTTAAGTAATCAAGAGTTTGTTTGTATTTAAGTAATCAAGAGTTGTATCAAGAGTATTATAAGTTATAGTCTTTAATTCAACACAACTTCCACTATGCCAGCTCTCTTGCAGAAACATATTTTTATCAAGCTCCCAGCAAAATGCTATCGCAAACAAACGTTAACTGCCATAAACGTAGGGTTCTCTCTCTCCCTTATCGATTCTCGTTCCTAGGAAATAATTATAAACCGCTGTCGTTTCGCCGGGGAAAAAGCTGTCGGAAAGGCAGAGCAAACATTCGATCCACCAGATTTTCCGTTCGTGTTTGAAAACCAGCCGCATGTAGATTGTTCCATTTGTCAAGGTGCCCCAGGGCCTGACAGTTGTTTGTTGCTCTTGTTTGCATTCATTTCCGTGTCACGTATCGAGGAAATTTATGCCCCGAAGTCAAACGCTGAAAAGTGTGGGGAAAGTTGAAAGAAAACAAACCGGGGCGAGATGCGAAGAGGCGCCGGGTCTGGGGTTTGTTGGTTATCTATCCTGGCTGTTTCATTTGTTTCAAGTGTCTAATTAATGCCGGAGGAAAGAAATCCCGGCCAGGCCACACGCTGAAGTTTTCTCAACTTGGCCATAAGTACTCAGAGGACGGCTCTGGTTAGTATTTTAACCGTAGCCTGGGAGAATCGTTTGGACCTTTCCAGATAGAGGCAGGATTCAACGCACGCAGGGAAAGCTGGGTGTGCTGATGTCCTTCGGCTGTCGGCTACAGTATCTGACAGCCCAAACCCTACGCAAAAGCAAATCGAAACAAGAACCAGTACAAATAAAGAAAAGAACCTTTGGCGGCAACCAGAAGAGAAATAAAAAAAAGCAAGACTGCTGAGGGATTGAAAATCTTCCGGAATAAAACTTTCCCGGAAGTGATTTGTCAGCGCTTGGTGAAAGTTTCAACTACGCCTTCGTTTGACGTGCGGAGTGTTTTTCTGATGTTTCGTTCTCTCTTTGCACGACTTGCACTGCGCCGGAAGTATTTCGTTCTCAACCAAACATTCAACACGAATGACAATAGGCCATTCGTATCCCAAACGTCATTCGGATCCTTCCGTCACTCAAGTGGACTCGAAAGATGGATAGAAAAACAAACTCCCTCGAGTTTTCCAGGGAAACGTTTCCGGGGGCATTTTTTGCAGTATGTCTTGCGTGATTTTTTTTTCACCCCAACGCATGACCCTTGTTGGGTTCTCGCTTAACCCGAGGCTCGTTGCGAGACAAGGGCTTCTTAATCGCCTTCCCGTCGTCATGATTTATGACACTAGTTTGTTTTTTCATGACTGCAAGATGAACAAAGCATTCGATTGCAAGTTGAGGTAGTCTTTCAATGCACACGTCTATCGGATGGGAGGAAAAAAAAATCAACCAACCAATTCAAATCGAAGCCATGGGGGAGGTGGCAGATTTGGCACTCAAGATTCTGTCCCCAGAATCGGTGCGCAAATATTGAAATTGGAAAAGCGCCAACATGATTCGGTTTGAGCAAATTTTCACCAAGAATCCGTAGAGTGGCGGCAGCTGTCAGGAGAAGGGTGCAGATATGATAGCTTTGCACTCTGCTGTCAAAGTCTTACGTTGATAAGTAAGAGACAGGAGTGAATTATAGTTTAAAAGCAAAGGGTAGTTTCCAATATTTCCCCGGATCTGGGATTCTTCTCTTAAAATATGATTTTGTTTCAACGATAGAAAAATGAACCAAAAATGAATCTAGTATCATCATGAAATAACTTTGGCAATGAAAAACCTTTTAATAAACTATTCTATTACTTATTTAACAATAAAAGGAATTGAACTTGGTACTGTAATAGTGAAAAACTAAAATGTATCAGTCAATTTTCCATTAGCTGAAAATTCCACAATTTTTCGATGGGATGTAACGAGAGATGCATAAAAAAACTCGTGGATCTCTTGTAACGTAAAAAGAAAATGAAAAGCGGTATTTGTTGGTACTTTTCACACAGAAGCGATGCATGATACCGTTGCCAAGGGAAAATGTGCACCGTATAGCATCGCTTTGGCAGATTGTTTTTCTTTCGTTTGCAATTTTATACGTTTCGGATCTGTCGTTGACTTAGTATGAATTTTCATCGCGATATGCGATGAAATATCGTTGACAGATTTTGCGCCATTCAAATATGCTTCCGAAGGATCGTGGCCGTGGGAAAGTGGAAAGTCAGTGTGGGTAGGGGAAAACTCAGTGGGCCACAGATAAAGCGGAATAAAAATTTAAATAAACCAAAGCATGCTCCAGCGAGGCGCACGAAATGGTTCAGCATGCGGCGGAGCATCCAATCTTCGGTGGAATTGACGTTTCATCGATTCCGTCGGTGTCTGCGGTTGTTTTTCATTTATTTTCCCGCGCAAACCCAGCAGCAGCAGCTCGCTCGCGGTTGCTTTTGGGATCGATCGGTAGGGGGTTTGATGCGGGAATTGACATTATCAAACCATCAACGACCAAAGTCAACGTTGGACTGCGTTGGCACTGCAGTACCCCTTCAAAGTAGTCACTTTTTTTTCCTCAAAATCACCATAATGCCGACAAGAAGTTGGGCTCCCCGATTGCACAACTTCAAGTGACATTTTGATATTATTTTTCAATCAGCGCTTTGTCGGCCACTCGGTCGCGGGACGCAATGTCAGACTATGCGGCCCATCATGCAAAATAAACGCAGCACCAGCGATGCAGGTTGCCATCGCGGCCAAAATGCAGCAGGCTCTGCCGATCGGCCCAATCGACGATGATGCATGCCTTCGATCGCTTCGTGTTTGCATAATAATTATTGCGAGTCGCGTCGCGGGCCATGTGCCGGGTCGTTGGGTCGGCTTTTTATTTTCCACCAGGACAATGTAGGCCAAAACGATTATGCCACCATCGCAAGTACACTCCAGGCTGGGCTCATTCTTTCACTCGCAGGGAAGGGGACGCATTTTATATAAACTAACAAGTCTTCTTTTTCGACTCGGTTAACTCTCTTATCTGTGCAGAAACGAACACCGACGCAAATGGCACGAGTAACAAGAAGTGACAAATTGTTTTCGAAACGCACATTGACATTACCATGGCAGTGCAAATTGTGGACAGGCTTATTCTGACGCTTGCAGGAGTAAAATAACATTTACATTGTCACTTAATAAACGAAAATGTTGCGTTTGGTTCAGTGCAGCATAACCGCTGAAAGGTAAATGTATTCTAGAAACTGAATACAAGCCAGTTAATTTTTCATTAAATTGAAATCATGTTAATTAAAACAAACCGCCTGCAGCATATCAGAAACATGGATAAATAATTACTAAAACATGGAACAACAAGTATTGCTGGATGCACAAAATACATTTGCGTTCGGTTTCACGCACTGCAATGTTGACATATAAATTGTAAAATTGCGTATGCAACATTTTTCCTTCGAACATACTTGGCAGCATGTGAAAGGCATTTTTCCGAAAATTACGACCAAGCACTATGTAGTCAGGCTGCACATTGTTGACAAATGCATTTTATTTCTCATGCCACCCACAAAACCCCACCCAGTCAGCCATAGTCCGTGGCCCGCCTAGACGAGGGCTACAGTTTTCCAGCTCCTGTCGATGTTGTTAGCTTTTCGTTTACGCTCATCGTCCCAGTAGGGAAATTTCGTTCGACGCACGGCTCCGATCGGCTGAACGTTGCATAAATCACACGACATCACTCGCCGGCCGGTTGGTTTTGGGAAAATGAATGGTTCGCATCTTGCAAACGCTGACCTCCACCCGGAAGGGAGTTCCAAATCAAAAATGTTCAAACATTTGTTTCCACCGTTTTTTCTTCCTTTCACTCGGGCATCCACTTTGTGCGCGCCTCGGTTGACGATTCGCGTGCATGGTTGGTGGAAATAATTTATTGGTTATGATTTTTTATCCGTTAATAATCACGACCGTCTGTTGTTTTGCGTGAGTTTGCCCGCGAGTTCTTATTTTTTCCTTTGATTGCGATAAATTGGGCAGGCACCGTAGGGTCACAGGTGAATGAAATTTAAATTTCGACGAAAATTTGATTGGTAACTGATTGATGGTATGTTTGAAATGAATTCGTAATGTAAATTGCTTTATAGTTTCTGGAACCTGAAAGCTAATAACAAGTTGAGATAGTTTTTAAAGTTACTTATTTTAACAAATAATCACTCTTTTGTGCAACGATACATTATTTTCTCTCACTCCATATATCCGTATGTTGTACTGTCAAACTTGGATACTCCTATCCATTTCAAATGTATCCTCCGCGCGGACATGAACTGTGTGTTATCGAAACTGTGCATTCGCATAAATAAACATTTGCGGTGAAAAACCCACCGTGGTGTTGTCGAAAATTATTACCATTTGCGGTCGTGTTTCCCGTACGTTTCGCCTACGTCTCGGCACGTGGGGATATGGACCACTGCTACTCGCGTTGGAAAACGGAGAAAATATGGAATTACAATGTGTGGCAGTTGGGTTCGGGCGGAATAACAGCGGGTTCGCGAGAATGCATGCATGTGGTCATTTGTTTGTCTGCAATAATAATGAATTTCCAGAGAGAGAACATCATGGGAACATGATAACAAACCCATTCTGGCAGAGTGAGGATATTCTTGGACCTTCAAGTATCTTCACACTGCATTTACAGCTATTCCTGGTTGGTTTGGTACTAATGTATGCTACTCGATCATTGCAACCTGACCACTGCCGTATTGGGGCTGTGTTAGTTTCCGTTTCTCAACGTTGAATAGCAAACAGAATCCTTGGTGGAAATTTGATAGTTCCGATAGTCTCTAAACGTCGGAACAACATCGTCCATCGTATAAATCATTCAAATGGATGCCAAGAAACTATTTCATTACGGCGATGGTGTGTATCACGTACGTGTACGCATCACTTTCAGTAGCGAAATTGAATACAATTTTATTGAATTATGTATTCCGATTAGCTCTCAATTTTCTCGAAGAATGTGTACTGATGATTGTAGCAAAATTCATCACATTCGCTTAAACAGTTTGGTAATATATTTTTAGACTTTGGAATGAGCAAACATTTCTTTTATTCATATTTCGATGTATCTTTCTCTCATATTACAGGTAATTTTTCTGATTCTACCAACATTTGTACTCGAGTACCAGCATATGAAGATAATGTACCATGTCATCTATTCGTCTGTACGAGTTGAAAAATCACCTTTCTTATGAAATGAATTCTCCCCCAAATCAGGTTCAGGTTCAGGCGCTGTAAGGAAAAAAAGAAGTCCACCCGGACTGTCCTCCATAATTATGCCAGACGCATGATTATGTGACATTGTGCAAACTGAATCCACAAAACCTCGAACGTTGTGTTGTGGACCGATTTTGCATTTTGCATTTCGTTGACATTCAAACGAGAAAACATTAAAAAAGGCAATGAAAACGAAAAGCCCATTATTCGGATTTCATAATGTCGAACGGCGAGTAAGGAAAAAAACAAAACGAATCAACCCAAAAAAAAAAACTCGTTCTGGGAAACATTGCCAATGGAATGGAGTGGGTTGCACATTTCTTTCATAATTTCCAATCTTTCTCCTTGGACAGACATTCCCCCGTGTTGGTGCCGAGCGTGTCGATGTGCTTTTGTTAAACATCGATCACTGTTGTTGATAGTTTAATCCCATTTTTCCGTCGATCGGTATCGGTAGGGAGCGATCGCCGATAATTTTATGCAGTTTCACCCTATGATCACCATGAATGTTGGGTCCGATCGTTCAAGCCTCAAGCGAATGCTCGGTCTCACAGGTACCTACATGCTTTGAATTTTCGAAACGACGCTGGAAGCTGGAAAGGCATATGCTTTGAAATTTATTTTATACCGACCCTGTTTCCTGTACGTTTCGATTTTCTCTACGTTCCGTAGTTTTCAATGTTTCCCACGGTCCTGTTTTATTTATTTGAATTGTTTTTCGCTTTGAGATCGATTCTTCAGTACTTTATGGTTTAGTTGGAGATTACACAAAATAGTTCAATTTATCGTTCTGTTCCAATATTTTGAAAACACCACACAATTATTTAAAAGTGGTGTTGGAGATTATACTTAAATGATCTCATTTTTCTTTGTATAAGATAAAGGCTTCAACAATAAATTTAAAAAAAACTTAATGAAAGCGTTACAAAACATGTCATTAGCCGAGCGCTAATCGTCGATCATTTAAAACAGTCCGAGTCCGAGCGATTAGGGCACGTCACCTAAAGCTCTCCTGAACACGGGAGCACGCAATGGGAGCTTTCTAAACCCAAACAAACAATCAACTGCCGGCGGAAGCTGCTCCCAAGAGCATAAGTGTTCGGGTTTTGTTGATTTGCTCGTTGCCTCAAGGGTCCCAGCTCGACATGGGTGTGCCGTTGGTCAACACTGTCCACCGGCATATTTCGCGCCCAATGTTGCATGAAAACGGAGGAAACCATCAAAACCATGGCCTCGAATTTCTCTTCCCATTTTCGACCACCTGGCCAGCGGCTGCCGGGTTGAGCATCTGCATTGCGTTTGTTTCGGTTTTTATTTGTGGAGTGTGAACCTCAAGTGACGCGACGCTGCACCGTCTGGGACGACGAGTGGCTTGGACCGTCCAAACGGGAGAAATCTCTTCGACTCTAAACCAGAAA
This sequence comes from Anopheles coustani, assembly GCF_943734705.1. NCBI lineage: Eukaryota > Metazoa > Arthropoda > Insecta > Diptera > Culicidae > Anopheles > Anopheles coustani. The sequence continues at coordinate 90,320,237 of NC_071289.1, forward strand.
TGATCGGACACGAACTGTGTTACCTGGACCGAGCCCGGTTGCAGTTTCGGTCTTACGTCGCGCCAGTGGAGTGAAAACTGTACTGCCCAAAAATAAATCTCTACACGGGAGCGCCCGAGGGCATCGTCGGCAGTGCGTCGACCTTTTGGATTTAACGTCGCACGACGTCGTCCTTTCTTCCACAATTTCTTCGCCAATCTGTCACGCCGCTTTGCACGCGCGTGAGTTTCGTGAGTCGAATGCGGATCCCATGCGGGATGGAAGGGCAAGGTTAGGGAGGCTGGGGTGGGGTGGCCGAACCGAACCGGGATCGCTGCAACGCCGTGGCCCACCGTTGGCGGCCAAGTCCAAGGCACCTGCTCTTACTTTCTTCTTTCGTGCGCGGAGGTTCAAGGGTGTGTGTACGCGGGTTTGCCAAGGCTCACCGCCTTGGAGGTCCACGGCGTCGAAAGTGAGAGTGACGAAACACCCGAAATGCCGTCCGCAAGCCGCCTGGCGACATCTCGCCATCGTTCATTCATCTTTCGGTCCGCGCCGGGTTTGTTTGAAACGATTCCCCGAGTGCGGCGCGAAAGTTTTCGCCTTCCGTCCGTCGTTTTCTCTATCGGTGCGGCCATTTTTGGAATGGTATGGGAGCGAGCAACCCTCCCAAGCGGCATACAGCTTGTCACCAGCCGCCATTATCGGCTTCCCCTCCCCCCGCGGTTCCGGCGGCCATTCGTTATTGAAGTTTCCTTTCGGACAGCCGGGATGGAGCCAATTAGCGGCGGGGTTTTGAGCGACGGTTTCGTTGACCTTGCGGCTCCTTGGAATGATTGAAAGCCTCCCCGGAGAAAGAAAAAAAAGGAAGGAGGGTTGCTGATCGATGGCTTAAAACAAATAATGGTCTGTGATGTTGATTTATTTCAGGGAAGTATGTTTTCTCTCCCATGGTAAAATCGTTTTATGTCTTAATAATACTAGCATCATGAAAAATCTAATAGCATCATGATTTTTTATGTCCGATGTTGAATGAGTTTATTTGTATCACGTGTTTCGAGCCTGCATGGGTTTAACCCTTCTTTGCATGATTTTTTCTATTTTTTTTAAATAAATCAGGGTGATGTAATTAATGCTCTGGATTAAAGCAAAAATATTTTTAAAAAATCCTAATGTAAATTTGAATTTTGAATGTTTGTTGCACGCAATAGTCGCTTAAAATGTTTCCAGCAACAACAAATTTACAGTACAAGAGTTTTGAGTACCTTTTTTTGTTGACTAGATATTATGATTGAAATTTCCCTCACCATGCAAAGAAGGGTTAACAGTTGTGTTTCTTCTGCTTGGAAACAGAAAACAGCTAATTAACCAAGTGACATATAAAAAAACTATAATAACACTCTTATGCTTGTAAAACGTTTACAAAATAAAAAAAAAAAACATCTCGTTGCTAATTTTATTTTCTGTCATCTTCATAAGCTATTATTGCTTTATACTTTAATTTCCATAAAAGCTGTTCTGTGAAATCTCGAAAAGTTAAACGTGCTACCATTTCTATGAATATAGGAATGAAAACTAATTTCTTTGATACATTAACGTAAACAGTTCACGAACAAAACGCGAAATAAATTGAGAACATTCCTGGAACAATGAATTTGCAAGTATTTAACCGCATGTTTCAACAAATTCCAAACCGAATGAATGCAAAACAAACCAGTTGGAGTTGCCCTTTTGAATCCCTGCTGGGCCAAATAGACAAGAAAAAAGAAGGAAAACGATTCGTCCCAATCAACACCGCATCAACATTAATCGCGGAATGCGTCGGTGCCCAACCCGCGGTAGGGGCAAATTCTAGCAAGCTGCATCCGCAATGGCGACCCGCAATCCGTCGCAACATTCCACTCCACCGAGCAGACGAGCTTTCGCGGCGCAGCCAAACTAATTTCCCGCTCGCCCGCGTACGCTTTGTTTTTCCAAGCGCCAAAACTAACACCACACTCCAAAATCGAGCTGACACCGCCGGAATGCCGAATGATGAAGATAGCGTCGAAATCACATCGATCGCGGGCGGTGGCTCTTTTTCCCCCTGGGGGCATCTCATTTCCCACGGTGGCTTAGAGGGTGGGCGGTGGCGCTAGGTGGGTAGTTGTGATTGAATTTGCATAACAACGAAAAACATGGATCATGTTTTTCGAGCGTTTCGTCGCCAGCGGGTCGGCTCGCTTCTGCGTCAACCGTCGTCGATGTCGATGTCATTCCGCAGTTCGCAACGAGCCAAGCGAAAGTGCAACGGAGTTCGATGTTTTCGTTTTGCTCTCAATTAACCACCCATGGTGAACCACCGATGACCTCGCTTATGTTTTTTCCCCCCTGGCAGCTCTTATCAACCGCGTCAGGAAGGATTTTCCCCCCATTTTTTTTTCGCCATCAGCTTCTCGCTTTTCTCTAGGGGGCTTAAACACTAAGGGGGAGAACTGGAACAACCACCGAAGAGGGCACCGGTGACAGTCGGTGGCATCGTCAGCGCATTTAACTACGTTGTCGAACGTGGAACGAACGCCGACGACCGCCTGTGCAAACTGACCGGCTGTGGGGCCACTTTCTAGGCCAGTGGGTCGAGTCGAGCATAGGCCACAGTTACCAGCAAGCACCTCCTGGCCTAACCCCCTTCTCCACTCATTCGCACACACTGACACATGACCTCCGTTTTGGTCGGTCTCTTTTGCATGGTTCGACGTTTAGTAAATGCGCCGTTTCACCCAAAAGTAGTTCATGACACATCGCTCGGCATTTAGCGTTCGTGTAAATTATAATAAGGTCCAGCTTGTTGGAACAGTGCCATGGAGAGTTGTAGTTTGAGTTTCCGAATATGGGGAAATAATATATTATCTGCCACCAAAAAGTGTCTCCATTAATGATCTATCTTGTGGAGTGTTATAACGAAAGAGCAATGGCAGTATGCTCCGTACCGGTACGAATGTCATCATCAACATCCTCATAATCGGCGAAAACGGGACCTAGACCTGGACAAGACGTGCAGACTGGTTGCGTAATTTTGTGCTGATCCATTTTCCGGTCGCGTTGTGTTTCGTGCTTTGCATATATGCAGCTTTTGTGGTAACAGTTCGCGTTATTCACGGGCGGACACGATGATGGTGTTCCAGTATTAATGCAAATTTTTCGCTCATGACGTGACATATAGAACCTCCTGCATGTAGACAATGTGGTGCAATCATGTACCCGTTTATAAATGGTAAAAGCGAAATTCTTTTTATTATAAAATAGATGTTTTTACGATCTTATGCATATTTAATCTTCTTTGATGTTCCCACAACATCTATTTGAACCGAATTCGATATCTACGAATCCTTTCGCAATTCCTTTTGAAACATTGTGCCTAATGGATGTTGAAAAAATCTTTCATTAGCTCTGTTTGCCGGAACGGTCTTATCCCACACTAATGGCGCCCGCTAATCATCGATTAATCAGCCTAATTCAATCGGATGGATGAGTTCGCACTTGGCAATGAGTTTTTGTCCGAGTTCGCCGGTTGAAATGTTTACGCTCCATTACCAAGGGTCAAGGTACCCCGCGGGCCATGCCGGCGAAGGTCCAGAACATTGTATTTACCTCTTTTATGTTGATCTCCGAAGCGACGACTTGCCTTCTAAAGTCGCTTCGAGTGAAAGTTACTTGTTTTTTTTGCTGATGTTCTACTTCCATTTTTATTGCTTCCGATTAGAAGCAGAACCAGCCTAAGTGTGGGTGCGGAATGCAAAAAGGGTAGCTTTTTCATCTTTGCATCAACGAGGATTGCAAAAAGGGCTTCGTTTGAAAGGAATCTCCATTCGTAAAGTTAGCGGTGGATACAAAAAAGATGAGCGAAAGGAAAATCCACTGCAATCGACTGTGAAGGAATTCACTGGAACGGAACAAACCCCTAGGCGGGTCCTGGAAAACCCAAAAGCCCCGAAAAGTGTGGCACAGTTACGCCGATTATGGTATGCCAAACTGTGTAGCAATTTGTTTCTCGAAAGTGAAACAAACAAGACGGATGTAATTGTTCCAGACGGAAATCGGAAGGATGCACAAGAGAAAGATAAAAATAATTAGTACCAGTTCATTATTACGCACTCTACTTATTATAGCGATTCTTTTCGAATGTTCTGTAAATGGATCGTCTTAAGAAAACGACGAAGTAGTCTTTGATTTGAACTGTTATATTCCCAAGTGCAAGTGTTTTGATATTTTTCTCGAACGGAATTTACAACAATCGCTCTATCGCGTTCAAGGTAAACATAAGAATAACAAGTGACCGGCTGGAAAATTGATAAATGAAACAATGAAGGAAAACTTTGCTACCTGCCCAGATTAGAAGCATATTTTCTTTACAGTTTGTTAGTTGTTTTTGTGGCCGAAAATCCGGTGATTGATTGTCTTTCCGTTTGATCGACCCCTTGAAACCTCCCGTGAGACCTGCCTAAGCTGAATATTTAATCTACATCAATCTTGTATCCGTTCCAACTGCCGTCCCTTTTTTCCGGCTCCTGAGGACACAAAACAAATGGAATAGAATATTCCAACCATTTCAATTTTTTTCCCTGTGTTCAAAAACCAACTTTCCCTCGAACGGGGTTGGATTGGGGTGTTTTCCACCACCACAAAACCACAAACCGAGAAAAGGGAACAAAAAGTGTATCAACAGCAGCACATCGCTGATAAATTACTTTGCCCGCATTTGAGGAATGCTTTAGTTGATTTTTCCCTCGAACCGTATCAATCAAGGTGCGTTTCGAAACGCAGAGATGGGTGGAATTTAATATTTCTTTACCAAATACCGACCGTTTAAGAAGGCAATCATCGGTCCTGTTGTACTGCCCGACCGCTTCGGAACGAGCAAAAGTTTTCCAATTCCAGTGCCGCGGGAAATTCGACGATTCCACAAACGACCCCGGGCCAAAGGGCATTTTCATCCTTTCGGGAACGTAAAGCAAGAACTCGCGCAAAGTATTTCTCGACCCCGTTCCGAGACGCGCTTCGAGGCGGGGAGGTCAACGTTTTCCATCGGAAGCCGTCGGTTGGCGATAAGGTTTGTTTCGGTGACGTGCTGAGAAGTGTAGCAAAAGAAAAGGCATTTCCCTTTCCATCTCACCGAATGTAGTTATTTCACGGGCAGGGTCCCATGGAGCTCGTTAGAAAAAGGTGCATTGCCTGTCGAACACGACGGCGGGTTTGGGGTGGATGGTGAAACGTAAAACATTGCACCCGGGCAACAATCCGTTCGAACGTGGCGTGGCCTCCCTTAAGGGCAGACGGCAGCGTGGGGGCGATTTGGAATCCACCTTGTTCGCCATGCTCATTGCGTTTCGTTATCGGTGAAGCAAACTAACTGATGAAAACATAAAACACGGTCTTCCACGAACGCTGTGATTAGAGGCACTGCTTTGTGGAGGACGGATAAGCGCACTAAAAAGGGATTGAGTGTTGAACCGGCGTTGGCCCCGTGCATTGGAAAAGGTGTAACACACCTTGGCGGCCACTTTCGTGCAGCGTGGTGGAGACGGAAAAAATTAAAACGGCGTGCCAGAAAGGGAGAAAAACTTAGAGGACACGCACGCACACACACCTTGGCAGAGGGCAAGACCATCGGGTTCACGATAAAAGGGTTGACTTCGCGGTGGCGCACGGGGCAGGTGAAAACTCTCACTTTCGTCGCGGGTGTTATCAAAATCGAGAAAGTTTCCCACCAGCACAAATCCCGGCATCGTCGGGAAGGCAGCGTCTTACCAACCGCAACGGCGATCTTAAAGAGGCGACGGAACCGGTTCAGGTGGCGGCGATTCGGACCTGATGTGCCATCACCGGAGGTTGGCTCACCCGTAAACCTGTGTGTGTGTGTGTGTGTGTGTGTGTGTGTGTGTGTGTGTGTGTGTAGGGGGATGTTTTTTTTCATTCATTTCCATTCGACACCAGCGTCGTCCTCCATGTTTTCATCTCCCGCGCGGTTGGTCCGTTTTTGGCGATTTCTGCAACCAACCCTCCGGTTTTCTTCGGACGGAGGAGTCCACGGTGGGTGAAGGGGTCTCTTGGTGGCGGGAGCAAGTAGGGGTATTGGAGGCTGCGGTGACAGTGAAAGTGAGCCCGAAACTTTATGAAACGATGAGCGAATTTCCATTCCATTTGAATGTCTTACGAGGCATGTTATATAAGAACTTAGAAGCGCAGGCATCACGCTATAGACGTAATATCGTTGTAATTAATTCGACTCCTGATTTGAAGCTGATTAAAGAGAAAAATGGTTGATAAATTAAAAGAAATCATTTTTATTGTTATGACATTTTTCAATCAACAAATGGAGGGTTTTTGCAAGTAGAAAAATAAACACATCATTTGTTAATGATGTATTAATGAAAAAAAGCTTTATTTCACTGGAAACCTCAAATTGTTATTGCTCTTAATCCGTCTTAACACACAGAACGAAAAGGAACACAAATTTAATCTCCTCATGCATGAGAAACTCTCTTCCCGGAATAAATAAGAACACCTGGTGCTAGTAAATTAGTTCCACTGCATAATGCATCATCCTGTGCACGAGTATCAAAAGGGCCTGCGGTCATAAACTATTCCATGTTGTTTACCCATCCTTTCCCGCTTTTGGCACCAACACCGTTCTGTTCCGGTACGACGGCAACAGTGTAGCTACATCATTTCTTTGCTCCTGCTCCGGTTCTTTAGGAACCACGATCAAAGTTCAATGATGTTTCACCAAAACATTTTCTCATGCAGTTGAGGTGCTCATCGATACCGAACACTCGAGGGCACACGACCGGGAAAGCTTCTCTATTTTTGTTTTATATTCTAGTGCATCGACATGCAACAGTTGCACACAGTCTGCTTTGTGGTTTCACACTCCTCGCCTTCGTCCTCACATGGCTCTAAGACAGAATGTATTGATTGTGGTTCGCAGCCTTCTTAAGGTTGGTTCAAATTGGTTCACCAATTTCGCTTTTCCAAGCGCTTGAAAGACCGGAAGCCTCGCGTGCAAATTGAAACACCGCTCACGTTCGCGCGACGATCGCAAAGGCGCTTTGGAGGATTCGTAGGAACTTCGGGGAATATAGGAAGGGAACTGTAAGAGCATTTGAAATGTGCTTCCGATGCAAGGTAGCGTTTGATGCTGACGATTTCAGACGAAACTAAATTATTTCTGGTAGGGTGAAAAAAACCTTTATCTATTTGATGTACAGCGTGAAAGAAGTGGAGTGCATTTTTTCTTAGTTTGTGTTTAAAGCGTTTTTTTTTAAATCCTGATAACTGGTGGGTTTTAGATATAAAAAAATTTTCCCACTCCAATCTCAAGACTCCTAAGAAGGAATTCAATTTAAAGTTAGCAAAGCTATGAAACTTCATTAACAATGAGGAAAGATGTTCATTCGAACCCAGTAACTATGTAATTATTATTCACAATTATTGTATTTTTATGTCCTACCCAATAAACTATGCTACTACTACTAAAATCCTGATAACATTGATGAATCCTTCAAAAGTAACAGTAATGGTGAAGATCTAGGGGGAAAATAAAACATTTAATTGAATATATTTCATCACGTGAACATGTTTCACGAACAATCATCCAAAGCGAACTTCTGACTCCAGAATTGAAGGATGTGCTGTTTGCAATCCACAGATTAGTGGACGTAAGCTTCTGCCTATGCTGTGATGCATTCGGTCTGTTTTTTTTACATGCTAGCATGGGTTTACCACATATGGAACTGCAACTGAACTGAAGCTTTTGAGTGGATTTACGTTTTTGCGAATGACAATTCGAAAACTACAATTTTTACAAAAGCTTTTACACTTTTGTTGGATTCATTCGGTAAAGTTTCATCTGCATCGATCCTCTCAATTTTCATAATCTTTCTATTTATTCTGTCAATATGGTTTTTATTGATTTGATCAATTGGCTGCTCTTTCTTTTCAAACTTTCCTTTATTAAAAATGGTCCACGGTTCTGCGTTTTCCGAAGGTTCATCCAGCAATTTCCATGAAAACCCCTTCTTCACTGTCAATTAACTAACAAAACAATACCGCATGATTGACGCGTCATAAATTCGATCGAATAAACCCATTTTCCAAAAGCTTACAGCCGGATATAATCATACCAAGAAACCCGCTTTGAAACAAAGAATAGATCATGCTTATGTTGTTTAAGTTAATACTGGAAAGAGAAGATGGAAATAGTTTTGAAATTCGGTGAACAATTTACCCGATAGACTACTCTATCTTCTGTTAATATCGATAGCAATCATCGTGATTATCACCATACATTATTGGAGCAGTCCAATTCAATACGAGACCAAGAACTGACTCAGGAAGCACAGTCGGCCCCCGGGAAAAGTACTAACAGAGCAATTAGTCCCAATGACTTCGATGTCAGCTTTGTTGGTTTCATAACCATAAAAGCTTCCACAAGTTTGCTTGCCTCCGAGAAGAGGCATCGTTTGCCTGGTGCTTCGGTTTAATTTCTTATGTTTAGTTATTGATGTGAACATTTTCCGACCTTCTTCCAAGCGTCGAACAAATTCAGAACTCCAATCGTACCGATTGCTGCAGTGAACTCAAGGGAATTTTCTTACGGTAGGCAATGTTTGAATTTGTAGAGAGCTGATCACAAACATATGTGGAATGTACTGTTCATTTATCGAAATCACACTTATGCCTGATATGTAACTTATGTTTGATTGCAATTTTAGCTCCTAGTGAATATTTACTTGATAGATGAGTTTGAGAATGAACTGCACACATTTATTTATCGAAAAACAAACGAATGAAAAGCAAATCTCATCCACTTTATGATTGGTTGAAAGTACTCTGCACCCTGTGCATTGTTAAACTGTTTGTCTCGTGCACACACCCCAGTGCAAATCATTAGCAAATTTGAGTCGCTTTTGCGCTCTACTTCGGCGGCAACCCGGAACCGAAGCGTGGCACGTACGATTTTCAGCCTCATTTAGACTCAAATAAAGTCATAAAACGACAATGTCAATAGCACATGAAAGGGCAATGAAAATTCGACTAACTCCGTGCAGCGTAGGTAGGAAAGAGTTTTTATACTCACGCTACGTTTCCAGAAGTACCAGACAGATGTTCCCGGAGAACCAACGTCAAATATAAATGCAGGATAGCTCAGACCAGCTGCATTGTAAGTCGAAATGGAATCATTCTTTCCACTTGTTTAACATTCAAATTTAAAGTCAATATTTAAATCTTCGCTCGTAACTAGGCTCCTTTCTTATTTGCAAGAGAGCTGTTCTTTTTCCCTTGAGTTTGCAGAGTTTTACGAGAAACTCCTCAACGAGTTTACCAAGAGTAGTTAAAGTAATTGCAACACTAAATATGCTTCATATCTAAATTTCGAATGATTTTTAAGTGTCGCTAAATATGCATATAATTGAAATGGACAAGGTTCTCGCATAAAGCACGTTTATCGCGCCGTACGCAGCATCATCCGTGCATGAAGTAGTGAATTATGGATGGAAATTGAATTAATTAAGTCCAAATCTAATGAGTCATTCTAATCGGATACTCTTCTACCGCATCCTCTGGCTCAAATGGACATTCCGCAGCCAACCGAAACCGATCTGGACATCACATTCGATTTTCAGATGGCTGTCGTTATCGAAATGGCCAGTTACATCGTCCAATGCTTCCTAGTCCGGCTCTCTTCCTCTTTTGTATCGTGTGGCATCGTTGAAAGGCCTGAGCTCCCGGGGTCTTCGCCAGCAGTCATGTCAAGCTATGAAGCTGTTGAACCGAAATCAAACATCATCATCATCATCATTGCCGCCGTTTTCCCCGTTCGAACGCCATTCTGCTAATTCCCTTCAGTATGAAGCAGTCGGCTCGAAAGCGTCGACGAGTTTCCACCTGACGGGACTCCCAGGACAACCTTGGACGATGAATTGGGTCGTCCACTATCGGTTGTCGTTATTATCTCAGACCCTGAAATTAACACCCGTAAGTCGAACGGACAGGTTGTCATTTGTCAACGGTGGTGCGGGTGCTGGCGTCGGAAGACGTTTCCCGGGTTGCTAAGGAATTTCCCTGGGTGGATGGGAGTGGGAAGGAAGAGAAGGAAGACGATGGCATAAAGGCACTCGCTGCAGAACACACCGCTTGGCAGCGTCCGTAAAAGCCCGGGTGGAGTGTCTGCGTTGATGGCGCATAATCAATTTAATGGTTCGTTGCGATAAATAAATCATCATCGATAATTAGAAAGCAGTAACGTGTTTATCATGATTTGTTGACGTTGCCATGGACAAACAATGGCAATTCGGTTGGTCATGAGTGGCTTACTGGATGTCGGCGATGTAGACAATGTGACAGAACTGGACGGGATGCCTTTAAAATGGGATATAGAGAAGTGTGGAAATGCATGAACTTTAAGAAAGTAATCGCGAAGAAAGGAAGGATACGTTCCAGTCCAATAAATCCAACGTTTTTTTTAAAAGACGCCTGCACTGTGCTTTTTTCATCTAATGTTCATCTCAGATCTCTAAGTTTCTGGGGATAACAAGCCAAGCTTGCCTGAGTTGCTTTAAACCAAATCATCCATGTTCCTAATAACAAATTCATTAAATCCAAACGAGCACTTTCTTAAGCACTCCTTTTCACCCAATTCATTTCTTGAATCTTCTCCCCTAGCTCCTTTCTCCAACGGCTTCGCCTTTCTTCCGATTCGACGTTCTGTTACACATCCTTTTTGATTAACACTAGCAACATCCGGCGTGCCGTTGAAACACCCATCCATCTGGCCGGTCGGTCGTTTTGAGCTCGTCTTAAGGTAGATTTACGATCTGCACGATGGCTCTCACCTGAGCCGAGGGCATCGTGTTCCATGAACGTTTTCTTTTATAACTCTCTTTGCCTAGCTTCAAAACCGCTGGCTTTTGACGGAGAGTTGTTTGGGAGTAAATTACAGCCTTTTAATAAAGGATGTTTTTTGTTTTATTGTAACATACACACAAGGTGAACTTTACTTGAGTGGGATCTTATGGTAAATCAGTTAATAAAGCTTGGAAAACTTATCTAGAGCAGACGGTGCTTCACAATAATATCAGGAGTCTGCATATTTTAACTCATATTTCATATTTAAACTCATGATTTTTCTTGTCTACTTTTACTAATTATTCCCTCTTTATTTCTCTTTTATTTTCTACAGAATGATTCCGTCAGATGGCGAAAGTTAGCCATCTTCCAATGAGGCGCTATCCTACCGATCAGCCAGCAGCCGTCAATGTAGATCCAATTAATTTCTATCCTCCAGCTAATGGTAGCCACAATCGGGTGAGTTTAATGATGTTTGTGTTTTCTGTGTTTTTACAATTTTTTGTACCATACATTGAATTTCTTTATGATTGCCTTCCCCTGCACGTGGTGACCTTTTTAGTGTCGCGCTTTATGCATAAGCCTTTCTTTGGTCAGCTCTAAGCGATTGGAAACATTTTTGATTAGCTCCAACGCTTTATCTATTAAGTAACAAACTTAACGGCACACACAACGTCAAAGCGAAGCTCAACACAGTCGTTCTGCAGGTTGCGTATGGAAGAAATGTTACACGCAATCTGCTTCGGTGGAAAAACATTATATCAGAGTACTGAGCAAAAACAACAAGTCTGTAACAAAAAAAAAGCATACCTACCACGCCGTGCAAATGGGCACATAATAAAATTGCAATGACGAAAGGAAAAGTAAAGATACAAAAACGTCCCACATTCATTAAACAAATGTACTTTGGTTGTAACACGCATAAAAAAAGTAAAACCCGACACGTTTATGCTCACACCTACCGCGGTTGACATGCACTGACAAAAGGCACGAAAAGCAACATGTGCAGTAGTGAAGGGGATGGTTGGGAAAAACAGACAATCCATAATATAATGCTTAGCTGGGAGAAAGGTGAATTGGTTTTTTTTGCCCTTCGGCCGAGGTTAATGCAAAATGTAAACGCAAAGTGTCTGCGGCATGAGATCATAAAAATTATGCTCCACGGAAATGATTGATTCACCCGTATGTTTATTTAGTTTATCTCGAGCTTATTGTGTATGAAGTGTGTTTTTGCTGAAAGATTATCCAAAAACGAGAATGAAGGAATATTTGAAAATATTTAACTCGTGACTCGTGATGTAATTATTTATATTAATTATTTTATATTCATAACTCAGGATTTATTTTCTATTACATTTAAGCATTATTTTTTGCATGTAAATTAACGATTTTCATAACGGTCAATGTGGAAAATATTGATCCTTTTCTGCATGTATCGTTATTGGATGATTTTGAATCGTAGTAAAATCATTTCGTTTGTTCTCTGATGTTGCGATCCGCTTCCGGCGAATGACAGTTAAAAACTTCGTTTCCCGCTTAATCCTGTGGGAATTTTATGGAGTGTCTTCCGGAAAATCTCTCGTCTGCCTCCCCCCCATTCACTACACTTCACTGGTCCGCTGGAGCGAAGGTTTAACTTTTTCATTCACCGAATGCTGCCGGAAGCAGCCGGAAGCGGTACCAAACAGAACCATTCTGACAAGGTGCTCACGGTTTCGGTATTGTTTCGCATTTTTCCTAGCACACTTTTCCAGAGGCAGTGGGATTTCCGACACCCGTTCAACAATCGGAGGCAGCTTTTTCTTTTCCCGGCTCGATAAGCGAATACACCGGAATTAGCTTGAAGGTCGTACGTTAGGGTTTTTACCAATCGCGAGGGAAAATGTGACATTCATCGAACGGCGGAAGTTAATAACTTTCCCCTGCGGGATTGGATTCCAAAAGGAAGTTTTCGAGGGCCTACGTTAGGGTAAAATCCCATACGGTTGTCGGTGGATTCCCTCAGGTGATACTGGCGTTAGCAGTATCAGGGACATATTGAACAACTTCGATGCTCCAGATGTCAACGAAAGTGATAGGCAATTATTTTCGGAAAAGTTTCTGTCAGATATTGAGTTCTACCGCACGGGACGAGAACTTTCCACGACTGATAAGATACGAGCCTGCATGATTATTACAATCAGCTCTACGCACAGCTGACATAGTTCAGGGACAATTTTAACATCGACGTTTGAGATCTTCTTTTTATGTCAATGAATTAAATGAGAGAAGTAAAATGAATAATGTTCTTGTAATGGTTATATATCGAAATTTACTGCAGATTGTTTTATGTGTAGGCTACATTTTTACAATCAATCCAACCGTCATTCAATCTTTTGGGTGGTAATAAAATACTTGAACTTTGATTTCCTGTTGCTGTCAATTTTATTATTAACCATTTTACGGCAACCATAAACTGTTCTTCCCCACCATATTATCCCTTCCGCTGTTTTACGTTGTTTTCCTTCTTATCAAAGAGGATGCACAATAAAATCAGCTTCTGTTGAAGGTACCATTACAACGAAAGGAAACGATAAGCCTTGAAGCATCTCCCCAAGGCATCAGCTTTACGTCGGACGATCGAGTGACGTTTTCCGGTCGCATCACTCCGGCAAAGTCGTAGGTCAGTCTCCGCTTTCGGTAGGTTTCGATCGAAGTAAAAGTGATTTCTCCATCATATTCTCCGCGCATAAAACGCCATATACCGCTTCCGTTCGCGCTACGTTTTCCCCACGAAACGGAAGGGACAGACAAATTGATGCCACCGGAATGCTTTTGCACGGCGCAAATTATCAGCATCCGATCGGGGGTAGCATCTCGAATTCGATCTTCACGACCTCGACCGGGGACGTCAATTAAAGACGACTTGGCAGCTGTCCCGGAAAGCGCATCGCACTTGCAAAGGGGTTATCACCGTCCGAAGCGCACCGAGAGAACGTTCGGCTAATGGAACTGCAGGAGGGGAGTGGCGATGGGGTAGATAATTAGCGGAAAAAAGTGAAATGGATTCCCTAATTGACGAAGCTAATTGATAAAGTGTGCTCAGTGTGTGACGTGGTCGGTGTTCGGTCGGCCAGTTTTCTTCTTTCCGGGAGGGAAAACGCAAATGCAAGGGAACGTGACCGTCGAATTCGTCACGTAACAGTCGTTCGATCGAAAGTTTGGTTCATGCATCGATTGTGATATGAACTAGCGAAAAATGGGTATTTATGATTAACATCTGCGAGACAGGTTGAAGGTTCAATACATTTCATCCCATTATAAATTTCCCACTGAATCGTTTTAGTTTGAGTTTCCTCCTTAACGCCTCTTCTTAATATTCATACAAAAACGTTCAACCGTCCCGGTTTCATAATACCTGGCCCAATACTGCACGAAATGGATACGTTAATATGTCGTTCGCTAATCGGACGAGCATTTGCAAAAGTTATGTGACGCGATTTGCATAGCGCGAGGCCACGGCAGACGAACACTATCATCATGCCGACGTAACCGGAAGAAATCGGCCACGAGAAACGAGAAATTGGTAATGTGGTTGATTTTTGCCATGCCTTTCTCCATGGATTTGACATCGATTTCGTTTGACCCGAATACCGCCCGGCCATCATCGGCCAGGAAGCCAGCTATGTTAATGATGGGCGAGCACGCACCTTTCGGTGATGTCGGTGACGCTTCCGGGAGTCGGAAGTTGTGAGGGAAATGTCGCGAAATTCAAATGAGGCTTTCGTGATTTTGGGATGGAAAAATTTTACGCCACTCGAGGTTCGAATGATAACTCGATTTTATTGCGCTCGTGTTTGTTTATTGTCGTCGGGATGTTTCTTTTTATGCTCATTTGCATCATACATTTTTATCGCGGGCTTCCACAGGCTTGATCTTCCAGTTCCGGCGCCTGCCCGGTAAACGGATGGGTTGCGTTGGATTTCCGCCTCCATTTCCAATGCCCTTCCGGAGTCGGCTTCTCTTTTCAGTTTTTCGTCATTTTATCATCCGAACTTTTTTATTCCGTAACGAGATGGTAAAAGTGTCGTCGATGCTTACGCAATCGCCAGCCGATCTGGTAAACCTTTACCTTTAATTTTGGTTGATTTGATCAGAGAATAATAAAGTTTAATATGCATCTCGTAAACACGATTAGGATCATATTGGATGCCTTCAAAGCATAAACCATTAGTTCCTTCTATGAAATAATATGAAAAATCATGTCTCAAATGTTTTCTTTTTGCAATGGTAATTCATAAATGATGACGAAGAAGAAAGAACATCCTATTAGAACGAAATTAGAGAAAACATCCTATTAGAACGAAATAGTACCTCTTTGAAATGCATTTATTTTGAACTCATGTGAATATATCATGCAAAAGTTTTTTCATTTGTTCGGCTCGTTTGAATGCATATGTTCCCAGCGAGCCCAATGTGTTTATATAAATGCATGAACTACATTCCATTCTGTTTCTTGCCAATAAGTTTTGTGGGGCTTTTGTGATGCATTCAAAACTTGTTTTTAACTTTTTTTAGCTGAAGCTTCTTTTTGCCTAATATTATCTGAACCACGTATAGAAGATCTGAATAGAGTGAGTAAAAACATGGAGGCAAAGCTAAAATTTACATTTAATGAATTTCAACTTGTATCCATATTCAGCGTATGTCTCCTGGTGCGCCATTTCCCAGCAAACACCGACAACCCCACCCTGGGAGTGGAAAACATGCTCTGCATCCTCGTTGTTGCAATTTTAATTTGATTAACTTTTCTTCGGAGAAAAGTTTTTCAACCCCGCAACCGTCATCGTTATGATCCTTACGCTCTCTACTTTTCGTTCCTCTGCTTAACGGTGAGTTTTATAAGAATCTGCTCGCGCCCCCCTCCCAGTGCATGCATTATCCTTGTGAAAGTTTACTAAAGATCGGAGGGTGTATTTTTTGCGTCGAACGAGGAGAGCTTAGGCTCCCTGTTCCGTACGTCGCCATGTTAGGGCGTAATTTGTGCGGTCTTGTTCGCATGATGCTTTCATTGCAAGTTGCATTAAAGGAGGAGGGAAAAATTGTGTTTCAATTTGCATAGATGATCCAGGCTGAACGGTTAGGCTCCGTGCCCGTGGTTGGGAGTTTTCCATCACTAGAGTAGGGTGTGCAATTTTATTGTGATATAAGAGAAAAGGAAAACTTGACATCAATGGTATTCAAATTTGGAAATGCACATTCACTGTAATGTTTTAATGGCATTAACATGGACATTTACGTGCGTTGGTTTTACTCTTACTCAAGTGAAAACTCTTAAACACCTATTGCTGAATTATGTTCATGATACAGGATCAAGTTGGCCATGTTTATATGTTCACTGTCTTCTTTTTTTCAACGTTAAAAATCCCGTGGATACAAATCTGGCAAAGTCTATCGAAATAAATTCTCGTTGCGCCGACTAACAGGCATTCAATCGTAATCTATTGGCCTCAGTTCACTCACGACCATCCCACCACCTTCACCACCCTCACCGTCATCATCATCGTTGACATCGGTGGTGACTTTTCTTCCCCGACCCGGAGACCGTTGGGCAGCCGTGAACCCAGCAGCTTCATTCCTTCCCTGCCATGCTTCGCTACGGTAGATTGAGTTCATATGCCGTAACATAACTCCGAAGGAAGGTGAAATCCGACCCAGTCCGGTATGGAAATGGGATCGGACTGTTGCTGCTGGGCCCGCGCGGGGGAAAGCGCGACCGTTTTTCCCAATCCTAGGCACGAGCCAAAGCGTACGGTCCCGGGGAAAAAGGTTAACTGGAAGCAAACGGCCGGAACTTATGAGTTCTTCCGGTGCAAATAAGCGGAACCGAATGGGTTCGGTTTTGCGTGTGCAGTGGGTCGAATTTCATCGCTGTTCGTTTATTGGCAGTTTTTCGTGAATCCTTAACGTATGGTGGTTATTTTTTTTCTCGGTTTTGTTCATGTCCATTTGGTCAAAGGCGAAGGGTTATGCGTACTATAGAGGTCAGCCGCACAATATATTATTCAATTGTAACGCTACATTGTCAAAAACGTAACTTTCGTGCACTGATTTGAAACCGGTTTTTTTGAGATCTAAAACAAACGAAGCAAGCTTGCCATATAAACGACATAAAACATTAAAATAAACAATCAAATGCTCGTACGCATCAGGCCAAGCTTTCAAGCAAGCACTAACAAGACTCCAAGAAAAAATCACCGCATTCCAACCTTTCCATTCGCCAGGATGCGGAAAATGGATCTCCCACCGTACGGGAAGCTAAGCCATATTTCATGTTGCGGTCGACCGCGGGAAATTTAATAACTGTAGCGAACGCGCCCTTGCGGCAAGCGCCCATACTGCACGCCGAGTCCTTCAACAACACGACCCAATCACTGCCACGGATTTGACTTTTGACGTTCCACCGCGCACGAGTCGCATCAAAAACTGTGGATCGTTGTCATCCGCCGTCTAATAAACGCCCGAGGGGGTGGTGGTGGCAGTAGGGTGAGGGTGTCGTAAAATCATGTGTAAATACTGCTATAAAACTGCGCCAAGATTATCGCCATAATCCGCTAAAACCTCGTCGCGAACGATGTGGCACGGTGCCGTAAAATTGCGAGCGTTCGCAATGCTGCAAGCTGAGGGTGTAATGTTGCGTTTATGTGTGTGTGTGTGTATGTGTGTTTTTCTCTCAAGCCCAAATTTCCTTGTGGTTTTAGTAAAAATTGAAACCATCCTCAATCGCACCGGGGAAGTATGACAAAGTCAAACATGACATGACGTTTGACTTTGATGGAAATAGAAAACAATCCTAGCACGCGGTGGAAAATTTCCCAGCCAGCCACCCTAGTTGAATTTGTTTTACAAATTAAGGGACATTGTTGGTTTTTCTCAATTGTTTAGTCAGGAGTTTATTTTTTGCGTTTTTTTTTTATCCCTCACTTTCATTCCCAGTAATCGCGCTTTCTTCTCACGAACAAACCGCCCGATGCTGTTCATTTACTCGACAAATTCTCAAACAAACGCGCCTTCCCCTCGGGGGATCCCTGTAAATGGGAAAAAGCTTCGGCGGAGGGACGGAAAACAATGTCCCCGAAACCAATCGTGCCCAGGAAGCTGAAAACCACATTTTACGACCCGATTCAGTTCGTAAAGTTTGATGCGAGCGGCAAGAACCCGGTGGTATTGCAAGGCAAAGGGAACCTCGAAAGCTCATTGCCCGCGAGCTCACTCCCCCATTATGGACCTACCGGATGTGAGTGGGGAGTGGGAGGCAACGGAAATGAAACTTAAGACGCATCAAACCACGAAAATCTTCCCTCGCCGTTGGTCATAACCGTGGCCATGGCTACGTGCTCTTTAGGGACCGTTTGGAACCGGGCGCTTTCCGTGGATGATTTTCCGCGCTAAAACTAGAACGAGGAAGTGAGTCCTGGCACCGATCGGTGGAGCGCAGTCTAGCATTAAGTGGAAGCGGTCGGCTTCCAATCAAAGCATTTGCGTTCGTCGCTGAAGTTGTGCTTCTCGGTGGTATTCCTTTCCCCTCCCGAACCACCCGGATTTTCTCAATCTTTCGGACGAAAATCGAACCACACCGTCGGCGGCGTTATTGAAGCTTGGGCGCATCAGCATGCGAGAAAACATCCATACGTGCATATCGAACACCGGCCAAGCATTGTGCGGGCTTTTCCCAACTTCCTTCGTTAGGATTTTTGCGTTTTCTTTCGACAGCACATCCTACGTGACCGGAACCGGAGCTCGGAAGCAGAAGGAGTACAGCAAATTGAATGCGAACAGATTTGTGTGAGCGGAGGGGAAATACTGAGCGGTTTGCTTTTCCCGGTAAGCCGTGCTTACCCTTTTGCGTACCTTTGGTGAAAAATAAGATTTTTCCCGCTGAGTTCGTGAGCGAGTGCATGGTCGATTGAAACCGGATAAAGAAGGGGTTTGGTGCAACCCTAGGTGAGGATTGAGATATTTGCGAACTCATCGATCCATGGCGTGGGCAATGGCTTGCACAGAGAATAAAGAAATTTCATATGTTCCCATCCGGAAAATACCTCTTTTATAAATATTCTGGCTCTTCAGTTGAAAGAACTTTTTAATTTCGTTAGGATCAACCCATCATTTTATGCTTCCAACTTCAAATATACCATTCTGAGTGTTCTTCTTTTTCTTTTTAATTCTTGCAGGCTCCAAAAACTTCCGAGAAGAACAAGAAAACATGGGGCCAACGTCTTAAGCTTAGCAAATCTTCTTCCCCAGCCGAAGACAAGCAGCAACATCAGGGTCAGCCGAGTAACGGCTCCAGTTCGGCTCTGGTTCCCTTTGGCTCCCGCGGGTACGACACTTCACTAGACTTCAACGGCAACGGTCAGTTATCGCCTTCCACCCACGGACCCGCAATTTCCTCCTCCTCCTCCTTGAGCTCAACCTCACCGTCCCCCGGGACAGGCTCGCCGGGGACCTTCTCCAATGTGCACCAGCTCGCCACGATGAAGTACGCGGAGACGTGGGTGTACGGCACGGTGCGCGGAATGCCCCCGCCGCTGCCCCTGTCCCACCCGCACCATCCACATCACCTACCGGCGATGTACTGCGCCCCACCGCCGCCCGAAGTGGCCGTCCTGATCTGCTGCTGCCCGGAGTATCTCTCCGGAACGAAGCGCGAGATCAAGAAGGCGACGGTGTGCAAGAAATGCAAGGGCTCGCGGCTCCCGCTGGCCCCGTTCGGGGGGACGGTGCGGCTCACGTCCGGTGCGACGTACCTGGCACCGCCACCGTCCCGCTCGAGCGCCGGTACGGTTAAGCTGGCCGCGACGTACGGCAAGAAAGCACGTCCCACGATCTTGGGCAATGGGAATCCCGATCCGTACGACTTTATGCGCCGCTCACGACTCACGCAACCGTCCGAGGCTGGAGGGGGGTCGAAGTCGGTGAAGAGTAGCTTGAAGGAGAAGCTGCGCGGGAGAGCTAAGAGTACCAGCCCTTCGAGGGGACGCAGTGGGAGTACATCAACGAGCAAACGGTCGTCTGCAGCGAGATCACCTTCCCCAACGCTGACTAAGAATGGTTCCCGGGCGAATCGGTGTAAGGTGGAACCGTACCAGGACTGCTGGGTCGGTGAACCCGACCGGGAGGAGCTGCTAGACGAACTGAGTCCTCCTACGAATGGGTCCATCATCACCAACGGTTCGCAGAACCGAAAGTCCATCTTGCGCTGCGACGTTAATCCGTACGACTTGATCTCGCTGAGTGGAGTTGGAACTAGCGGCGCTGGTAGTGGTGGGGCGATGCTGAACGAATTCTCTCCGGCCGACACTGACGGCGAGTTCGACCTGCACTCGCAGAAGTACGAGAACATCCTGGACTCGCTGTACGCCAACCGGTACAACCCGTCGGCGACCAGCAGCATCGCGGCAATCAATGGCCAAAGAATCAAGCTGTTCGATGACTCCGGAACGGGTGGGTCCGGCGCGCCGGTGTACGACGATGTGGACGAGTTCGTGTACGATCCCGTCGAGGTGCTGGACATGGTTGAGCCTCCGACGGCGAACGGCGTTGAAGATCCCGCCGCCGGCACCAACGGAACGCCGGAGCGTCCGCCGAGGGTGAAAAAGCAGGAGGCAACCAAAGAAGCCGACGACAGCCGGTCCCTGCCGTCGTCACCGATCTCAGCCTCGGATCCGGCGGTGGCGCAAAGTGCAATAAAGTCGATTCTCAAGCGTCCGTCCTCGATCGCATCCGGACCACCGTCCAGTGCGGTCGCCCCCGAGCGGGACACGAGTGCGCCCGGTTACGACACCATCCGCCTCAATCATACGCTCGTCCAGCGTCTCGCCAAACTCACGACCAACGGAGGCGGACCGGACGGAGGGGACGGACCATTCAGTAAGGCGGGTACCATCAGTGCCCGAAATCTGACCACCCGGGCGAACATCTCGCCGGACAAACGATACTCCGGCTCGCAGTTCTACCTTCCGACGCCGGTTCCGGTGCCGGAACTTGCCGGCTCGGAAGCGCCACCTGACACGAACCAAACGCTTGGCGGCCGCAAGAAGGTGCACTTTCTGGTGGAAAACGAAATCATCCACGACGATGACCGGCTGTTCGCCCGGATGCTCTTCACCGAGGTGAATCCTCCTAATGGCGCAGCTGCAACCGGTCCGGAACCACCGGCTCCTATGTCCACCTTCACCGGAGGACAGACGAATGGGATGAACGAACAACAGCAGCCAGCAGACAAGCCGGAATCGCCAGCCTCTGAGGGCGTGAAGCTAGGCCGGGACCAACCGGGAAACGTAACACTCTCCCTGCCCGCGAAGACACCGAACGCCGCGAGGCCAACGAACGGCACTAATGAGGGTAAGTCGACAGCTTTTAGACTTCCTAATTATTTCCTAATTGCTTGTTTGCCACCGGGATTAACGTCGCTTTCACTTGCTCCTGGCAGAAGGCGAATATCATTGGTGATTGTTTTATTCCTTCCACAAATCGGACGCCCATCAAACCTTGTAACTGTAGGTTCAGGGTCGTTTCCATCTCAAGTTTCCAACTCATTTCCTATTCAACCAGCCCGTTGTCCTTCCCGGCCCTGGAGCACATTTTCTTCGGTAAACATTTGCATTGCAATCGAAGTTGTCTACGGGATTCGGGGCGTCCCCGGAAGCTTCCAATTAAAATCGATCCTATCGATCCGGTACCATTTCGAACGAGGTTGAGTTCCATCTTCCATTTCTCTTCTTGGAACCACTTTTTTTCTAAACTGCTCCTATTCCAGCACACACGTTTGAGAGTTGCCAAGACGTCCAGCATGCCAATACTTCCGCATCGTGACGAACGAGGAGGAGAAGGATGGTGTTTGTCGGAATCGGCTTTGACTAATTGAATAATTTACACCTAAGATCGGATCGGATGGTGTCGGTGTGGGAGTTTTTTTTCCCCTCACCCACACCCCTGTTCACCAATCAGACACATCAAAACCGTTCAGAATGATTGGCAATTAGTGTCAGTTCTAGTGGTACTGAATGTCTGCCGACCCGGTTCAGGTAACGAAAGGGACCTTGATGCGGTGGTTAAACTGGACCATGATGGGCAGCTGGGGTTTTCTAAATAGGCCCCAGAATTCCAGTCTCGAGGAACCAGTGATGGCTAATTCACATTCGTTGGGAATTTTTGTTAGGGAAGTTCTTCTGCTTCCTATGTTATATCCGAGCGTATGTCCCTAGTACCTTTCCGTAGTACCTTACCAAAAGTTCTTCAGCTTAATCAGAAGCTTACCAAATGTTCGTCAGCCCTGGCTTGAGCCTCATCAAATGTCTAAATTGAAAGCTGGAATGACAAGTGGTCAGTGGGAAATGGACAAACCGAATGGAGCACTGCCGAAATTGGACAATCCATCCGAACAAAGCGGTAGAGTGATTAGTAAGGAATGATCCCAACAGCCAGAGCACCTAGCTTTCATGCTCTCGTTAGTCTTTTGGAAATGGATGGAAACATGGCACCGTTTTGTGGCAACTTATCTTTCTAGTATCACATGCTTCAATACGTGTGTGCATCTGGTTGAGGGATTCTAGCTAATGAATATGCTAGTGGGTCCCACAAATCGGAACTCCAATGGCTGGCCACCACGCATTCGGTGCATTTATTCAAGTGCATGCACCGGTGCTAATTAAAATGATCCATTACTTCAAATTTCTCACGATGATATACAAATTTCAGCAACGTTTTCCCGTAACGCCCGTAGTTTTAGCAAAGGTGCATGTTGGGAATTTCCCACGAACGGTCGTCTGTGTCCAATGTACTTCCAAATGAGGAAACCTCTGCGGAGGTCCTGTCCGTGTACGTACTCGTACCCATCGGATATTCACTCGTTTTTCGCGAGCTCAACCTGGCAGACCTTCTGCCTTTGGTCCGTTCTATCGAAGCGGGTGCTTCGAGTCGCAGCCCGCAGGTTGGTGCGATGTTTGTGATGGCAAATTTTTCCCGACCTGTCCTTCCGGTGCCACGTCGGTTCGCGGTTTCTCCGGGTGGCAGTTTTGCAATTGATTCGACAGAAACTAATGCCCATTATGTTGTCATTTTTCGGCACATGTTTCGCCCCAAAAATATTTGCATTATTGCGGCCACCGATGGCGCTCGTACTCGTACAGGTGCGGTCCTTGGGCTACGGAAGCACGAGGTTCATCTGCAACCCGTTGCAACCTGCGGTGCTTTTCCGCAGTTTGCTGCACACACACACACACACACACACACACACACACCGGTGCATATGCCGGTCCACATAACCACCGCCGCGAGGATTGATGTTATAGTCCGCCGAACTTGATGGCCGCTAATTATATAGAATTAGAGTTTATGCTAATCCAGCGCCGACATGGACGCCCGGGCACGGCGTTATCGAGCCGTTGTTGCCCATTTCGGGGGGTGCGATGGTGGTGTTGGACGGGGGGTGAGGAAAAAGGTTCGGCACAGGGTAGCTGCGGGTTATCGTTCGCTGAACAAGCCCCAAGCGCTACGGCTACAAGATGGCCTGCGGCGATTAATCGCTGCGGTGGTTTTGGCCATTCCGTGCCAAATCGATACACTCGATCGATTCGTGGGTTTTGGAAAATGGCACAGCTGCAAGTTTTCGAGCGGAAGCTTGGAATGCTCGTGTTTGGGACTCATCTAGTGGCAGGGTTGCAGGTGCTGGCCTGACGGACTTTGTTTCAGCATTTGGTTGAAACGAATAAAGGAGAACTTTACAACATTGTATTTCTTTCGTCGTTTACTACAGATTGGTGTGTAGAAAAACGTTAGTTTGTGTTCAAAGAAAACTATTTTTATTTTGGTACTACTTTATTTTGTTGCTTTATCATCCATTTTTGTTTCATTTCGAATGATTAAATAATTTTAGATTTCTTCAAACGTTAACATTTCCCTTTATCATTTTTTGAGATTCTTTTCATATTAATAAAGTTTTTCCTATCGAGAATTCTGATAAAGAACTGTTGAGTTTGTTTTCTAATAGAACTGATTTTCCCCATTCATCATTTCACTCAAATAATAAAAAAGAGAGTATTTAAATTTCCACATGTGAATAAAGTTAAGCTTCTGTTTCCTCGAAAAAAGAAATGCATCAGATGAAAGCGGAAACGAATCCCCGAAAAGTTCATCTGACAGCACAGAGCATGCCGATAAGCCATTGATTCTTGTTACGATAAATCCTTGACCTTTTCTTGACTCCCCAAAGACCTCAGATTTCACGTAGGACAAACCCCAACGCAGAGGCGGGTGGAAAAAAGGGATGAAAAACTGGGTGGTAAAGCCATCCGGAACCAAATGGAGGTAACCGGTATGAAAATGGATCGAGTCGCCTTCCGATTCTTCAACTTCCGATGTGTTTTTTCCCTTCCCCCTCTCTATCTCTCTTCCTCGCCCTTCTTCTATTGCCGGGGGGGAAAACCCATCCCCCGTAAAGGATACCTTTGCAGGTCGGGAAAGAAGGAAAAGATTGGAAAATTTGCCTATCACGTTTCCCGAATGCCACCGGCGTGTGCGGCGTGGGCGTTCGAGGCGGGGAGGGCTAAGGATGAAAAATTTGTCGAAAATTATTTGCGATACAACGTGAATTCCCTTCCCTTGCTCAATGTAAATTTTTCCCCCATGTCCCGATATGGGATGCCGATCGGTTCGCTTCTTTTCCCAACAAATCTCAGAGGAAATTTCGGGTGGAAGTGGGTAATGCTTGAAAAGGCTGGAAAGTGAAATTATGGCAAATATTTTAAGTCAAATCGGTAACCGTCCGCCCTGGGGTGAGCCCGGGTGGGGCCAAAGGCTCATAGTATTCCGGATCCGGACCCTCGGGGGAAGGGAGCTTCTGGGAAAACCCTCGCCTGTCGATTGCCAGGGTTTTGAAGCTTTCGCATAAATCACTGAGGCAAGAAATAAAATAACATGATTGGGACCAGCCAGCATTTATTGTTTGCCCATATTTCTCCCGAGTGTCCCAGCGCGACGGCGACGTAGGTGTACTACAACATGTGTCATTGCTGCTGGGACATTCGGAAACACCCGGGTGTACCCGGGTTCACTTCCGTTCTTGGTTTCCCTTTTTCCGAATGTTCGATAGATCGAATCGTTGTGATTCTGCGCCCGTAAAGCAGCTTCCGGATAAAATCCCCTGTAACTACAAAACAACTTACGGCAATTTCTCAACGAACCCCTCCCCTGGAGGGACCCATCTCCCAACATTCTGGCAAAACTATCAAAAGGTACCCGGGAATCTGTACTTGGAAGGACCGGAGCTTGGAGCGATCGGATACACAGCACCATGTGGGGTATTTACATGTGAACTTTGATTTCGATTCGCTACCCCTCCGGCACTGTTGGGGTGGTGGATGGGGGTGAAATACAAATTGTCGTGCCACACCTACCCAGGATCCAGGGGCGGGACGTTCACAAATCCGCAACCGGGGACACGCTCGAGGGACAATTCCTTGTGGAAGTAATCTTACGCTCAGACGTGTGATCATTCCCTCCACCTTTTGCGGGAGCTTCCGGGTGAGGCAGGCGATGGCATGGGGACTTCGTCCCGGATCCTTCGCTAGCGCTGGGTGAGGATAGCGATAAGAAATTCTACAAACAAACGTTTGTCTTCGAAACGACCTTAGCGAACGGCACGGCGAAGACGCTGCAGACACGATTATTGCTCGTTCCCGTTCGTCGTTGTCGCTGGAGCAGAAGTTTTTCGCACACCACGACAGACAGAGCTTCCTGTCCCGGTGCATTGTTCCAAAGCCGGGTTCGGTACCGGGGTCCAATCGACACCCTCCTGCTTTGGATGCGGAAGTTCGCCCGTACTTTTCATCATCACTGTGCCGTTGCGATTCGAGAATCGGAACCGCCTTTTCCCTCGGTGCACGAAAAGATAGTTGTTTTCTCAGTCCGTGCGCTTTGTAACGCAACAAGGCGATGGTGGACGCCCAGCGTAGGGTGGCGTTGAAAACTTTTCCCGTCCCATAACACGACCGGAGGAAACTGCACGGGTTGGGAAATCTTAAACAAAAATAGTACGAACCTACTGGAACAACATCACACGATTTTCGGTCGATGCAATTTCTGGGCCGTTGAAGATGGCGTCGCTTCCGGTTGGTTGGAATTTCGGTCTTTCATCAACGGACGATTGCACCGTGGAGGACGTTTTCAAACCGCGGTTTTATTTCATTTGAATCAGAGCAAGTCTTATGAAAAGTATATTGCTATTAGTTTAAATGAGTACAGATGAAAACCCTAACCTTTTCTTTTTACAATGTGCAAACTCATTGCTCGTTTTATTAACGTTGCAATTCACCTAAAACACAACCAAAACCATCAAATATGTAATCACACCGTTCGCAATTGGAAACCAATTCCCAGCTTGTACTCATTATTCATTCATCACATTTTGCACCCTTTGTACAATCATCAAACAAACACCCAGCGTGGCACCGTATGTCCCTTACGCTCGATACCGTTCTGAACTGCGAATCGAACGGATTGACCTACGTGTTACCGGGAACTGGAACTCAATCAATTCCGCCTGCAGCGATGGTGGCATTTGCTGCAGTGTAAATTTGATTCGCTCCAATAAGTTCAAAACCTAACTAACGCCAGTATCGCCCGTGAGGTGAAACCACCAGGAAGCCACTGACCTGGAACTCATCATGAACATCAAGCGTGCTCGGAGTTTGGCTACGCTACGGTTTCACTCCATGAGGACTGATTCTACTCCCGATTTTAGTCCTGAATCGGTTGCGAACAATGTTTACGGTACAAACTTTGTTTTGCAGGGAATTTCTAATTACGTTGAGTGGAAATTTGTCGTATACACAATGTAACCTCAAAGGCGAAAGTAATCGACAAGATAGTGAGGTTTTTTTTTCTCAGTAGGTTTCGTTCGCTTTTAAATCAGTACCGTGAAAAATAATTACTAAGTGCGCTTTAACTAAGGAGGTGCAGAGTTCTGTTGCACAGGGGTTTTAATTCGCGTCTTTTTCCTTTTTCTTCCCAGAACGTACGAGACCGAGTGCCGTGGCGACGGTGTTTCAACGGAGGACCGGACCCGTTCGCAGAAGCTTCAGTGACAGGTCATCGCCTACGAAAGCAAACGGTGATGCCGTGGTCCTGAATGGCGACGGTGTGAGTGCGGGAAAGGGTGACCATTTCAACGACACGATGGCACTTCGCGGAAGAAACACCCGTGTCGATTCCCGTACGGCTTTCGAGGATGAAACAGCATCGTCGACTTCGTCATCGTCGTCGTCGTCGGACTCGTCGTTTGGATCGGTGGCTTCGCTGTTGATTGTGGGCAGTGCAGGGTTGGCGAATGGGGGAAAAGCTCGTCCAAAGCTTCCTCCGCCACCTCCACCACCGATGTCACCGGGGAAGGCAACCGCTGTTCAGAGCGTCGAATCACCGTCGAACGGCGTTGACCATTGTCAGGATGAGCGACAACGTAACAGGGATAGCAACGTGTATGAGGATTTTTGCTTCAGCCTGATGGCCGGTGTCAGGCGTTCGAGTAGTGACCGCAGCAGCTCGACATCGACCTCCTCCCGCACGGTGGTGCAGGTCGCGAGCTCCCCGCTAGCGGCTGGGTCGCCGGGAGGACTCTCCACCACCGGGGCCGTCCATCGGCTTGAGATTCGGCACGATCCGGAGCCGGAGGAGGAGCAGTATCAGAAGAAGACGTCCATCATGATCACCGGGGATGACTGCTACTCGACCGTAAACGTGGACGGTGCCAGTGACACCCCGATCTATCAGTCGTCCGTGGTGGTAAACGATGGTGGCAGCGCGGTAGCCACAACGCCAACCGAGATACGCCAAACAGCGTCGAACACCATCACTATCAGCGTGAGTTCGCCGACGTCCACGCTGCAAAACCGAGGTAACAAGCAATCGGACAGAGTGGGTCGCAGCGAATCAACCGAACCGGAGACACGAGACGAAGAGGACCGAATTACTAAGAACAATGAGCGAAACAGCGGGTTCCTTGGATGTGGCACGGTCGTCTCGATGGGTGCCGATGACTCCTCAACCATATCGCACTCCACCGGCACTTCGATAATTCCTATCGGAGGCAGCAACAACAGCATTGTGATGAACGGATCAGCGGACTGCACCAAAAGCACCACGGTGACCAGTGGTCGAACGTTGATTAATCTTGACTTTGATCGTCAAAGGGACTCCATTAGCGACGTTAAGCAACTATCATCCCCAGATGTTGCTAAAAAACGCCCCACTGAACAAGAGGCAGTCGCGGGCGGGCCAAATGACGCGGACGCACAAGTTCCTAGCGATTGCAGCGATGATTCCAAAGAGACCCCGGACGTACTAAAACCTGATGACAAGGGTCCACAGTTGAACAAGCAGAACCCTGTCGATCAATCACCCACTCCGGTGGTGCTTCGACGGACGCTCAAACTGTCCGCCGAGCCGGTCGCAAGTTTGCAGGCAAAAGTTTGTCGCAACAGCTTCATTGCCAAGCTGCTGGAGGATCCCACGCTGAGCCAACTGGCCGAAGGTTTGGAGTACGAGCTGGTGGCAAAGCTGATCGAAAACTCGCTGCTCCGGCTGAAGGAATCCCGCAATGGGCTGGACATGAGCGGTACCAAAGACGAGGACGACGTGTCGAAGATGATCGAGCAGTCGTTGCTGAAGATACAGGAGGAGCGTACCAAGCTGGGCTGCACGGCAGCCCTCGTGTCGGCGAAGGTGCAGGAGCGTGAGGCGTCTCAAAACGCCAGCAAACGGAGTAGCGTCAGTTCAGGCAATAGCTACGGTTCGGCAGCGGCCTACGAGTTGATGGAGTTTGGAGATCAATTGGGGGATCTTAGTGATTGTTATCAGAGCTGCAGCAGCGATCTGACCGTGGACGATGACACGAACTCGTCTCGGAGTAAGTTCTACCAGATGCTGGTGGATGCCACACTTTCCGAGATCGAGATCAACACGACCAACGATGACGACCATCACTATGAGTCGATCCGGCTGAACGGGGATCCGATCTATGAGGAGATAAATGACATTCCACCACCACTGCCCCTGACCGCACCTCCCGTCGATGACGTTGACCTCGAGAAGCAGCGTAACGCACGGTCCATATTTGAGGGCGCTTCGAAGTACGACATCTTGTCGTACCTGGTGGACGCGAAGGAGCGTGGTATTGCGCAGGAAGAGTCGTACGCTGGGTTCCAGTTTGGCGGTGCGGCCGATATTATTCTCGAAGAGGAAGAATCGGAACCGATCACGGACTTGCGCCACCATCAGCGCCAGATATCGGATATAAGTAGCAGGTTGAGCCACATCTCGAACGTAAGCGACTCGAGCGAAGACACCTCGCTGCTATCGTCCGTTGGAGGTGTGCAGCGTCCGAAGGCGTCGGCAGAGATTGAACGCAACGACTCCGGTGTGGGTTCGGAGACGAGCAAGACGTCACGCAGTCGGTGGCAAAATACCGCCTCCGTGTCGTTGCTGAACAAGATCGCGCCGATCCACCTGTGCGAGGACTGTGACGGCCCAGTAGAGACGCAGGTCACGGAATCGGGCGTCATGTACGCACCGCTGGTGTGCCGCAAGTGTGGCAAGAAACGCGCCGAACGCAAGGAGATTATCACCGAGATCGTCGAGACGGAGGAGAAGTACGGACGCGACCTGCAGATCATCCTCGAGGAGTTCTACCAACCGATGCTGGTGGCCGGGCTGCTGAACCAAGACCAGCTCTCGGCAATCTTTTTGAACGTGGAAGAGCTGCTGGAGAACAACCAGTTCTTGGCGGAGCGAATGCGCGACGCGCTCGACATCGCCACCGAGCAGGGCGACGATGACCTGCTGACGGTTAACATTGGCAAGATCTTCCTCGAGGCGGCCCCGATGCTGCACGCGTTCGAGAGCTACTGTGTGCGGCAAGGGGCGGCCAGTCTGCTGCTCGCCAATCTTGAGAAGGAGAAGGAGCTGTTACGCATCTTCCTACGTGTCTCGCAGATGGAGAACGCCGTGCTTCGGCGCATGAATCTCAACTCGTTCCTTATGGTTCGCTACTGAAATTAGCCAACTTTTAAAATTAGTGTCATGTTAACAGCCAGTTCTCTTCTGTTTTAGGTCCCCGTACAACGTGTCACCAAGTATCCGCTACTGCTGGCCCGCCTGTACAAGGTGACACCGGCGCACCTCGAAGGCAAAGAGCTGCTCAAGCAATCACAGGAAAAAATCGAACTGCATCTCAACCACATGAACCGCGAGGCGAAGGACGTCCCGACGAAACTGTGGCGTCGAATCTCTTCTTCCAGCCCGGGACGGAGGCTGTCCTGTGAGCTGGACATGATCAACATCAAGCTCCGCAAGATGGCCGTCGATGTGCTCGAGTGGAACCACGAGGAGGTTCGGTTTGCCATCGAGGGACGGCTGCTGTTCACGCAACCGAACGATGGTAACTGGAAGAAGAGTCGCACGATTAAGCTGACTTCCATCAACGCACTTCTGGTGACGAATGGAAAGGTAACGAAAAAAGGCAAACAACTCCGGGGGCGTAGCCGGCCTTCATGTGTTATTTCACGGAGCAATTTATGTTGTGTTCCTTCCGTGGCATCCCTGGTTTAAGTTATTTCTAATTAGAGACCATTAACCCAGCAGTGGTCTCCGGACCGCGAGTAAATTAATACATAAACATTGGTCTGCCTTTTTTCTTCACTAATGAAGATAGGTAGTCGCAAAGCTGTTCAGCCTGGAAATAGAAAGAAGAGCTCCACCTGGAGATCCTTTTTGATTTGAAAAGGGGTTTTGGATGGAGGATCCCGCCCCGAGTATGATGAAGACAGCTGCTGGAAACCGTACATAAAGCAAATTCCATTCAACGACCACGCGTATCGTTTGGTGACCCCGTTTTCCACCGGAGGGAACCTGAGGCTCACTTTAAATTTTCATTGGTGTGTCACCGGTCACCCATTTGTCTTTCCCAACGACGGCCAGTCGAGGGCCTGAAGGGATATCGTCTTCTTGGGTTGGGGTTTTCTGAATCCTTTTGGCTTGCTTTTCTTTTGTCCTTTTCAACCCGGTTTCCTACCCACCCACAGTTTACGGTGCGGTGTCAAAAAGCGCCCACTACAAATCATGATGAAATGCAAAGGTGAAACACTTTGGCCTGGCTTCCCGAGCCAGCCCTCGAGATTGTGCGGATTGCACGGATTCCTGCACGGAAAGATTTCCCAACTGCTGAAATGCATGTTTTTGCACATACCTCTTTTTCTTTTCCATACAGCCAACGGCCAGCTACAAGGCGGACCGTGCCCTGTCGGAAGCGCTCAGCTTTCCGCGGCACACCGGCATCCGCGAGGCGTCCCTGCTGCTGGTGCGGGAGAAGGGCGGCCGCTACACGCTGCTGCGGGAGCCGCTGTTTCTCGACCGGTGCATCGTCTGCTCCGAGCACGACTGGGAGGACTATTTCGAGGTGCAGGAGATCCTCTCGAAGGAGTCCTTCATATTCAAGGTACCGCGCTGGTTCGGGGACGTGCCACGGCCGTGCATCAATATCTGGCCGTTTGCAGACGGACGTTCTTACACTCTGACTTTGCTCTTCCATTCCACAGGCTGAGGACGGCACGAAAACCAAACAGTGGTACGCCCAGCTGCAGTACCACTCGCAGGGCATGGGCACCTGGCGAAAGCGTCGAAATGCGCTTGCCAACATCATGATTAATGGCATGATGACACGAACGTAACCGAAGGCGGCCCCACCGTCACCGTCACTCTCACACTCCCATCCTGCCGATGATGATTCCCCCCCCGCCCAGAAGAAGTCGCTGGTGGAGCAGACGAGGAGGAATCGAAATCCCGTGCCAACCCCGCGTGTATTTGTATCCGAGTGGGCGTGTGTAATTGTACGTTTTAAGTTCCCTTTTGGTGTAGTTTTGATGTGTTAACGTACATAACGAGAGTAATGCTAAACGCCGTGCGATGGTACGCTGTGTACAGAGCAAGATGGCCAACGGTTTGCTAGTTTTCGTTTATGCGTTATCCCGATAAGGAGGGTTTACAATATCAGATGACCGACAGCAGGGAAGCTCCTTTTATCGGAACGGGAAACGTCTCAAGAAAGATTATTTATTCGATTAGCCACGTATCGAATGTTCTCAACTCGTACTTAACGGAAAAGAAGTTCAATTTTAAATGCTTTGCTAGTGTCCTGCGTCTTCACCTTTTTGGCACGTGAACAATCCTTTTTAATGTTACTTTCCTCTTGCCTTAGATCGTTTACAGAAAGCTAGTTCCAACCGATAGGGTGATCATTTTTAACAACCTTATTTCACTGTATGTTGCTGTTTAAAACACAATTCGCTTTATATGTAAAAGATATGTAGTAAACAAAATGGACTTTCGATACGAACGGAGACCGATAGAAACCGTTTTCTCGTGTTATTGTAAGTAGTGAGCGAACAGATGAAAAAAAAAAACAGAAGTAGAATAGTAGAGCTTTGCAGTCGGAAAACGGAATGCGAAAGTAACTAATTTATCTAACTTAGCGGGAAAAAAGCAAACGTTTGATGATTTGCGAAAGAAGCGTCCTGTCTCTGTTTGCCTCAAACACTGACAAAGGTCGTGAAGATTGGCTTAATGCCGATGGATAAATAGGACCGGAAATGATAATCGCAGCCTTAAGCTTTCAAGCAGATGAATAAACAAATGAGGACCCTATGCTGATTGAAAAACAGTGAAGGATAAATATTTACCTTATGCACTCAACGGGAAAGAACAAAAAAATAATCTCGTATCACAACATCACTGAAGAATGAAAGGGAATGTAGGACGATAAATAACAGCGAGAGAGAGGGAAGCAGATTCCTTCGGATCCATTCGAACGTGCTAGAGTTAGTGTCGGTTGTAAAAAACCATAATAAAAGAATAAAACTGAAGAACAAATAAATAAACAAATAAAAACGAACATAAACCGGGGTGAATTTAAAACAAACCGGGGGTCCAGAGAGGGATGTTTGCCTCTGATCTGACCGAAGCTGGCCCGGTTGATATCAGCCAAAGAACCTGGCAAAGGCATCATTCATATTCATGCCCGTTTTTCGCGTCGGGTTCGGGGGAGATTTAGGGAACCGGGTTTCCCAGTGAAATGATGGCTTATGATTTTTTCATTTACCATTTCCCCTTCCCACACGCCCGGCGAAAACCCCTGAACCAACGACGGTAGGTAGGGACAATGGGGTCAGCCCGATTGGACAATGGTCTGACGAAATGATCCAGCGGATGAACCAGTTGGTCCTACTTCTCCCAGGATGCGCGCTGCATCGTCCGACCCACGGCGAAGCGTCACTCTCGGCGACGGTTTGTATTCAAATTCGTTGCCGAACACATTCGGTGGCCACAGCCCGCACGTGGAATAACAATTAGGCGAACGTGCATTACCCCGGGTGCCGGGGTGTGGGGACACTATCGGACGAACTAGCTGGAATCCATCAGTCAACCGAGGGACCTAAGCCCAGCTCGTAAGTGGTCCGCCGAGATCCTATTTGTAGCGAACTTTCAGCGTACCTGCCCAGGGCAGCAAAACGGACTGGATGAGTCTCCGAGCGATGGATTCATGTGTTGCTGGAGTTATATGAATTGTGAGAAGATTACAAAATCATCCTTCATATTTGAGTAAGGGGTTTCACTCTGTTTCCCGAAGTAAATGGTTTTCGGAAGGATTGGATCGATTCTTTGAACTTGAGATCAAATGTGTCTTGTCTAGAATCAAGATGATAAATTTAGTAGAAACCATTTAGTCCATTTATTAGAATGTGCTTCAAGAAGTATGTTGTTCAAAGTTTGTCTTTAAAGGTCGTACAAAAAGTATGTTCCCCGACGTAAAAGATTGTACTGTTCAATTTTTAAATAAAACTTTAATCAAACCGGTTGCGGATAATTCACTAAATCCCCGTAGCTCCTCGAAGCTGACCGAACTTCGGATATTATCACGTCGGAATATAATGGCTTTCATCGATTCCGAGAATCCCACTCGAGGTTGTGCCAAAAATATCCTTCAATCTCATTTTAAGCTCGAGGCACACTGAAGAAGGCAAAAGTTGGCGAAGAAAAACATTTGCATCATAAACAACGGTCGTTGGACCAGTTTGGTGGGGAGAGGGGGTGGGTCTGTATGATCGGGCGTTGCTGAAAGGTTCGATATCCCCAAGTGCCGCTCGGACTGCACATTTCAGCTGGACGTTGGCGAACGATGAGATTTTCCAGGGTTGAACAAGATTTTCGAATATTCGATTGCGCCTGTATGTGTGAGCGCTTTTTCCTCCGGGATTCATTTGATCTTTGATGGTGCGGTGAAAAAGGGAGGAAAACTAAAAGCCGGCCAGAGCAGACAGATTAAGACCTGAGAGGCAGGGCAGTTGCCGCTAGGGACGTTCCGGAGAGCTCGGAAAACAGTTCAATATTTCCGCTGGCGATCGACTGTCATGGCTGGAAGCCGATTGAATACACAACGGATGGAGGAAATTGAATTTAACGAAAAAAGCTTCCACAAAATACACCATGTCGTGTTTTATTAGGTGGAACTAATACAAATGTTTGCATTTCGGGATCACGAATCCGAACAACGCCGGCCGGAGCACCCCGAGGCTTGCAGGCTTCTCACCACCGAGGCGGGTTGCTTTTCTTTTCAACGCAGCCGAACGGAATGACCCTTATTTTATTTCATGTTGCCATTTTCCTCACTGTAGAGGGGGGAAAAAACATATTCCAGCTCCGGAGGCTGCCCTAGTCCGTCCCTATTTTATGCCGTTTTCTTTGGTTGCCCTGGTGGGAAAATACGATGCCAGAAGCGAGGGTAGAAAGGGAAAACCTATTCCGTTTTCGAAAGCTACAGGTTGCCTGCTGTTTGAAATTGATCGACCAGGATATCGTCCCCCAAGGCAAGTGGAATCATTTGACACGCGCCTCCTGTGCTAAGGGTTTGTTTTGTTTTATTTTCACCCTAAGAAAATGCAGAGTTGGTTTCCAAGTTCTCAAAAAGGGAACAATGAATGCAAATGTATGTCGCAAAACAAGCGAAACTTATACGATGAGAATGATAAATAATTGATGTTCAGTTGTAAAACAGTGTATCGAAATTATATAATCGAACTGGAACGATAGCAGATTAAAAATGGTGATTGTGTTTTCTTTCGTCAATGGCATTTCCCAAATTCAACCTCATTAATCATATTTTGTCATTTACGGGTTTTGGTTAAAATGTCTGCTTTTGATTCCATCATAATTGATGAAGTTGCTAAACATTTGCTATTTTTTCGACAGTTAATGAATTGGTTTGAACCCGGCTTTCGACTTTCTAACACAGCACCAACCTTTCGAACGCCATCATTCTCAGTACTCGAACATATCCGTAACAGTGTTACCAGGGTAACAGCAAGGAGAGCGTGAAAACTAGATCGCATTTCGTGTGAGACATCACGAGAAAATTTTTTGGGGTCGTCACTTCACGTGCGCCTTTGCTAACCGATGGCATGCGACTGTTTGTTCCTATCGGACGATTTATCTTTACTAAACGCTCGCAAAACCTCGTGCGGAACATCCGTTCGGGAAATCGTCGGTTCCGTTAAGCGGAAAAGCAGTTCGGGGATTCATTTTTGGTGAACTGATGAACAGCATCTTTGCGCTTGCGTGCGTTAACGGATCATGACGATGCAGTTGGAGGTGACATCTGGCAGCAAATGCTAGGAACTACGACTTCATTCATCATTTCATAAGGATTCCCTCATGCTCCTTTCATAAGGATGCCCTCATGGACTAGCAGAGAGGGGAATACGACTGTTTCTACCGACAAATATAAATAATACCAACCGCTCCTTCACATACAAATAATACCAACACATAACTTCACATGATGCTGCTGACTTCCTGCCGTGGACGTTGGATGACGGATGCAATCCAGCGACGGGGAAGGGAAAGAACTTCAAAAGAAGTCCCAAGGTAGTTGGTGTCAGAGGTGAAAAATAGCTCGTTTATATTGATTTATTGCCGAGCAGCTTCACCCTCAACTCCTTCGTTCCGTCCATATTGCTTTCGGAAGTGATTTTTAGTGACCCATTTTTCCCGCGGGCTACACATTGAGAAAAGCGATTGAGTTTTTCTCTTTCCTTTGCGCCGGATCATTGTACTGCAGATGATGAACGTTTAAACAAACATTGCCGAATTATAAACAGTAGGCTTTTGAGTAAAAGAAGAAAACCAGATCCAGTCTAAAGTTTCCTAGCAACTTACAGCAACCAACCTAAGAAGGCGGGGTAAATGTTCAGTTGTCACTTCATTCTGAACAACGCAACAGAAGCAATCGAATCAATTGGCATCATAACATCTTAGAAATTTTTGTTTCTAGCTCGATTGGGCTTTATTCCGAGAATATCTGCGGCGATAGTGAGTATACAATTATCATCTTCTTTTGCATTTTTGGAACACAATTAAATCTACTACAGTATGTTTTTCTTTCCAGACCGAGGATGGGCCGAACGTCAAAAACCAAGTCCGGTGCAAAAAAACGAGTCCCTTATAAAAACAAAGGCCAATCGCCTTCCAATGAGGAAGAAACAACGTTGGATTCAACAATTACTATTGATAACACTCAAAACTCAAATGCAGACGTTATTGGGAATGGGGCTAACGACGAGGACTTGCAAAACGAATCTACTCCAAAGCCTCCCGTATTGCATCCGTACCCATTGTTCCAACGTTTTGCTAAGAGAAAATGGTCTCAAGAAGTGGTAAGAAACTTGAAAATGAAATAGTGTACATTAATACGCATCTAATGCCATTAATTTTTGTAGTTAAACGATAAGGAAGAGTTGTTGTTGTGTCACGTAAAACATTGGAAGGAAGTACGCCGCAAGTGGGTTTGTTTTAGGAACGTGTACTTGCAACGGTACGAATCAAAATTCTTTTTATTAGATTGTTTGATGACGAAAGATGAAGAAACGGATGCTGTACAGTATTTAGATGAGTACAAAGAAATAATTAAATAGAATTAAATGTGAAAACCGTTGATAATCATTTGAAATTTTAATCGAGGATGCAAATAACATCCTACAAATTAAATAAACATAAATGTTACTAGGCTTAAAACAAAAATTTTCTGGGTGACACATTACAAGACAATTTCTTGTGTTAATATGCAGTATACCGGTACTAACAGTATACCGGTGTTAGTTTGTGGTACATAAATTATGTCATTATTGATTGGTAAACGGTTGACCCTCATCTAGAGGTAACACTGTACAGCCGCTGATTAATGCACACTGCAATAAGTCACCATAGTTAGATGGAGTAATTTTGTTATAGTGCCCTAAGTTCACCAATTCGATTCCTGATGCCGCATCCGCGGAAACGCTTGCTACCGGTTGCTACGCTTCATCTGGCATGCATCAACCCGAGGAAGCATCTCCGTTACATATTTATGATGCCAAATGCACCAATTTTGACCCCAATACATTGTGCACGATGGTAACATTAGACTGGAGTAGCATGTTATCATTTCCTGATGGCAAAGAGATAGCGCAGCATGCACATACCATCCGATAACATAATGGTACATTAGCAGAAACCGTCATTAAAATGTCTGCCATCCCTCACATTGATTTTGGTACGAAGCACGAGGGTTAAGAGATGGCGCGGTTGTTGGTTGGATGGGAGGAGCGATTTCAAAGCCTGCTCAGCCAGGAAGGTTCAACGGATTCTGTTACGATATCGATTATGACTCGCGTGATCGCTGCCAAGGGAGTGGTATACGTAGTAGGATAAATGTGCGTTAAAATTTGAACCCCATTCAGGGATGCTATTACTATCACCTTTCTAATGATGTCGTACGGTGTCATCAACACGTTTCCGATAAATCCGTTCCCTTCAACCATCCTCACTAGTTTTATATCATAAACATTTCAGTCAGTTTTGGTTAGAGTTTCCGCCAATGGGTCAGCAAAGTAAAACACTAGAAACACTGGTAAGAAATAAATTCTCTTTGTTATAGCTTTTTCAAAAAAAAAAAAGGAACGATATTGGTGTACAAAGAGAAACTTTTCTTTTCTTCCCAGTATTGTCCTTATAAGTTACTTGAGCCTTTCGGTTGCGCTAAGAAGTTTTCTGCCCTTTACTTATTACTGGGCCCTTTGCACGAATGAATGGAGTGGGAAGAGAACAGTTTGAATAAGGCTTCAGATGCCAGGAGGGGATTCTCGCAGCATGAAACAATCCCTTTTCCCGTCAATGAGGTTCCCGGTGACCGAAGCTGTAATTAACAGTTACGGTGTGCTTGCTTTTAATGGATCGTTTTTTGTGGCTTTTCGTGTCATTGAACCAGAACTTGTAAACCCTAACTTAAGCGGGATTAATGTCCAATCAAGGCTTGATTGCTGGAAGACAGTGAGCGTGTGCGGAATGTTCTGAGATGTTGGAACCCTATTCAAGCTACACTAGTTTGATTTTATATTAATTAAATGAAAAACCATAATATAACAATGATAATTATACATTAATATTAACAAATATATAGAAAAACTTTATGAAAAATTTTGTAACCTGACCAGTTCTACAACTAAACGCAATGGGAGAATAGACTCATAAACTTTTCTTGCCATTTTATTTTGTTTTGATTCAATTTTACTAGTTTCTTCGATTAATGAATGTCATTTCCAATGTAAATTATGATATTTCTCGCAAATTTATGCCATCATTACGACGCTATTTGAACAAATTTGATACCATGAACGATTGCATTTGTTTGTTCGCATCAGAGCGAATGTGCCCGTATGTGTTTTTGTATGCCACAAAAAGTCAACGAAGGTCCTGCACGTTTTGTTGTTCCTCCATGATGTTTCGTATTTTTCTGTAGCCTGATGTAGTGTAAAAACAACTTTCTCTACGGCAAGCATACGGATGAAAACCCATACGAGATCGAGCAACAGCTGCGATTCGTAGTAACATCTAGAATGGCGGAACACGAAAGGTACAAAAAGTAATCCTAGTAAACGATGTTGTGAAAAATTGTGTCCATTTTCGTTCCACCGGGAAAGGGCCGGTACGCCGGTGGAGCATTTTTCCGTCGGCCTTGTCCACCCGAGTGGACACCAATCCCCGTGAGTGTGTCGTAAATATAAACTAATCCAGGCCCTCTTTTCAACAGGAAGTAACCACGGTTGAGTTAGAGGGCGAAGAGATTTTGCAGCAGTTTGGGGTTAACGAATGCCGGTTGGGGATGGAAGAGTGATGCTGCCTGCAGCTGTTGTGGCCAACTAACGCCGCTGCAGCGATGTGCTCGGTCTGTCGGTCAAAACTATTCCCGCGACTTCCTGCGTCACACTCGCTGACCCCACCGGGTCCGTGCCAGCAGAAAGCATTTAGCAGGAATGCAGTGGAATCCGGGCCGAGGTTTGCAAAACTAACTGCATAATTGCAAAAGTATGTCCTAATGCCGGTACACTCGTCGTCGACGGTTTGGCTGAGTGGGAGCGGCGGTGGGTTGCGATCTTTCTTTCCGACACCATACCGGACCCTTCGCCCGGCGAGAATTGTTGCTGCCGCCTCCGGGAGGGCAAGAGTTTACCGGACCGGAAGTTGGCTTTGATACGGGTTTGAAGTTTATCAGCACGTATCCGGTGGCCGGTTCCGCCGGTAACCCACCGCACTGACTGCTTCTGGTCGAACTGGATCTAGGATTGCCTCGTGGTGCGCTTTAGCAGTTTCCCCGTCCCGTTGCCTGATAACGCCTTCGCTTCCCTACCCCATCAGAAGTGTTTGAGCCCTTGTGACAACTTCAATTTAATCAACATCCATTTTCCGAAATGAATTTAAGCTCGTTTCCTGTGTTCGTCGCTTCGTTGCTTGGGGATAAACACTGCTGTGTAGTGCGGGGAGAGAGAGTTGGAGCAAGTGGATGCCACCGAAAGCTTCGTCCTTTTAGTGAAACCAACCGACACTCCCATCTTAACCGCCCAAGAGGAAGAGCTCCGAGGCGGGGAGTTGCGAAAGTCAGTCTCTCGACAAATTAATACAATTTCGATGCAATCCTGTCAATTGCTAGAGGTAGGGTTTCCCGGGTGGAGCACCTGTGGTGGGGGGAGGAATAAGGGTCGAAAAGTTGTTGCTGACTCGGTATCGTACTTATCTCTGCCTTTCTTTCCCGAGCGTTTGGAGAACTATTTTTCACCAGCATGCTGGGTGGGAAGAATTCACTCGTGGAAAGTGTTGCAATGTGGACTGCACCCCTCGAACGAGACGGAGTTCTCCAAAAGTTTTCCCACCCTCAAGGTCTTCAGCCTTCTCTTTTTTATTATCGTAGCTTCTCGACAGCGAGAAAAGACATCTTCATCAGCGGCCCTCGTTAAAAGGTTAGGATTATGTAAAACTATTTATTTCTCGCTCCTGAATCACGCCGCTTGCGGATCGGTGGAAAAGTTAAAATTATCTCACGAACTTACGTCGAAAGAATGAGATTATCTGGGGGTGGAGAAGAAAAACCTGTGGCCAGCTGCAAGAAGAAAACGTGCCGTCCCTCATGGACAGCTGAACGCGGCGATGTTTCCCGGATGTTTTCTTCTCGGGCTATACTTTACTTCAATCTCACGATTTATGCGCCTCACTATCGAGAGTGGGAAAGGGCGGAATCTTTCTGGTCCACCCCGACGGTTTTCCTTACCCCCGTGCTCTCCGATGCCCTGAGACGGCAAGCGACGTGGTCAGAAAGTTTCACGAACGATGCTGACAAATTCTTCCGGCCGAGTGCTCCAGGATATTAATAGCGTCTGCAACCACAGGCGAGTGTCGCGAAAGCGGACAAAAGTCATTGTGATTAAACTTTGGCACCGAGAAGCGGTTCGTCCAAGCAGCAGTGGAAGGTCAGCTGCGAGGGTAGCACGTTGCTGTACATTAAACTTCCGGATTATAATGACTTCAAACCACAGTGCGTCGCTTCTGGCGGCAAGAGTTTACCGAGCGTCTTCGTCGCTTGGCGGAAGATGCGCAAAAAAAAAACGAATCCAAAAAAAGATATAATACAAGACAACCAATATCTTCCGACGAGCGAACGAAGTCGCGTGGGAAAAAAAGTGAACACTTTAGAATGGGCTGCAAGTTTGCTCGCTCTAAAATCTGACCTGGTCGGTGCAGTTTTACAATTGTTCCCGGCCTCCGGGAAGGGGACATCGTTCACGGGTCGCAGGACCGTGTCCGGGCTAGGTTGGGTCGGGGTAAGCTGAAATAAAAATCCCATCACCCGGATGGATCTAGGCTGATACTTCGTTCAAGTGTAGAAAGTTTATCTTACCATTGCAGGTCAGTTGGGCGCAACACAATTATGCAAAGCTTAAGTGAAATACTATTTTCTCTCAAGCTTTGTGAAAAGTTATTTTGCGTGATTTTTCTCCAGCGAGTTGTTGAAGTGAATATTTTTCTTTCATTTTTTTATTAAGTATAGAATACTTTGAATTGTACCAATTCAATTTAAGAGTGCTGAGAAGAACTGCATCACGCAATAATAGAATTATTATAAATTTAAATTTATTCTAAGCATCTAGAAAAATAATGCCCATTTAAATTTCCTGGCTTAGCGACTTTTCAATTGAGAAAAGGCCTTTGGGTGACTCATGGTGAGCCTCGCAAAGTGTGTAAAACTTTGCAAACATATTCCGTATCGAGACTCCACAGCTTTGCATACATTTCCTCCCACGCGGGAAAAGCCAGCTCCTACGTCATCCCCACCCAGCAGGATTCGCGCTCGAGCGTGCGACCAAAAGTTCGACGGCCGAAAAATCCATAACCTGTTCTTTAATTGGAAATTTTCGTACCGAAACACACACACAAACAGCGCGCGTGGCCCCGGCACTTTCACCAGCATCCGGCGTCGGAATCAGCGGGATTAGTAATTTATACGCAGCTGAGACCGATAAATAAAATTTCCAATTAACAGCAGCCCAATCCCGGGGTGGGGGGAGGGAGTGCGGGTGTTGCCGGATCGTCCTGATGTTCGACGTTCGACGGTTGTTTGCTGGCGTGGGAAGGGTATCATACGCCGGTGTCGGTCTCGGTTAACAAAACAGCAGGATCAAGGTGGGAGTCCCGCCCCAAACGACATCATAAACAACGTCCGGCGGTGCGTCGTCCCCAATTCAGGGGCGTTTCTGTTTTATTTTTTCTCCCGAGCCGGAAAATTGTCGCAAAACGTTTTTCCAACTAATTTATGCTGCACAAATTTATAGTCATTTCGTTACCGCCGCTCGAGTGGAGCCAAGAATGTCTACAATTTATACTTGTCGCCGCGATTCCCATTTTCCCAGTGGCCTCTAGTCTTAAGCGCACTGGGAAGTTGGCGGAGGTCAGATCTCTCAATTTATTTGCGGTGGTAGGACCCGGCGGGTAGATAAACGATGGTCATGGATTGGAGGATGCTGTTATTTTTCCGGCGCTTCGGTGGAATTAGGGAGCATAAGAAAATACGCACATTGACTCAGTTGCTGCGTGCTGCGGATATAGAAGTTTCCCCGGTCCGACGTGCTGCTGTTGTTGAATTTATTGTTCTTATGATACTGTACACAATTTTTTTTGCCCCATCTCCCAATCACTTACTCCACGTGGCCACGCCGAGCGTTCCGAGAAATTGGAAGGGAACAACTTTTTTTTACGACCACTTTATGAAGCAATCGCAAGGCACAATTGAATGACGGCGCTGCGGATCGCTTGGCGTGTCCGGGGCGATTTAATCGCGTCTGCAAAAAAGAAAACTTTGCCTATCAATTTCGAAAGCAAGATAGCCGGCGGGCGGGGGTGGGTGGCGGAGCGTCGAGTGCGTGGGAATCGTTTTGATGGAATGTGAAATTGATTTCGAACGAGAGAGCTGTCCGCAGTTGTCATTCTGCCTTTGTGCAGTTGGCGGCGTTTGGATGGCTCATGGCCACTAATGAGCTGGTGGGTGAGTCAATTATGTCCTAACAGTGTTGCAATATGTTGTTTCGTTTTTGTTTTTGTGCTGTTTTCTTCTCTCTTTTTGGTTCCCGAATCATCTGTTGGGCGTTTACAGAAACAACTTGGCCCTTTTGCACCCGAGCGGGGAGCTTTCTCGTAGGAAGTGTGAAACAAATGAAGAAATTATTTTTAAAACAACCAACACGCAGTGAGGGGAAAAATAATTCAACTGAATTCAGGTTCAGACAAAATTTTGAGCACGCTTTCCGGTTTGCGGCTATATCGTGCAGCTTATAATTCCGTTTATTGTGGAGTAAACATTTACAGGAAAACAATGAAGCTCTTTTGAATGTGCCACGTTTTCCAGTGGAACTGTTTTTCTTTACGTTTTCAAACATTTCATCACTGTTCCGCATAAGTGATTAAAAGAGATTTATTAACAAACGTTCAAAAACAAGTTCCGGCAAAATGGTTCCACTTGAATATCCTTACAAGTTTGTCCGACAAGCAAATGTGACTCATTGACATCCACACGAATCATAAGCTAGAACATTAATGGCTGTTTGTAAAACCTTCCCGAATACCTTTTAAAGCCCTGTCAAAAACAACGTCCTACGCTTTTTAAGCGTACAGTACCCATGTGGTAATTTTCCGGAAAGCTTTGGGTTTCGCGTCCCGAGGGATTTTTCCCAACGCAAAAAGTATGTAAACGGTATTATCACTTTCGCTCGTGACATTTCTAATAATGTCACCATTAAATTGGCCATTCAGTCGCCCAAAATGGAGGCTCCAATAGCGACGGGAGTCCGCTCACTTCTGGAACTCCCGGAGGACAGCCTGGAACAACGTTATGGTTCCATTCGATAATGGCGCT
This sequence comes from Anopheles coustani, assembly GCF_943734705.1. Lineage (NCBI taxonomy): Eukaryota > Metazoa > Arthropoda > Insecta > Diptera > Culicidae > Anopheles > Anopheles coustani. Next base: position 90,363,960 of record NC_071289.1, read on the forward strand.
TAAAGTCACTCCACCTTCAAAATGGGATTTAATGTGCTCGTGTCTGGAGTGTTTAATTTTGTTTAATTAAATTTCACTCTATTTGTACTCATTTTAAACGAATTTACCAAACCCTCGCCCTTACGAGTTCCTAGGGTGTCCATGGGTTGATTGGTTGGGTGAAAATAAAAATGCCTGTAGAATAAACAACAGTAGGCTTCGAAACAAATTAACCCCAGTCATTTTAAACAATGCAGCAAAAGCGTGCCCGGTGACACGTTTACCGCTTGATGTGTTTTTTTTTATATATCTCGTTTCTTTTTGAATAAATTGATGTATGTAATGCATAATTATATTGCGACGGGATTTCATCCAATTAATTAGTAATAAATCATGGCATATTTTATATAATTTATCACATCTTGTAATTTATCTCTTTCATTGATGACAGGTTAAGTTTACCACTCCGATAATCTGGACGTCGATCTATGTTGGTTCTCTATTGACTTCTTTCTTTTTGCTGAATGTCTAACGCACCATAAACACATTACGACTTAAGTTGAAGTTACGAACACGCAACGGCAATATTTTGTTTACACAAATTAAACTGTGTTCCATGAACTTTAGCAGAGAATACTGTGAAGTGAAAAATAGAAGAGCCAGTAGAGGGATAAAACTTTCGGCAAGGGCGCTAAAAAACTTTCACTCGAAAGTGATAGAAAAATCGACGGCAGAAACTGATTTCTTCATTAAAATAGATTGAAATGAAACGCATGGAGTCAGAAGCCCTGGGATTGCGTGTGACACGACCAAAAAAATGCTTCTAATGGAGTTTATTAGGGTCCTTAGACAGTCTTATGCTCCCTCCAGCGTTCACTCGTTTTTAATGGCGGCAATGGAAAGAAAGTTTTTCACCGGTTTGATCGATACGATACGCTTTTGCTACGCTTTGCATCAACTGACACCTGGTAAAAAGATGAGTCAAACTGGTGGCGAAAGCCAATGGGGCGCGATGGGGTTTAAATAATAACCCAAAGAAGAACCAACGGTGAAGGTGTAAGGTGAATCGAGCCAACTTGCAGGAAGTCGGTACGTTTTTCCAACGGAACGGCGAACGGTTGATGGAAGCTAATTAACATTTCAAGCTGTCACCCGGCTTTGGCGTTTCGTACCGCCTGTCGAGGTCCATCGTTGGTTCGCGAATATTGTAAAGGTGAAAGATGTTACTAGCATGGGTTTTTACTCCAAAGGGGATAAGCGTTTGCAATTTAGGATGAAAATGTGTTACTTTTACCGAGCGAAAATGAAAAATCACGTATCTTAAATATTCAATATTCATAAACTTTTCATGGTTCACAATATTTTTTCTTATTTAAAATGAATAAAAACATAAGTACTGGCATAGCAAAAAACAAATGCATTGGACTGCATAACTTATGAGTTACTTCGTAACAAGCACTTAAGCATTGTTCCTTCTTCAACTGTTCCACTCCTTACGTTATCCGGTGTTGATTGTGTAACGATTTCCTCGATGGCTTCCCTCCGTTTTGCAGAAGTGAAGTTTACAAAATTGTCGCCGAAATTGCCACGCCGGTGCTAGTTACATTAACCACAATTACTGCGAAATGTCAAACTCCGGCGGCGAAACAAAAGGCAAGCAGCCAACCGGGCAAACACATGTTAAGCGCCTCGTCGATGTTGTCGCGAAGGATGCTGCCGGAAATTGACATGGCCATTCCTGTTCCTGTCTTCATACCAACTTTTTGTATCGCGCTTTCGCTCTTTCTCTCTCTCTCTCTCTTTATGTTCCTTTCCAACTTCCCGGTTTTAATGGTGCAGTGTAAAAATGTCAAATAAAATTCTTAATTCGTGTAATAATATTCATGAGCCACGCTTCACGCTCGCGTGTACGCCAGTTGGTGGTTGTATTTGTTTGAGGCTCGGCGTTGGATGGGGTTGGAGTTTAATGTCCTCTATGTTGCTTACGATATTTTCGCCGGAAAAATGGTGTCGCTTTACGGGTTTTCACTGATCCTTAAAGCCGCCCCAATGTCGGCAGAGCAGGCACGCTCTGGCGTGAAGTGAGTGCAGCGTACTCGAAAATATAGCGCAGACAAGTTTTACGACTTTTCGCTCACCGTTTCATGGTCGGTTCCGGTGAATGTGAAAGGAAAACACACATGTTTAAACCCGCGATAAATTCAATTCAACAGTCTCGGAATACTGTTGGGTAAAGTAACTTGCTTGAACCACATGGACCGAAGAGGCTCCATTCACGAAAGCTTCGTTTGATAAGAAGCACAAGGCTGAGTCTGTGTGTGAGGAATTTTTCATCGTTCATGGTATGAGAATGCCAAAATTTTGTTCTTAATAAGAATCGAAAGGGAGTGCTTAAAATTGTATGAAGTTAATTTAAATAACAATACATACTTATCAGCAGAGTTATATTAGTTTATTACTCCGCAGCATTTCGAACTGACTTTGTCAAAACACACAAAACAACACCGTCGGAAGAAACTCCACAATACGGATCGTATTTCAAACCCAACTTAAATCAATTCTCGCAGTGTCGCAAATGTTCGTGCTTGGCAAACCCAAATGCGATCCACGTTCATCCTGATATGTACCTGATCAGCACCCGGCCGTGACCTTTCGTAGGCTACTTCCGACCTTCCACGCTCATTTCAGCGATGATACGACAGTTCCCACCGAGGCGCTTTTCCGGGGGGCCTTCGCTGTCTGGGGCGTTTTCCATTTTTTTTTCGCAACACTGTTGTGTCTGGTCGTATCATTAGTCATTCGGATTGGCATTTAGTAGAGCTCGGTGAGTTGTGTTTGTGTTGTGTGCCCAAGAAGGACCAAAATATTCCGCACGCGTAGGGCTCGGGGAGGGAGTTTTCCACCTCCGGGCGGTATTTCTGGCAGGTCAAATTGCAAGCAAATGACTTGGAATAAAATGACGGTATCGTGCGCGCTGCAAAAGGTTAGTTATTAGCTATGACAGTTTTCTTTTCTTGCCCACATTTTCACAGTGAATGGCTAAGATTGTTGGAGCGTCGCGTCGCATTCAAATTAGGTTCATATTTCCCGAGCTTTTCTTTTTAACAGGAATTGTTTGACAATTCGAAACCTTACGGCAATTTTGAAATTCAGTGAATGGTTCATTAGAGAATAAAACCCGGAATCCTGCTGAGAAGCGTTTTAAGCGGATGGTCTGATTTTCCACCACTGCTTTAAAAGCATGTCGAACAACGGTTGTCACCATATCGCCGGCTTTTCCATCGTTATCGCTCTCCAGTGCTGCATTTCTGGGGTGGACAGTGAATGAAAATAATCGTGAAACTTTATATTGTCATAAAGGAAAATTGAATTTCTCCAATTGCACTCCAGGGAAGTGTCGCCGGTGGGAAATTTTCCATGGGGTGGTGGCTTTGGTTACATGCCCCGTACTGCCCTGGCCCGGTTCAGGTGTCCCGGGAATGTGCAGGAGTTGTTGCAAACCGAGCGGGTAATACCAACTTGAGGCGCCCAGCGCCAGCTCAATGGTAATTTGATGGGTGATTGTGGATTTTCTCTTCTCGTGTGCCGATCGCGTACTACTCCCATTTCGCATTTGATGTTGCCGTCCGTCAGGCTCTGGGCATCTTCAGGACATCACACGATTTTATCGTTCAGCTTGCTCGTCGCTATCGGTGCTACACATTCTCTTTTGATAATATTCCTTTTGAACCACATTCTTATGATGTTGCCTGCGATGAGCTGCCGTTGTGCCTGGGCGTCGCTGTCAATTGATTTCTCATAAAGACGCAATCAATTTTATTGCGCATACGTCGGAGTTGCCACTGGGAAAACGGTGTGTGCGCCACTGGGTTGCAATGCTTTTCATGCGGTTTTGATTGGATGCGAGATGCAAAATTTTATCATCGACGGGGGACGAGGAAATCATTTGCCTCCACAGCATCTGGCAAGGCAGTTCCAGCAATCGTCGTTGCCATCGACTTCATATGAGCCGATCGATTTATGTCGATGTGGGTTCGGTCTGGCCAAGGGGAGTAAGTGGTCGATAAATAGAAATTATTACTTCAATTTGCATATCAACTCCACACAAACCGCTGCTGAATCTAGACTGGCTGGAATATGGTGTAAACACGGATTGCAAATTGACTCTAAAAGCATTCATTTGGATCGCTTCAACTCGCAGAGTTCACTGGCACCGGGTTTGGTCTTGTTTTGGCTCACTTGTGCTGAGGTTTTTCCTAGTTTCAGGTCATTGATAGATTTTGATTCGAAATTAAGGTAAATTATTCCGTTTTAATATGATACCAACGCGTTTGAGGCTCAAGATTACACATTTCTTCTGCGATGAATCTGTTAAGTTTGCATAAAATGATGTATGAAATGAACTGATGTGTCAATCAGAGAGACACCTTCGTAAGCTAGTTATTCCAAAGTCTAGGTCACCTTTTTCGCAACCACATCCAAAACCACCGAAAAATTGGACACACAAAAGTCTGCGTACTATTTTTTCTGTCAGTAAAACACGCAGTTTCAACACGCCGCTTATCCCTTTTTGATTGATAAGGCTCGTTTGTTCATTCTTTTAAAAAATCTACTCACGCTGCCCTCGCATCGAACAAAGGCCACTAATTGAATGGAAGATAATTTAGATCCAATTAAATTGACCCTTTTACAACCCACGGTTGGAAGATGGATCCCATTTAATTTTTGATCCCAGAAAATCCCGCCACCATCCGATCCGGCTCGGGTACCGGGGGTGTGGTGTGGATCTACCGAGGGTGAAAATGTTGGCGGCAAAAGGTTGTTTGCAGCATATTTCTCTTATTGTTACACTCCACTCCGGAAAAAGGGATGATTTTTATTGGGATCGAATGAAGGCATAGGAAGTGTGTGTATGTGTGTGCGAAAGGGATTCCCAACCTCCAACCAGCATATCTCTGATTTTAATTGAGTTGTTGCGTGTAGCAAAGCGTTTATTTCCTCGAACCCGTAAATGCGTGAAACAACTTCGACAGATCGTTTGAAAGGCGATTTTTCCAAATGGTGGCTCGTGTTACATCATTAGAAACATCAGTTCGCATCAAAGTGTGCCGTTGGGAAAACCTAAGCTTGGTAGGCCATGTAAAAAGCAGCAAATGATGGGACGTTTAATCTGTTCAACCATATTTTACAAAATCGACAAAAATTTTCCCGTCATCAGAAAATGTTGTGGCTCGACAAAAATGCGTAGATAAAACGTAGGTGTTCGGAAAAAATATATATGCAATGCAATTCCCATTACAGAATTATTCGAGTGGAAAATCGTTTCAGTTCTCGGTTTCATTTCGGATACAGCTTTGTGCATGTGTAGTGGAAAACTGCAGATGACAAGACACAAGCAGAACCCCTCAACAGTTCCAGGCGCCAATTGCAAGATGAAATGCTGAGAAGTACTTTTTTTTACATTCCCATTGCGCCTTTCCCTTACGTTTGTGCGCCAACATTTCGCCAATGTGCAGAAAATGTACTAATCCTACCAAACGACGGAAACGTGCGCAAATTCCCAATTAAGTGAGTTCGAATTTTCCCTGCAAGCTTTTGTGTGGTTTCAGCGGCACCGAATGGTGGTGAAAGTTTTATCATTCGTAAACTTTTCGTTAGTTTAGTTAAAATTCGGTTCTTTGGTCATTGTGACTTTCGTTTAGTTGGTAGATTTTTAGAGTTTCCGTTTTTTCTCGCACACTTCACACCCATCTTCACAGCCAAGCCAAACAAGTGCAGCGCGGATTTTTCAACTTGCGGGCAGAGAGTTTTTCCTTTCCTTTTTCGACCGAACAAAAGGCCACCATTCCCGGAATTTGGCAATGGCGGATGTGCAATTCCATGTTAAATTGCTGAAAACTCATCGTACGGGAGGCGGGTGGTGGAAAATGGGCTTCTGAGAAGCGTAAAAGGCAGAGTTCAATTAAAGGAAGGGAAAGTTTTATTTGAATTGCGGTGATGAATACCGAGTAGCGTGTGGAATGGCGTTTTATGAAACTGTTTTGAAATTAAACCGATGGATGCAGAATGACATAAATGAGTGTTTTTACATTTATTGAGCGGAATTTCGAGAAATAATTCCAGTAGACGATACGGTCTCGTTTACATAATAAGTACTGTTGACATCCAGGATAGTATAATTGTTTAATGATTGTGAATAGTTGTGAAATGGATTTGTTTGTTTACTATTTATATATAATGGAATGCTGTTGATTTTTTATGTCTGATAGACTCTATGTGAATCGCTGTTTTTGGTTCCTCTTACAAAACATACAGAAACAATCAAACGTCAATTTTACAATCTCTTGTTTAGTTGCGTGAGCTAAAATCTTTGTATTCAGTTTTCGTGCGATCCATAAATTTCTTCCGAATGGCTTGGAATCACTGTACGAAGGTCGTAAATCTATTCCCTACGCGAGCTGTTACTAACGACAACAAGTTGCCTCAGCGTACAGATATCGATCGCTGGAACTTGTATGGCTAATTCATGGTTTAACAGTTCGTCGTTTGCTTAAAGTTCACAACAATTTTATAAGGGGTTTTACGGCCAAACAGTGCAATCTTTCCTCTCTGAAGGATGTGTTTGTATGAAGCGAATTGATGAGCCATATGTTTTTCAAACATATTCTCGCAATGATTCACAGCAGTTGAAAGATCAATATGTTTGAAATTATGTTTTACATGTTGTATTTGGATATTTTTCTTGTGTGTTCTAATCTTTGTTAGAACCTTTGTTTGCTTAGTGGCTCATTTTTTCGAATATTTATCATAGCGTTACAAACGAAGTCATAATTTTTTAGCAAACTAAAAATCCAATACATCTACATTACTGGGTTTGGAGTGCAAAGGCTGATAGTAGTTTTTGTATCTTTTGGTCCCTCCTTAAAGATAGTAAATGGCTAACAGATGGTCAGGATTTGCCGGAATATGAAAAGTTGCACAACGCAATTTTATTTATCTCTTTTCTTCCGTGGCACTGTCTTAGCTTATTTTCGGAGTGGCAAAATATAAATTTCTCCCATCTCCGAAAGCGAGCTTGTTGCACGGTGGGTAAAAAGGGTTCCCGACCGAAAATGAACCTACTCGGAATCAACCCTCAGCAGAAAGCAAAATGAAAGTAAAAATAAACAGAAAGACATCATAAATTATGCACAAGGTGTGCTTTATGTTCATTACATTTGTATTATTCTATTCCTCGGGCTTGCTGCCCTTTCCGTGGCGGCTCGTTTTTCCTCCCAAACCAACCGTTGACCTTCGATCGTTTACTAAAATAAACCAACGTTGACCAGCACCTGCCCCGGTCGCATCTTTCCCATCGCCTCCACCGGCATGCTCGAGCTCAATGAAGGCGGAGATGGATCGTGAAAATCCATTACGACGAATGGTCCGTTTGTCGTGACCTATTTCAAATGGCACTTTCCCGCTGGAAAAGGGAACCGAGCCGGGGGTGAAGGGTCGGCGTGAAAATATGGCTTTACTTTTGACTCCCCTCACCCTCCCTCAGCCTCCGGAAGAAGTCGTACCGTACAACTCCCCCAAAACCCCACCGTTATCCTACCGTGTTTTGTTTTTGAAAGGGCAGGTAATTTTTACGACCCACGGAAGATTAGATTCGATTTTTAAAGTTTTATTTTTTCAAAGATGTGATTTATGGCACAAAAGGGTGGACAATGGGTATCCGGTACGGCGTCCCCTCCCCTAAGTATGACAAATTGTGTCCCATCGGGCTGCTTTGGAGTTGAAACGAGCGGAAAAATATAAACATCTTTCCTTCAGCGCCCAGATTAGAGTCATTTGGCCGGGGTTGTTAAACGGTTTACGACATCTTTTGACGCCTTGCTCCAAATGCTACCGGAAATAGGATCCGGTACAGGGTCGTGCCAATAAACTTGGGTAATTTCTATGGCACCTGTGGCACCCAAGATTTTTTTAAGAGCCAAATGTTTGGAAATCGGTCTTTTTTGAACTCCATTTCAACTGTTTGTTGCTAAATGTTTAGGTTTTGCTTTTTGTACTATTTCTATTCAATTGAACATTTCCTTCTCACATTCCAAGTGCACTGCATTTCCTCGCCATCCATCGGGGGAATCAACCATCAGAGGCGCAAAATTCAATTTGCGGTAAATTACCGGCATAGAAAATAAATTTGCCATATTTATTGCCGGACGCAGGACATCAGCGACCAAATCATGGCATCCTATCACGGATCGGCAAATTCCGCCCGGTACGACGCTAATCTGCTAAATCTTGCCACACGCACTGTGTCGGCTGACAGATGTTCGCGTGCAACGTGCCAGCTCGACCCCAAATGCGAAAGCTCCAACCCGCGCCGGAACCTGATCCGGCGTACACGTCCCGGGACGTGCATTCTCGGGAACATTGGGAACGGGAAGAAGAACGACGGCTTCGAACGCTACATTAGCGCACGTGAGCGTGGTTGTTTTTCCGGCGGGGGGTGGATTTCATTGCCGGTAAATTCAAATCAAGAACGTGTCGCGTCGCAATGCTGGAACCACGGAAGGCCACGGAAGGCCACGTCGGGACGAACAGGACTCCATCGGAAACCGTTGCCATCGTGGCGTCCGTGCGCATGGTTTACGATTGTCATCAGCGGTTGCGATCGTCGTCTTGAATTTGATTTTCTGTGATCGTCGTCGCCAACCCGGGCCTTGTGCCCGTGGCAGGACATAAACGCATACGCACGCATCGAAAGCGCGAGTCTCGTAAAACATGCCCTCGAGATGCGACGCGAATATATGTGATGTTTTTGCGAGATGATCAAAGTAACCCCTGCCATCGGAGGAGCCTTGTGCTTTTCCTTTGCGCTTTCACTCGCTCTCACTTACGCTCAGCTTCGCTCGGATCCTTTCACACAACTACCCCCGAAACGTCTTGATTGAGAGCACGCACATGAGTGGAATATTTTATGAACTCATAATCATAAATGATGTGCCTTTGTTTGAATATAAATTTCGCATTATTCACTTGATTAAACGAAAAGACTTCTGAAAGGAGCCGGTTGAGGGATCGTTGGAGCTAGGGATGAGAGGGGAGGGCTTTTTCACCCTTGAGGAACGGTGGAAGATTTCGTTTTAAACAGCCCGGGTCGCACCGGGACCATTTGATCTTGGAACATTCAATTGAAGGACCTTGCCGCACGCTGGCGCGAATAAACAATGCAGGAGAAAAAGAAAGCTACCGGCATACGAAGGCCCCCAAGAGGGCGGGAGATAGCGGGTGATAAAACGAGATATAGCAAATTGAAAAAGAAGCTTACTCGTGGAAGAGTACACTCCTTTGAAGATGGATCTTAAGGTTGTTTTTCTCGTTTTCTCTCTCTCCAGGGCAGGAGCCCTCCGATACCCGTTTCCACGCAATTTGAAGTCGTTTCCGGGTACCGGCTAGATGAACGCTCGGGTCAAAGGGAATTAATGGGGACACGAGCAAACGCCCATTGTGGCAAACGGTGGAAAAGCGTGAAAAACATCGGCACGCGGTGGGTAAGGGTAGGGTAGCGAAAATAAACACTTTGCGCCAAATCATCATCCCTTTCGGCGTCATCTCGCGAGGGGTTAGTCGTTGTGTCCGCCAACTTTTCAGTAGCCGTGAAGCCGAACCCCGAGGACATTGGCCCACATTTCCGCCCTTCCGTCGCCTCACGCCGTGGAAAATTCATCCTCCACCCGGGAGACGATATAATTCAAAGATTTAAGATTTAATTTTAGATAGTGCTCACCTCGTGAAGCTCGCACTCGGGGTGCTTGCAGTCGAGTACATCCTGCTGCAGCAGCCTCCGCCCCCTTCCACACGCCCTTTTTCCCTTGCTTTTCCTTCCCCTTTGCCTAGCAGAAACTTGGTTCCACCATCAAGCGAGCGTGCGAAGGTGCAGAGAGATTGCTTAGAAAATTGCACATCAGCCAAGCAAGCGAGTCAAGTTTCCCCAGAGCTCCCACACCCGTGTTTGCCGTGTTTTCCTTTTGTCCTTCCACCCCCCCGGGGACACCGATAAAATGGCCATTTCCAATGACTCTTTCGTCCTTTTGAAGTGGCAATTCGAGACGACACAAAAAACGTGGGATGAGTTGCCCGTCGACTGAAGATGCATCGAGAATGGGTTGCAATGCATTTTAAAATGCACCCTACCCCGGCTAGTAAGGGCTGTGCATCGGCAGGTTGCCAATTGGGACAACCGGGTTTTTGTTTACTCTTTTGTTCTAGTTCTCAGTCATTTGACTTGAACGTTTGAATTTGGTGATTATCTAAGACTTTTAGACTTAAGCTATCGACATACACTTCTTCGAATCTTCGTTCAAAAAGGTGTGTGTTACGATGTGTGTGTGTGTGTGTGTAGTTTTGGTATGCTTGTGATATTTTAAACAAAGCAGTAAGCTTTATTCTGATTGTTATTGTTTGCTTGGTTTTGATGTAGTGTTAGTTCCGTTATTCAATCTATAAAATAAACAAATTGAAATTTTCTATCTTTTGGATTTAATGTTAGCGAATTTGTTGATTTTCTAACATGATACTTGTGATCATACCTGAAGGTATAAAGACATCGGAACGATTAGTGTAGAACGTTAATGAAAAGATAAAATATTCAATTACTTCTCATAACAATACGTTACCCTTGAATGAGCCCTTAGAATCCTTAATCCTGCATCGTCTTATTCTTGCTACCCGTTTTCCTCCGATAACTCTCCAAGGCCTGGATCATGTTTGTCCGATTGAATGTTAGCTCCTACTAAGAACCCTTAAATATAGATAATGCCAATTCCAGGTGCTCGAAGCCGTTCGGCCAACAGCAAGCCCCTTCACGATCATCTAGGACAACGTTCCTGTTCCTCGCCTCGATTCAAGACGGAGTCCATTCTTCAAACGAAACTCAATGGTGCGTTCCCACCCCCCTTCCGCCTGGTCAACCAACTCTTCCGGGGAAATGGCGTACGATTTAACGCCCTCCACCCAGTGCTTCTACCGATTATGTTTCAATACCGAAGCATCAGCTCCCCTCGGGTGAGCATTTGCTAAATGGTACTGAACGTGCAATAAAAATAACATTCGTTGCGAACTCCAGAGGTGTGTTTTTCTGGTGCTTCCCGATTTTTTTCTTCCTCGCATAATCCCCTAAAAGCCTTATACGAGATGTGTCTCCTCGGCACTGTGTGTGTGTGTGTCCGTTCGAGAAAGCTTGTCTAGACTGAAGACGGTGAGACAAAAAACTGTCAGAACCCGGTACGATAAATGTTCACCGGAAGTGGAACAGATTTCTTTCGCTTCCTTCGGCAAGCTTCGGATGAAATCTGGTCGATGTTCGATATGATGTTTCCATCCCGGACCGAAAGGGCTCTCGCTTCGCACCGGATTTTCCTTCCAACCCGATGACACAGTTTTCACCAAGCGATTCTTTCGTGCCGGCTCCGACGGTGGCTCGAGGCCAAAAGCTGGCCCGGTGGTGTGTTGGATAAACCGAGCAGGAAGGTACAGGAAACGAATAGAACCGGAATGGGTTTTTTCTTCTTGGTGAAAGGTGAGTATAGCACCAAACCTTCAGGGGAGGGGTTGCGCAAATGCTGCCCGGGAAATGGTGCACCACCAAATGACACGACGAAAAATAAAACCGAAACCGAAAGATGTTCTACATTTATTTAGATGAGCTTCCTTATGTTCGGTTTCATGTTCATCCCATTTGTATAATGTATGCTTGGTGGAAGTGTACATGCCGGCATCTTCGCACCGCCACTCGTGGGGTTCAATAAGGTGAAAGAACATACCGCCGGAAACAACTAAAATGCGCCATGAATACGCCGGAAAAGCACAATCGGATCAGCGTTCGCAGATGGGACCGGAGCATTTGTGGATTGTGACAAAAACTGAGGGGATGAAACTCAAATTCTGAAAGTGAAGGCAATGGCTAAACTTTCCTAGGCCTTTCCATTTCTCTTGTAAAGGAAGAGTAATGCATTTTCCGGAAAAAAGCTTCCGGAAGTGACATTGCTTCCCAATCCTTCCTAGCCGAAGGTTTGGTTTTACTTTGGTTTAAAATAAATAGTTACTTCTTTCCACCCGTAGAACTGTTTACGACCGAAATACAATTTTGCAAATTGAACAAACTATTGATTGCCCAAACCGTTTAACGTAATTGATGACTTCGAACACGGTGCTACGATGTGAGGACCCATCTGTCCATCATTGTAGCTCGTGTTTTCGTGCTTGCTGGAAAAGTGAAATTTTCTTCCGGGAATGAAACAAGGCCACCATCTTGACCAACTCACTTCTACGAGCGTGTTGTTTGCATTCAATTAAATCGTTTCCAAACGACCTGGTTGGCTGTTGAAATGAAATAATTTGATGCAAACAAACCTCGTGAATGGCCAACCGATGGTGATCGAAGATGAAAAGTTTGCTTGCGCAAAGGGCACGTTTTTGAATCAATTTTTATTAATAGTTAATTGGTTGAGCGTTTTCAATCGAAATTATTAATTTTACGATTGCCCCTCGGTTCATTACTTCTTATTAAAAACTCGTCATTCAATTTGCTCCATTCAATCCATGCCTTTAAGTTGTTTTTTTTTAAATAATTTTTGAATAAACAGTTTATCAAGTAACACGTGCTTTCGTTTGTTTTTAAAATGTTAATCAAATTGATTGGTTCGCCAATGAAATTCATCCATCAATGACGCGTCATGGTATCATTTGTTGAATTTGTTCATTTTATGTGTCGCTATCGAAGTTTCGGGCACTTTTAATAACCATCCACAACAGTTATAAATAAGGCGGCACCTACAAGAAAGCTAGTATTTTCATCCCAGCGGGAAACTCCACTCCGCAGGAGGCCAACTGCTTCCAATCAACAAGGACTCCCTCCAGCGTACGAACCATTGGGCGGGACGAGCTGTAGCTTTCCTAGGGCATTACACTCCTATTAGACAGCCTTGGAGGATAGGACCGCAACGCAACACCGAATGCACGGGGGAAATGCAGCGGAAAATGGGAGCCCCTTGGTAAACGGTTGTGGTATCGCTTCGAAACGTTATGCTAGTTCGTAAGTTCCCGAGGGAAAAGCCACCTCCCGGCTGGTGGAAAAAGCGTGACGCAAAAGGTCGATGCGTCGGGTACAAATTTACATTTTACGCTTCCGAGAGGCCCTACGAACGACGCGGAACACAAGGTACTTTTCACGCCACGGGAGACGCCCGCGCTATCCAGAGCAACCTGCGGTGGGTTTTCTTGTCTGTATGAAGTTTTATTTTCTCTCTCGTAACACGGAGAAGGTGTGTGGTTACTTCGTTTTGGCGTAAATTGTGTTCAATGGGAATTTCTTCCACATGGAATAGCCATACTGGTGGAAATGGTATCATCAGCTACTGGGCGCCTCCATCGAGAGACCCCACGCAGTGTCTTCTGCCACCAGGCTGTGCGATACGATCCGTATCCGACCATGTTTAGCGAGTTTATAGTAGTGTGGGACGGATAGAGAACCCTCAAGGTCCTTTTTCTTTTTTTTCCGGTTCAAATTCCTTCCTTCCTCGAAGTATCGTCGAATGTCGAACAAAGTAGGAAAAAGCGATTTTATATTAGCAATGCGAAGCAACAGCATAAGCGTAAAATAACTCCCCAGTTTGCCACCATCAGCTAGCGATGATATGGTGGAGAAACACCACATGACTGCAGCCGGCCACCCATGAACGATCGTGTGCTTTTTAACAGCTGGTGGCGAACCGTTGTTGCTGAAGACCTTTGCGGTAAACATCAGCTTCAGGTTGTTGCTGTCGACGTTCGGCCCATTGGCTGCGTTGCTAACTGGGCGTGTGGGCGAGTGTGTCTGCCAGCTCAGCTGGAAACTATTGGCATAAGCTAGTCTAAACTGTTTTACCAACGACGCGACGATTTTCCTTTCATTCGTTTTCCACATCCCTTAGTATGACGATTTAAAAAATCTTATTCATTCATGATTATTTTTTCAAAAAGAAAAAAAAACACCGCCGAATGGACCAGTTACATCCTCGAAAGAGGACGAGGATACGGCCAGTTGAGCCTCACCCGCAGAACCCGCCATACAACATTTCATGGATGCTTAATCTCAGATGACCATACACATCATAAATAATAAATATGAACTCGAGAGGTAAAGGACGATGTAGTGCAATATTTTGCGCGCCTGCTTGTGTTTGTGTGGCAACTGAAAAAAATCTATTCGCTTCTCGAGGTGAAAATGGAGGCTTTTCACTGGAGAACAACGTGGTTTTGCGTGGTAAAAAAAAACGGTTTGGAAACAAAAGGCAACAGCTTCATGTTGCTTCCATTAATGTACAGAAAAGGATAAACAATTCTTACTCCCCAACACAGCTTCAAGGACGAGCATACACTCGCACCTTCACCACGAAGTCGTGTGTGAGTTGCTTGTTTATTTTATGTTTCCTCTGTTCTTCACCCCGCAGCCTTCCCCTGGGGGTGTTTCTGTTCCCTGAATGGAGCAACATGAAAGAGAATTTTGATTGCATGTTCATGCAGTAGGCCACTACGTTATCTGAGGTTATGGTCGGTTTGCTTCTGTTCGGGCATTTCCCATCGAACGAACCTGCGGTTGCCTCGTCCTGAAAGTCAAAGAATTTAGTTAATAAAATCTCGTTAGATTTTTTTAAATAACACCACTTGTTAAAAAGCCCTGAATAAAGCTACAACGTCATTTTCGGTGGAAAACACATTCACATGAGGCTACAGATGTTATGCTCTAGGAAAACGAAAGATGACTGACTTGTGAGATAAAGTTTCGAGTCAAACTAAAACCAGTTTCCAGACACGAAAGTTTGCCTCCGACAGAAAATGAACAATTGCCTAAATGAATTTAATGAATTCTTCCTTTACGTCGGAGGGGATGTTAGTGAACACGCAGGTCCTTCGTTTTCTTTGGTTCTGGTAATTTCCGCTGCGCTACCGAATGGCGCTTAAATTTGGGAAGAGATCTGCCGCAATTCGGAGGGGAAGTTGTTCCAATGTGTTGGTATACTCCGTGCAGTTACTTTTCTCCTACTTGACACGTCATAGAGAAAAGTTCCACCATAGGTTGCAACAAAGAGGCCACGTGCGATGACGTCACTCTTTTCATCTAGTTTGTGTTTGTTGAAGATAGTTAACACACTGAGCAAGATCAATGGTAAAAAGTGTTGTTTTGTGGGTAAAAATGCTCCTGTTTTTAGATTACGGAAGATATGTTTATCTTTTAAATGTATCCAACAGACTGCCCAATAGTTTCTGTATTTTTAAATAAATTCATCGACGTCGTAGAAGATTGAAAAATATATTATTATTCTTCTGTTTACTTTACTACTACTCTTACCAACTTTTTGGATAAATGTATTGCCGCAAACGTGCTCCAATTAGTCAATCAATGCAATGGTTGAACTGCTCGACGTCCTTTCCTATGGTATGCTAAATGAGCCTAAGCAATTTAACGCAAATAGCTTAATTTGGATCCACCTGTGCAAAGTTCGATGGGCAAGATGATCTCGAGTATGAATTACACCCCTAACTTTGATTGCGTTACCTCAAAAATTCATCGTCTATCAAATCATTCTTCTTCTCTTGAATATTTAGGTCTGATTCCACAAAACCGAGCCAATATACCCTAACTTGCAAATCCTGCATCTTCTCTCAGTCAAAGGGCATAAGTATGCTTTTGCTGTCGAGAAGATCAGAACGCTTGCATGCGGTCGATGGAGCATGAAAGAAACACACATCAAACATGACATCTGGAAGTGTAATTGCCATTCATCGGATTCGAAGTTCACAGCCCGCACGCAGATGCAGCGGAGGACAGCTGGATTCATCAAGGAGCGACTGTCGAATTAGCTTCTTTGGCTACCGCTCTGCTCGGCTTTGATCGGCAGCAGAAGTTGGTTTTTGCCCACCACCTTGCAACTGTTACCCTCGTTGCACATTCCCGGCACGCCACTCGGGTGGTTTTTGTCGTACTGATGGTAGAATTTGTAGCACACAGCCAAAAGCCATCCCTTTCGGAAGGATGTTGCTCGAGGAGCGATGGATTGCATCACCGATTGGCATTCGGAGAAAAACACCAACCTCCTGGTGAACATAAATTATTCCTCCCCTAGTACAGGCCCCCACTCCTTCCATTCCTCCCAACTCCGGACTCGGGACACATCGGTTGTGTGACGTTTGACTTATGATCCGAAAACCTTCGACTGACTACGACCCGAGCCTGGAGCAGCGAGTCAGGAATCGGTGCGGTACGCCAATGGCCAGAACATCAAGGATCAGGGGGTGATTTGTGCTTTTATTTTTATATCATCCTCTTGTACTTCTTGACCCTCCCCCGCCAAACGAACGCCTTCCGAATCATTCCGATAGCTTCTCCGAACTGGCATTATCAATTGCCTGATTCCCGTGCATCGGGGCATTGGGAGGGGGCGTCGGGTGCCGGGATGGCCGGATGCATGTATATTGTCGTCCCATCAACCCGTCAGTACGTGTCCAGACTTGATTAGCTTCGGCTCCCCCACCGCCTGTACCTTCATCTTCGGTTTCCGTAATGCTCGAGAAGGTCGTCGTGAGTGCAATATTTTTGCATACCGTCTGCAAGGACGAACTTTCGTGTCCATTTGAGTGGATTAGAGCGGAACAGATCGCATAGTCGAAAGATTCGTGGTTGTCCAGAAAAGCTCGAGTATGATTCGAGCAACCTCCAAAATGTTGTTTGGCAAGCGAAATAAAGCCTGCAGATTGTAGAGTATTGTCGTAGTAATTGACTTTTAGTGCCAGCACTGTATTCATCCAGTAATAGACGAGTAGTATGGTCAACAAACGGGAATTTGATTGTGCTTCTTCGGCCGTATTAACGAAAGCCTTTGGGGAACATTCTACTGTGTTAAATGATTTCTTAAATCCCCGTATTTTGAACGCCCTTTATACATTTTGTCATAAATCATATTCTAAAATGCAACGTGTTTCATGTCGTACACGTTCATATCTGCACATAAGAACTTTGCAAACTGTTTCAACACAGATGGTACATGAGATTCGAAGACAGGAACAAAATGTTAGGAAAGAATATATCCATGTTTTTGGTGATAAATGCCTTTGTTGTACCGAACAGACTGAAAACTCACAGAGTTTTTTACTCGCAAAAATCTTTTGATGCCCCCTGTAGAGGATGTTTGCTTTCGTTCCATCGCCATCACCGAGCACGTACCAAAACATAACTGCTCGGTTTGTTATTGCATCAATGTTGATCTACACAACTTTGTGCATGAACTTTTGGCTTCTTCCCGTTACGGCTTTTTAGCGCACTTTTATGTCGCGTGTTCAACGGAAAATCAATTGAACGAAATGTTTCTACAGAATGAAACTTTGTTTTATACCAGTTAAGTTAAGTTTTTGAATAAATTGAAGTTAAATGGTGTTTGAAATTTTGACCATATTTTTTATTTACATGCGATGATTCGTTTCTAATATTTTTATCACCTTTGATGATCGTTTGCTGTTGAAACAGTAAAAATATTAATTTATTGCATTATAATATCATCTACTTTGGTAAAAAAAAAAAACAAAAACACCAAAACATACTGTTCGTCCGTGAAGAAATAATAGCTTATGATCGGTGATTGTTTTATAGTTTGTCGATTCTTCCTTTCGACCATGAAAAAAAAAACAATAAACCAACCTCCCGATCTCGTCAAAATGGTAAAAGTTTTGCTGTGAAAAATAAACAACCAATCGAAGTTACTTCGAATAATCCAAACACGGGATGCTTCGAAATGGCTCACAAATGCGGCGAAGTTTTCTTTCACTTTCTGACGCTCCGTAAGTTTTGCCCAAAGTTCCCGACGACTCGAGCTTTATGGAGTTCTCCCACCTGCCAACATGCTCGACAAAGGGACGATGCAACTCTACCTTCTGTTTTTTTGCCGCAAACTGATGCCACCCACTGCAACTTCGGTTATTTACTGAACAAAATCCCAAAGTCAATGGACCGTTCGGCAGCTCGTTTTGATCGATGATAAATATTGAATATTCAACCGCAAACTCCCTGATCAGCGCCGTCGTCGGGGGAAGGGCGAGGCTTGGGATAACGAGGTGTAACAGCTTGATTGTTCGTCGATGATGGCCATAACTCGATTTATCACATCCTACGGCGATAATCCACATGCTCACCGCCGCAAACATTGTACCACAATCGGGGTGAATTAATAATGGCGAGCGGAAAAGTGCAACACAGACAAAGCAGGATGATAAAGCAAACGCAGAAACAATTGCACAAAGCTTGTTAAAGCTGCGTGGGAGGTTCGATAACATACATACTTGCAAAGGGGATGCAAGCGCGCATATTCTTCTGTTTTGCTTTAGTATTGTTCCAATGGAACACCAAATGGAACGATAAATTCATCACGGATGCCCGATTAACAAATGAAAAACGTGAGAAAGAACCAACCACGGCAAGGGTGCAATAACGTCAGGCCACGCCCGGGGGGAGTTTGTTGAATCAAAACGTCAATAAATCATGGCCGTACGTGAACGAACCTCAAAGGAAAGAATGTTGTTTGATGAGACATTTACATGCACACTGTTTTGGCTTTGCTTGACAAATGGTCACTAATTTAATGCCGTGTATCCGCATGCGAAGTTCGGCGTTATCGCACGTGGACAGGATTTCAAAGCGACCGTTAGCGATGCTCCTGCTCTTTGGCGCCAACCGTACCGAGAATTCATTAATGAGAATGAGCGGTCGGTTTTGGGTGAGTGATGGAGAAGGCGCCTCCCGAGAGAGTGAGAGACCAACGCTACCCGAGTGCATCGTTGCGTCAACATCTTTAAAATAAAACTACCTGAACGTTTGAAAAAGCAAAAGTAGGCGTTTAGGTTTGCTTCTTAATTTGCATAATTTCGTTGAAACAATTCAACGCGGAGCGGGTACGGAAAAAAAGGCACAAAACTTCATCTTGCAGAAAACAATGGAAGGAGATTATTGCGCGCCTTCGCGGCCAAGGATGAACGTTTAAATTCCGTCACGAGTGTTTAATCAATTTAATTGAAGAGCGGCATCAACACGAGTCTACCAAGGAGTGGCTTGCTAAATGGAGTTGACTCTAAATTTTGACATTTTTTACCGCCAAATGTAACGCTCGATAGAGAACTGAGCGGATTCGCAAAAGTTCGACAAGAAATTTTTAAATTCTCGTTTCGTAAGTGAGTATTTCAGTATTTCAATTAAAAGGGAATATTAATTGCGCTTTAAATTTCCATCGGTTTTTCCTCGATCGATACGAAATCATTAGGTAATGTCAATATTACTACGTGCTCGTTGCTGGTTGCATCGACTCCACGGACGCACACCAACGGACCAACTCATTAACACCGGCAATGGTCGGTTGGTTCGTGTGATCGGGTTCGACCACGCACAACCACACCGGATAATTACCGCCCAGAAGTGTCAATATGTGTGCCACGGACCATTTGTTGTCGTTCCCTTTGATCTATCGAGCCCGGTGCATCCAGCGCGTCATGCTACGGGAAAATGCAGTTTCACCTTCCATGGTTTGCAATGTTGCGCACCCATCAATGGCTGATGAATTTCAGGCTCCCGACGGTACAATGTTTCCCGCGCTGATAGCAACCATCCGGGCGGGTGCTATCCTTCCTTTCGGATAAGGCTCCGAACCCGACATTGATTAACGCAACCTTTCGCAGCAACGCCACCTTTGATACGATACGGCGTCCGGTGTTGGCTTTTCTTTCCTTTCTGTTTTTTTTTTTTTTTGCGAATCGGGAATCATCCACCGGGATGGTTGGTGCAATGTTTCACGCTTAATGGACGGCCGCCAAACCAGTCGCGGGCTCGGTCCGCACGCCCACATCGTTGGCGGCTCGCTTGCGGTTTGCAATAACATTTCAAACAATGTGTACTCGCCCCATCCTCCTCCCATCAGATGCTCACGTTACCTTGGTTTCAATCCACCCAGCCTGCTGTGCGAATGAAACGTGCGTTTACCGTGTTTTTTTTTATGTTAATGTTTATGTATGCGAACGCAGGACCCCGGTGTGTACACATGCCCGTAGCATAACCGGTGCCTCATAACTTTCAACGGAAAAACCGAATCGGTGGTAGTCCAACCAGGAGAGTGCACATTGAAAAGCGTCATGAGGATGAGTGAGGTTTCTATAAAAAAGAACGACTCTTGGAGCGCGAATGAATCCCGGTACTCCGAGGCAGTTCATTTCCAGTAGCACGAAGGGAAAACACGCATGGTGAAGCTACTCATGGCTGATGAGCTAGTTGCTATAATTAGGACAATGTTTCAATACTGGTCCGTGTAAGAGCTGACTCGCTACTTGTGGGGCTTGTTATGGATTCAGCGAGACATATGTTTGTTAATTGGTTTTTAAGCCGGGAGGCGCCATTAATAGGGCGCGTTAATCTTCTCTAAGCATATATCATTCACATCTTTTTAAGATGAATTCAAGGAATTCAAATCCACATTAAATTGTTGTTTGATATGGCAATATGACATAACAAAAGTAACAAATAAATTAACTCACTCAACGTAGTGTTTCTACGAACTAGATTAGACCTAGTCTCATCCTAGAATGACATATTTTACTATGTCAAGCAACATTAGACCCAAGCAACTTAGTTCGCATTAGTTTCTGCGCTAATGATGCCGCATCCAGTCCGCTTCATGACATGTTGTATGTCAATCGTTTTTCCCTTGAAATGAAAAGGAAACAATTAATCCCGTCACCCCATGACATCAACTTGTCGCTGCTCCACGCACTCACCTCTCGGGCGTCATTTTGCCGGCCATGAAATCACCGTCGAAACGTTGTTGCAACCCAGACCGAGCGCTATGCAAATGAGGGCGCACTATTAGAAAACATTCTGTGTACGGCGTTACACAGCATAGTATCGATTATTCAGCGAGCAGCAGCGAGGAGGCCTGAATTTGCGATGACATCAAACTCCGACGGTGACGATGACGCCCCGGAGCGAGGTTATCTTATTCGGAACTCGCTCGCTCGCTCGGTTCTTGCCGGTTCGACGGCGTGAGTCACGGTCCCGTAGCCGATAATTACGGCGGCACATTCTTAAGCGATGTCATCAAAGTCGGTCGCGGCCTGGGGAGGTGACTTACGGAGTGTCGGAGAGAAGCCTGTCGCCCGAGAAGCCCATCCCGGCTCGGAGCCGATGGCTAATAATTTTCGGAATCCTCTCAACAGTGCGCACATGTGGCTCCAATAAAAGTAGATTTATTGCCCGTTTATAGTTTCCCAGTAGCTGGCTGTGGCCATCGTCACCAACGTTCGTTCTTGGAAGAGACCGCTCCCAACGAAGGAGCTCCATCTAGAGCTGTTCTTGAGACGTCCTTCCGGTTCTTAAGCCGACACCGGAGCGAAAGCGGGCGTCGACATAATTAGCACACATGTTTTCCGTTCCGGTAATTTCCCAACGGGAAGATTTATCATTTTCTACCGATCGCATAAATTGGATTAATGTTGCGCAAAATTTCATCCACCCGCGTGGGGGTGGGGACAGTCCGAAGGAAGTCGTAGGGAAAATGTCCACTCCGTCGTCGGATTATGTTGTAGCCGTCGCATGTTGCATCTCCTATCTCCATTCGGTCGGAATGGCCCCAACCCAAGTGCCAGATCGATGGAAACCACACTTGCCATTCCCTAAACACATGCCGACACACTCGGTTATGAGTCATGGTCAAGAGTTCCTCTTCAAGCCACCGCACCACGAGTCGGCCTCGACACTGACACTGCCAATGTGTCTTGCGGGAGAAATGGGAGAGTGTTCCCAGCTTCCTGCTCGAACCCGACCGTTCGCTGCCATTTGCCTTCGGCTATTTTTAGCCCAAACGTTCCCGGAGGGATTCTCGGAAATTAGAAAGACTCGCCCGAGCCATCCGACCTTTGCCCGATGACACTCGGGCCAGGCGCCCGGGTGTTTGTTTCTCACCTTTTTTTATGGGACGCCCCGGGAGGGGAGGATGGGATGGTGTGGCCACCGGGTGGGAAGATAAACCACTGCAAGATGATGTGGTGCTACCTGCATGATAGCTGCTATTTGTTATCCCATCATCCTGATACTTCATCATGTCTCAGGCTTGAGCTTCGTCGGCGTGTGAGGAAGGTTGGTTAAGTCCGAGGACTACATTGCCTATGATGTTTGGCTATTACCATCCGACCAGGGTTGTCCGTCCGTTCTCATTTACCGAGCGTCGGCCGGCGTACATGCACCTTCATTTACACTCTCGTCTGATATTTGTTCATTAGCTGATCAATCCCGTTGTATCGATTCGTTTTGGTACCACGTTACTCCCAAGAAGCTGTTGCTGGTGGAAGTTTGTAGAGTATGAAATTGTGTTCTAGGAATAGAGAATGTGTTGTCGCTCACGAATGATACATCATGTTGAATTCCAACTGTCCGATCAATCTATTCGAAGAAAACCATTTCAATAGAGGAATGTAAATACCTCTGATATGTAGATCCTGCTACTTCTTCACACAGGTACTCAGATGCCTCAGTATTCAATCAAACCAAATGGCTATAAGGTATAGCCACTCGAAGACAGAGTTCTATCGTGCCAATCCTTTTCGAGCACGTTACAATCTCTTTCCAAAAACCTCTATCAAATACTTCGATAGGAATATTTTGACCATTTAAGCCTTTCGCAAACTGAAAACGACGATTCTTTTCGGGTTGGACTCTCGAAAAATCCATCACAGCTTCGGAGAAAGGGTAATCTCTAATGTCTCCAGTTTTTTGTACAAATGTCGACTGACTTCAAAGAATCTCATGTCCCGGTTGGTTGGCGACAAGTGCCACGATGACCAATTCGGACGTCAATTTGTGGAAGAGGATGCATTTCGCTTTCGACTTTTCATTATACCGACGACCAGGAACGCCATCAAAAGGTTGCACACATACTCCAACATCATGGTTTGTTGTTGGAAGCATTTCCGTTTGCACTCTAGCACCTAATGTGTCCGTTTCCCTTTTCATACACTCTTTCACTCTCTCTCTCTCTCTCCCTTTTCAAGGGAAGGAAAATTTAAATTGTTTCCACAGGCAACTTTCGTTGGCGAGCAGTAGCAGCCAAAGGGAAAGCCCAAACGAGGTCCAGTTAGTGGTCAAAGTTACCGGGAATGTTCCGACGAGAGTGCGATGGTTGGCAGCCCGAATGAAAAGCGAACTGTCCTGTTGCTGCTGCGGTTGACCAAAGGGCCACCGTCGGCATTTGGGGTGGGGGTGGTGGTGAAAAATTAGGCGACTAGTGCAAATCGCTGCCCTTCACACCATTGTCCACTTACGCCACTTCAACTTCAACGGAGCAAATTCACCCACCCGGTTCGGACGAAGTGAACGAAATGAGAGGAAAAGAAAAAGGACGCGAATAACAGAAATCGCTGATGCTACCATTCCTAGCTGGGAGCTGCTTTATCGCAGGACGCGCACACGGTTTTTGGGCGAACGAACTTTTACTACGACCAGCTGACAGAGTTAGCCGCGTGTAACGATGGTATCTTTGGAATCAGCCACGACTCGCGTGACTTTACCGGGGGGAATAGGGAAACCAAACCATTAGAAAGAGGGCTGAATCGACAGAAGATAGGGGCGTGCTTTGTGTTAAAAGTATTGGAATGAATAAACTCACACTTTAAACAATCGGCCCCCCGGGCGGTGGATGAACGTTCCTTTCTTTTGTTGTAGGAAGAGTGAAATAGAACATTCTCGTTAAATTGTTTAAAACAGTGACATCAGGAAATGAAACACATTTTTTGTAATTAAACACATTCAACGCAGAACATAATCATGCCAAAACATTGAATAAAAGTGAGGTTTAATATTGTTTTCGTTCGTAATTGGTCGAAAAATGCGTGAATGATTGTGCAAAACTGTTTCTTTGTAATTTTTCAATCAATCATTGGTTTGAATTCGTTTGCATCGATAATTTAATTGGTATTACACATTGTATCAATTCGAAACAGTAATAATATCGATTTATTAACCCTTTCAGGACCATAAACTATTCAAGACTAAAATTGGCAATCCAACACAATATTTTGGCTATTTGGGGAGTAAAATAAGATAATATTACCAGAAAAACCTAGCAGTCTGTGTAGGTTTTCTGCAATTTCATGGGAAATATTTTTCCCAATACAAAAAAAAATAAAAAAATGACGTGTGTGACGTGAGTGATAATATCGAATTTTTAAAATATGCTTGTCAAAACAAATTACAAAAAAATAATTTAATTAAAAGATCTTAGCCATTTCTATAAAAACATAATAAATTCATCAAGTATAATAAACTTCCCAAATACTAAGTTGTTGCTGATGGTTGAACGCACGAACGGTTTGGTTTTGGAACAATTAAATTTAATAGTTCTTTTTTGTTTATTCATTTAGAAAGACATTTGCGGCCTTTGGCATAATGTTTTCTCTGATGTTTCGTTTCAAAAGTATCGTTTTGATAATAGCTGAACAAAGAGTAACGAGTTTTTTAGATGGGAAAAAAATTTCCCTTGGTCGTGAGAGGGTTAATGCCCACGAGGTACGGGATGCGTATAAAAATAAAATGATCACTATCGTGGGCGCATTGGTATTTCATTAATGTTACTAGCGCACTTTGGTTTAAATGCATTCTCAACAAAAAAGGTAATTACGTAAAATAAATTCAAAACATTTCCCCTGTTTCGAGTTCACTATAAGTTCATTGTTCGTTTGCAAATTAAAAAAGTAAACTTGACAATGAGGGATATACGATTCTTTTCGGTAGCCATTTTACGATTGTCGATCGGTGTTGCTGAAACTGCACGTTACCATTTTCATGTGCCACATTGCAGTGTTTATTTTTTGCGAAGCACAATCCACTGCCCAAGCTGCCAATCACACACCCCCGTCCGAGCTGTCCGACATTTAATAGACGGCCAATTTCGGACAGATTTCCAAAACGGCCCAAGGAACCGGCTCGGAATTCGAAAATCCACCCAAATCGCTTGCATCCGGAGGGCTATAAAATAATAAAATATCCGCAATCCGGTGGCGAATCGGCCACAGGCTGGTCTGTGTGCGCCCGGTGCCGATTGTGGCGCCAATCGTAAGGACCCTTCAATCGTCCGCTCGGGTTCGGTTCAAGTGCACTTAATAGAGGGGGGGGGGGGGGGGGGGGGGGGGGCAATGTTTGCCGGCCATCGTTTACGCCGCCCGGTGATTGCCGTTTTTACGCCACCGATTTTACGCCACACTGCAGCCAATCGTAAAGTGTTGGTGTGTCGTCCTTTGCTCAGTTCATCCTCCGGCCGTCATCGGCTTTGTGTGTGTGTGTGGTCAAGGAAAGTTGACGGTCGCCACGTGGTCAGCACCAGGGAACATTTAAACACATCCGACTCCGGCAACGGATCGTTTGCCGCACGACGATGGCTTTCCTCTTGAAATTTCATGAGTTTTTTTCCCTCATCCCCAACCTCTCGTCCTCCGGTTCTCACCGTAAAGGGCTTCCATTCGCCGTATGGTTATGGCATCTCGGTTGACTTCCCCCAGCTGAAGCAGTTCGCTTTCGGGGCCCACTTCATACCGTTGCTACGCGCTCGTCATAAAACCGTTTCTAAACTAGCCAGCCCGGAACTGGACCGAAAACAAACCGTAAACATGTAATTTTATATTTTATTGTCCACTCGCTTTGTTTCCCCACCTCGTCACCGGCCGGTGTGTGCTTTTGTCTGGCGGGCGATAGTTTTCCTTTCGGTGTGCCATTTTTCCGGCCGTTTATGGTCAACCGTTGTCCGGCCTTGTTTTGTTTGGCGGTTTCCCCCGGTCTGGAAAACGCTGCACGAGGGATGCAGTTTTCCGACTGGCAATGAAGAAATTACTTCACCATGGCTTTACACGACGCGCAGACGGTTGTTTTTGCGACGTAGGACAGGGGGAGTCGGGTCAGGGGTGGACTGCCTGTCTGTGTGTGTGCGTGGTTGGCCACAGACACGACTTGCGCAACTAGGGGCCTGCGGTCGACCGGCACATGCAACTACCGTGGATTGAGCGGCATCGGGAGTATGCACTTCGCCCCACAAAACACCACCACCATGGACCCCTTTTTCCCTCCCTCCCCATCATGTGTCTTCATCCGGGCGATGTTATGCAGCCATTTTCGGATTGTTTGTTTGCACTTCGTACGCAGCGAAATGCAACCGAACGGTACGTCCGGCAAAAGGACGAGAGAAGCCCGGGGGAAGGCCGGGGATGAGTGAAAGTGTAACGAACTTTACCCTGCCCCGGCCCCTTCCTCGCGCCTCCCACACTGTAATACGATACAGTCGTTGAAATGGAGCCGCAAGCAGTTAAAACCCCCTTCGCAGTGGATAGTTCCACCACCGGGGGGGATTGTAGGCGATTACTGGCGAGAATGGGCAACCAATCCGCCACCGGAGAACATCATCCGGCCAGGTAGTGCCAGTCACAGCTGGTCTGTTCCATGTCGGTTAGAAGGAACGGTTTCCAATGGCTGCGAGCGGCCTCTGTAATAGTTGTACTTAATATTAATTATGAATAGAAATGTAAATGCATGCGCCTGCGAGCATGCGGGGAAACAATCCGATCCGAATCGAAATGATTAAGCACTCGATCGGAAAAGTTATGGAAAATCGAGCCTCTTGGCCAAATGTAGCGTGAACGATCCAAACGATAGCGTCCTGTGTTGTCAATGCAATAAAAGGGCTTATGAAATTTGTTCGATCTCTTACTGATTTGCATGGTTAATGCTCGTATGATGTATAAATTTGCATACATTTTAGCTGCTCATGCAAATATATTTACGGTGGGTTAAAATTAAACTTATTGTGTTTTTGTGCATCATTTGAGGATTGATTCATAAAGAAATGATAGATTTGTATAAATTGATTTCATTTGTATTACGATAGTGCAACAAAATGCGTGTTAAATCAAGTGTTCAAAGCATTTAAACTAGATAATTTAATATTAAATTATAGTTAAACCAAAGAAGATTAATTGTTGGTTGCTTTATTGATTTAAAGGTGTGCTAAAAACACTTAAATGAAAATATTTTTACGAGGGGTTAAAATTAAACTTATAGTGTTTTTTTGGGCATCAAGCTAAAAAGGAAAACGCTATTAATTGATCTACAAATAAATTATAATTTTATATAAATTTTCATAAACTTTTTTGTCAAAACTTACCGTAAACCTAAATGTTGAACAATACATAAAAGAGGTTAGATCGGTTGTATCACTGTAGTTCCCCAAAATTCATGTGTTGTCAACTTTTCAACGTATGTAAGCTAGATATTTTGGTTTTAGATAACGTTTCAATTATAGTTAAACCAAAGAAGATTATTTGTTGGTTGCTTCAATGATTTAATGATGTATTAAAAACACTTTATAATTTTTTTTTGTTGATGATTTAAGCATTTAGGTTATTTTAGGTTTGTTTTTCTTGGAGTTTACATTAAACTTTTGCAACGCAACAAATATGTTCTGTAACAACACCATTTATTTATGCTCACGGGGTCTGTACTTCCCATACTTACAATGCTTGTAATCTCGTGTGATGGTTCATTTAAATTTTAAGCCTGACTCAAACTGTTTCGAAGAATCTCTTCGATAATGTTCCAACAATGTTTCCTATCAAATAAATTTATTCCCCGATTCAATCTAAGCATTGGAGGAGCATTCCTTCGCATCTCTGGGAATCTCCGAGTCGCCGTTTCTGTTGAGTTCCTTGGAGCACGCGTCAGAAAAGAGCGACGGAGAGTGAGCGATCGGACAGAAAACATAAACATTGCCCGACGCCGTTGCTATGCAGGTTGCTATCGCGTGCGCCAAAGAAGAAGCCGGCGTTTTGTAGCGTTTCGCCCACATGCCGGCCCATGCCTCGCCCCCTCCATCCACACCACGGGGAGGACGAGCATGATGCGGTTCGTTTACTTCCGCCAGAATGGCAATATCCGCCGGCATTTGTTTTGGACCATCGCTCGTTCCGATGCCATGTGCGCGCACGCAACAGAAACGTCGCTCACTCTCCGGCGATTCGAGGAACTCGCGAGATAATGCTCGTCGGAATTTTGCTCTCCCGCTTCGATGGGAGGCCTCCACCCCCCCCAAGCACGCGGGGTGAGCATCGTCGGCAGCATAAACGCATTTGCCGGTGGTTTGAACGCCAAGCCAAAACCGTCCAGCTCAGTTCAGCGCCAATCGTCGTCTTGGCAGGATCAGTTTCCTATCGCTCGGTGCGTGCCGTGTGTGTTTGCCCGATCGTTGAGGTTTGTCGTGACGGAGCCTTCTGTGGAGCCGGGGTTTTTTTTTCTTTTAAATTCGTGACTGGTGGTCTTCGTTGCTTGTGTACGGTTTCAATTATCGTCCGTGTTGCCTCTATATGGTTTTCGTTTTTTTGGGTCTTTAAACCAACCCAAACGGAGCGAAAGTGAGAAAAAAAAACCAGGTGTCTGCAGGTGTTGGAAAACGGGCGGAAAATGTGAGAAACCCCCGGGTTCGGGCGTGTTTAGCTTCCCTCGGTAGGCTGTTTGCGGAAGCCGATAGGAAAAATCAACAGATTTCATCCGACTGACCGGCGGAAGGACGGGCTGGCGGGGCCGGGAAGTGAAGCCGGCACCATAATTTTCCCAGCCCACCACCGCTCCCCGCTCACCCTACCGATTGGATATGGTGTGTGTGTGTCCGTGTGTGTACCCGACTGACTGGACTGACCGGGAAAAGTGAAATTTGACTGACGCGAACAGTGAAGTGCAAATGATTTCGTGCCTCGCGTTCTCGATGGTGGAAATTTCCCGACCCTTGTCTCTTAAACATGATTGTGTTCCGTGGGTGAGGGAGAGGTAGGAGGGGAACGGGAGGATTGTTATGCTTTTCCATCATGTTTCCGGATTTGATTCCGATTGTTTGCGCTGGATGAGGTTGCAGGTTGTCTTCTGCGGGCAATCAAGTCATAAAGATACCCCGTGTTTCGTGGCTTTGCCCGTCGCTCGTGAATGGAATGCAACGCATGAGCGTAGGATTGAGCATGGGCCTAACGAGGCAAGGATAGTGATTGCTGTTGTAGTCCTGCCTTCGTGAATGTCTGTGTTGAACGATGCGTACAAATTGCACGGAACGAACGCGGAACGAATGCAGCCCGAAACGTAGCAACCCGTACATAAAAATAACGCCTACTAGACTCACCTCCGAACTGTTCCATGGGGTTACATCCTTTTGTGCGGCACAACACGCACATGCATGGAAGGAAAACTGCTGAATGATGTTCGACTTATGGAGCTGGCTTTCATTTTTCCCCCCGAAAAAAAAAGACGCAATTGGCTGTGAATTAAAGCCACGTTAGTGAATCAGCGCGAGGTGCAAAGAAAAAAACGAGGAAAATCTGTAACACTGATCGGTTGATTGTTTTTCCTGATTGTTCGCTCCGTTGTGGCCTTCCCTTTTGCGAGGGCGGAAAATAAAGCTAAAGCAAGTCGCTTATAGATTTCCTTAGCTGATGGAACAAGCTCCAACCGATCGACGTTTCGCTTCGGCTGACCTTAAGCTTCCGTCTGGCTTAGAAAGACGGCTTTGGCGAGCGTCTGGTTGCTGGTGGAAATTAATTAGTGCAGGAAAAAAAGGAGGGAAATTCTCATCAGCACCACGTCGGGCCCCTTGGCGCATTTTCCATTTTTTCTTTCCTGCACTCGTCGGCCTTTGCAAGTGGCGGGATATTGGTCAGTACGGGGTTTCCTTTCTTTTTTCACCGATCGCCCGCACATTTTAGTGCACACACGCACACATAGCTGCGTGTACAAACGAAAACTCCCTCATGTTTTGATTCTATTTCGGACGAGATTGATAATAATCTGCGCAAAGCAAGGCCGCTGATTTTCGCACAGCATCCACTATGGCGTTCGTTCGGGATAAAGAACGTTTTCCCCGAGGCGGGCAAAGACATTCTTCTCCGCGTGAAATTTCAGTGGCATTTTCAGATTTAGATTGTTTCATTCATTTTTTTTCTGTGCGTTTTATGCTTTGTATCCCGTTCGATCGTTTCGAGTGTTTTTTTTTCCCGTTGGCAATTCTGTTCTGTTGTGCGTGTTATTTCGGGATGGTGATTTGACGATCGAACGTCGCTTTTGCCGTGATCCACCTCTTTTCAGTTCGTTTTCACTTTTATGATCTGCTTAAATTTTGTTGGATCGTTCTTGACACCTTATTTCCCCCCGAAGACGCTACAAAATAGCGAGTCGCAAACGATGTGTGATAACATGCTGTCAATATGCTTTAAAAGTGTTTCATGTTCTTTCAACTCAAACTTAAGGCGTGTGCAAAATGAATGAGAGATTTGGAGACTTGAAAAACGAGCTCATAAGCGATTTGCAAGTGTCTAGTGATATTTTTACTGTTTAATTTGTAGTTTTTATTCAGCTTCCCGAATTTCTGCAACAGTTTTGAAACGTGCAAATATAGAACCACCTAACAGAAAGTGCTTCCTACGTTATCCCGCATGCGTTTGATTCATGGTGGAATCGAAAAAAAGAGCGTTCTGGAAAGCAAAATGATGTGCAAATTGCAAACAAAAAAGGCAAGCGTGAAATAACTAGCGGTCCCACAAAAAAGCACCCGATCCTGAGGGATCGCTTCGACCGGATTAAGGAAAAGTTCGTGCTCACCCACCCACGTGCCGGGCTGGATGGATAGAGGATAAACAACGGCAGCGCGTCAAGCGACAAAGAAGAAAAAAAACCCCGACCGTGTGTAATATATTGGCTTATTTATCAATTCCCGGTTACGCGCACTCAGGAAAGGGTTGAGCGTGAAAAAGAGAAAAGAAAAACAAAGGGCCGGAAAAAATAATACCGTCCCTTCAGGCGGGCCATCGAGCATTAGCGATTGCGCCGCAGCATACCAACGCCACGTGGCGCTACGTTTCGGCGTGGTCTGGCGTCGCGCAGATAACGTCGGGCATCAGTCGGGGGGCATCGCAAGTGTGCGGCAACGGGGTAGTGCAGCGACGGCAGGCAGGCAGGCTCGGACAACGGAAGTGCATCGTAAATGCTGCAATGAAGTAAGTAGCCCGCGACACTAATCTGACAAATCGCTTTCAGAAGAAGTAATCAGCGCAAAACAGTGCCCGGGTCCGTTCCTGGATGGGTAAGGCTTTCTCCAGCCTGACGCTGGCGATGTCCGAGCACTTTACTTCCCCCTCCCCCGTAAGCCTGATGACTACTCTGTATTGCACAATTCCAAAACAGAACAATAAATATAGCTTCCACGAGGAACCAAGCGAATGGAAGCTAAATGGCGTAATGCGATTATGGACCGGTTCCGATTTTTCAGATCCTTGTGCACCCATTTCTCCATCAAGGTATGGAAGGGGACTGTTTCTTCGATTATCTTTCCATTGGGGCTGCCGTTATGCTGGTAATGATGTTTTATGATCGCTGAGAAAGGCGAGTGATTTATCTTCTTTTTGAAACAACAAACCTTCGCTCGGCTCAGATAAAACAACCCAAAGGAGTTTGGTTTTTACGTTTATTACTTGTACAATTTTGACATTGATGGAAAAGAACAAAGGAAACAGTTACAGAAATGACGAGGCAATATAGCGAATTTAGTAACCATCGATACGGTTCTTTAGCAAAGCGAAAGTTGAGGATTAAGATTAATTAGCAACTGTCATTTTGTAGCATTCATTATGAAACCCTTTTTGCAGGAAAGAATTACTAGAAAATGAATTCCAAAGCATCCAGCATAGTTGAAATTGTTTGACGGGGAACGTTCCGAGAACCCAATGGTAGTAAACATTTATCTTGATAGGCTAGGTAATGCCGTAACTATCACTTGAAGCCCATTCACCAAGTTTCTATCATCACCGAATCGTAACGAAGTACTCAATGCCAATGGTAAGGAAGAAAATGCCAACCCATACCACGACGTGTCGGTTCCGGTGAAATCTTCAAACCGAAGCCATTCCGTTCTGCTGGCGCCTCTTCTGACTAATTGCTGGCAACGATTACGCGAGTTCGCTGTTCGCTGGGAGAATGGCAGAAGTAGGATTAAACTTTAAACACACCGAAGGGCACCCGAAGCCAGAAGCTGCGAGGACGGCGATGGTCCAAATTGGTGGAAAATTTGCGAAACGACTACAAAGTTAAGTTTCACACACCCGGGCCACAGCTCGAGAGCACTTTTCGCCCGGTGGATGATATCGTTTGGCATTGACTTTAATTGCCTTGCGTTGGCGAAGTCGAAAGAAGTGAAAAGTGTTTCCAGCGCGTGGAAGATAGAACAAGTTTTCCCAACCCAAGGGGGGGTTGAGGATGGCAAACGAAAAGTTTCGTGTTACATCCGATACGGATTCCGTTAAACGGTGCCACAAGTGCATCCCCAGCACAAGAACCATCGCGTTTTGGGCTGGATTTTTTTCCTTCGCCACTCTCCCCCGTTCACGGTTCGCGATGTTTCCGCCTGACAAACCAGACAGCCGGGAAGAAAAGTGGCCGGCCTTCAGCTCGGTGCGGGGTCAAAACTCGTCGTGGTCAACCGAGCGACCAGATGCCAAAACTTCCCTCGCCCGGACTGACGCAGTCAATGTCGCAAACGGGTTTTGTCGTGCTCACGGAAGCGAATGGCTTACGGTGGACCATCTGCTGCCGGAACCGCAAACCGCCATCCGACGTCGGCACGTGACCGAAAGCCGAAGAAGCTTGTTCAATTTGCACTCCATGTGTCGCCGACGGGCGTCCTGTTTTCTGCTTCACACGCTAAACTTTCGACCCAGATCAGCTCCCGAGGGAAAGAAACACGGATCGATGTGGTCAAATAAGGAGATAGTAATGAACGATGTGCAATGTGGGAACTACGTTGCTCGTTAGTAATTTTCAACCATTAAATTACACTTTAACATTCGTTGTGAATATTGTTTAATGTATCATTTAAATGAATCCTCTTAAAAGTTTGAAGTTTGACGTTGCTGTTTTCAAATTTCATTGTTTTTGGAATTTATTTTTCAATCCTAGAAAATATTTTTATATTACAAAACCCATACAGTTTTTCCCGAATTCTGTGAACAATCTGTCACCAGGATTTTTTTCTAGTCCGTTGCATCATTCACGCTTATCCCCCCCAGCGTGCGAAACCGCAAGTACATCGCGTGGAAAACTTTTCCAATTCCCTTTCGGGAATCATCGTCGCATCGTGACGCGATGCATCCGACGGAACAGATTTTCCCCGTTTTCTATTATCGATATCATCGGAGATCATCACCACCGACCGCTGGAACCATTTACACCAGCCACGAGGAAAAACCCACACGAACGAAAAGTCACCGAATCGAAAGCCGACCATCCCGTCGCCCCGGGTGGAAAAGTTGAACTATGGAACGGGGATGGCGAGGGAGGGCACTCCGGCTAGAGAAACTCAAATCGCGACATCTTCCTGGTGGGGTGGAGGAGGAAAACACAGAAGATTTCCAAGATTTTTCCTATTGTTTTAGTTCACACACTTTGTTTCCCCCCCTAACCGCAGCGCAGGGCCAAATGGCTAACGGTGATAGTGCTTTGGAAAGAATCTACCCTCCAGAACGCTACTCATCGCAGGAGAAAAAAAAGGAAAGAAATTTCAATTTGTGAAAAAGATTTCCTCTCCAACGCACAGGGAACGAACGAACCTTGGCGGAAAAGGAGGGCTTGCTTCACAGGAAACCGGTATTTCCTCCGATATCTTGCTCTCTTGGAAGTTTCTCCTCTACACACATACACTGACACACACACAACTGCCACCTCTGTTGCTTGGTTGAACGAGCAGAGATCATTCCATCGGCGCGGTACGCCCGACTGACTGCTGAACCACTCAGCGGCCAAGGGGTTCTGGAACTTTTGAAATTGGTTGCGAATTTACTTCGTGGGTCCTTTTTTCCACCGTGGCTATGATGAGTTTTGCTTCCATCAACCGATGGAACTCATCGCTCGATCGGGACCCACTGGGAATAGCAATAATCTTCCGGTGGAAATTCGCACCGCCGTACATCAGCGTGAGCGGCCAGGCGCCTCCATTCGGGGGTGGAAAAGTGATGCCAATGCGAACGCTTCCTTTTTGTTATTTAAATAAGAACCTAGGAAAATCGTAATCAGCCTGTAGTTTTCAATCAAGGTATCAAGGTATAAGAATCTGTTACAATGTTGCACGCGGGGAAATGAACATATTAAATCCGCGTCCTCTAGGGAAATGATCATGTTAAATGGAAAGAAACAAAAGCATGAAACATCGAGTTCAATCATCTTTATTGACAAAATGTTTCAAACGCAGAACAATTTTTAAAATAAGTTCCACAAGCCACAAAGTACAGTGAGTAATTAAAGATGAAACCATCACATGATATTTTTTACAGACATTCTTCTGCCACCACCGGATGTGTACTGAAGAAAGTTCCGATGTTGTAAGCTTCCAAAGGTTTGTTATTAATGCCAGGTTGGATCTTTTTTTTTTCTCGTCAAGGATGGAGTACTTTTTCATTTCGAAATATTTTCTAAAAACCCATCCCGTCCCGAGCAACCGGAACATTTATTTGGCCAAGCCGGCCGGCCAGCCGTGGTTCCGAAACCATCAGCCGATGATACGCCGGTGGGAAACTCAATTAAAAACTTTACGAAACCTCCCGCCTCAAGAACGGTTCCTTCCTCCGGAACGGGCGGTTCCGAGACGTGGGTCGTCGGATTTCGGTCGGTCCTTCCGGGAAACCGGTTGTTGTTTCAAAATTCAGGGAAATGATTACGGATACGGGGTGGAGATAAAAAGCGAAAGCACGATAAAAGACACACCTGTTAAGATTACCTGCCCGGAGAAATGGTGTTGGTGTGGGATGATCCGGGATCGAGGATTAGACGCGGCGTCGGCCACCACGCTCGGACGGATCGGTTCCACTTAAGTGCTAAGATTAAAAGACGTGTTGTGCGATAAATATTCTCAAGAAGCCTAAAGTAAGGCGATGTGTTACGATGCTTGCATTCAAGGATACATATTGAAAAGGATATCATGACGTTGATAGCATTTTACAGCGTAATAGAAACTTTGGGGATTGCGGTTTTCACTCGATTAATTATAGATTGCCATCTTTTCCTAGTAAATTTGCTACATAAACTTATTTTTCTCATCAAGTAAGATACACAAACAATATTTGAAAGTGGCATTAACGTTAGTTATATTTCATACCAAAAATTTCTAGAAGAAGCTCTCAGAAAACTTTACTAAAACATAATGTTCCTCTGCCGCTTTCTTCACGCAACTTTAATGTCAATAAAACTCTTAAAATTGTGACCTGCCAAAAACTTTGAAAACTCCCTCGTCCACCCAAGCGCATAAGCGACAAAAAACAGCCAAGAAAATACCCACAAAATACACATTCGGTCTTACGAGATAATCCATTTATCCAAAGTTGTTTTGTGTACAATACCGAATAAAACTCCTTTCGATCCTTCGGATGGCTTGGCGTGGAAGTAATCCGACCTTCCACTTTGCCGTAACACCATGCCGTGGCTGTCAGGGGGCGTTAGCCTTTTGGCCGCCCAGTTTTCCACTCTCCCGACCGGCTTGCCCCGGCCATCGAGGAAAAACGCATCGTGGATACGGGCGTCTCGGTAGATTAGCGGCTCCTTCCGTAATCCGATTAGGCTTTCCGGCTGCATCGGCCCCAAAACTGACGCAATGCATGTTAGGGGTTGCGCCCCCTCCCCCTTCCCCCCTAGGGTCAGTGCTGCATCCTCCAAGGATTATGGCGGAATCAGTGGCCCAAAACGGTGGTGCGTGGGCTAAATGGAATACTTACGAGGGGTTCGTTGCCATGGTGGAAGCAATCCCACGGGCGAGTTTTTCCGTTCTTAAAAACAAGGAAAAACATAATAGAAAGCTACAAAACACAATGAAGTATAAGAATTACCTTTTTTACCTATCAGAAAATGCCCCAAAGAGCATTATAAAGTGAAAGATCAATGCTTTGGGAGTTACTTACTAGCTTTGGTGATTTGGGAAATTGACATCAAAGACTCTAGAATTTAAAAGCTAACGTTTTGTTATCTATCGCGAAAAATAGAAACCTTAAGGGATAAAACATGGTTCTTTATGGCGTTTATTCTTTACAGGAGGGAATTGAAGCTCCTACAAAAAGGCGCAAGGTAAACAAGTCACAACAGGACGATATTCACTTTCCTGCTGAATTCCCAAACCGGAGAACTTCCTCATTTATTTTTCCGTTTGTGCGAAGGCTTTTTGGGGCGTAAGAGATTTAACGAGTGGCTCCGTTAATAATTGGCTCGGCTTTTTCGTGCGCACAAGACAATGCGAAAAGATGGATGCAGCATACTTTTCCTTAGCAACACATTCCGCAACAATAAAGCTGAAGGGGATGTTTGGTACAAAAATACTAGAATAGACAATGTCAACGGGATGCTAGCGAAGGTTTCTTGCCGATGGTATTCGCGTTGTTGGTTTGCTCGTCCTTAAGGGCACGGTGTGGCGGGCTTTTTGAAGTATGTATATGCACCAAGGCCACGGCTAGATAAGAGGAACCGCGACGTCAAAGCCTACCGGAGAAGAAAGTGCTGATCTCGCCGGCAACATATCGCACATGAGAGCAACAAGGTTAAGTCCTTCTCAGTCCTTCTTCCCTGTCTTGACTTCCCCATGTTTTTTTTTCTCTCGTAGAAGGATAAAATTGCAACCGTCGTAGGGTTCTGGAAATAGAAAACGTCAGTGTATTTTTGCCCTTCCTTCGAATGCCATTCCTTTGAAGCTGCGAACCTTATGGTTCCCTAGCAATGGCAGCCAAATCTCGACAGGCGGAATGAGCATAATAAAAAGCACTAAACGCCTCCAACGTCGCCGTTTATCGACCGGGCACAGGGGAGGGAAATATGCTACGTCCACCAACCGAACGCGGGAAGGCAGCGTGTCGATTCATCAAATTAGATTTTATTGCACTCTCGCCCTCTTATTTCCCGCCGAGGATACGAGGAAGCATAAAAATGGCACTCGCCGTTTCCGTTCATAACGTTAAATTTGGGATCAGTTTCGCTAACGACGGCCACCACGGGTGTCGAGGGCCCATTGCCCGTTACGGAACGACACTGGGAAGGCCAAGTCGAAGTCGGCCCCAGTTTCGTTCGCGTCCCTTTTTGTGTCAGAACACGCCATCCACGCGGTGTCACCGTTTGGAGTGTCGTTCACATTTCGGGCGACACTGTGCCAACACACAACCCTCCCGCTTCCACCCCAACCCAACACCGCCGCACCACCCGGTGGAAGCAACGATGGAAATGTCATTCCAATCATGATGGGTCATAAATGTAAGGGAATTACGAGAAAATGAATATGTCTCCCGTCGCATGCTTCTCCCGGCCTGGAGACGTGGTGGAGGGCAAGCGGAACTCGATCACCGAGAGAACGAGATTTCGGAAGTGAACAAAAGGGGAAACGGAGGATGGCGCGAAGGACGCAATGAAATGATTTGCCCACACGCCACAGCAGTTACACCATTTTTCGGACACTTCGGGACCGCTTTTGGTGCGAGCTCCTTCGCAAGGGGCTTTGTGGGCTTGTTATTGTTCCCCGCTCTCACTTCCACTTCCTTCCGCTCCTCCTTGAGTTGCCATTAACGTCTATCGTTGCGTTTCCTTCGTTTGACACTCCACTCTCCACTCCAGGGGAAAGGACCTCCGGTGCTGCCGTGGCCGCCTGCGAAATTGTTATTTAATTTTATTTATACACTTACTTTATTTTTATGTGTTCCCTCTTTCCCGGTGGAGTTTCTTTATCATCCCTACATCTTTTCACCCAGACCGGGAAACAAGATGACGAACTTCTAACTACGACCGGTACGAGGAGGGACGATTAACTCCACGCGTTCCGGGCCGGGGCTGCCTTTTTTTTCCTTTCGCACTCTTCGCTCGATCGCAAAGCCCGAGTGCTTTATTACTTTTAGCCATTTTTGGGTCGGCCAGGTTTTTCCCCATCGGTTCTCGGTTCTCACTCTCTCCCTATTTCCGTCTACACCCGTCTGGTTTGGCAGATTGGTTTTCCGGAGATTTTAGGTAGTTGATTATTTTCTTGTTTTCCTTTCTACCCGGCGTTGACAAGATGACACACTTTTCTCCCTCTTCCTCTGGGGGTGGGGAAAATGTATCTACGCGGTGAATGAGTTTTCTGCTAGGGCATTCTTTTCATTTCGCTTCCGAAGTTGTTTGTGGGATCTTAATGGTGGCATGATTTGGGCAACCCTTTTCCATTTGGTAGGATATGTTTTAGATTGGATTTTTTAAACATTATTTTCTTCTACCTGAAATTAAATTTATGCTCCAGTTGTTTTTTTTTTTCTAAAAACTATTGAAACTATTTTTTCATAGAAACTTTATCAAAACAAATGATGTTTGAAAAAGTAGACAGTTTGGAAAATCAACAACTGAAAAAACCGGTAAATACAATTGAAAATTTAATACGACAAACAAAACTATACCCAAGGTCAGTTCAAACCGAACCAAGTGACAAACGAGTGATAAACGATAAAATTATGCTCAAATCTTCTGCTGCACGAGACAGAAAAAGCGGATGAAATAAAGGAAAGGGAGCAGGACATTTTTTAAACTTGATCCTCCGCTCGGCACTCGTATGTAAATCACTCGCCACGGGAGAGTTGCACATTGCAAGACTTTCCCGTTCGTGCGTCCATTTTGTTTCTTTATTTCTTTTATGATTTTTCCGGTTCTTTTTACCTTTCACCAGGCAAGGACAGTTGCGAGCGGAAGGAAATTCATTTGAATTTCGACTTACTGGCCAAAAAATAAATTTAGTTTCACGTTCAGGCGTGCGCCTGTCACACGTGTTCCCGGGGTAAGGGCTGAAAATTCCTTCAGACAGAACGTTTCCAAACGAGGCACCAACTATTCATTCGGACGCTGCTCATGAATATGTTCGTCGCATTTGGTGTGTCGTCGAACCTGGTGCTCCATGGGTTTAAAAATCGTAACATTTGTCTTTGGAGACGTTTTTGGCAAATGGCGGAGCGGTAACTTTAGCATCATTTCCGTGTTAGTTTAGACCCCGGCAAGGACACACTTGGTAACGGAAGTTTGGAAACAATAAATCTAATAACATTTAAATCTTACCGTGCATGACGAGAAACGCTTGCACAAGTTTTGCGCAAGAAGTCGTGCCTTTTTGCAACACCATTCGGTGACTGCGTGTTCAAATTTGTGGTTTATCTGAACACGTGAAATTTTGCAGAGTGAAAATGTTTCTCCGAAACTAACACGTGCGCAACGGGGTTGGTGGTTGCGCTGGCGTTTTATGTACCGCGAAAATACTGCGAAAATGTTTCAACACACGCAGAAATGTTTCCAGTTTCTTCTTTTCAACAGGGCTGAGAAAAAACACAAGACGGTGTGAACCACCTGCTTCTTGTTTGTGTATGTGGATGAGCTTTACGATGAACTATGGATCGTTGATTCCGCGGGAAAAAGCCTTCTCTCGTGAACAATTTCAAGAAAACCCCTCTACATTCGATCCGGATGCGCGCAAACCACACAAACTGCCAGAAACAACAACATCCTACGAGTTTATTCTTTCCACCGCGACGTTGTGAAACTTTCGGTCGGAAAATTCATGTGGCAACCCATGAGCGAGCGTAAAATAAAGTTTTTCCCACCTACCGACCGGTGATGTTGATTCTCTGAGTCATCATTGTGTATCGTGTTTCTTTTATGAAGACAGCTTTTTACCGTATCGGTTGCAGTTGACGCAGATCATCGTTTCGTGCTGGGAGAGAAAAAAACAGATCAGATACGGGTTTCGTTCAGGTGCGGCAAATTCAAACCCGTCCACGCAACTGACGTAAAAAGTGATGGCTGCTGACTCAGTGAACGTTTGACATAAAACTCCGAAGGGTGCATGTAAAAATCTCCAGTTGGTTCGTTTTTCAACGAGCGTTTCCAATGTCAACTCTGATGGTTTTTTGTTCGCAGGGTTCTTAGAGCTTTCCTACGGTCATACAAATCAGACAGTATTTTTTTGTTTGCTCTCAAACTGTCCTTCTGCTTCTCTTGGAAAAGTTTATTGGGCGTGCTAAAAGTATCTCGAGACGATTTAATGAATTTCCACGGCTCCTCCTTGATAGCCCTGGGAAAAATTGGAAGGGATAAGCCACCCATTCTACCGTCTATGGTCGATTTCAGTTCGAGCGTAGACAAACAAACATCATCGTCTCAATCCTAGTAGCCATTTCCCGAGGATCGTCTGTCTTTATGTGGTGTCGGTTCTGTTTGCGAAAGCAACTTTTTATCTCGATGTAAAGCGATGTGACGATGGCAGATGCAACGTTGTCAGGGAAGGTTGGCAGAAAAAAAGGCATTTCCTTTCAAACGGCAAAATTCATCATCGTCGATAGATGCTACCATCGCTATTTTCCCGACGGTTGACATCGATTGATTTTTCATCCCCCCCCCCCCACTCGAACCGGAAAAAAGTAACAAGTAATGCGCCGGGAACACAGCGCCGGGGCCATTGGTAATTCAAATCGATGTTGGACTATGCTCGCATATGGATTAGATGGGGAGTGCCGGGAGGGGGACTTTTGACGGAATCGCTGCATAAGGGGGCGAAGTTGAAAGCAGGCGTAAAATAGAGTACTGAATAGATCCTGCAGGCGACAGACAGTCAGGGAATGCCATTCGGTTGATTGTGGCATGAAGGATTCGGGGGGTTTTTTTTCATGTTGCCGATAGCTAAAAGGCAAATACGAATATAACAGGCAATTTCTTCGTCGCGGCGTCTGGTGGGAGGATTAGAAATGGGATATTTTCTGTAATGCATGTTTGCAACGTTTTTTATGCTACGATCGACACCCCATCGATGATGAAAGATCCCCTTGCTATGCATTGAAGAAGGAGTTTGTCATTTTTGTTATCTCATGTACCACTAGTAAACTGTTATCGCTTCAATAAATAGTTGTTGTTAGTTTATTGTTCAATTTAATTTACAAACTGGTAAAACACTAAACCAAACTATTTTTAAATTCTTGAAATTAAAAAACTTTATTGGTATTGTTTGAAGGTAATTAATTTTCTAGATGCCTTTCTTTTCTTTCTTAATTGTTGTTGTTTAGAACATTTTCTAAAGCTTCAATCTTCAGTAAAATCATATGTTAATCAAGAGATTTCCTTCACGAACCCACTCAGGTACTTTCGGTATTGAAATGTGGTTAAAATTACCGTTTTACGTACAACCCTAGAGTAAGAATTATTTTTCCTTGAAGAACCATCCTTAACTATCCTCACTAACTGTTGCCACAAATTTCCAGAGCGTAGAATGAAACCATCCCTTGAAACAGTCACCTTCTTCGGGCGTCCTGGGATGATTTCAAACCGACCGTTTGTGTGCCACCGTAATGCCACCACCAACACCATCACCGTCACAGCTGCAACGTGTGGTTAATTGAAAAACAAAATTAAATAAGTAAACAAACAGACAAACCCTCAAACGACAAACCTCGGGGCTTTCCTTACCGAATGCCAAGACTGAACGGCCCAACGGAACGTCAAAGGGGGCGGTCAGGGTGAGGCTGAAGGGGATTCTTTTGAATAGAGACCATCCCTAGGTCGAGGGTGCTATCGGCCAGCTTCCCAATAGCCGTCTCCCAGCCCGCACATCAAAGCAATATGGTGTTTGCCCTCGGAATCGGACCGTCTCCGGCTGCGGACGGTTGCTGCGGTGTGTTCTCCGGGCCGCTTTCCGTTTGCTCAACGGCCTCGGTCCTTGGATGTCCTTTTTTCCACCTCGGTCCGGAGTGCGAGGTATGGTGCGACATTAACCCCCCAACAAGTGCAAGGGTTCGGTCGGTTCGGGGTTCGAAACGCTCACAGCATGCTTACCCAAACCGCCAATTGGTTGGCGAAACTAAAAGAGGTATCGTTTCTTTTTCACTGTCGGAGCATTCCTAGAGGTCAGCCCTTCGCCGGTTCACGCCGGGATGTGGTTGCGCCGTCCGGAGTCGGGAGGATTTGAATTAATTGAAGTCTAAAACCATTCCGCTGTTTCGGTCATTATGCAAAATTCACGACTCTCTCGAGGATGATTAAATAGCGGAGAAAAAGGCAGCTGCCCTTTTCTAATGGTGATGAAAGGGTTTTAGACGGGAGAAATATTGTTTCCTTTCGCTTGGCACCGGGATTCGTTTCGAGAAGAGGTTGAACGGCTATCGTTATTAGTACGCGACGCGAGTGAACCGGCTGGTCACTTGCATTAAAAGGCCAAGCCACCAGATGGTCATCTTCTGCGAAGGAAGTCTAGATCCGGTTCATCTGTACTATTCTCTTTTTCTTAGTTCCTCCCACAGTAAAGTAGAAAAGCATGTTTTTCGTGTCAATAAAATTCCTTTCTTCCTTCACTCTCGTTCTGCACACTTTTATTGTATGAAAATCGCAAAGAGTGATTCGAATAAAAACAACACAAGATCCGCTCACTCTTGCATGAAATTCCTAGTCCAGGTCAGCGTAGCTCGAACTGCACCACAGGACATTAATAAATTAGACGTCACGGAGTCCTTACGCCGGGAGTCAAACGTTTTCAGCTCCATTGACTCGGCGATGTCCACCCGTTTCATCCAGCGAAAATTCGATCGCAACCGGTCGGGCGTGAAATATGATGCTTTGCATCGGCCATTTCCCGGGCGGGAGTGTCTCTCTGGCGACCCGTAACAGTCGGATAGATATCTTTTTTTTTTTAACGCTTTTCAGCATCGTTGCAACACCTCGTTTTACCTTCAACGTTGCACCGGCTTCCGGTGCGGGCGAAGAATCGTGAACGGTATAATAAATGTCCCAGCCACCATAGGCAATCTGGGTAGCTTGTCCCGAAGCCGGTATCAAATCCGAGAGGGAGAGAGAAAGCTTTCCGATCCGAGCGGCCGTCTATTCGGAGGTATCGACCGGAAAACCGTGTTTTAGGCACAACAACACGGTAACAGAGATCACATGATGGAGGATCGATATGGAACGATCATTCGTGGCACGTTTTGGGGATGTTATTTTGCGTTGTTGAGGGCAGATAAGGTTTGGCCCGAAGGAGTAATTTGTGTGTATGTGTGCGTTTGGTCGGGACGACTCAATCAATTTTGCACGGTTCGTTTAGTGCATTTACAACCGGTGGCTAAACGATAAGGCTCAATTGGATGAGCATCCAAGAGACTCACAGTTAAATCTCCCTAAATTTCATTTATGTCTGGAACATTTTATTTGTAATATTTTCACTATATTTTTGGTTTAACAAAA
This sequence comes from Anopheles coustani, assembly GCF_943734705.1. NCBI lineage: Eukaryota > Metazoa > Arthropoda > Insecta > Diptera > Culicidae > Anopheles > Anopheles coustani. Next base: position 90,407,305 of record NC_071289.1, read on the forward strand.
AAATCCTTTCTGTACAAAACAGTGAAAGTTTTCAAAATTTTATTTTATTTTATAAAAAATCAACCTTAGAAACAAACCGTTCGACGTTTTTCTTCTAGGGTTATTTTTCAAGATGCTAGATTCACGTCTTCTCGGCCTACTGGTCGGGTCAGTTTTAAATTCATCGATTTATTTTTCATCCCCCATTCCCAAAGCAGGATCCTGGAGTGAGGAGAAAAGCAAAAGTGTCCAACCAACGCCGTGCGGAACGTCCGAAATGGCAAAGGGTCACCGATGCTGATCGAGCATAGATTATTTTACGGTAGATGACTATCATGACGTGTATTTTTTTGTGTTTAAGGGCTTGTTTATCGTTTTCTTTTGCGCTCGGCGTTGGAATCGACAGCATGAAATGGATGCTATTCAGGATTTCGATTTTACCGTGTTTCTTTTGCGAGAAGCTCGCGTTGATTTTAGATTATTCGTTGATTTGTTTTATGGCTGTTGATTCCACCCTCAACCAGCCCTTGTCAGTTCCCGCTGCAATTCGATACCCATAAAACCTTTGATCGCTCGATGGATGACATATTTCACGGCAGTCAAGGGGTTTTCTAAACAAACACAAAGGACTTGCCTAACTTTGTTGTAGAGTGTGACATTTTTGTGACATTTCAACATAAAATAAAGTGTGGTGTAAAAAAGATGTGCATTGATTGACGATCCGCTTGGATGAGGTGTTGTTAGTGCTTTTGTTTATAGCTCCCAACGCGAATTCATGGCGGTGCTCAAAGTGTAAGTGTTTTGTGTATTTGCCAGCACGGAAAAGCTTCGAATCGTGCGTGCAAAACCACAACCGATTCAAAGCCAATGAGGTCTCCAACGCTCAACCGGAAATGGATCTATCGAGTCGTATCAAATAGCATTATGTTGCTTAGTGCAGCGAACATAATGCCGGCCGTGTAACGGGTCGATTTCAATTCGACTCAACTGTATTCGCTTAATCGACATGTTGGGTGTTTGTGGTGCGTGTGGTTTACAAAATTTACACGCTTCATTTACTGTGGTCGCTAATTCATAATCAAGTTAATGTGGTTGGTGGGTTGATAAAACGTGACAAGTGATGTTCGATGGTGAAGGGTAGTTATGCTGGGAGTAAATAGATTTATCGATTTGTAAATCCCCTGACCCTCGGCCCTTCACTTCCATTGGACCACATTATGTGTGATAATTTAGGTTGTTCCGATAAATAGTTGATGAGTGTGTTTTAAATGAACGGAAAATACCACTTCAAAGTATCAATTAAGCAGGATTAAAACGAATCTAAAAGTGCACTCATAATGTTCGTTATTTTATCTGATAAACGAGTGTTCTCCACCTCTTAATTTTACCGATACAAGAGTCATTTCCACCAAAGAATGCGTACTGTATTTTTATAAAAAACCAATTCATTGCTTAGCGCAGATTTCGTACGTTAAAAATACTATGAAAAAGGGAATGGTTTAAACAGCTGCTCCATGTCAACCCTCTCTGCTACCGGATTTCCTAATCACCCATATTTATGCATTCTGAGCCCTCACATTTCATCCGGCACGCTGCACCGCCAACGATGGACGGGATCAATAAATATTAATTCCACCCAGTTATGTTCGCTGACGGCATGGAGTCTTCATTAAAAAAAAACCCCAGAAAACATTTTCCGCTCCGCGGAATATTGAAAAATTCCAGAGAAATATTTACTGGACATAGCGTTCCCGGTAGAAGGCGTACCAGATGGAAAGTTAATTTAGAATATTTCCTCTGATGCTCTGCTCGGAGGAAAGCAATGTGGAATCTTCCTTTCTTCGCTCGAACACTGAACCATTATTTGGCGCCTTTTTCCTTCTCCCAGTCGGAGCGGGAAGAAAGGTTAAAGGTGTGGAAATTCTGGATCAGCTCAGCAGGTCCCGAAGCAGGGCGGGAAATGGGAAAGCTTGACAGTATCGCACGTGGATTTTGGTATTCCAAGGTCGTCCCGTTTCTCATAAAGGAGCAAGAGCTGCCGGTGTCGACTAACTTCCCCGGAAGATGTACATTTTATGTTGGACTGCATTGCGGACTTTGTCCCTGACGGATCAGTATGTGTTTGAATGCACGCGCATGTGTGTGTGTGTGTGTGTGTGTGCTTTAAGTGGGGCGATTAATATTTTTTTCGCTGTAAATTAATTAAAATTTATTGCCATTCCACTCTCGCTTTTTTGAGGATGAAGTTTGGTGATGATGGCGCTTCATAATTTCAATTTATTTCTCCACCGTCGTGCGCCCCAATTTGCCATGTGCAGAAGCGCCTGTCTGCGTTGGGCAGATGGGGGACGGCCAAATTTTTCCGCCTCTAGCTTATTGACACTTTCAATCGTGCATTAACTGATCAATTATCGTCTTCGTTTTAATTAAGTCTAATGGCAACGAGTTTAGATTCCATTTAGCCCTGAACTAGAGTCGTTGCTATTTTTTTAATAATGTTTAATGAAACCTTGAGTCTACAAGCAGACAAAAATAAAATTGTTTTTAATTTTCTTCCTAAAACTGTATCCATGAAGAGTAGAAAAAAAGAAGGTGCTGGGTGCAGGATACATTTAAAAAAAATCAAATGAAAGCTCAACTTAGATTATGTGAGATTATGGTGAAAATATTTTGTGAGGTGCATAACATAAAAGAATTAAATTTTCAAACTCATTTAACCATTATAAAAAAAACCTCCGAACACTCTAGAGTTTTAGACGATAACCCCTCTGATGGCATCCTTCTTGATCATAAAAGAAACAAGCTCTTAAAGCATGCATAGAACTGACTCTTGAAGCTGCGAAGAAGAAAATACCGGAAAACTCCTACGAACGCCATTTAGCCAATGTTTTGCAGCTTCGCTAATCGTGTGATTAAGTCCCCAGCGCGCACTCGTTTCACGCCTCATTTAGCAAACCAATCATTCACTTTCTTATCACGAACACAGGCACAACACAGAACGCCCCGGTGTTCCTTCCCCCCCAAGTCAAACCGTTGAAATGTCAAACGGCCCAATAAATTCTTCCAGCAACAAGCTTAATCAACGAGCGTACCCGCAACCCCCCAGCGTGGGGTCGGTAAAATGGCGTCCTTCGCGAATGGCTTACCAACGACCGACTGCCGCTCGGTTGCAAACCGGAAGGACAAAGTTTTCTCGAAACGTCTCCAACAAACACCACGTGCCGTCGAAGATTATGCCCTTTTTGTGTGTGCGTTCGTCAGTGCGGGGTGGAAAGGGGCCAACCGATGGCTGAAGACGTCAAAAAAACACATCCCCGAAAGTGTCAAACACTGGAGCCCGAAAATCTGTTCTGTTCCGACACTTTAGACCAAGTGACAAACTGGGGCGCGCTGGACCGTGGCGCGGTTGAAGTAGTTTTTCGGCCCCCACCGTTTTTGGTTCATGGTTAGCTCGGTTTCATGTACAAGCAACCAGCAAAACAAAAGGGGGTCATAAATGTCGCACCCATCGTTCGTCGGTGCCCTTTCAGACACTTTAACCGCTTGTCGCTCGGCGAGAACACTATCTCCGATTGCCCAAACGCACGTCGCGGGTTAATGGGAACATCGTTTTTTGGATGATCCCAGTGGAAGCCGTTGATAGGAGGACATATTTCATTCGCTGATTGGATTATTTTAATTTTCAACTCATACATCACTACCAATTAGAGGCGCCTGAACTATCACCGTAACTTCCGGTTGCCCTTCAGCGTCTTTAATGCTGCCGTATGTGGCAAAACATACGGTGTTGTACGTCGGTTCTAGCGCGTAATCTCCCACAATCTTTCACAATCCTACACACGTCCTAAGACAGACCGAGGCAAACACCGTAAATCATCAACTTAATGCCGACTGAGGAAGAGAGAGAGAGAGTGGCAAACTTTCGTGAGTGGGTTTTAAAACAAAGTTTTATGGATTGCCTCGAGCAAAAGATAAATACAACAACGTCCCAAAAATCCGCGAAATAAATTTAAATCATGCTTAAAGCGTCGAATTTATTCGAAGGGATGAAGTGCTTAAGAATGTCCTGACAAAATTACAGCTATAGCTCGTAAATTCATCATCATCGAGCGCTAGATAGCAGTCGTAAGCGAACATAAGTGGACAGTAGCATCTTCCTTTGCCGTACTGAACTCCAAAATTGCGCCGTGGTTCTGCCTGATTCCGCTTAGATGAGCGTTCCCTCTCCCATAAAAGTAGGTCACGCTATAACGCCCTAACGCCTAACGTTGTGTGTCGTACCGTGCCGCATCATAAAAGAGGTCTTATCTGCTGCTGCCATCATAAACCTGCGGCGCAAAGGGGAGCGTTTCGCGAGGCTGGCCATCCTCATCTTTGTCACCATCGGCATTTCAATGTCAGAATATGAAAATTGCTGGTCTCATATGCGGCTACCTCTTTGGTTCCATCATCATGATTAGCAGCCGATTTGAACGTGACAGAAATTATTCCCACACTCATTGGCTGCTTCGTTTCGTACGGTGATGTCCGCTGACTCATCATTCTGAGCTCTCCAACGTTATTTTTAGACTTATCTGAGGAAATCTAACCATATTCGGCGCCTGCTTAAGGGCTGCCGGCCCCCGTCCCGCACGTCTGGCCAATTTTAATCTGCGTTGAGAAGCGACATAAAATTCACCAACCACATCCCACCGTTCCCGCCCTCACTAACTGACCTCTCACAACTCATCCGTAAACCCGTTCTCCCGTTTCCGTTTAATGGTGTATGGTGTTCGCCCCGTTCCGCTCCACCTTTCGCGCAGGCGGGACGCATTAGCGCAAACTGCGGGCGGGCAAATGTTTTATTGGATAATAAATTATGCTTCCTCGACCCGGTGCGTGAAGAGTGTAACGCATTAGAACCCGCGCGCCGGGGTGCGCACGCCAATGGAAGATGTTCTTTCACTTTCGTGCGCGATTGAAGTGTGCCGATTGCGATTGCGAGACGAGAGAAAAAGAAAAAGGATGGGTTTCTAATTAAAACAACCGTATTTCGACCGCCGGTGGCCTTGAGTGTTGGGGTCTGGTTCACATTTAAATCACACATTATGTTAACATCATCATCCTCGTTTGTGTTGCATTCATTCAAGAATCGTAAAACCGGTGCTATCATTTACTGTTTTTAGTTTCCAACAATGACTTTGTTTATTTTTGTATATTTAATTAGGCCATTTAAACACATTTTCAACCACAACATTTTTCCTCGTTTTAAATATAATTTGCATAAATTTAATTTGAATTATTAACTAAATCTTTATGTTCCTTTTCTACGACGATTTGTCAATGAAATTCCTCGCTTCTTTTCTTTTTCCACACATCGCCTTTGAATGGAACAATTTTATGCGTGCATACATCCACAAGATCTAAATAAACGTGCTTCCCAGCGTGCAGCCATTTTATTGAATGTTTACACACCACTCGCCCGCACGATGTCGCACTCTCTTTTCTAGAGCTAGAGCCCATTAACATTCCTCCGCCTTCGCCATTGGCAGAGATTGGCACCCGGAATTGGCAAACACATTCCAGCAAAACCGCTCGGTAAACTATCCACCATTCGTCATTTTTGTCCCGTTAACCCATAGTGCCTGATTCAAATCCCACCGATCCCATAAAATGTCGCCGGCAAATCACAGCAAATGGTCCCGCTCCTACTGGGTTTTCTTCGAGACCTTAGGACTCGTTGCGGTGACTAATGAAGTCGCGTCCGGTTACCAACGCCTGGGAGCGCTTGGAAAGAGCATAAATTCATCCCAAGACTGATGGCCCCGCCGTGCCGTGCGATAAGCGATCGCTAATCACAAATCTTTCGCCGCAAAACCATTTGTAGAGGGGTCCGATGTCAAACGACGACGTGTGAATCCAGGGGTTGGCAAGCTCTCGGGCCGGAAAAAATGTGTGATCGTTTGCAGCCATAACATTTAAAAGAATACAAGTGTATGGAAATCCCGCTTAACATCTATTAATCCGCAATATTTCAATAAAATACTGAACGCTATTTGTAAGTTTGCCATCCGCTCCACAAATCAAGATGCTATTTGTTTTCCCATTTGTTTTATTTTTAAACAACACTGCCCGCCTCTGATAAGTCGCAGCTGATTCGTATACGAGCACGCACGCATGAACGCTTGACCGGTCGGTCGGTAGCGCTTGCGCCTCCTCGGTATCAGTTACGCAAGACAAGAAAAACCAAAAACAATCCCCGTTGCGCCAACCGACTCGAGTCAGCGCCGGGCTGCAACCTTCGCCGGCTGTCCTCGATAATCTTTCCCTGCCGGGGCTCAAAGGCCCGGTGCCCGTTGTTTATGCTCACTTTGTGTTCATTCACAAATTGTTGCTTGTTACGGGTACCGCTGGGACAGCGTTATCGGTTGGCTCGTCTTCTTCGGTCGCGGTATTTAAGTCGATGATGATCTCATGCGAGCAATCTTAGCAAAGCGTTGAGGTCAGGAGTTGGTAATAAAATTAATAAAATTCTCAAGCTCCATGCAATTCCGTGACAATGACAATGCACTTGAATGCTTTTAGAAAATAGTTTAATATTTGAAAAACGTTGAAACACGATATGAAGCATTGTGAAAACAGTCAACATGGTTAAAAAAGGGCATATTTTATAACAAACAAACTACCAACTCATCCATGCGACGACCCTTGGCACTCTGTTGATACGTGTTACACATTTTTCCGGTCAATTTAATAAATCTTAGTCTTTCATTTTTCTTCCTGCAACATTGCGCTGCCAAACCACTTTCTCGTATTGCGTTGCTTAAGGCAAGAATCCGTTTATGATACATTAGGCCATCCGGCGCAGCTTCTATGCTTCCTTATTTCTCCCCCCACACACAGCTCACTCGGCCCTAAAGTGCAACGCAAACCCTTATGAGATTGCATACGCTACCAGCTGAAGTCAACGGATGAGCCGGATTTCTTTCGACATTCGAGAGCCCTTCCTTAGCCCCCCCCCTCGAAAGCCTCCGCGCGCAAGCCGAAGACAATCCTCGCAAAAATTGGTTACGGGCGATAAAACAAACCCGAGACGACCGAAACGCAACGCGCAGAATGAACGAACGAAGCTGTGTACACTCACTCACGGAAAGTAAAACAGACATGCGAATGGGAATGAAATCTCATAAATAAAAAGCACCTCCAGCCGAGGCGCGTCGAGGCGCCCGCCATTCCGTGGCAGCAGCTCGAAGACGTTCCGACGAAGGCTCTGCCTGGTGGAGGGAGTTCTCTGCGCCATGAATGCTAATGTCGAGCAAGCGTGCTGGCAAATCATGTGGTTTATGCCGTTGGCTTATTCGCTTGTTCTTGTGTGTTTCGTTTTTTTTTTTCATTCCAACAACAGTGTGTCTCAGCATATCCTTCTTCATCCCCATTCCTATGGCCAATTTGAATTCGAGACCCCCACCCGAGCAGCGAGATTTTATTCCTCTTACAAGATTGGCGGATTGAAATCTTTTTACTACATCAAAATTTGTTTAGCCCCTTTTTTCCGCCTTGTGCTTCCATATCAATTTCGCGCCGAAAAATTTGCGATGCAGCTGTTCTCGATAGATTAGAGTCGGATCCAGCAAATACACCCGAAACAACCCATTCGCGCGATGGAGCGGAGGATGATTTTATTTTTACCCATTTTTATTCGACCGTCCCCCAACGGCTATGAGCGTAAAATGGGAATTGGATTCTTATTTGCTTTAGGGTTCGGTTGGAAAAAAACTCAAACATCTGAAAGTGCATGCATTCGGCGAAGCAGTATTTTTTGGCAGAAGCATAATCGAAGGTCCCGCAGAGAGAAGTATTGGGAAACCATTTTAATGACTTCATTTAGAAACAGTAAAAGCTAAACGCATGTGCCGGTAGAATTTAAATCATGTTTTTCTCACATTGTTTTTTTTTATCTTTCTTATTTTACCAAAAACACACCATACCTATTCATTGAGATCGTATTCCATGCAGGAAACGTTTTATAGCCTGTCTAAATTTATAGCTCTAAGCCACGGATGCACCTATTCTAACTGATGATATCACGATTTTTGTTAGCAACGGTGTTCACGACGTTTTCCAAATAGTTTTTTTAAATGCCAGAAAATCAGTTTTGTTTAATGAATGACTACGAATTTGTAATAAAAATGTATATTTCGCAGTATTGTTATGGCATCATCCATTCAACGTTTTATCGTTCGGCAGCGATTCAAAGTTAACGTTCATGGAAAAGGATTATTAAATATTTCGACATAAAATTAGCAACATCACACTACAAAGCACAATATATTTTAACCCGAACCGGTTCCCGGTAGCCGAGTTGAAGAATTAATAACCTTTGCCCCTCAACGCAGCACACATATTCACATTTTCGATTTCATTATCCTCATGCAAAGTACCAGCCATGGTTGAACGATTCGTTAAAATAATTAATTGATCGTGAGCTGCATAATTCCGTACTCCTCGTCAGGAGATCAAAGTTGTACGGCTTTGGGAATAAACGTTCGGAGGTTTTAAATGTAAGCTGTCATCATATGTAAAATAATCTCTGGCGTGGGTCGAAACTTTCGGCTTTTCCAAAATGGTGTGGAAGTAAAATGTTGACAATGTGCCAACGCATTTAATGTTGCTGCATTGACAGTGCACTTTGATGGCATCGCTTCATCGACTGCAGAAGGCGACCTAATGAAGTTCACCATAAAGGAGCAAAATATGTCCCACTGAAGGAAGAGCTGCAAAAGTGCACACTGCAATATGTTCTCATTAACGCAACGTGGCCCATTTCAGGCACAGTTCAAACAAACTCGCTCCAACACGGGTTTTAATGACGCTCCATTTATTCTGACGGCACTGTGTTTACACACCCATTTTAATTGAGCAGTAACATGATCTCCCTTTGACCAGTTCGACCCCTTTCGCGCTGGACTTCCAACGGGAGAACCGAAAACGAAATATCGGGAGCACTTTGTCAACTGGCCAAAGTGCAGTTGGCCCGGGGTAACCGCGTCAGGGATGGACAAGGGGGAAACGGGGAGGATATGTCCAAAATATCTGTATTGCAAACACACCGGAAGGTACAGCGGGGAAATATAAATAATCTCTGCCAGCGGACGTCTCAATTTTCTTCTTTTTTTGCCGCTGTTTGATGTATACTCACGTACACGCATTTACACGGCGTGTGGTTGAACTTTTTGTGTCCTGTTTGTGCTGTGATATTTCATAAGCAAACATTTTCCGCTCGCTCATGTCAGCGGCGATCGGTAACAAGCAGATCTTTAATCGATCGAATGTATCAAAAACTGCCATTTATCAGGAAAAATGTTTTTGTTATCGTCAAAGATGAAGCTTTAATGTATCATCTTTTTATTCTAAAAAGCTGACGAAAATGGGGAGAAAAGAATACTCCACACTTAACAGAGTGTATACAATTGTAGCACCAAGTCCACTTCTTCCGCAAATGCATGTTCAACACTCAAATTCTCCTGTTGCTATGATTTCTGGCAATAAAAAGGTTTTAAGAAGTAATGTACAAACATGGTGGTAATGAACTTAAACGTGCTCGTGCCAACAAATCCCGACACAAATGGCGTAAACATAGCACCAACTTCAAGCAGCATACGACGACACACAGCCCTACTTAGGCCAAGTGACGTGATAAATCTCCATCGGGGACTTTTGATTCTCTCGTGTTTTCCAAACGTGCCGTTTGGTGGCCAAATAAATGGAGTGCGATAGTTGAGGAAAAAAAAAGAAAATACGAACATCGAGGCATGGTACAGGTTCTGCAAAATATTTGGCTGTGTTTCGGGTGTTAGACGTTTCGAGGCAACCGGCAATCCAACGCCCCAGGAACTAACGATCGGGGCCTCTTGGGCCGACAGGCAATTAAGACGGAAGCTGTTTGTCGTGATTTGTAGCGCTTTGGAGCATGGAGTGGTTACGAATTGGCCACTCGTTGATTCGGCAGTGATTCAATGCACTCCTGTTGCATCGTTGCTGGGGTTCTTCGATTCGTTGAAAAGCTTTTAAAGGTATTTTGCAAATTCACCGGAACCAATCGGATTGGAATAGGGAAGAGCGTATTTTCTTTACGTTTGTAAAGCTATCCGAACAAACTCGGACGCATTAACATTCTTTAGAGTATTGTTGCGTTATTGTTTATGCATTTCCTTTTTTTCTGGAATCGCAAACGACGACTTTACCAACCGGTTCATATACCCCGTGGCCAAATTGCATTAACGCGATCAACACTTACGAGCGCCGGAAACCGCGGATGATTGATGAATCGTTGCCATTTTTTAAACCGTCTTCGCCTAAGGAAGGGTTGCAAAACTCTCCTTAAAGCAGTGGGGCATATGCTTTTCAGCCACACTTTAATGACGGCCGGAACATGGATGCATCTGAACCCCATTAGGGAACTCAACACCATCAGTTTGGTTTGGTTTGATAAAAATGCAGTCCATTTCAACAAAGTGGGACGAACACCTCATTAGCAATAAATTAGTATTGAAATCTCAAAATTGTTGAAGTGACATTAGTAGATATTTTGTTTGGAAGCAATAAATTTGAGAGTTCAAATGTTATTTATCTGCTCTTGTTTGTATATACTTTCGTTTGAAAACAAATTTACCATTTCATTTTATATTTATCACAACCTTTCTCAGCACGTAAATAAACGTTGTTGAGTAAATGATTTACTAGTTAAAATGATTAACTTCCTTTTGTTTCGCCAATGAATAATTGACTGCTCGTTTCTCATTCTTGATGCGACACGCGCATCAAACATCCGCCCAACCGAATTTTGGCAGCCATGCTGTAGGCGCTAAATTAAATTTCCCCCTCAACGAACATTTGCACATTTTTCAATGAGACAACGAAGTCCAAAAATCAACCAACTCAACCCCCAAGTGTCGGGGCCCGTCAACGGAAACGATGGTAAAGAAAGCTTTCGATCTCTTGACTGCAAACACTCGGGGCTAGCGGGTCGTTTTGCCACGCGTGAATGAAGACGGTAAAAAACGTAAACGTAAACTAAAATAACACAGTGAACGAATGAATGGATAAACGCTACCGGCCACTTGAACGCAAATCACGCGAACCTCCATCAGTCAACAGAGCAAAAACAAGCGCCCGCCCCCCAAAGCTTCGCTGCAAATTAATGCAAATCACAGAATTTTGCGATGAGTCACGAACCGGTGGGGCGATGTTTGTGTGTATACTTTCTAGCAGCAAAAATCTGTGTAGGAGGCAAAGAGCGGGGCGTAGCCGAGGCCCGAGCCGTACGGACGAGCTGGTCACACTTCAATCAGCTGAACAAATTTTCATCACGAAATCAGCTAATAATCCTGGCGCTCGGTCGATTAACATCAACAATGATTGGCAACAGCAACACCATCGTCGTTTTCATGATTTTCAGCGATGATTGACGATCGCGGTGCAACGGGAAGCGAACGAGAGGAAAGGGCCGGGGAGTGCATGTTGCATGTTAAAATTGCCAAAAAAGTTCCCTCTTCCCAATCTCCACCGGTTCGTGGAAATGGGGCGGACGAAAGTGCATCGAACCCATATCAAGTGAGTGGTTTTAAATACATACCACTACAACGACCTCACAACGGCACGATTGAAGGTGAAGAGGAAGGTGGTGAAGTGCACCGGACGCGACTGCAAACAATGGAAATATGAGCAATTATATCGAGGTTTCGAGAATGCACTTCGGAGGTGTTGAGTAGAAACCGATGCAACTGCAGAGACGTGAATTTTTGATTGATGTTGCACTTGATCATGACTCAATCTGGCGTATGATGATCGAATTATAACTTCAAGGTTTTCTGTAGAACAAATCTTGCAACTCTGTTCGATTGAAAAACAATGAACAATGTATTCTATATCTTTCTTGAAAGAAAACAAAACTTGTAAAAACAAAGTGCAACAATCAAATCCGCTACCGAAAGTCAATAATCCCCAGTCGATGATGCATGGTTTACGGAGAATTTGGTCGAAACTGATAAAGAATTCTTTTGCAACGAGTCCCCCAAGCTTCGAGGAATGCAAATTTCTGTCGAAAAAATTCAATGTTACTTCAAGTGAAGGCTGGCGCACCACATTCCCCGTTAAGATGCCGTCAGAGAAATCAGTTATCAGCTTCAAAACATTTGCTGTACTGTTTGAACTCTATTTAATCCCACTTCGATAACCCCCGTGAGTGTCGATTAAGATTGGGCGGCACGTAACATCAAGCAACGCTTCATGGAATTCGACAAATGCATTCAATAAACCAGCGTTCCAGGTAGCATAAGTCATCCCGATTATGATTATTTTCTCGCGGGTACTACATTTTTGAATTTTCAAGAAACCAAACAAGCGCTTCTTTTTGTGTTTTTGTGTTAAAATTATTTAGAACTTCATTCTCGTCACATCAGTCTTTTCAACTGAATTACATTTGTCATCGACCTAATCCGCCAGAACGGTTAATTAAGCTGCACTTACCCCAAGGTCTATGGGCGGGGATTAGTAATCTAATCTAAGTCGTCGCTAATGAGACCCCATTTGACGACCGGGCGGTTGTGGAGAAAATAGAATTACTTCCAAACCGTTGAACGACACCCCCCGTCTTCATTGTAAGGAGTGCGAATAATAGGTAAACAAAAATGGACTCCAACAACCCTGCCCGGTAGGAGCCTTAATAGTATTATTAGCTGCCCGACGGAAGAAGTGAAGAGGTTCACCTTACCAGGTCACGAGATGACAAATTAGTTCTGATGCTCCTAAGTCCGTAGTCAAGTGGCGGAACGCTCGCTTCCGAATAGAGGGCGCGCGATGTTTGCGGTTGCAAAACATAAACAATCATAAGCGATAATAAGGATATACTTTGTGGAGAGTTCATTTATGCTGGCGCACACGTCGTGTCCGACGGCCACCACCGGAGGACGACTGTGTTAAGCAGCCGTTGTATGGCTGACGTCGCCCCCCGAAGGTCGGATGAGTGGAAAGTGCTTTTCCGCTTAATGTCTGCAGCACGCAACGAACCTTTCCTCCCGGAAGGATAACGCATCGCCATCCCGAAACCGGCTCGTGCGTTCTCATTTCCGTGCAGACATGTGACAGAAAATCCGTTTTTCCTCCCTTCCCCCAGCTCGGTTTCCCGCTCCCTCCCCCTTCACAAGAGAACGTACACGCGTCCCGGGTCGTCGTGTCAACGAGCGCTGCGGTGATGATTTATGGTTCCAAGTGGATTATCCGCGTGGCGGGAGGAATGTGCGCATCGCTGGGTTGGGATGGAGGTATTCGTTTGCGCTAAACATTAAGACATGCGGGACATGAAGATGAGCCGCCATTGTTCGCCGAAGGTTCCAAAGGTGCAACGCCGGAGGAGCGTGAATTAGAGCCCGTTCACCGGAGTCGCAACCTTTCCGTTCCCCTACGAGGATATGCAGGATGGGAAATTGGGAGCACCCACGATGGCTTACGTTCGCGTGGTTGAATGTCACCAGATAAGGAGACAAACATGACAAACTGGAATCATCATCGTAGGCATGGCAACGGACGAGATTGCGGTGTGCTTCGCAGCGCTTAGCCATGATAGTTTACACAAGCGCGCATTTTCTTGTTAAGGGTTATCATAGGCAAGAAACAGCATGCGGTTTTCGCGGTTCGCACTAATTAAGAAGATGTCAAGGATTAAGTACTTTTTTAATGTGAAGTTTCTGCTAAAAACTAAACAACGACATCAAGAACATGTAACAAAGTTAACATCTCGATTAAACCTTTGGGAAGGGTTAGTTGGTCAACGCCTACAGCGATGCTGCGAGCGAAGAACTGTTGCATCACGAGCTGCTTGGAGTGGAATGTGCAGCATTCATATCAAAGTTGGCCCCGTTTAAGAGAAGCTCGAAAGGGAAAAACACCCAACACCCTCCAAGAAGCAACCGTGCAGCGAATAAAACCCGCTGTTTATTACTAATCTATCTGATACGATGCGCAAGACCACCTACCGGCGAATGCCACCGGGACGAACGGCGCGCGATAGTCGTAAAATGTTAAAATTAAAAACACGTTTCCAGCCGAACGGATGGGTTGAACGGCGGATGATGACGCCATGGTTGTCGAAGGTCCGATTTTGTTGCACTTAGACCAAAGCAGGCGGGACTGTCTGTAAGATTTGCAAACCGATCGACGCTGCATCTTTCGATTTCTATTCCACGCGTTGCCGTTGTGCGTTATTAGGTAGGAAGCTTACAAACATTCGCGTTCGTTATTGATTTTTCTCCACACACTTTTGCTTGCGTTTATTTTTCCATAAAGTTTAATTTACGCACTTCGGGAAACCGATAAAAATCTCAATAATACCACAACAAAGGCTTAAAAAAGTGTGTCGGTATGAAATATCGGACTCCCGTACGCTTCCTGCGGATGTAGGTCATTATTCTTTCGTTGCTCGATTAGCACTTGGGACCTTTGTTTTAATCCATGGGTAAAACCGGATCGGTTTCGTTTACGACTTTTTCGAAGAAGTGGACAAAAAACCGCCCGCCAAAATCGTTGGTAAGATGAGAAATAAAAGCACAAATCCATCGGCTCGTGCCGTAAGGTTAAGGTGACGCCGCGGTTTCCGTTCCGCAGCACGGGATCACAAAGGTCGAACTGAAATAAACAATCGGACAAGAAGAAAACAACGAACATACAACGAAACCACGCGGCAGTTAAAGTTCAGTCACCAATTAGCACCGATTCGGTTTCTTTTAACAAGTTTACACAGCACTTCATTAGCCGTTCGGGAATGTTCGAGCGAGGCGAACTGGAGGAGTTAATATGATAAATGATAAAGTGACATACAAACCGGTCGGAAAAACAATAGCACCAGTTCCGCTGGTTCCGCTTCTCGCTGTCGGTTGCAAACAGCAAATGCAATAACTGCGGCACAAGTGACACGGGCGCAAGCAATATGTTCATGATATATCAAATTAAAAATTGAACAGCATTGCTTACCCAGCCGGGGCCGATGTTGATTTCAATTAAAACCACTGCCAATCCGCGCGTCGACATTCGGGGCGGCATTTTCTTCCCCGAATCCCTGAGGCTGACTCCCTCGCCGGTTTGGGGAAGTCGGCGGAAGTTTGCTGTCAAATTGCATCCACCGCACGATCGCTGATTGATCGCTGACGTCGATGGGGGACACATTTCGAACGTTATCTCGTCCGGTGGAGGTTCCTTTTTGGCTCTCGTTTGAGTGGCGCATTTCGGTGCCAGCGTCGCGATTGTCGTTCGATTCGGATGTCGAGAGAGGGAGAGACAGTTATTAATGTCAAACGTTAGCAACCCCAAACACATTAAATAAAGACGTCGTGCAAGAGTGGTGGTCCCTTGACACATTTTTTCGGAACACTGTTTGCCCGCGAAAAGCATACCGACGGCCGGCGGATACAATGTGTGCAGTTCGTTTCAGGAGTTGGGTAAACGGTTCAGCATTGCGATGCAAACGAGTTTTCAAACGGAGGAATAAAACGTGAAGGAAGCCGTAGGAAGGGGCTATATGTTTTAAACGGAACTACTGGGTGGGGTTAGTCGGGTAATCCCCATTATTTTTAGTTGATCCACATTACGGAATAGAATTTTAACTGAAGAAACTGTCAATCTAGATGACGTTTTGTTTTATTTAACAAATTTCCCCTCAATCAAATGCATGTTATTTTTTAAAGTGCTTTTTTGGTGAATAACTTCAAAAACATCGACCTATTTGTCGTGATCTCCACGAAACATTTCTCTATACATATATTTGAAATTTCAATTTCAACTATTTTTCCTCTCTTAGCTTCTTTTTTTTCGTTGTCAACTATCTAGCGAATGATTTCATTTTTAATTTGTCTTTTCCGCATTCTAAATTCATTCGTTTATAATTTCGATCAATTCGTTCATTATTACTATTTTTCTAAATATTCATCTAGCTCGGCTCAATCCCTACACTATTTACTTAAATTAAAAACATAATTTAATATGTTAAAGTAACCAAAATGTGGCACAGAATCGTATACGCATACGTATTCGGAAAATTCATCTGGAAAATTGCTAACACCAGAGCCCATGTTTTCCAATAAGAAACTTTTCTCGAGACCTCTCACTGCTTCTGCGAACAAGTCAAACAAATACCAAACTATCGTAATCCGAGGAACGAACTTTTCCATCTCACACCACGCTACCGATTCAATCAGTCAAAAGTCGATCAAATCATTCCCACGATGCTGACACGCCAACGTATCTGGCGTTCGAGCGAAGAAAGCTCGCGGAGCTCAGGCTCTCGCATAAATCATTATCCGACGGTCCACCGAGAGACGATAGACCACGGGGTGACGATGTGCTGCGGGCCAGTGTTTAACTTTCGTAAATATGCATAGACCGCTTCCTTCCATCTCGCACTTCGGGCGCGCTTTGATGCGAACCGTGCCGGCCACCTGTGGCGAAGCTTCCGAAGTTGGCGTGGGGGGTGGGGGGAGAGGAAAAAATAAAACCCCATCAACTCGTCCCAGCAGGTGAAGATTAGAGAGTATCAATTTGCCCACGGTCGGAGTTTGCGTTGACTCAGGTAGACTCCTCGTCGGTGCGATCATCCGCCGGTGCTGGCTTCTCCGGCTTTTCCTGGGGGATGAGTCAATATTTCAGCATGCACCATCTGTCGACTGACCCAGTCATCGGCAGCAGACGGTGGGAGGTGTTTGTCAACATCGTAGGCTTTAAACCACTCCGGTCGTGGTTTAGTATGCACACATTGTTCTCTGAGGCTGCGAAAGAATCGAGTCGAAAGTAAGTTTTCGCAGGCAACGACTAATGTCGTGTGAGCATATGTTAGACGTTGAAGGCCGACACGGTTAGTCCCCGGTAGCGGCTTAACTAAACCAAGGTGTCTCACGAGTGTCACCATTCACGAATGGTCTCTCCCTTCTCGAGTACCATAAAAAGCCATGAAATATAAGAATAAAGCAGCACGAAACCAAACCAAAGACGAAAATAAATTCGCAGTCAAGTTTTGGCGAGTCACGTATAGAAAGAAGATGGCAAACAGAAAAGGCGAATATGATTCATGAGGTCTGAAGATGCAGTAAGTACGCCTGGTGCAGTACAAGGGCAATTGTGCAAGAGTGCGCCGTTCCAATGACCCATTAACGTTCACGAGGGAAGTTTCTCCGTCTATTTCGATTCCGTAAACATCCGATCGTCGTCTTCTTGTTGACGTAGAAACATGGTTTGAAGTTGCATCAAGTCTGGTGTGGAGGATGACGTTGAATAAACAATGTGCTGGGAGGTGAGCACGAGGAACTTGTAGCGCGGGGACTTTTGCAAATCCTTTCTTTTCTTCAAAGGGCATTCGGGTAGAACAATCTGATTAGAGTCAATGCTCTTTAGATTGAGCTGTTCGGTACACTGGTTTGTATCTTTGATACAATCTTGATGTTTATCTGAAGAGAACTTTCAAACAAAACCAAAAGGGAGCTGGTAGATGTTAGATGTAACAAACGAGTTCCGTGTGATGAACAGAACAGTAAATAAGAAAAACTGGCTATCTACAACATTTCAAAACAATCTTTTTATCGTTATTCAATATTTTAAACTATGCATTTCTTTGGAACTTGAATACATTTTAAGTAATCATTCTGTATTTTTGTTTCAAAAATTTAATTTATAACACTCACATGATTAACGTCTTTAAAAATTCATCAGGCAACCGTATTCTTTACTGAAGTATTTTGTCATCTCCAATAATATATCCTTAGACACGTGTTGAATATAGTAGCTGTTACCAAGAAAACCAGATTCGAACCAACATCATCTATCGATCGTCATCCATCGACCGAAAGGATCTTCACCGAGAGTAAAGGATAAAACAAACCGGGATGTTGAATTTCCATTACCGATTGATGAAACTTTTCCGTCAAATATTTACATACCTGAGAGCACCCACTTTCCAAACGCAACCGGAGCGACCGGATAAAACATGTTATTCGTTCCCTTTTCTGTGTTTATGGGTAAGAAAAATATGAAGGCAAACAAGACTCAACTTACTGTTTCTCGGGTTTTCTGATGGCCACCCTGAGGAAGAAAAAAAACCCACCCACAGTGTTCTTACACCCAATCATTTTGTCTTCATCTCATGGCTTGAAACAGGTTCGCATTCGGTAGCCGGGTAGCAAAAACCCGGAAAAGTTTATCTAATCGCTTGGCTAACGTGAAGTAAATTAATTTTCTTGTTCCCCCCGACCACACGATACTTTTTGTCGTATCTATTGGGGACGATTAAAATAACCACCTTTTCTCCGGTCGAGTCGATGTCGGTGGTTTGGGTTTTTGTTTTTGTCCAATGCTTTCGATTTTGTTTCTGTCAGTTTGATAACTTCAGCTTTTTTGTTCTACCAACCATCCAATTATCGCCCAATCCCCAAGCACATGGCTTCCTTTGGGAGCAGAATAATCCTAAAGCTAACCAATAAGGGGGGAGGAAAAAAAGACTAACACGCGGGAACCCCCCCCCCCCCCGCCCACCTTAACTCGGTAGCACTTGCGACACGAACAGTGGATTAAGTGTGTAAATGCTGGGTGTTTATTTCATAATTCCAGGCTGCCCACTCGGTGCCATGTGTGTTCGCATTGATTTTACCGCTCTGAAGATTTAGAGCTTGTTCAAATGTTGTTCTTTGCGCAGCTTACGTGTGTTGTTTGGGGTGCGTGTTTTCGATTCGTTTTCTCATTAATCCCCACCTGGCTGAGGTTAGTGTTTTGGGGCATATTGTTGCTGCCCGAAAATTAACGGGGGCTAGAATTACATAAATGGAGAAGCAAATGCATTGCGTTATGGATTGTTACCATGCCTTTTTTACAGCTAAAGTGTGTTTTGGTCAAATTGTACAACACACAATTCTCGAAAAGGGGCTTGAAACTGGAGTCCAAAAAGTGGACGCACCTCCAAATGCAACACGGGCTCATAGAACCCAATAGGAATTGAAAATGGGCTTACCCAACCCTAATTGAGTGTGTGCCGAGCCCCCATCGTTTGCAGGTTTCCGGTGGGTTTTTTTTCCATTTTTCGGCCACTGGGCGAACTCAAGCCGCACTGAGGGTGCAACGCGCCGGGAGGAAAATCAATAAACATTCAATTATTCAGCAAACGGATCTGATAGGGACGGAAAAACGATATAGAAAAGAACAAAACTTCCCACCGAACTCCGGAGTAATAAACTCTCCCCCAAATTTGCGTTCAACAGCAGCTCTCGGTGCAACACTCCGATGCTGTTGAGAGGGTCGGACAGTCCCTTGGGGAGATCGCTACTTTAGAAAACAAACAGTGAAAATAAAACCGGAAAAAGCGAACCCATAAAATTAGCCCCACCCGGGGATGGTGGTTTGTGGGTGAACTTGTTACTGGAAGCATTGCCCACCCTGTTTTTTTTTGCTTTCCTCGGTTCTCGTCTGTTTGTGTGCGGAACGCAAACGAGTGGGATTTTACCTTATCGCCCATACTTCTTGGACCTAGGTGCTTTGGTTATCGAACCTTTAGCCAATGATTTGCGCTCGCGTGGAACGTGGAAAGGATAAAAAAGAACAAACACTACACACACAGAAATAAACGATCACATTCAACCGCCAGCAAATAAAACCTACCGCAAATGGAGCCCTTTGGGGACTGCTGATGGGAAACAGTGCAACTGGGTGATCAAGTTCACCTGCAGCTGCATTCCGCGGAAACCATTATCGTTCCTGGAGCAGCAGGTCGCGCACCAATACGGACGCCATTTTTGCATGGACCAGTTTGGAGTCGTTTTTTAATGTGCAATGAGGTGGAGCTTTTTGTGGAAGGATATCGGGTTGCCAGAAACGATACAGCGGACCACTCCTGGAGGGTGGAGTGCGATTAGTTTTACGAGGGATTTCCCCGTTCGCGGGAAACGATGATCCGTAGCAGGCATCGATTTTTTCTAATTGGATGAAGATACAAAATCCTAATGACAGACGAGTTATGGGTTCAATTTTGTTTTGACTATTTATCTGGAACGAGTGTGGACGCTTAATTGGAATTGGATGGAATTCAGATGGTAAAAAAATACTTTTTAAAATGAATAAAAGTTTTATAGAATTTTCATAGAAATTTTCATACAACTTTAACAAATTATGCTTACCGAATGAGGAAAGTTTTGCGAATCACATAATAAACAAAATGAATTTTTCTGACGATCTCTTGAAAACTGTTTTGAACTCATCGCTGCAAACACAGCGATATACCAACCACGGGTTCAAATGCAAAATGGAGGAATCATGACATTTACACAAACAGTCAATTCCTGTTATTTGATATGGATGTTCTTCGGGAATGCCCCTTAATCGAAGCGTGAGTTTACGTATGCCAGAGAAAACCGTAAATTGAAGCTGAATCATGCGGAAATGATTGTTTGATGTTTCACTGAACATTCGCGATAGAATTCCACATACTTTCAGTGACGATGAGCAACGCGAAGTTGATGTAGGCTGTGAGAGGGAAAGAACAAGAGTTTCTTGAATTAACAAGTCGAAGAAGTTGACTTCGTTCAATTCGGCTGAAGTATGAGTACAGCTTATACCTAGAAAGAAGCAGAAGTGGAAGTGGATGTATTGAACTTTCAAGATTTGTTTTCCACTCACCTTGTGGATGATATTTGTGGAATGTTTAACGATTATTTGGGAAATTTTTACGTATTCGGGCTTCCTAGTATCGCGTTTCGGTGAAGTAATGATTAATGATTTGACTTCCAACATTGATTACAGTTGAGCGTAAAAATTTCGTAAAATGGTTGTTCGAGCGCTTTTCCGTGGGAGAGAGCAAATTTTTACTCCATAGCAGGTCTTTTTAATGCCCGTGTAGTGATGAAAATATTGAGCCCAGAGTGATAATTTAGATCCCTGTCATTTGAGGCAATGACGCTCGCAACACCGTGTTCTCATAAACCGTCGGGGTTGTGATGCGGAATGTAGAGCGCCATTTAATTAAGCACATTATTATAATCGTGGGAAACCCGCTTCTCTACAGCTGGAACAAATGTAAACAGGGATGGTCGTAAAATGAACTGAAATGCAAATACGTCAAAGCAAATAAGGCAATCTTCTTTTTGTGTTTACGAAACTGACCGTATCAAAAAGTGATGTTTCGTTGTCAATCATTCAGCTTTCTTTTTTGTTTTCGGTGCTTTAATAAATGCGGTACACGAAAAGATGGTTGTTAAACCAAGAATGAGATGTCCAAAGTTAATACAAATCATGAACTACGATCTTGCTCGTTTCTCCAGATTTTCCCATTTACTTACCAGCCCTTGGTCCATCCGCACTTCCACTTTCCATCGCACCGGAAACGGATCAAACATCAAACGATAGAGAAAAATGGTCGCTTGCTAAACCCGAGGGTCCCAGCGTGAGGTCGGGGAAATGCGATCCCCTTGCCGGGGCATGATTTTTCCTTTCCCTTTTGAAGTCAGTTCCATCCGGAAGAAACAAATCCCGCCGACGGTGGTCGACTTTTGATGGGGACGGATATGATTTGTGTTCCGACAAGCACAACGGTTCAATCGTGGCATCAATCCTTCTCAATTTCGGGGCGGGAAAAAATCGAGTAAAGGGACGGAAGAGGAAAACTCATTTTTCCTCTCCGATCACTCGTCCATTTGTCGAAGCCGAAGCGCTTCCTCGATTGTCAAACGGTGCTCGCTCGATCTACGATGACGACGATGATGATGAATGGGTGGAAAACTTTTTCCCCGGGTCTTTCGAACGAGGGAAAATATTTCGTTGCGAAAAGTAGTGCCCGTACCATCCGAGATTTTCCATTCATTGCGCTCTGTTAGCATAAAAAAGATGGATTTCAAATGTTTACCCAAAGCCACCCACAAACCGGTTGTTTCAGTTGGTAAAATTTGAATTTCTACGATGGAAAACAAAATGAACGATGAGAAAAGGAGGAAAAAGAACCCCACTTTGAACCGCGCAACAAGTGGGTTCATGAGAAAAGTGGTCGTAGTGTTGCGATTTCGCTTTCATTTCCCGGGAAAAATATCGTATCCTAGGTTTTTGGTGGGAGAAATCTCGTCGATTGTAGACAGTTTTCCCCCCCTCTCACCCGATGGCGCAATAAATAATTAAAGTCATCCAGCTCGGAGAAATGCTATTTAATCTTCTCGACACTTGTTGTCCCCCTTTTCCACCGCGACGAAGAAGTTGGCTAAGTTGCTTGGATGCTTCTGTTCGAACCCTCTCCGTAAGCCGCGGGAAAATGAGCCACTCTTATCGCGCGGGACGAACCAGCCAACCCACTCCGCGTGCTGTGGTCTAGTTTGCTTAAGAAGTGGGTTGCTTCGAACACGCAGTGGTTTCGGAGCGAAGAACATCTGCAACGAATTGAACCGTGGCCACATCTTTGCCCGATTGCTCTCGGCGTTGGATCTGGCAATAGTTTTATAATTAATTACGCCCTCCAATTGTGTAGCGGCCTGTATGCTGGGGGGGGGATCATAAATTTAAGGCAGAACCCACCCAAAACGCTGACATTCGTTTTCCCCCGGCATTCACTTTTCGCTGGGCGACGTATGCGATTGATGGTCTTCGGGCGATGTGTTTGTTTAGAATTGGGTTTGTCTGCCTTTGGCACTTTCCTTTCCAATCCGCCGCCCAACAACGGGCGTGAACTTTATTGGGTGCACTGGAGCGGCATAAAACCCACCCGAGTCGCGACTCGCCAATGAACCCGACTCTCCGACGGGACATAATTTCTCCGCCAAATGTGTATACACAATGTGTTCAGACGGAAGCGCCAACAACGCGGCGCACGATCGTTGTGATATCAGTATGGGCACATTAAATTAAATTGCCTCGAAATAAAACAAATGGCGTTGGATGGGTGGCATGGATGTGGCATGGGGCGTAGAGGGGTTATGATTTAATTTGACTAACATTTTCTCCACTTTTTTGGTCGCGCAAGTTTTTGCACGTTGATTAGTCTTTTACGACGAGCAAGATTGCGGCGAATGATGTAGCTGAATTTAAAAGCTATAAATTCAATTGGCATTTTCACAATTTGCCCACTCTCAGCTTTATAGTATTTTTTTTTATGTTGGTGATAGTGTTTTCTTAAATTCTTAGCATTTAAAATTTCAAGGCCAACAGGGTAATTTTCGTTCTGCGTGGTGTCTTTCGTGCAATAAATTGCTATTCCAAATCAAAATAGCACAATGCGATGGGAACTGCACAGCGCTCATAAATTGTTTGCTGAAATAATCTTCGAAAAATCACGACAAAGGTCAACGGAAAAATCCCATTCCATGCCTTGCAGCTCTCGTAGACGTTCGCCATTTTCTACTACTTTTTTCGTAACCAAACCATATGAACCATACATGAATACACAGTTGCCGCCTGACGACGCCATATTTTCTTTATCGCAGGCCGGGGAAAATTCATCACCTGTCACCTGGTTGCATGATTGATCCATTTTTACGACCCCCGCGACCCGGAGACCGTACGATTCGCGAGTCCTCCGCAGTCCGGGAGGTTTTATTTTTTCACAACGGAGCCTTTAAATCGGATACACCTGTGCAGTTGGCCAACACTAAACGAATCGGTTTCATTTACATCGTCAGTAGCTTTTCCGCAGTCGCGTCCACGTGTCACGTGAAACCATTCGCCAAACGGCACTGCGCGGGTTTTAGGGGAAAATTCAACAACAGCCTGAAACGAAATATGGCAACAAAGAGGAACATTCGTTCATATTCAGCCATCCTGCTGATGGGTCGTTTATTTTTTTTAGGCTACCAAATCAAACTCTTCCGTGAATTTTTTTTTCTTGTTTTCGCGCTCCCCTAGCTTCCCGGGGTCCCGATTTAGGAGGAAAATCGTTCAACATGGAAACATATTTCCCTCCGGTTGCTCGTTTATTTCCATTTGTCACCGATAACGTCTTCCGCGTGTTGCAAGCAATACGTTTGAATCGTTTTTTGTTATGTTTGGCAACAGGGCAAGCATAAATCTTCAACCCGACGGGCGGAAAGGGGCAAGCGGTGACTCAATTGAGCACAACATGTCACTCAAGATGACGCCCGGCGGATGAGTTTTTGAGCTTTCCACTTTATCATTTTGTGCCGCTTTAGCCTGAATATTTTGAGTGATTTAACAAACTGAAATCTCAAATGCATTAGGACATTCCGTGATATAATTCACACATTTCGTTGATGAGTAGAAATCGCCGGAGCGCGGATCGTAAATTAAAGTTCAAATGGAGTCGCTTGTAATGCAGTGCGATAAAAGACTACTACCAGCCAGTTGGGTTAACCGACTCGAAAGTTCGTTACAACATCCATCCCTTTGAGGTGGTCGGGCTCACCCTTTTAACAATCATCGCTCTATCATCTGCCGGGCGCTCGGAAACTTTACTCGATCTGATTCGAACCCTCATTTAAATTCATGTCTAATTTTGACCAACCCTTCCTTTTCTCTCCCTTGTCTCTCCTGCAGGTGGCTTTGCGGAACGATAGTGACGTTGATTTGCATCGCACACCGGGTGACCTCATCGGAGCTGAACATATTTGGCGGCCAAGGCATCAGAGGTAAGTGTGACTCAGAACTGCCGGTTTGCTGCCCCAACAAACGATCCCGGCCAGCTTATCGTCGACGTCGATCGGCATCTCACACGGAGGATGGGTGTGAAAAGAAGCCTTGCCCAGTCTCGTCTCACGCCGATCATGTTGGGTTACGCACATAAACTAGGCTTAGCACAGGTTTTAATATGACTGTTGGCGGCTTAAAAGTCATTATGGCATAAAAATAGATTTCGAAGAGGCTTCAAACAATCAACGATGGAGAAGAAAATCATAAAAAGCATTTTGTGAAGCCCCTAGCCGTATTGAATGATTATGTTAAAGTTGCTTCATGCAGATAACAACTTGAAGTTAATGCGCCAAGATGTATGCAATGGACATAACCCCACAGTGGTGTTCGAAATCGAAAGCATGGTTGTTCGAAAATAGATCGTTTGTAACTGTTCAACGCTCTTTTCCAACATCACAAATTTATTAAAAATACTTTCGTGTTTTCAATGATGGCAATGATAATGTTTTCAAAAACAAGATACAACACAATATTCACTTTTTGTTCCAACAACATCAATTCAAAAAACACTATCGTACTATCCATGTAAGACTTCTAA
Organism: Anopheles coustani; assembly: GCF_943734705.1. Lineage (NCBI taxonomy): Eukaryota > Metazoa > Arthropoda > Insecta > Diptera > Culicidae > Anopheles > Anopheles coustani. The sequence goes on from NC_071289.1 coordinate 90,432,503, forward strand.
TAAGTGTTGGTCTCTCGAACAACCTTTTCCTCCGGATCTAAAACTCACCGGATCAAACTAATCACCGTCGCGAAATGGTATTGATAAGCGAGCTGCTCATCTTTGAACAGCTACATAAATAATCTGTCCGAAGAAGTAATCGGTTTTGTGTTTTGGAAACAATGTTCTAATCCCCTTTAATTCACATTTGCTCTCATTTTAATAACATTAATTTTCTCTTCTTCCTTCTTTATTATAATTGATAAGAAGAATCTCTTTTACAACACACCACGTGACTAAGTAAAGAATTTTCCACTTTTTTCAACCAGATGCACTCGCCGAACGAGATCTGATGGTAGCGATCCAGATACCGCTGCAGAACGGGGTCAAGTTCGTCGATGGACTGGACGGGTTTCCGGCGTTCGGCGTTAGCAGCGAGGCGGACCTGAAGTCACCGTTCCGGCTCATCCTCTCCGACCATCTGCAGGACTTCGCCATCATAGCTACCGTCAGACCGCAGTCCAGCTCCGGTGGTTGGGTCTTCTCGGTCGTCAACTCGCTAGACACCGTGGTCCAGCTGGGCCTGCTGCTCGAACCGACCGCAGCCGGCGACCAGTGGAACATCACGCTGTACTACACCGACGCGAAGCAGGAGCGCGACAGCCAGGCACTCGCTTCCTTCCAGGTGCCGTACGGCAAGAGCTGGATGAAGATGATCTTCAAGGTGCTGCCGGACCAGATCGTCTTCTACTACAACTGCCTGGAGAGCGGTGTGCTCATGGTGAAGAAGGAGCCACGTAAGTTAGTATTCGATACCGCCTCGACAGTGTACATCGGGCAGGCAGGTCCCAAACTGCAGCGGAAATTCGAGGTAAGTACCGGACCAGTTTTTTTATTATCTTTCCCAATGGCAGCCACTTCCGAAGAAAGAAATCATTCCACGCTTTGCTGAAACGACAAGCGGATACCCTCAGCATCCGCGATAAGAACCCGTTCTGCTGCGCACAAAATGTTGGGTTAAGTCCCCTTCAACCCTCCACCCGGTTACTTGGAATGAAATCAAATTTTAATCAAAACACCATTAACAAGCCTTTGAAAGATAAGGGCACGACGCGGCCAAACTTTTGGACAACTCGACTCGTAAAAACAGAATTCACTGCCCCCGGGGGTCCGATTTCCCGGGGCAGTAAAAGGCCCACCCCCTCCCGAAACTCCAGAACCTCCACATTCTAGGAGTGTGCTAAACAACAACCGCAAACTCCGCATCAACCATCCAACCGTTGTACATCTGGCACACGCTAACACACCGAGATTTCGAGATTTTCCGGTGCCGTTTGCCAATGGTTGCCCGGCGCTTGGTGAGTTTTCCGGAGTGCAATGATATTTTCACACCTGCCAGGTGTCAGAGTACGGCCCCTTTGCTAGGTTTTGCTGGAGTGTGTATTAAAATTTCATCGCCTCGCCGTCAGACCACGAGGGAAGGTAACGTACTTGAAAGCGACGGAATGTGCATCCGAAGCAAGGCCGCATCGGTGCGGGTAGCAATTTCCACCAGTGGAGTAAAACTCCTACATTACAACCAATTTTGATGTGACCCAGTTCCTTCTTTTTTTTTCGTTTTAAGTTTAGTTCTTTTTGCAACGATTTGCGAGTGAATAGCAAACCCTGCAGAAAAGAACCGAATGTGCTTCTGCATTCCCGCTTGGTTCCGGGAGGTACCAAAGAAGGCAAGAGGTGTGCAAAAACTAAATCCACTCGACACAAATCAGGTGAAAAGGTTTTTCAACGACTCCCCGGGAACGTCATTTCGCTACTGAAGAAGGGGTTGTGAAAATGTTCCATAAAATGGGAAATTTATATTCATTATCATTCGTTTTTGGGTGCCGAAAGGGATAGAGGGGGACAAATGCCTTGCCCTTTTCCTGCCCAATGGGGTCGGCAACCCAAGGACTACCAATCGCTTTTCGACGTGCTTATTTCGTTTCCGGTTCACAAATTTTCGTACATTTCGCTTTCGTCGTCCGAGTTGATAATTTCGACATTCAACTGGTACGAGGTAGCGTTAAACACGAATGTTCCGATTTTCTTTCCATCCCATATTATTTTCACTCCCCTAATCTTCGACCCGGAACAGCCAAATCCTTTCCAGCCTTTTCCATGGGCCGAACAGTAGCGCCTACAATTAAATGGCCGTATTATTTCAGCAGAACGATTCGCCAACAATCGCTTTTCGTGCGCTTTTGTACTTTAATCACCTTTACTTTGCAGTTGAAAATCCATGGTAAAATGTACAAATCCAAGGAAAACTCAGTGTTACTATAAAGAGTGTGTAGATCAATACTGCTTTAGTGTTTTCATTAAACACAGCAATTCCAGGTGAAAGCAACGTGCATAGGGAAATGGATCCACTTCATCCGATACACGGCAAGTACCATTTCGAGTGCATTCGGAAATTGATCCGCCAACTTGAAACCACTGCCAGATGGCATCCGCACGTTGGTACGGAGCCCTTGTAGATCAATCTCATCGACTCCCTCCGGTGACTCGTATTCACACCAGATGGCCAAAGGGAGTTTCAGAATAGACCTGAGCTCTACCCTGTAGCTTACCGGGCCACTGTTTTGAAGTTCCGTCAACCTTTCCTCTCTTTTCATGTGCACTTAAGAGAACACCGCCTGTCCCTCGAGAGCAACTCAACGGAAAATACGACCTCATAGCCGCGACTTTTTTTCTTTTTAGCCCTGATTCTAACGGAATCGACCTAGTTTTGGAAACCATTTCGCGTCCAGATCGAATTTATGCGTAAGGAAACCCCGTATAGAAGATGTGTTCGTTGTAGTTGGCCCTGGGACCACTATTTAGTCTTCCTCCAATTAACAATCTTTCCACACAACCTACAAAGTCTTGCTAGTGAGCCGTGAGTTGAAAAGATTAGCCCATCGGATCCGCTCCAGTCCATCATCATCATCGTTATCATCGCATTCTTCATCGTCCATGCCAGGAGGAACAACTTTAATCAGACACTCGTTTGTAGAGCAATCATAAGAGCACGTCGTGAAGGAACCAGTCTCTATGGGAAACGTTTATGACCAGTTTTTGTTTTGCGTAACATGATTTTCGTTTAGAATGGTCGGAAATTGCGGAAGAATCTTTATGCGATTCCATCAAATCTATGCGCGTATCTACAAAACTATGTTTAGCCTGTTTAAATGAAACCGAGCTATATTTTTCAAGAACGTTTCCAATGTTTCATCCTGAGAGCATGCAGGCCTTGCATCAATCTGTTTTATTGGCCTGTTAGAGCCAACTCCGGTAGATTTCCACCACGCAACCGTGTCAAGGTTGTATCGGTATCGCTTCCAACCTTTCTCGCTCGAGTTCGGGAAGGACGCAACGCCTAATGAGCGGAAATAAACGGTTCCCGGTAAAAGGTTCAAGCACTTACCAACGGGTGTCCGCCCCTTGAAAGTTGCCCTTCCTCGGTGTGTTTGTGTTACAGGATTTCCGTGGTGTTGCTCTCCGGGCGCTCGTCTGGATTTCGTTACCAAGAAGACGACCACTTAAAGGTAATCCCTTCCGAAGCGCACCGAGACATCATTAATGTGACATTATCTTCGAAGAGCGGTACTTCGTATGATTCTAATCCTCCAAAGTCTTTCGAGGGTTCAACCATTCACGAAGGGAACGATGGAACGAGTGTTTAATGGTAAAACGTCTTCGAAAGAGTTGTGGCTACGAACGTCTCAGTCGTTCTTGGATGTGGTTTGATGAATGTCATTGCAAATAATACATCACAGGTATATGAGACTTGTTCCAACCTCTTCCGAGGAAGTGTCCTGTGAAGCCAATAGACAAACAAACGCCTCCGCATGCAAATCTTGTGGGAAAATACATTCCAGCACGAGTATCGAGCGGGGAGCTGTTTCTTCGTATCGAATCAATTTATGTCGCTTTCGATGGAACCTAGACGATGGGAAATAATATCAACCAGCTGAATAGACAACACTGTACGGTTGCAATCACATTGTACGCCTTGACATGTGCGACAGCGTCAATCTCCACCCATTCCTTGACGTCAAATTACACCAATCAACATGCCATTCAGTCGATTGGAACGCGCTGTTGTGTGTCCTTCGGTATCTTCTCTACTGAAAATACCTGGAACAGAGCTGGTTACGGTTTCTTAAAATCGGAAAATCTTTGTACACAAATAGAGCTCACGAGAAAGGAGGAGAACTCGAAAGCTGTGTCGGTTATCGGGGTCACATGGAATGTACTGACACCGTGCGGCTGCATCTCATATGCACTGCATGCATGAACGGATCTCAATTGGAAGGAAATTTGCAATCTTTCGAAACATCAACCAACCAGCCCTAACAAACTGCCCGACAGGTTTGGATAAATAGGCGAAAAGCGACCTGAGAGACACGAGCCCAATTCCCAACGGAGCGACAGATTTGTAGACCTCCGGAACTCCGGATTGTACCGAGCGGACCGGGTGGGTTGGCGAAGGTTGCACGTTTTGCATAATTCATTTTTCCCGCCATTAGGTACTGTACATGCCGTTCGAGTCGTTCATGGAATTTCGCTTCCTACATCCGCTCCCAAGGAGGTGATGCAACGGCGCACAGAGAAGAATCGGTGCACCAAGAAACTTTAAATTCCTGATGCACGAACATCTTGCTCAGCAGAAGTTGTATTTAATTTTCCCGAAAAATTTCACCCCCCGAGGGTCGCGGGGAAAGGTGGAACATGCTACAACACGCCAAACTTTGGATAAGTTCCCATTCCATGGGGGGAAAGTTTTCGCCGAGGAGAGGAGCACCTTTTCCACCTGAGAGTTGCTTTGGTTTGCCTGTCAATATTTATTATTCATGCGACACGCGAACAATGTGGATGCAAAGCAAAAGTCTTACATTCCTACCATAGTAGGCATGGCTTTATATTACTTACGAGAACTTTTCATTTAAGCCAGTATAAAAGCAGAGTTGAAAAAAAGTGTTGCAACATTGTTGAATAAAATTTAATACATTTTTTAAAGCAAATAATCAATTCGAATGGATTAAAATATTAAATTGTATGAATAATTTATTCTGCATCCTTTACTACCGATCCCGAATATTCGAGAGCTGCTCCCATTCAGCAACACCGATGCAGGCAAGCGGGAAATTCGCTCTTCCGTTTGCTCTCGAACACGCTTATTATCGGCCTCATCATCTAGCGTCATCAGCGTAACGGGTTTTCCGATGCAGTTTTCCCGTAGCCACAAGGCATCATCGCAAAATGTTCTAATCTCCCGCGCGAAAGTGAACGAGCGAGCCGAACCGAAAGTATTCTAAGCGTCCTGCGAAATGGATGCCATTTATGCTTTAACTTGGGAGAGTAAGTTTAGGCGGGGGTTGGAAGAAAAGTACATTTCCCAAAGCAAATACTTGCTCGAACGTATGCACCAGTTTATCCGCTCGAATTTTCCCCCTTATTAGCTCCGTTCACCCTCCTGTCGAACGTCAAAGCAAAGGGAAGTACCTTATTCGACCTGGAGGAGAGCCACTGAGGAATGCCAATATTTTCCACCCACGCCATCGCGAAAGGACACCAGCCGGGAGTTGGGGTAGAAATTATGTTGCGTCCTCAAAGTGCCACGCCGTTTTACCTTCGGAGTGGTATGGGGACAAAATAATATGATTTACGACGGGGAGGGACGAAAAAAAACGAGCCACCTTCGCGACGCTCGTTATGGAGCACTTGATCTTGGGCTGCTTTTCCGACCAACCCCGCCATGCATCACCGACCGTTGGGATAAATCATTTTTCACATTGCTGAGCTATCGTTGCTTATTTTCAACCCCACGCTAGTTTCATCTTTCGCGCCATAAGAAATCGTACCGATCCAGACGCTGGGGAGTATGATTTAGGAGGTATAAACCCTCCCCCCGCGTTCCAGCATCAACGTCTGGATTATTCATTAGCCCACCGTGGACTAAGTGGTGGCAATTTAGTAGCCAATTTGCGCCAACCAGGACGGCGCGCTTCGAAGGTGGTGGATAATAAACTCCGACGTCGATTACCTGCAGAAATCCTTGCAGCTGATCGATAAACAATAGCAAGATTGATGGCATATTTTCGCGAGAACGGATGATGGAAGAGGACTTACTGAGAGGCACCAGCAAGCATGCGAGACATGTTTCAAATTGATGAAGATAATTATAAACCGTTTTCGAAAAAAATCAATTCGATTTAATCAATTCGTCTTTAAAATTTCCCTTCACAAGATTGAACTTTTTAATACTTTAAAGCTTTACTCTTTTGTAGAACTTTTCGTACATAAATACGCATGTAAATGATCTCATAAAGACCGTTTCAACATTAAATAAGCGAACTTCTATTCCACCGCTCGCGCTTGCATCAAGCGAAATTAAATTGACTTTACCGCTGCCAATTTCCACTTATCGACCAATAAATGTCAACTTCATTGCCAGCTCACGGAACCTCATCGTGTTCGATCGTAAAAAGGCGCACCCTAAAATAACAACAAAGAAAAAACCCAACTTTCACCTGCAACACGTCTAGCGCTGTTCCCGGTTCGCACGACAATTTTACACATCCACACACACACAGACACCTAAACTTTTCACCGATTTTATCAGGGACGCCGAATCTCAACGTGAGGCCATTGCCACAAATCAATGAACGGCAAATCTTATTCAAAGTAGCAACAGATAAAATTCTCCACAGGCACACTCAGGATGGACCGAAAGAAGGGGGGAAAAAGGGAGCTGAGGTGTGGAAGGCGGTCGGAAATGGCTACCGTCGATCCCGGGCGTTCGGTCCCGTTCCCGCAAATAGGCGCACCGGCTTTCCACAATGGAGCTATCGGGAAACCCATCATCGTAACGCCATTAACGTAACGGTTTACCTTTCACGTTTATGCGCTTTCCCGCTTCGGAGGCTGAGCTAGGCGGTGGGCCGGGGCCTTTTTCCCCCCTTTCGAAAGCACCATCACTATGGGATCGAACATGGTACCGAAGTCTATCCATTAGGGCGACAACAAACGACAGGACGTAGTAGTGTTCGGTTCCTTCCCCCATGCGGAGGGGTTTTTCTGCTTTAAACGATGACGTCACCGACCGGTATTATGCCGGCAATACCGACGCCATCTACCCTCCGCCCTTTTTGGCCTACATTTGGCCTGCCTTCGGGCCGTCACAACAAGCGTCCGTCGCTGCACACGAACACGAGTGTGGAAAATCCTGCAAAGCACTTTGAAAACATTGCCCCACACTTTCGTATTGCATAACATTCACACGGGGAAAATCTGCTACAAGTTTGAAGCACATGCGCAGATGCTTCGGTTAGTCGAGTTTTCCGAGGACATGCTCCCGTTCGTAGCAGCTCTCCTTCCGAGCTACAGCGCCACTCGTCGAGAGGACGGAAAATTCCGACAGTTGCGAAGGAAACGATTTTTTTTTCTCGTTGGAATGAATTGAGCCAATCTGTTCCCCTCCTCGCCTTCGGAGGGGTTACTGATAAGAGCCGGATGAATTCCGTTAGCGCAGGACGAGCGTGAAAATCGGTTCACGCGGTTCGGGTCGCGCTCGGGCGCTCGGGTTTTGTGTCGGGACGAGGACACCAACAACCGTGGCGCAGTTTAGGGCCACTTTGGCCACGTTCGCGAACACTCCGGGCGGACCCTCAGTTTGCTGGTGGCCCGCGATGAAGTTGCACGTACTGCTTCTGCCGAGTGCGCGTCCCGTGGCCGTCGTTACCGCCGCCGTTGCCGTCGTTCGCCGTCGCCGTCGTAGTGATTGTCGCGCCGCGTTTTCCGCCCTAGCGGCAACAGCAGCAACAGCAGAAACCCGCCCGTTGCTCGCTCGCTACCGTTCGATCGATTTCGGGTCGGTGTCGTGAATTTCGGGAAGGTTCTCCACTGCAGCAGCATCTCTGCAGCACACATATCACACAGCAGCCGCACGGAAGCATATCAAAAGCGAGCGGAAACATATCGCAGCAGGCGCTGAGGAAGTGAGTGCTTGACGGACCGCAAAGCGAACGCCGAAGAATTTTAAACCAGATCCTCCCTATCGCTCCTTTCGGGGGGTCTATTTTCGTTCGCAAGGCCGTATGCTTTCGTGTTTCGTTACTCCAAACTTACGAAAGTCAATCATATCTGATCCACTTGACAACGCGTCTTCCAGCCTCCTTCGGTCGAGGTGGAAAACCAGCGCATCAAAGTGCTCTGGTGGTGCGAGTCAGTCTAGTTCGTTCGTGCACGTGCACTCCACCGGACGCGCGGACACATTTTCCCGGTGCCGGTTTCGTGAATCGATCCGTTTCGTTCAGGTGTTACTACATATTCGTGAACCTAAGTGCAAACATCAAAGCAAAGGTAAAACGGAAAGATACCTTTCTTTTCCCAAGGTGGAATGCCTTGTTGATCCTTGCTCGAGCAGGGAAATTTGTTCAAACACCCCGCGTGGTGTTGGGTGGAAAATAAAAACGACCAATGCAAGAAGGAAAAGCGCCCGCAGCACCTTGCCGCACCTGTCTGCCTTCGCGGTGGGACGAAAATAAACGAGGATTATATAATTACCATAATTGAATACAACACCACGCTCGTACCCTCAAGGCGTGTGTGTGTGTTTTGTGCGTGGGCGTGCGAAGAAAAGCAACATCCTCCCCTCGGAAGGGAGCCGCTTTTCCACGTGCCCGAGGGCGACCTACATGTGTACACGTGTCCCGCGAAAGTGATCGGACGTGTGAATGTGTGGTTTTGCAATTTCCTTTTTTACGAGCTGTGAAGGAATTTTTCGGTTCCGTCTGACCGGAAACGTGCCAGCTGACGCGGGCGCGTGTGTGTGTGAGTGTATTAGGTAGCTTGTCTCGTGGCGTATCGTGTCACCTTCACGCGCCAAAACGCCAACGTACACGTGTGTCTCTGACCGTGGGCCGATTTGGGAAAGCTGGCCTAGTGGAAAAACGAAACCACACGCGGGTCATTGCGGGTGCGGTTTGACGACCTCATTGTGGCCGCAGGCAAATCGCAAACGGAGCTCGGGAAACGGGAAACGACACGGCACCGAGGCGAACAAGAAAACCGAGAACCAAACGGGAAAACATAAAGAACAGGTCCTTCCCGCGAGCGAAGCACGACATTCCAAGCCGGTTTAGGGGCAAGTCGTTCGGCGGGAAAATACTGCCGCTAAGAGAGAAAAGCGACCGCCAGACGTCGCGAAGTGCGAAACGATGCTCGGTGATTTATGACTCGCCCGCTCGGTGTACGATTACGCCATTCCGAGTTTGCTGGGGAGTTTCCACGGGTTTCCTCTTTGCCTGCGTTTGAGCTTCGTCGACGCCCTTCGGAAAAGCAACTACCCTAAAAGGAAACCGGGTAGCTTACCGCCGTGCGTACGTCGGGATCGGGTTGCCTGCAGCAAATGTGTGATAAAACTTTGCCACGGTGAAGCACCGGGAAAACTTCAAACCGGAGCGGTTTTGAAATCGAAAACCGTGTCACAACCGTTTCGGGCGCTTTTCATCGGTTTTTCCTTCCTTCCAACGACCAGTCGCCACCAAAAATTAACGATCGATCGCTCGGCCGTATTTGCAAAAGACGCTCGTAATTTCGAAAAAGGGATCGCGAGAAACTTTTTTCCGAGTAGCTACCGGAAAAGCTACACATAACGTCGCGTCGTTCGGGTTTGTCGTGTTTGTGTGTGCGAGCGTGTGTTTTTTTTTGTATTTCGCGTGTGGCATAAATAAAATTACTGCAACCGTTTCGTTTAACGACTCACGAGCTTCTTTTTCTCTGACCTTTCCGTTTTTCGTAAAGAAACAACAGAAAATACGCAAACACGGGCATGCTCAAAGCAGGCCGGCAAAAAATCAATACGTTCTGTGATAGAAAACAAATTAGATGGAACGCTTTCGTGAAACGGAGCGATCGTTAGAAAGGAAAAGGAAAGGATCGAAGGATAAGCGTTACTTTTAATTGTTCTGCCCCGGGGCAGTGTCGTTGGTTATTGTTCGTTTGTTGGTCGTCACGGCGTCGCCGGGCGAGATAAAGAGTGTTTAGTGCGTGTTGTTTTTGGGAGGGAAAAACCGCGGAAAGAATACGCGCCCATCGTGTGACTAGCATTGCCTTTATTTCCTGCCACCCGGTTCGTTCTACAAAATATAGCCAGGGCTGCAAGAGTGTGTTATCTTAAGAGACCACTTTCGAGTTCTGGTGGAAAGATTGTGGCTCCTTGTGGAAAACACAACAAGGCACACGCCCTGCCGGCAAAACTGTCGTGTTTGGGTCGGTTCCATTTTTCTTTTCGGTGAAATAATAATTAAGTTATCAGAGCGGTTATACTCTCTTATCTCCCGTGCTTCCCCTTACCGAACGGGTCACGGAACACGCCAACAACACGGGAGCTGGTCGCGGGCAGGAAAGGGAGATAATTTATACCAATCCCTTCGCTCCGCGTGGCGGAAAACCCACCCCGCGTGGTGGAACCAACCATTAATTATATCGCTACCGGACGGACGGACGTAGAGTGTGAGTGTTCCGGAGGATAGTCGCGTGGAACATTTTCAAACCGCCAGCGAGGGGCCACCGGGGAAACTAGCGCTTCCCTTGTACGCCGGAAAACCGGCCACCCCAACCCAGGACGCCCCTCAGGTGGGAAATAGGGAAGCAGCTTTAACTTTATTGCCGCGCAGCATGAAAGCTCATCAAGTGACGATTGTTTACCGCTGATTTCCGGGCGAAAGTGCGAGTGTAATTCGGCTGGAAGGGAAAGGAAACTATCCTCGCCCCGATAGTTGTGAGTTTCCCACGGCCGGGTACGGCAACGTTCTGGTGTTTTGGCGCAATTGCGCTTCCGTGCCGAGTATCATTTTGCCCGGAGCTGAATGGTGTCCGCCGTAACACCAAACAAATAAACAAAGCTTTGGCACACGAGCAGTTTGGGGTTTGGTGAGAGGAAAAACTATCCGAATAAACTGAAAACTGAGGTAGGAAGAACAACAACCGTACCGCCCATCGGAAACGGTTCTTCTGCGGGAAAACACACATCAACACAGAGTATTTTCCGAGAGATTCTCGTAAACACGGCGTGTACGCACTATCGATTGAACACACAGAAGCACGTTCTGTGGGCTTTTCCCATCCCTGCACCGGTGCAACGGTATCCAAATAGGATAAATGGGTCAAAGAAAGGTGTATTAACGTGTTAATCAATTAATGCATTAATCACGGATTGAGTTTCCAGTCCGTGAGGAAAAAAGGATAGCATCAGGCGTTGTGTTTGCGAATCGTCATGAATGTGCCGGGTTTATGCGTGTGTCACTGAAGTGAAAAACAGCACATATGTTCCTCGTCGTGGAAGGAATCTAGCATGAAAAACCGGGGAGAATAAAGGAGCGCACTTTACGTGTTTCGCGTGTCCGGTTTTCCACGTGGCAAACCGTGTTTTTCGCGTCTCGTATGAAGCGGTGAAGTGACCCCATCTGTGGTGTAGCAGCTGATCGGAAGCATATCAAGAGAAAATATCACAATTTTCCTATCCATATCGGGCTCGGTGATTTTGTGCCACGGAGAAGAGCAAAGGAAAGCATATCCTGGAAAACATCCTATCCGGTCGGTGTAATTTTTGGTGTACGCACTTTTGTGTGTGTGTGTGTGTGTGTGGGCGACCTTTAGTAAGATTCCCCGAAACGTTCTTTGTCCGCAACAACTCCACCACCATCATCATCATCATTATCCTCATCAACGCCAGCATAATCTCGGATGGTCACCCCGGGTCGGCTTGAAAAGCGACTCCAAAAAGCAGCAGTTTTAAATCAACCGCACCGCAATCAGGAACGCCACGCGCCCCCGCCACCCACCCCTCCGCCATGGCGATGGTAGTTTCTGGGCGGGCGAAAGCCGTCATTGTGGCGTTCGTGTGCTTCTTCCTGCTCGGCATCGTCCTCGTGACCGGCTCGACCAAGGGCTGGTTCGTGCCGATGCGCTACAGCGAACGGGTGGCCGCCCGGGTTCAGGTAAGGCTCGGAAAAACCGCGCACCTTCACACAAACACACACACACACAGGCTCCAGCAGCAGCAGGTTTTGCCGGACGTCCGGATCGTCTCGTACAAACCGGGTCGGTGAGGAAGACCCAAATTAAAGCCCATCATGGGTGGGATGGATTTAATTAAAGTTCTTTTGATGTGGGCCCCCTTTCGCTCCGTTCGACTGGATGCGGTGGAAGCATTCCGTGCGCTCGGAGGCTCCCGTACAGCCCGTCGGTTAGCTTGGGACTTTCCCACTCGGGTGGAAAATGTCTCCGGGAAACCGGAATCCCGCTGGGAGGATGGGCTTCATCGACATCGTGTGTGCCTTTTGATTCCCGTTGAAGGTGTGTTCGAGTCAATGGTCGCTTTTCATTGTAGTCTTATGTAGGCAAATAAAATGCAATGCAAAGACATTCCAAACTACTCTTTTTCTGTTCGCTTTGATTTCGAAGATGCAAAAGAAAATGCATTCTTCAGGTAAAAGCTCAAAAACGTACGAATACCGGGGAACTATTTTTAAAAAGAAAACCCTTACTCTAGAGATCCAATAAACGGAAACATCAACACAATTTCCCTTTATTGTGAAATACATCCTTATGAAGAAATTTCCCAACGTGAAGGCGATGGGAATAAACTTCAATCAAATCTACCAGTGGTTTCGCTTACTTTCGCTGCACAAACGATCAACAAAGAGTCACCAGCGTCCTCAAAGTCCTTTTTCTCCATTTCCCTATGAGCAGGTCAAACGAGCGATTTTCCCCTCCCGGACCTAAGTTCTCAGAAATATCGGTATCATTAAATTGTTTCCGGTTAAACGTCCACCCATTGCCAACGTCGGCTCTCGCAACGACTATTATTCTTTCCCGGAAAACCGCAGTCAACCTCGGGGTTGATTTTCTACCTTTCCCCCCCCCCACTGATAATGGTTTTTCGCTTTGGTGGAATAATTTTACTACTTAGTTTAAAATCATTTTGTTCCAGAGAAAGGGGCTCGGCATTGGCGCAGAGTCTCTTTTGTTTTCACGAATATTTTGATCCCTCACTCGATACAAATTTGAAAGCACCATTTTTCCGTACCAAGCTTTCTGCTAAGTTCGTCAACATGGGGAAAATCCATGATAGGATTAATATCCCCAATAACTTAGTGAAGGAAACTAGGCAAAGTGAATTGAAAGCTTCCGGATCTAGGATTATATTATGGAAGTTATCTCGTTCGCACTATCGCCAACGTTGATGCGTTTTGCTGAGTTGACGAGGTCCTTCGAACGATCGTTAAATTCGATAAATCTCCAACGCAATAATTTACGATCAAACGCTTACCCTTTCGCAAAACCATCGACCGCGCGGACCGAGCTCTCGACGGCTAATCATTGCTAATTAACCCACTTCCGTCGGAGCCTCCCGAGTGGCTCCCGTAGGAAAGGGATATTTTTCTCGCCCTTGACGGAGCAGAGACTTATCATTCATCTCCTTTCCCCTTCCGAACCTCGTTCCGGGCTATAGAAGAAATGATGATTCATCGCTTGGGTCCCGGGTTTGCCGGTTATAAAGCAAACCCCGGCTCCGTTTGGGGTAGATGTAATTTAATTTATACCATAACAAAATTATCCTCTTATCTTTAATTCAAACACAAAAATCACCATCAAGGGCCAGCTGCTCCTGTGCGATGGCGGAAAGTCCCTAGCACCCGACCACCCCCAGGACGTTAACGAACGATTCCGGGATCTAGGCGGCAACGAACGTCAGCACAAAACTCGGTTCGCTTCGAAGCGCATGGTTAAACGATCCCGAGCCACAAGCACGACGAAGATACGGGTCCTGGTCAGCATCGGTCCGATCGGGCTGGAGCTCGAGATGAAGAAAAAGATGAAAGCCAACGCCAGGAACGCGCTGTAATTGAAGGGATTCTAATTTCAAAGAAATTCCTTCATCTTCTCGTCATTGCGTGGTGTTTTATTATATTTCTTTCTCTTCTCTGGAATGTCCCGCATCATAAGAGGATCAGCGGAATTCCTTGAGCGGGGAGTCATCGGGGAAAAGCGCATGATTAAACTACACTGGAAGTAACGGTACGAATCGTTCGCGTCATAAATTGCGCAGAAGTACTCGCGATGTACGTCGGGAAAACGATCACGTTTCCCAAAGAAAAATAAAAATGTTTCAAGTATACATTTACTTTCAAACATGGCACGGGTTGAAGGATTTCATTGGAGCACAAGAACGCTTCGAAACATGCCAGCATGGTTTAATATGAATGGATCCAGTTTCTGCAATCGGCAGTTTTCCACTGAAATGAGAAACAGGTTATTATGTTGGAATGCTTTTATGTTATAAAAAGTTGCTTGATTTTTTAAAAGTAAGTTTATCTGGAACAATATACTTCTAAAACAATATCCTAAAAGTGATCGAGAAGAGACAAAACATAAAATCCTTCCTAGGATTTTCAAACCCAGCTATAAAGTTCATTCACCCTGTACTGAGAACAATCTATCTTAGCGCACCGCATGAATCATCCGAGCGAACTCGAACATAAAAGATGAAATAAAACACATTTAAACACATGTTTTGCTGCCCAACCATCCGAATCGTTCAATTTGTCGATTAGCAATCGGGAAAGAGCACCGAGAAAATATCGATTAATTTTCCAACTCCAGCACTACGCTACTACGCTGGCCCTTCCGGCAATCGGGCAAGCTTTTACGCCGAGTGGAGTTGGAAATTGCTGTTGAATTCTTCATAACATGATGCTCGAGTTTTCCGGCACCGACGTCGGAGGAAGGAGGGGGAGTGAACCACAGACAGTCCAAAAAAAAGGCCCGGCACGTCGGACAATATAACAAACAAAAACCCCGAGAGCCAGTCAAGTGCACACACGCACGTTGTCAGTGGAAAAGCGCGGTCCGAACTGTACTCCGCGTGGAAATTGATTCGATGCGCACACACACGCAACACCCGAAACCGAGCACAGTGCATCTAAAAGTGTTCCCAAACTTGTTCGCTTTTCCGGCGTATCGGTTCTCTGAACCGGTGGTCGGCGAGTGCAGGGCGAGGTTCAATGCACCACCACTGACTTCCTGGGAAAGCGGTAGTTTATCGCCAAAAACCCAGAGACACAACCCACCGGAGCATCCTTTTGTGCCGGGCGCGGGATACTATTTTCGGCGTACTCGGACGGAAGGACAAACAACCCGATGCCGGTGCAAAAAGCCGTTTGCTGAATTACTCATCGGCCGGGGGAAAACTGTCCGGCCAGCCTTTTTGACTAAATGAAAGCACTTTTCGAAACGGACGGGACTCGTTGGCAAACTGTGTGGCCAACTGGTTCCGATGCGATCGAACCCGGGCTCGGCGGTGAAGTGGTTCTAATCTACTTAAATGGCCGCGTTTGGACTAAATGTCGAAGTCGGACTGAACGGTTTTCCGATTCGAATTGTGGAACTGTTTTCAATATGGTGGAGGATTAGCAAATAATCGCAATACTCTCCCGGAAAAGTAACAGTAAACTAACAGAAAAATGGCAGGGAAAACTGTGCTGCGTCACAAAATCCATCTTCTAGTTGCAACAGATTATTATCGCATTATTTTCAGGGATCAGGCCATCCTTTTGGGTTAGCGTTATTAATACCGTAAACGATTTTATGGATGAGGTTTCCCTTTTCCCGGAAAGGCCTTCTAACAACGGTTCTACCCAACCACAGCAGCGCATAATCAAATCCAGCAACACCGGACCGATATCTGCTGGCCTGAAGTAAATAAACGAAACGTCGGTAAGCCCACTCGTGGAAACTTTAAAGCAACCCAGCTTCCAGCGGGAAAAATGGCCTGCGGTCGAGTTCGTGCCAAGCCTACCCTTATGGCAGTGTTTTTGTGTGGAAAAGTTTTCTCTGCCTCTCTCTCTTTCTTTCGGTTCTTGGATTACCCTCCAGGGACCTCCTAACAGTGTTTCGTTTCGATCTTGAGGAATCTACCCCCCCTGGTGAAAGTATTCACCCAAAGTCGACACGAAAACTGAGAGACACCAGAGCAAAACCGCAGGAAAAGCGAGCCCTTTTTCTGCTCGATGGCCCAGTGTGGCTTCCACGTCCTCCGCGGATGAGTGTGGTGTCTCTTCGTGTGTGTGTGTGTGTAGTGGTTTTCCTCGGGTGACACAGAGGGTGCAAAACTTCCACAAAACGCCCGGATGGGGAAACAAAAATTCCTAAACATACCACCACACGCGTCTCGCTTTTTCGAGGAATTTGCTATCTTCCTGCGGGTTGGAAACTCCCCCCCCCCCCTTTTTCCACCGCAAACAGCACACCGTGACCTTGGGTCAGTTTCTGTTCCACTTCGTTCTTCATCACTTTAGCACGGTGAAGGTTAGCAGCGCTGACCGCTATTAGATTGCGGTTGCCAAACACCCGAACACCGGAGATCCACTCATTCCGAGAGGAAGATGAAAGACGAAGCATTTGAAATTGATTGTGCGAAGGACCACTACTCGGTGAAAGATGTTCACAGCTCGTCCGCTCGGGCAGCAGAAAACAGATGCTTGTACGAGGAGATCGAAGAAGGAAAAAAGGACCCGATCCGGAAGCGTAAACCGTGTTGATTGATGCGGAAAACGAGCGAAGGAAAGAATGGAAGGGAGATCGGTTTTAAAGCTGTTCCACTTGCTTTCAGTAACGGAAAAGCCATTCAAGTTCGTCGAAGCGAAAGATGCCGAATGGTTCATCAGTTCGTAAATTGGCAATGTGTGAGCATTAAGTGAACCGATCCATCTCTACACGCTAGAGCAGGCTAGAGCATCAATTTACAAATATTGGTGGTACCGATTCTTCCCGCGCAAAACAGGATACCGCTTTTTCCGAACAAAACATCTTGCACAGTATTGGTAATTTGCCACCAGTAAGCCCTCATCAGTCGGTTTATCAAGGGTGGAAAGTGAAAATCTAAATGTTTTCCTTTCGCCTGCGCGGTGCCACACACCGGAAATTGATTTACCTCCCGGACCTGCAAACCCAACGTTTACCCTCCGGCGTTGTCGAAGCCATTTCAGCCTGTTTTTACTACACGTTCAGCTTCGACCTGTCCTGGGAGGCGGTTGGCGATAACACCAACCAAAAAATGTGAGGAAACCACTTCGTTCACCGGGACGCAAACGTCTTCCATAAACTTGTGCTTCCTTCGGTCCGCTAGATTGCCCCCGAAAATCAAGTCGCTCTTGTCGAAACGCTGCTGGAGGAAAGCATAATGTAATCTCCACCAAATATTGACTTTCACCGCAAACGTATCCGGGCGCGCTCGATAATGGAGACCTGCCCGTGCTTTCCCGTGCCGAAAAGCTGATAAGATTGTGGAAATCATGTTTTCCTGTCCCCCCCTCCCAACTATGGAATCGCCGCTAAGCCGTTAGAGAATTTGTGTGCGTGGGTGGTTTGTTCCCCTCCTCCCACTCATCACGTCTGCCGTGAAAATAAGGTTGTTTTGATCATTTCCGTTTGTTCACGCTACGGTTGGCAGCGGAGATCACAGTAGGCGACAAAGTTTTGCATAAGTAGGGATTAGGACGAGGTTTTTGCTCCACGAAAATTTGATTTTTTATGGGATCGTAGGAAATTTTCGAACAATGAATAATGTAACATCTTTTTTGCAAAAATGTTCCCATTTACTAGGCGATCTAATATTTTCTTTTCCCATTTTGTTTACAATGTCATACTGAAACAGTTTGCAAAACGACCTTACAAACAGTCCTATGAAATCTTCTTGATCCTTGTTTTTTTTTATTAAAATGGGTTTATATTTTTTCTCGTCCATAATATACATCTCCATCACGGAGGAGAACAAAGAGTAATATTTTTGGTTGTCAATTTATATACGGTGGTCCATTCGGAAATCCATCACGAATCGATCGATCCCGAGCATCGGGGCAGAGTGCAGTTCAAACAACTCGATGTTTTCGGTGCAAAAGTTTAGAAAAAGGAAAACCATTTTCGCTCCACAACAGCAACTCGGGTTCGGCTGTGTGTACATTTATTACTCTCAAGCTCTTCAGCGCTTCGTTTTACCCTGTTTCGGTAGAGCCAGTTCCGTGTTGACCGACAAATTTGGCTTTCGCCTCGTGTTTACTACATTTTTCCTACCGCACATTTTTTTCGAACCCCCAACAGAAAGGAGTGAAATATTTGAGATCATATGAAAGAGAAAACCTATCTCATTATTCATTCGATGATGGCGATGATGCTGACGATGCTACCGGACTTTTTTTCCTTTCGGCCCGGGATTTGCTATCGGTTTGTTTTCGTCCTATTAGTTGCGCAAGCTGACTGAATTATTCAGCCGTTATTTGGCTGTGAATTTCACGTGAAAAATGGATTTCCAGCTGATAAATCTGATTGAGTGACGCTTTCTTGTCCGGGTTTTTGTTTGTTCGAATCGCGTTCAGCGAGCGGCGAGCAAAACCATTGCATTTTGCTACCAGCGTAAGCGTAAACCGTAGAAGGAAAGGCACGGGAAGTAAATAAAAATATAAACCGGGAACAAATGCTGTACTAAACGATTCACTTTCTGCTCCCGAAAGCGCGATTTCGGTCTTGGCCAGCTGATGGCAAACAGCACAAAAACCATGTTCGCAAAAAAACCTTCGACGAGTGGAACTGGCATTCATCTACTGTCCGAGGGCGTAAAAGTTTGTAAAAAAAAACAGTTAAATGGCCTTACTTTTGCTTGTCATTTTTAACTTTACTTGAATCTTAACATGAACCAATTATGATATCAATTCGATTACACCGGACCAATCTTCACACTTGCATGTTTTAATTTCATTTTTCACTTTACTAATAATAAATATTTGTTTAAAGCCACTTCTCCGCTGATTTTCCGAATAAAAACTATTTAAAACAGCACAGGCAACGAGCGGTGGTTTCATATGATTTATTAATGTTCATGACGCTTGTAAACTATTTATGGCGTCATAAACCTAAACAACGATCGACTAACGTTTTTTTATGTGCAAGGATTCCGCGAATTTTTAATGCGAACCCCGTGATGCATGCAAACTTTGTGACGCATTAATGCGCTTGACGTTTTACAGCACTTTCTAGTCCGTTTGTTTTTTTTCTGCTAAATTCCCATTGAACAATTTATTCACTTTACCCGGACGACGTAGGGCGGTGACGTTCATTAATTGAAAACGATTCTAAAACTAATTTTAACCAAAGCACGCCAAACGCGACGCACGTGAAGCGTTTGCAACAACCACCGCTAACCAAACGTAAATTTTCCGGAGCGCACACACGTTGTAGCAGCGTATAAAAAATGGAACCCAATTATTTATTCCCACCCATTTCCGGCACCGCAGGACACCCTTACCTTAGTGGGACCTTTTTTTCCTTTCCCCCCGCGCGCAAGTAAAATAGAGTTCGTGGAAAAAAAACATTACGTGCCCCATTCGACGAGTGACAAATAACGAAGTGTTTAATGGAATTCTTTACTCGAACATTAGTTGAAAAAATGGAGTTTTTCATTTGTTCCCCGCCTTCCTAACCCCCCACCAAAAAGGGAAATGAAAAACGGGCGTATGCTAATGCTTACCCGCTTGCGTGCTCGAGAAAACTGCATATCAAGCTGTTACGGCACAAGCCTTTTTCCCCCCCGGGGGTTTGCACGGATTTGGAAAGGAAGAAAGTCCCACGGGAGTACTAGTCACAGAAATAAAAGCCTTCTCACAACCAAAGGTTGTGCGTGGGAATGCCGACCGAGGGAAAAAGGTTACTTTCAATGCACGCCCCGCTAATGAGCTTGTGGATGTTACGATTGTTTTCTTACTTTCTTGGCCCCAGGGTTGTTGTTCTACCTTTAATTTGTGCCGCCGTCCGCTAATTGGCTGGTAAGGACGCCATTACAATGCGTAATCTGTGTGTAACTGGGTGTTAACTTCCCTGGTGGGACAATGCGCGTGTTTACTTTTACTTTCGTGTGATTTTTCTGTACGAATTCATGCGGATTTTCAAGCGTTTTCTTTTGCTGCTTGTGTTGCTTGGTTTCCGCATCCTTATCAACCTCTTCAAGCATAAAAGGAAAAGGATTCCATAATGGCTTGTTTTGGTCATCTGGTTGAGAAACAAAGCCGTCGGAATATTACAACCGAACTTGTAGTCGTATCGATCTTAGAATGGAAAACTGTAAAATAAACAAACAAACAAAATTGGAAAAAGAAATCTCACCCAACAAAGGTGTCCCATCAAATACTCCCTCGCAGGTAGATTGTGTTTTTGTCAACGGTCCGACCAAGGAAACGGCCATAAAAGACTCCTTCATTGGCTACCGATCGTACACCGACAACGATGACCGAGTGGCCTTTTCCTTTTTCAGCTTGGTAACAATTTACGATAATAAATAATTTTCCCCGACGCTGGTGCTTTTCCAGCGACTTACGCCATCTCACCAGTTGACACCACCCAATCCCCCGGGGTGTGAGATGGGGTGGGTAGCGTGGAGAGGGTGGCGAAAAAGGTAGTAAAAACACACCCATCATCAACACAGTTCCCATTTTTGCCAGTGCTCAAGTACTTTCGGGTGAATGTAAGAACTTTATGCCGAGAAACGACGACTTTCCCGTGTCGCGTCGTTTGGTCCCTGCCGGGAAAATCACAATCCCCCAGTCCAGCGGGCAAACGCTAACGAAGGGAAAAAAGCGGAGAGAAAGTAGACCGACGGTCGTAGTTACCCGCAATCGATGTCGTTTCACTCCTAATACTGCTGAAAATGATGCCATTTAAGCTGCTTTGGCGCAACCGACCAATCCCTGCCGAGCGCACCCGCTGTTGTAAGTGAAAATTATTATTTTAAAGCTTTGGTGATAAATTACGCCCGGGCCGTTTCTCGCACCCCCACACGCCCAGCGCGTGACGTCAACCACTGTGTTTGCTCTGTGCCGCCTTTTATGCTCCCGGTCTATTAGAGTGTTATCAATTCCGTGTCGTCATAAAGATCCCAGACGTTGAACAAACCACTCAAAACGCCGCCCAAATGGGAACGTCGAACCGAAATAAACTCCTCGCCAGCGATCGGGTTCGTCCCGATTCGGTTTTCGAGGATCTTGGATCCGCTCGCGCAACTTTGGGCATGAAAAATTGATGACGCCGGACAATGATTAAACGGTGAATTTTGAAGGAGCAACACATAATCACAAAACCGAAAAAGCCCCCAAGACGTTGGGCAGAATGACTGTCTTTGCGGGCCCTTGTTTCCTTTTCGTCTTTATTTAATCCCGCAGTCGAGGAGTTTGTGAGTGGAAGGAGGATTTCTTAAGGCTAAAAATGGCACCACGGTCAACGAGCGTATTTTCTTTGGCGAAAAACCACTCTCACGCTCCAGCCGCGATATCTTAGCTGTCGAATTTTCCTCATTACAATCTCATTCAGGAAACGATCGTTGACATTTTCCTCGTTCGTACCAACAAACCGTTTCGAAAACTGCCTCCATTTCCGGAGAACGGCCGTAATATTGGCTCCAACAATAGAACTTTGAACGGATGAAGAGGATTTTGACAAATGCTTCAGTCGCTTTGAATGAAAGTTATTGTCGTTGTTCGAGAGGAACACCCATTCTAGGAACTTCTTTTCGTCGATTACATTGGCGAACAGAGTGTCCACCGGGAAATTGCAAAGAAATTCTGGAGCTCTAAGCATTATTGAAGAAATAAATTCTGTACGCAGAGTGTTATTTAACCAGTTTTCCGTAACAGAAATCATGCAAAAGTATTGATATTTACGATTGATGCTAATAAAAATAAGCTAATGCTAATAAAATATAAGTAATCAGCCTTTCAATCCTAATTGAGAACCAATTTAATACTTACTCAATCATCTGAAGTATTTATAAACGGCCTCACATAATAAATGATTACTTGTGAAAGTGGTTATAACCACAGATTTCAAGCATAGATACTTTTGAAAATTTCACCTCATGACACGAAATGGTTTAAAAGACCTTGTTTTGTGCGAGTGCCACAATAATTTGTTTTCCTTTCGATTAACTTCGACTTTTCCTTTGATGTGTGTTGTTGTGTGAGCTCTAATCATTCTCTGATAGCAGGAAAAATGCTGTGACGAGCGGAAACGCTCATGGGTAAAGATTTGAGCGCCTCGCGAGACCCGGTCGTTGACAGACCGAGAACTTATACCCTGCGGGGTGGCATTATTATCTTCTGTGTAGTGCGCTTCCTTTTATCATCCGACGGCAACCGCTCCTCTTGCTTGCTTTCCTTTTCGAAAACTGAACCGTTTTCCAGTTGCGGCTCCATGAGATGCTTTTCACTGCCGGAGGAAAGCCATTCGGATGGTTTAGAAATACCCACCCTAGAGTGTTTTGTGACATCATCGTGCAGAACGACGGACGAACATTCAAATAACACACACACACAAAAAAACCCTGCTTGAATATGTCAGACAGAAAAGGGAAACATAACGGATGGCACCGTGTTGTGAAAGTCCCGGAAAAAGACTAGAAAGGGAAAGGAAGTTGAACGATCGCCTCCGAAAGCCCGGAAACAGGAAGGTGCAACTCAACAGACACACTCAAACAAAACTGTCACTTCAGAAGAGCCCGTACACGCGCAGGGTGATCGTTTTTCCTTTCCTGCCGTTCGCTCCCGGTCGACTTGACAGTTTCCATTCCATTTTCCAGCACCCTCCTCCGCCGAGGACATCCGTTTTCCTCTCAAAGGCCTTCAGTGTCCCTAACCGATGATTTTGACCCGAATTTTCTTTCATCTGTGCATCTTCAATTTGGGCCCCCGAAGCGAAGGCTCGTTTGCGTGTCTTCGAATGTACCTAGTAAGCTTTCGTTAAATATTTTACTTTGCTGGGGGGGGGAACGATGCAATCGCGACTACAAAGAAACGACTGAGAGAAGCATCCGCACCAGTTGCTTCACGGTTAGGGGGACGCGCACGAAGCAATCTGTTTCCCGACAGTGAACAAATAACGGTGTTTTCCGGTTCCGGAATGTTGCCTCCGCCATTTCCCGTACCAGCGGCACATCAAAATGCCTAGTGGTGGTGGTGGAACTGCTTCGAAGGTGTTTCGTGAAAGCTTTCCCGCGGTGCACTTGTTCAAAAAGCTTATTTGTAGCACGACCTGTTTCTTCATTTTGAACACTTATGCTCATGATGGTTGGGAAGGGGCACCGGAGTGGTCTAGGGTGCTAAACAACCGATGTACTTTTCATCGGAGGGTCTTAGACTTCCACTTATACTACTGACGTATGGCCAGAAGGAAGCACATTGGCATCGGAACCCTTCAATGCACAATCGTGATGACATGAAACCCGACAGAATGCAGAAAAAATAGGAAGGAAAATACATGTGTACAGATAAATTTACAGAGTTGTGTTTTTCTTTAAGCCTTTTTCGAAAGACAAACATAAACGAAGTATGGACGAATGGACACATATCACTATCGAGTGAATGATGAACATGTCATTGAAAGCGATAAAGTAAGAAAATAGCTTGATTGTGGTAAATTTTGAAAAATTATCATCACAGTCGCCTTTGCTAAATCGTTCGAGTGTGTGTATTTAATCCTCCTAATAAACTGCCATCCGTAAAGAAGGCCTAGGACAACGAATCGACCCGGGAAACATTGTTGCTACTTCATCCATCACACTTACCCTGTGACCCCTTCTGGCTTGCGTTGGAGGAAAATCGATCAACGTGAGAGAGAGAGAACACTAACCGCATCACACATGAAGAGTTTTGCATCCCTCACGGGGACGACTAATGCCAACCGCACGAACACCACTAATGCCTACTTTATCAGGAAAATCAGCCCGGTCCACCAACCCACGAGAGGGCGCCCTCTCGCGATGCTAAATCCTTTAAGAAAACTTCCTCCATCATCGGCCTGATCCGCTGTAGGCCACCAACGCCCCTCCGCGCCACACAGCCACATCATGCAAATTGCACATCATTTATTCAAACTTCGTGCCTACTACGACCCATGCTGGAAAGCTGGCGAGCAAACACGCAGCAAGTGAGTGTGAGTGAAATGGCGCAATGGAAAAGGCGAGCCTAGACTTGATCGTCTTATTTTGCATTCAATTTCACCCGGTGCAAATTATAAACGAAAGTTAAATTCCTCGCATTTCCATCCAGCCACTTGCGCGCACACACACACTCCCACACACACATAGCTCGTGCCAATCGTTGGTGGCCCATTTTTTTTTACGCCTGCCTTCCCATTGTGCAGAGCCCCGAAGAAAAGGAAATCCACCTCCTTATCCATTCACATCAATTTTCCATCACAGTTACGTTTCCTTTCTATTGTCATCCGTCCGCCCGTTTACCTTTTCGCATCTTCTCGCTCCCCAAAACTATCCAACTTCGCCGTCGGTTTCCACTTGATCCGGGAAGTGCTACGGATGGAGCCATTTTCCTTTTTTCATCTGATCCACGCGTGTTGCCAAAATCGAATGTTGATCCTACTTTTTCGATTTCTTTTTTCCCTTCTCTCTCTTTCTCTCTCCCTCTCTTCCAGCCAACCTTTATTTCCATGCCTATTCATGAACGTTCATTTCCCACCGGTGCGAATTTGAACGGATTTTTCTTTCTCCCCCCACCCATCGGCAAACGAATGTAGTGGTGTGGTAGCTGTGAGAAACCACAAATCTTTATCCATATTTTATCGATATTATGCGATACCTGCGAGCGTTGGGGCGGCTTACCTACGCCCACCACGCGGGGTTGGATCTTCTTTGCTCCATCGACAAAACTCACGCAAGACGTTGATGGCGTTCGAGGGCGGGCGCATTCGATGGGCGCCCTCCGGCAGCTTCCGGTCGTAATGTACCGCCCGAATGTTTCCGACAGGTGAGGTGACACAAATTGTTGTCCCGGTGGCGAAAATTCTGCCGCGTCAGCGTCAGCAAGCATCTTGTGCCGGGTGAACAGCCTGCTCCGGCCGGTGGCTCCTCGTTGCGTTTGGTGTAAGTTTTCCACGTTTATCTTCGCACGTCTTCCATCGATGGTTGGCCCGAAGCATTGCGAACCAAATGGCACATCCTTCGGAGCCATAAGAGTGCCGCAGTGAAAATGAGTTTTCCCGGCATCCCATCATTGCTTCTGAATATCGATCAAAACCGAGGATTTCCTTCAGGCCATGCAGTAAACGAGGGAAAGATGTCTGTAGGTGTTCGTATTGTTTTGTTTAACCTGCGCACCTCAACAGGAAGTGTGCCATTGTACCCTTTCTTATTTGTCTTGTTTGGTATTAACTTTTCCAACAATATTTTTTCTTCTTTTATTCAACAAATTTCAACTTTTGGGCTGACTTGTATATCGTTCATCTCTCCTGATACCCAAAAGAAATAAAAACATGCGTTTCAAAGAAGAAGCCCGGATGCTTTATTGCTCTTTCCTGCTTCAGCGTACTTTTCGCTAAACTTTTCTTCACTCAGTGAAGCTTCAGAAACTTTTCGGAAAATCTGCAAAGAAGATTAGACACAGCTCCGTCATTGCAAGCCGATTTTCCGTTGTGAATGCCGCCATTCGTGGGGGCTTTGATTCGCCGACATTTTGGGTTTTTTTAAATGTTACTTACATATCGTTTGTTATCGTTAGAAAAATAACTCGATCTTTTTGAAATTTAAGGATGCCATTTCTGATCTAAAAGAAAATATTTATTCTTTTTGAAAACAAGAGAAAATCTTGGGAGTAGACGATCGTTGTATCGCTCTTGCTTAACTAGGAACAGTTAATCTCTAAAGTAAGTTATTAGGTCAAGCCTCTTCCAACGGGAATTTTTAAAGCAGTCTGTACTCTATTGCCATATTTAAATGGTTTAATGTTTGCCTAGTAGTAGCCAAGTTGAGAGTTACTTGTTGCATGTTAAAAGTTCTAATGAATAACCTTACTGCCTAAAACTTCTTACATTTGCTAGCTCTGTTGATTCACAGTACACTTTTTTCAAGGGTCTATTTAAAATGGTTGAAATAAACAACTAGCCTTCAATTAAATCCATACAATTAGAACACAAGTATAAAGCTTGCAGCACAAAAAAATTCCCGCTTTGAATAGCAGCACTTGTCTAAAAATCCAACATTTTTTAAAGTTAGCTGAAAGTCAGAGATCTGACTAGTGGTCTCTCAAGTCAGCTAGATTCTCGAAAAGACCACGCCACGTCAGGAAGCTGCAAACCGCAGCATGTAGGTTCTAGCAATTTCACAGGACGACACGAATAATCACCATCAGCCGTGGGAAGCGAAAGAAAAGTGATTAAATTTAAAGCTTGTTCTCGCAAACTTCCACCTTAAGCTGGCGGCACCGAAAGGCTGTCCGGGAGGTGGTGATACAACATAACAACGAACAAAGCGGCAAAACTGATGGAAACTTTCCACGATGCGCAAAATTACTTCACGACGAAGGTACATTCAAGTGCGGCTGGAATTTTTGTTTCCTCCGTTCATCCCTGTACATCGCGCGGCACGATACAATGGAGAAGCTTCCGGAAAACACAACGCCTTTTCAGATCCACCCCAACACCGAACGGCGGATGTTGTTCTAGAGAAAAGATTTCCCGAAGTGTGGGTAAAAGCTTCTGCAGGTTGTGTGTCGTTGATTGTTGGCGTACGAAGAGCTGATAAATGTTGATAAACCCTTCGGAACCGTTGGGTTAGTAATCGTAACTCACGCGTTTCCGATGGGCAAGTACGTGTAAAGGTAGGAAAAAGATTCATCTACACCCTGAACCGATGTGTTCGTGTCGTTAGTTGTTTTCGCTAAACAAAGAAAACACTTGGTTGCCAAGATCAACATGTTGATACTTCACTTCGCTTATCCGCATCGTCGACGAGTCCACAACGCCCCGTTTAGCGGTCGTTTCCTGCGAACGACGGATATGGAAGCTTGGGGGGGGCAGTTTTCCATCCATTAAAGAAAGCTCAAAGTGGGTGTCAACAAGGCTTTTCTCCTGCAGTCCGTTTTCTTCGGCCCATCGTAAATGACTTTCTACACTATGTTGCAAAAGAGAGCAAAAACATTGTGAACAAAACATAAGCACGAAACGAAGAAGAGTATAGTATACTTTATTCAAGTTACCCACCAGGTTTACTTGCTTATTAGGTATACTTCAACTTTTCGATGAATTCTTTGAATCAACTGATACACTTCTGTTTAGAAGAACACGATCGTTCGTATCAGGCGTTTACCTCGTTAAACATACCTCAAAGGCACATGAGTTCAATTTACAAAGTACTTAATCATTGGAAGCCTTCAGGAAACTTTAAGAAAAAGATCCTACACAATGAATACACCCAGTAGCGGTATAATAATAGAGAAAAAAATAAACCACGATAGAACCATATGTACTGTGCTTATGCTATCGATATACCACCCTGCTAATGTTGGTGTTTCGCGGCCCCAAATGGGATTCTCATCCTTCTAAGCATCGATCGTCCCGCCCGCTTGCTGGGAAATTCAATAAAGAAAATATTTTGAAGAAAACGAACCCTTACCCCACGATCGTTTTTCTCGATTCTAGCAGTACAAACAAAGGCCGCCTCGTCAGCACATGGGGGTTTTTCCGTTCGAAAATATCTAACCCACACAACAACGCACATGTTGCCGCTGTGCAAAGGTGTGACGGCTACGAAGCAAACGGCCTTAACGAGCCCAAGCACCGGATGATGAGATAGCTTATCCTACTTTTTAGCTGATATTTTCTTACCACACGCTCAAAAGCACCAGGAGGTAAGTTTCGGCTGCAGGGGAAAAGCGGAAGCCAAGTGACGACTGGGGAAGTAAACTATTTATCAACTTTGTTCGTTGTTAGCTACGTTCGCAACAAGGAATCTATTATCCATTGGGGCCCTTGATAAACCTCTTGAAATGAGAGGAAACTCGTTCTAAATTGTTCTTCGTGTGGTTTTCATCCGATCCATATAATCCACTGCAAGGAAGCAGAATAATGAAGAAAGGTTTCATGAATTTCATTTTTCTATTTCAACCTACTTGTATCGTCAATAATCAGATGGTTGGATGGCTGGAGAATGTGTTAAGGAGTGTGTTTCATTTCTGATATGTTAATCGATCCTATTAAAACGTTCTCTGGAAGTTGTGTAGAAACCAATTTCCTTCGAATGAACATCCAACGAAAACATGACCTCACACGAGCATTAGAGTGAACTCCGAAGCCCTACAAACCCACTTTCCACCGCGGAGAAGCACAAACGTTTACTCCCACAAAAGTTCCACGTAATTTAGAAAATGGAAAGTGCATCGCATGTCCATCCTGACCCGTTCCAACACCCGTAAACTCCCGTTTGCGCTTCGTTCTAATCAGCGCGCCTTCGGGGCGGAAATTTAAAAAAGCACAATCATCCCCCTTCCAGCGAGGCGAACGTGTGGAAAATCCGCCGGCTAAGCAAATAGAACACTATCTATCAGGTAGCAATTTGCTACAAATTGTCTCACCACCCCCCATCGTCCCTTCGGTCCCCTCACACCGATGTTGGACCGTTGCCTCCTTGGGAGGCTAAAGGGAATTGGGCCAAGCAAATGGCAAGCAAACGTCGGTCAGGCGAACCCACCCCGATGGCAAACTTTGCTCACCTTGTTTAAATATTTGGCAGTGGCACGAACTCCGGATCGACGCCTTTCAGCTAGCCCCCCCTATTTTGAGGCCATTTTCTGGCCATAAAGAAATGGTTCGCCGGATTGTGGCATGCAAGTTCTCCCTCAGTTTCACGTCGAAACTGTACGACTAAGAAAAGTGAAGCAACAAAATTGACGGCCAGCATGAACCTCCACGCAAACTAATGCCCCTAAGTCTGATTTAAATTCACCTCTCTTAACCTTCCACCCTGCCGCCCCCCTACCCCGAGAAGGCTCCACCGAAGGATAATAGTTTATGAAACCGCATTTGCATCCTCGCCGGATCCGTCGGTTTTCCGTGGCGTCGTGCTCGAGCAGCTCGTTATCACTTTACCACGCGCGGCTGCGGGAACCACGACGGGAATCCGGGAGCGGTCGGTATCCGCTTGGAACCACCAATTACGCCTGCACCGTCTGCAAACCACCCAGCACCGCCGCCGCCTGATTGTTATGTGATCTGCATAATCTATTTTTAATATCTTCCGATGTTGTGCGCCTTTTTTGTTGCTGATGTCCGTTGAGCTTGAGTTTGAGTTGCTGGCGCGCCTTTGGGAGACCGTTCCGCGAAAAGTGGGGCGTTATTTCTCACTGAAAATAGAAGTGAGCGTTAAGGTCCGGCAAGATGGCCATCAAATTTCATCCTGCTGGTCTCCGGTTTTCAACTCTTAGTTGATGCACGTAGTGCACGAAAAATTAAGATACAAACGCTGAGCGAGTGAAACAAATCTTGTGAAGCAACTCGCACACAAACACATCACCCAAAAGACAACGCTGCACCATGGAGCTGGAGGTTGCAAATTTACATCTTGCCTGGTTGACTCTTCCGGCGAGCGAAAGAAAATTTCCCAACAGCTGCAGCCCGCGCGAAGAAGTAGCAAAAACGGAATCAACTTTTTGCCACTTGGAACCATCTGGAGAGCGTTCAAGTTTGTCTTTCCGTCGTGACAACCGGCGGACGCGTCCCGATTCAACAGCCGTGCTCGCTTGTGTACTACAGGCCAACGCGAAACGGTAACATTTTCGCGGGGTGAAATTTCGTGTCGGAAAATCCATTCGCAAACGATTAGCGCCAAGGCGTCGCCGGCCCCTCCCAGTGAGGAAAAGTAAACGCAATTAAAAACTGTAATAACGTTGTCTAGTTGACTTGCTCATTATGATTCCGTGGCTCCCCCAAAGACGTCGGCACTTTCGCTACTGAAATTGTCGTGCAAATTCTCAAATCTTTGCAATGTGCGGCAGCCTACTTGATGTGAATATTCAACTGAACCTTGCAAATTCGGGATCCAAGTCAGCTATGAGGGTGAGTCAATGTTTGAACACGCGACGGATAGTTTGAAGTGTAAAATAAATGAAAATTTAATTGCCACAGGAAATCCAATTTCATTACAAGATAGACAATTACCGATCGGGAACAATTTTAACGAAAGTGGAAATCTCTCAAGCATGGCTGACGATTAAATTTTCTATTACGATATAAAATACCTTTGCATCCTACATTTTGACGCAATCTGTGTTCACTTTCAACAAACATTCGCAATGGTTTATAGAGCAAAATCTTGTTCACAAAATCGTTCTTCAGACCATTCAGTTAACAGCTTTTACCTTATTGCAGCTAAAGTGCATAAAACCAATTATCTCATTCGCGTGAACCCGTTGTGAAAAGGAGTCCAGAAGGCATTTAAAAAAACCCTCCTTTCCATTGCTTCGACCAGGTCAAGCGAGTTAGCTTTCCTCAAAGCGAAAACATTAACTAGCCATCATCGGTACTGACACTGGTGAACGTTGGCACACTTCAGCCGGGCTGCTTTTGTGCTGCCTCGTTGGTTGTCTCTATCGGATGATTTTCACCCTGCGAGCCTCGGTTCAACCGCCAGAACGAGGCGGTTACCGAGCGAACTAACCATAAAAATGGATGCAACTGCAATGTAATCATGTTCGTCCCATCTTTCGCCGCTTTGTGTGAACCTTTTCCCCCATTGGCTTTGGGTGTTGCGCTTTTCCCACCCCCGGGGTGGCGTGGTGCACGCGGAAAACGGCCGGAACAGCCCTAATTGGTTTAGTTGTGCACACAATCTCTCCGGGGGAAAATGGTTGCAATGGTTCGCAACAAACATACAAAATGGTGCAGGCATAGCAAGATCATTTCTAAATAAATAGTACATTTGTAAAAAAAAAAAAAAAACGAAGGAAAGCATGTCGGGTTTTCCATCGACCGGAACTTTACTACCGCAGCTGATGGTGCTGTGTCGTGTGTTGGGATTTTTTGTTACCCTCCTTAAACACATAGTTCTATGAGGCAAAAGTAACGCATTCTGGCAAGCGTTACCGTAAAGCTTCCACGAAAGCTGTACCTTGCAAGAAGTGTCTTGCACCTTACGCAACAATCCTCTTCCCGTTTCGGCAGAAACTGCACCGAAGCAAAACAGTTGATCCTTCGAGTGGATCGGATCGGAAAATTGGACGTAAAAACTGTGTGCCTCCCAACCAGAAACAAATCTCGGCCATTCCAACAACACCCAGGGCAAGGGCACGTTGTGGTAGAAACGGCCAGATAAACCTCTGCGTCCACCCGTTTCTTCGTTACATGCCATAATTTATGACCACATCGTTGGGATAGTTGGGTTAGCTGTGTTTTTTTTTTAGCTCTACCTCGATCCTGTGCAGCTCGTAAACGTTTGGCAAGGATTGTGAAACGTAGGTTTTGGGCCCTAAACCCGGGGCCCGACCGGCAGCGCTGTAATAGAGAAACCAAATGCCACAACTAGCTGCTGTCCATTGGCTTTCCCCACGAAGATTTGGACCAAAAAAGGGGGAAAAGACAAACGCTGGCGTGTGAAAGAGGAAGCCGGATGAAATCGAGTGCCTGGCCGCAAATAAAAGTGCAATCGTCAGCCACAATTGGCGTTGGAAAAGCGCAGTTTCCCTCAAGCAACCGTACAGCGGGATGAATATTCTTTTTTTTTGGCCAATGTCCAGTGGTCATTTTTCTATTCCCCCATTCGATTCGCAGTCATCTTCAATATCCCGTCGCGCTTTCACGGTTTGCCGATATGGATGAAACCGACGCAAAATTGGTGCACACAAAATGGGAAACTGTTCTTTTGCCGCATCCCCGAACGGTTCGAGAGTGGAAAAGGTTTGCTTCTGCACGGAAACGGATTGACGATTGGCTCGTCTTTGCTAAGAAATAATGGAAAGGACTGGGCAAATGAAAAAAAAGGACAGCGAAGTAGTCTTTTCACCCAAAAAAAAGCATCACCATGTGTGAGATACGACGTTCATTTTTTACTTTCCTCATCCAGGGTAAAGCTGACGTCCTTTTTTTAAGGTCTTTCCCACAGCCTAGAACGGACTGTGGAAAATGTCACACACAAAAAAAATGAAACTCACGACCGTAGAATACCCAGCTGCCAATTTTCGCTCGGTTGCATTTTTGTTTCCTTGTCACCCCGCAGGGAAATGGTTGTTTGGAAGCCAATGAAAATTGACACGCCTGCCGGGAATATCCAGGGATCCTTTTTACCCATCCCTGGGTTGCTCTTTTCCGATCACGTCTGAAAGAACCGAACTAATACTGGGGTAAAAAAAAGGTCGTAGGAATGCTGAAGAAGTAAGTCTTTCACCCGGGCGATCCCGGGGATAACTGAATCGATCGGAAAGGTTTTCCTAAGCTTATGGTAAATGTCCAGTGGAAAAAAGGGAATGTATTTCATGCGATGGTTCTTTATTGAAATAATAAAGCACGTCAAGGGGTGGCATCTGCTTGATTTCATGCTACACGCTACTCTATAAAACAAAGAGAAGAGAACAGAAGACGAAGATCGTAAGTTGACCTTCTGTCTATAACTGGTTGAAATGATGAGAACGTTGTGATAATAAAAACACTGCGATACCAAACGGGTTTCAAAGTTCTAATAAACCACTACACTACATCCAGTACACAACGTACAATCATTGTAAATTACCTTTAATTTTCCAATGCCAATTACTCACTCACTTCCGCTCTCTTTAGAGCAACAGAAACCGAAAGCGAGAAACATTTGTTTTACTTTCACCCGATTGCTAAACGACCATCATTACCATACAAATGACAGCCGTTGTCTCGGAGCTCGAGCCCATCTGTTCTGGGAGCTGGTGGCCATTTAAATATTCATCCCTCGCCGCCACAAATGACAAAGCCGCCCGATGGCGAAGGCTAGCATTACAGGCGCTTCGGAAGGCCATTACCTGCGCATCTTACACCCATCGGAGCCATTTCCTTTTTTTTCCCCCCGCCACCTAAGGTTGATCGAAAACAGAGCGACACATTCGTCCACACAGACAACCGGCTCGAGAGCTGGTGACAAATGTGACGCCCCGGATACACGACCCGGTTCTGCCTTGAAAAATCGGAACCACGTTGACAAATGGCCGAGCATCCATTTCGGTGCCGTTTGTTGTCCGCCCGCCCGAAGGAAAAAGGGCTGGGGGGAAATCGGTTCCAACTAACCACGTTATCTTTCGTGACGGGCTCGGCTGCGATGGGCCAAACGGTTTGGTAAAAGCTCTTCCCCCCGTTACGGAAAAGGTCAAATAAATCGTGCACACCCTGCTGCGTGTCGGCGATACGTTTCGAGCGTTATCTCGAAATGATATTCGCTTTGCTTTCCATACATCACAATTAATTATGCTGCCACTCAAGTGGTTACAACGATGAACCGTGTGGTCAAAGAGCGAAAGGATTGCCTTTGATGGGGTCCTCGTTGGGGCCGTGCCTTTCGGAGCAAACCGTATAACGTCCACCACCACCGGTGTTCATTTCGCCGAAAGATGATTCCGATAAGCAGAAGTTCGAGCGGGTGCTTCCTCCAGTTTGTTCTATCATTTCGAATTTCCCATCCAAGCTCCCGACGGGGTTGTGGTTGATTTTCTAACGTGTTAGGCTTTCCTAGAACCCTTCTGTTTGTCGTTATGCCACAGGCTTTGATCAGAAATTGGTTCAAATTACATTTCCCCAAATCCAATTTCCTATTTCCGTGCGTTCATGGTATTTGGAACAGCGGTTCACTTTTATCGGAATCAAAAACAGTTTGAATGATCTGCGAATTTTGTTTATTGCTTTTCATTGATCAAGTGGGAAAGTAAACAATTCCTCATTTCGAAGAAATATAAAAGCTAATGATGTTTTTATGGACAGTTAGTAAAGGTGGCCGAACTCACCATTTCAACCGAAATAAAATGATATTCAATTAATAACGATGTAATGAGCAGAATAAACATTGATGTTTACCAACACTCCATTTTCAATCACATAGAATGCGCAATCTCTCGCTTAATTCGTACTTGTAAAGAATTCCTAAAGACAGACCACTTTGATCAACCGGATTTTCATTTCCTTCTCATTTCTTAATAGTTCCAAATGTTAGTTTTTCATTACCAAAGGAGCCTTGGAATGGGCGAACTTTGACCCTTCGTTTCGTTGTTGTTTATCCCCATTCCGTTCCATTCGTCTAGTTTCGATCCTGGCAACGATATCACTAAGTTCCTTCAACAATGCAATTTCTTTCAAGGATTATCTTGCATCCACCACCCACCCCCTGCGGGGAATGTTTTGAGGACAACCCCAAACTGGGGCGCTCGTAACTCCTCCACCCAACGCGGGATGCGCAGGAAGCAAAATAAAACACGATACAGACAAAAATAAAGAAACACATTGAAAGCTGTAGCTCAACACTCAGCGAAAAGCGGAATCTTTCCGCAGAAGGAGCACAGAAATTTCGGTTTTCCACCTACCAACGCCCCCTCGTGCCTCGTTTCCCTGCCTTCCGCGGCAAAGTGAAGCGATTTACAGTTGCCCATTAGTCTTCAACTTTATCTCGCACCCATTTCCGGTCGCTTTCCCGGTCCGCCCCACTCCCCCTTCGGTGCGCGATGCGCCGCATTCGAAATTGTACAATCAAAACACGAGAACCACTCATGAAACTTTGCCCGCTCGGTGTGGCTTCGGTGGCCTGTAAATGGTCCACGGATTGCCCTTTCGCCGGGCGACGGTCCCGCAAGGATCGGACGTGGATCGTAAGACTACTTTCTTAGCGCTGCCAGAGTAGGTCCCGTTCCTCCCTTCCCGGGGACGGTAACCGCAGCCCCGGAGCCGTAAACCTTCCCAGCTAGCTTCCGGTAAGCGAAACATCCCATTTGTGATATCTTGGAGCATCTTCGGAAGCATATATCTTTCCCACAGAGGGAGGGAATCGGGTGGGAAACCGGACCTGCCCAAGCCCTGACCTCATCCTCATGGTGGCGGTCGTCGACACACAACATTCCGATTATTGAAACAATTGGAAAGCGGTGTGCTCGGGCACCGGAAAAATGGGTGGCCAAGGGGGCTGCTGGCAAAGCTCAAATAACGATAAAACAACACTCAACAGTTTCTCGTGCCGAATGGCAGACGCACTCGGGTGTTCCCCGTGTCCCCGTCCAATTTTCGGAGCGACACTGAGCCGGGCGAACCCGAGGGAGTCTTTAAATATTCATTTTTTGATAGCTCCTTGTGCAACAAGGAAAAGGAAGAAACACAATGGAACTGAAGGAAAAGAAAATGTTCCACCCGCAGGGCGAAGACTTTTTGCATTCGTTTATGTTTTCCCTCGACCTAGTGCGTGTGTGTGTGTATTCTGTTTGCCTTCATGGAAGCCGTAGCCGTCTGTGTCTGTTGCCGTAGGCAATTCACGTCACCTTTTATTTCCTTAGGAGAGGAAATATTTACATGCTAGGGCATCCCCCCCGGATTCTCGTGATTCCCCTCGGTTTGTGTGACTCTGAGCTGATCAAGCGACGGGATGGAGACCACGAGAGGGAAAAATATTGTCAGACCATGTGTAAATATCAACAGTCGCCGCCAACCATACCTCGTTCGCTCGGCTAGAAAGTGAAGTTTTATTTCAATTTGCAACATCATGGCAGTTTGTTTATCTTCGCAAAAAGGAAGTTGGTATTTTGGAGGCATGAAAAGGATTCTTTTGAACACGGGGAAGGATGTGAACTGTCAGTTCTAACGTAAAACATATAACGATTTGGTTTACATGAAATAAAATTATTCAAAAGCAAGACCATAAAGACGTTTTACATGAAGAATGTTTAAATGTTTAAATGTGGTCTTTCAAAACCAAAAAGAAATCGAATGTTATTACATAAAAGTAGTTCTACTCCAACGCTTTCCCTGGAAAAAAGCTCCTCTGTAATGGACGCTCCATTGTTATTGCTCATGTTCCGGCAGCATAATGATATTTTATTAGTAAAACTACACCGTCCAGATTTACACGCTCGAGGAAACTTTTTCCGATCGAATCGCCCACCGTTAGTGACTTCTATCACCGACCACAACTACACCTATCACAGCCGTTAGTATGAATATTATCGTTATTACCATTGTCGGAACAAGGCGTCGGGAAGCGATATGATGTGGAATAATTTAATAAACTGTGCTCGATAGCATCCCTCCCATCGGGCCGGAAACCCGGAGCAACGGAACAACTGCTATCAGATGCTATCAGGCAGCGCTTGCTTCACTTCGTCCTTCCTTCACTTCGATGGCATCGAATGGCTTCACTCTGCCGACGGCGACGAGGGAAACCGTTCCGAGCACCGAAGGCGACGTTTTGCCGCACTATGTATAATATCCGGAACCACTGCGACATGCCACCGCGGGACGCCGATACCACATTTCATTCATCCTTGCCCGATTAAGCCCTCACCCCTCCCCCCTTTTGTACCGACGAATGGAAGAGTAGATCGCTTTTAGCCGCCGGTGCGAAAGGCACTTTCCTTGGGCCATCATTTGCATTGAATATATCAACGAATCCAGCTTCAGTGTTTGAAGAGCTTCGTCTCGTGCCAACCGGTGACACTGGTTGCAAAGGAAAGGTGCTCTCCTGAGCAGACGGTGAACCGAGGAGTAGGTGCGGTGCATTCAATTTACAACCATGAAAAACGACCGGCATCAGCCACACTAACGCGCACTACCGGCACTACGATGGCGCGACTATAGTCGATTAAGCGTTCTGCCGAAAATGATCTGCAAATGACTTTCCATTGCCCCCCACTTTTGCAGCTTAGTGCTGGGTAAATTATTCAAATAGTGCTCTAGGTGTTTCGGCATCATTTTTCTATTCCCTCCCCATTGGGGTTCGGTAAACGGCTTTAAGGTTTTCTGATAGCTGATCATTTCGAAATCCAATTCGATTACCCCGGAGGCTCATCAAACAGCCCATTAACGAGAAAGATAAATATCTGTCGTCGATATCAGAAGCTGTCGAGGAATAGAAAGGATTATCCGATAAGCGGAAGAGCTAATCTGTGCTAGTTTTGCCACATACTTTTTTGACGGTTTAATATTTTTCTAGTGTTTCAAATATGAATTTAAAGCAATATTTACGAAAAGAGCAACATTTCTCATCATTTCATGATCTTCCATTGGGTTGTTGAAAGAGAAACAGATATTTCGAACACATTTGGAAACATGAAATTAATTAAATGGAGGCGCCTGGTGGTTCACAAATTCAGCATTTGGAACTTTAAACTAACTACAGACCAGTCAGTTCAGAACTTTTGATTCCTTTGTTTTGAGCCGAATTTTACCACCCGAAACTTGTTACTCATGTTTCTCACAATTGAATGATTAATAATCACTCCAACAGCACTATTCTTCGTCGACTCCCTTTCAATCAATTATACTTTCCCCTAGAAAATCATGTCACCTCACTTACAAAACCGGGCAGCCTGTTTTGCCGAATGTTCGCATAAGTTTTTACCGTTCAAACCGATCGATGGACACATTCACATTTACATGAGACGCCTCAATCCGACGACCGAAGCCATGCGAAGCGATGATAAATGACGTGACGTGATTGGCGAACGGAAACGGATTTGGTTACAAAATTGACGGCACACGTAACGGAATCGAACGAGCAGGGACAGAATACGCTCGTGCTGGAAGCGGAGTGCCTTGTCGTGTTTTATAGCCTGTTAGTGCGATTGAAGTTTGATTTTGATTGGCATGCGCTCGTCGATGGACGGTGCGGATATATGGTTCGCGCGAAAACTATTGCAGCGCGCGGGAGGAATCGGGTTGTCTGCGAAAACTAATTTCCATTTGATGAAGAAAGATAAATGTTGACAATTGGAAAATGGGGAAAAAAATGTATCGAACATGGATTATGCATCAACTCGCCGGAAGATGATTTGTCTGCACTCCATCTATCTCCATCGAATTTTAGCTTGCTACCGAAAAAGTTCCAGTATTTTTAAAAAATAATTTGACCAAATCCCCTTTTGAAAGCATTTCACAATCCCTTATACTAAATGACCCACACAAAACTAGTTCGATTTTCAGCATTGTTTGTTTCTATTATGTCCGAAATGCACACACATTTTGGTGATTTCCTTCCGAACAATAAGCCCTTCCATAACAGTCGGAAAAGAGCAGAACAGTTTACGCCAGGTGATCCACAGATTAAGCCCATCGAAACTTCAAACGGCTTAGCTAACGAGTCACGTTCGAACACCCGACGACCATTTCCTCCAAAAGAGCTGCCACGCCAAACGGCCAGCGCGTTCAAAAGGAAGCGAACTCGGTACCGTTTGTTGATTACAAAAACCCAAGCTCGGTCCCCGGCACGCAGCACTATTTGCAGGCATTATCGTCGTCATTAACCTAATCCGAGGCCAGCAACAAGCCGACCACCGGGGGGGAGGGGCGGTTCCCGATCGTATCGGCAATTACCACACGGAGCACGAAAGAGAATTCGGTTCGGAACCCGGATACCGGAAGCCCGGAATCCCGGCCATACGTCGGACGCCGTTTTTGCCGGTTGGCGCCGTGGCGGGTCGCGGGTGGGCGGAAAACAAAATCTGGCCTACATCCGGGCGTACGGTACGGTAGAGGCCATTGTTTTGCACCTAAAATGGGCTTCATTGTACACTTCATCCCGCTTCCTTACCGGTTTAGGGAACCGGTTTTAGTCCAATTACATCACTTCGATGGCACGGGAGACAAGGCCCTACCGTCCTTCACAGGAGAGAGACACGACCCCACCTGGGCACACACTCACAAGCACACACTCAAACCAACCGGAACACCAATACCAATTGATAATGAACCAGAGGGTACAGTAATGCGAAGTGAACATTTCCCTTCGCTCGCATCCGGTCAGGATGCGGGACGATTGGGTGGAGCTAAATTAACCGAACGTATAATCCCATTTCCGGTGGCCCCTTTTAGCAGCTGCTGATTGTTTTCTATTCTTTTAGCTCGGGCGGCTGGGACAATAGGTGGAAACTACCGTCCAACGAGGGGGAGGGGGGTAGGTTTTTGATTACTAATTATTATTCATCGAGGCAGAACGATGCCAGCGTCGGACGCATGGACGTCGGAGGAAAAGATTCGGCGAGTCGTTCGAACGACTTCTCGAGCTAACTACCGAGCCCGGTTCCCGCACAATCAATGCCGCCCGAAAAAGGGTGGTTTCGGTGATTTCCGGTTCTACCTTTGTGGCCTAGAGCGTTTTACTTTTGTCTCTGAGCACTGTGGGAGTGTGAATGAGATTTTCAAAAAACGATTGGATGGCGTACGAGTTGGGCTCAATGATTCGAATGGGATTTCATCGATTTTTGTTTATCCCAGATTTTCCACTCATTATAACACGAGGTGGATGCAAGCATGATTGTCAAATATGTAATATTGCGGGGTTGTTGTAAATTAGCTATTCTTCATAATTCTGGAACAAAAACTTAACTAAGAATTACAAGTGAATATTTTGATCGATTGATTGATTGAAATTTTTTAACTAAAAAGTAGTGATGAGCGGGTCGAGCCGAACCTATCGGGTCGGAGCGATCCGTAAGCCCCCCGGAGCGGATCGGGTCGTATTCCCGATACCAACGACTCCGGGTCGACCTGTGGGTGCTGTCGCGATCTCCACGAAACATTTCTCTTTATATATATTTTAAATTACAAATTCGACTATTTTTCCTCTCTTAGCTTATTTTCTTTATACAATCTCCATTCACTCTCGTCAAAATCAATCACAAGACTGATGCTTCAATCCATTTCGTTTTCCAATGTTTACTTTGTCCCATCTTTTTCAATATGCAGATCAAAGACAATTAACAGACAGGTCGGGTCAAAGCTGTTTTTTGCTCCGCCATTGTTGTGACAGTTGGTTAAAAAAGTGTTTACAAAAAATTCCAGCTTACTTGTGGGAGATCTCCGCCAAAATCTTCGCGAAATAGGTAGTTGGTAATTCTAGATCACAGTATCCATGGTCTTGCGGATAGAAACTGCTCTTCTGTGTGAAATCATGGGATATAGATCCTTTTGCTCGCTGTGATTGCCGAAATTAAGTGTGTTGGTCTGCCTTATACCCAGTCTTCCTCCAGAACAAATTTCGAACGCCTCAACTCTTTTTTCTTTTGATGAAACATACCAAATTTGCTGTTTTACCCCACTTTCATCGCTGTTCGTGAGAAGTAAACAAAATTTTAACCAACTGTCAAAAATTTTCCCACGGTTTTCGGCTCGTTACATGGTATGCTGCGACCTGTCTGTTGATTGACTTTGATGCAGATCCTTCTCGGTTCAGTAGTAGGCCATCGCTCTTCCAATTTTCATTGCCAACTATCCAACGAATAATTTCATTTTTAATTTTTCGTTGCCTCGCATTCAAAAATCATTCGTTTATAATTTCGATTAATTCGTTCATTATTATTATTATTCTTTATATTCATCTAGCTCTGCTCAATCCCTACAGGTGCAGCTGTCCATGTGCGAGTTCGACCGGTTGGTTCGGGTCGAGCCGAACTCGTTGCACCTACGGGTCAGAATCGATTCTTCTAGGGACGGACTCGATTCCGGGTCGATCCGTTAAAAGAATCGTACGACTCATCACTACTAAAAAGCAATTCGAATTCATTTGATTCGATCAAAATAATTTTATGTGATCATGGTTACCAATTCAAAAGTCAAAAAACATATTCTGCGATCAAACGTAACGAACACAATGTTTTATCGAAGGCACATTTGTCCAAATCTCTCACGGCCGTCTTCGAGCAATATGCAAATAACGTTGTCCATACCTTCAGAGCGTGCATTCGCATTTCATATTCACCGCATGTCGGCTCTTGCCGAATGTTAAATTTTGGAAACTTTTATCATATTTGATTAGAAAGGCACGATTAAATCGATATTGGCTCCGCCATGGCCGTGGCCAGACAGCCAAAAGTTCGGCTCGGGCGTGACACTTGCCCGTTCGAGTTCGAATTTCCCGCTTCGATAGCCGGCGCAAACTATTGCATTCAAATTGTGTCCTTATCTCTATCAATTTTCCTATCAACGAAACATTTTTCGTGCCCCCTACGGGGCCACCGGCGGACAGCTGGAAAGAAGCAGACCGGAAAAGAAAACACCATCACCAAACGTTTTCCCCCCGAAATAATCTTCACAGCCTGGGCGAATAAAACATCGTTTTGCATAATAACGAGAGCTCATCAAATTCCTTCTGCACCCGAAGGTCAGCCTCCAAGGGAAGGAGGAGGAAGAGGAGGGGTAGTGGGGGGGGAAATAGGAGGAAAAGCGAGCATTCCGTCGGCGACAAAATATGCCCGGATCCCGTAAGCTGGTCGTTACCGCCGGCGGAAGTCGATTGGATACAAATTCCGGAACGTACGAGACCCGACCGAGGCCCGGGCCAGGTTAAAAAAAAGTTAACTTTCCAATGATTTTTCTTTGTCTCGGCTTTTTGCGACAAAAGGTTATCCTTCGGTGTTTTTTGTTTGTTCAACACGAGTGAGAAAATCGATGGCGAGGTGGAAGCGGAAAACAACCGACTCGCAGTCACAACTTATCGTGAACTTTTTCTCACTTTTTCTGCGCTTCGGAGAAAAGTGTCCCCTTTTTTCCCGCCCGACCTGAGACGCCCTACTTTCCTGCGCTGGCGCTGGAAGTTGAGTCGGCTTCGATTTTCGTTTTCCGCTCCGCTGGAAACCGGTAACCGTTCCGGTAACGTGCCTCGAAAGCTCATCGAAATGCGACACTTTTCCTTCGTGACAGTTTTGTCCCGGACGAAGGGCACACCAACGTTCGGGTGTGTTTGTGGCTTCGAAGAAGCGACTAGGTGAAGCAAGAAACGATCGAGAAAACTTACCCTAATGGCCCTCCGGCTCCAACGCCTCCATATGATCGCCATCAGCAGAGGATGTACCGAACGGGCGAAAGAAGAACCCTCCCAGAAATGGGTTAAAAATGTAATACCAACCAGCTTCACAAAGGAAGGCGGCACGGTACTCGATAGTCTTCATATGCTGTAATGTATCCGGTGACAGAAGCGTTTTCATGAACTGAAAGTCCTTACACACTCCCTTCCGCTGATGCCGTTGTCCTTCGACAACATTATGCTCGCAAGCTTGCCAAGAGAAAGCGGTTGGGTTTTTTGGAAGAAGTACTCCTTCTTCGTCACCGGCGGAAGACGTAAGGGCTCGAAATCGCATCGCATCAAAATGCATAACCGTACTCCGGGCGGGCCCCGGCTACTAACACAGATATACTTCTTCGAAAAGATTCTTTTTTCACTCTCGGAAGCGCATCTGCAGCTTTCTTCCGAAGTTTCTAATCCTCCAGGACAAACGACCGGGCAGAAGCAGGAGATATCAAGAGAGTGGCCAAGCGGAAAAAGAAAATACAACCGGAGCACTGAGTTTCCACTTGAAACTGGCGAAGAAGATAGTCATAAAAAATAAAAGAAAAATTTCAACGCCAAGAGCCTTTGAAAGAAGTACACGGGAAAGAAAAGAGACGACGACAGTAAAAAGTTTTTTCCAACAGACAGCGAAACTTTTGCGATCGAACACCAGCTGCAATCACCAGACACGGCCGGAGGGTGTCCGTGGGTGGAAAAGGACCGTCTGGAAAATAAATATTATCAGCCGATTGTTATTACTAGCATGATTGTGCCGTATTGCGCGCGGAACATAAAGCCTATTACTTTTTTCTTGCTTTACCGGTATTGATGGAAAAGTTTTTAAATTATCGATATTATTAAATGCTACCACGTACGCTTTGAATTTAAATTGCCACGAAATTGCCTTTCATTTTTAAAGGCAAAGGAATGAAGAAAGAGAACAATATTAATCAGGGTTTTGTGCCAAAAATACATTCCACATGTTGGAAAAAAATTGTAGAGTAGATTATAATTCGAAAAAAAAACATTGTATTTTTCTTTATAAGTACTTTTCATGTAAGCCAAGTAAAACATTATTTTCTAACTGCTGAATCATTTAGATTACCTTTAAGCCCAGCAAACAGCTAGGGTTTCCAACACTCGAAATGACACAACGTGGCCGTCGGTGGATTAAGAGAAACATTTTGCCAAGTCACAGTGTGCAGTCTTTCCCAGATGCGTTCCGAGTTCCCGAACCCGACGGGTTCATAATTCCACCATTCCGGTTGTTTACAAAGCACTCGAGCTGATGCCCGGATAGATGGACCATCCGCGCCGAGGGTCCATCCAACTCGTTGACCACCAGTCTGTTTCGGCCCGGCCCGGCTGAAGTGCGGCCCGGCTCCGGTAAATAAGTACGGTCGCGTCGACCGCCGGAGGCTTAAGATAAACTTTTCCGTCCCCTGGCGGTTGAAGTTCGTGCTATTTTCCTCCCCCATTTCCCAGCCCCACCCTTCGGGATGGGTTGGCAGGCGACCAAGGACGGCGTCCGAAAACTGTTCATGCGTACGTGACACGTGCCAGCCGATGACAAACAACCAGCTGTCCAACTTTGGAAGTCCTTTTTTGGATTTGGGGGGGCCATATGTGCGTACTCAGAGAGACGTTGGAGGGAGCGGGGGGAAGAGCGCTACCTGGGGTCGAAACTTTTTCAACCACTAATGGAGCGATGGTAGTGAAAGCTTGTTGAAAATATTGTCTCAGTGCTTTTCCAACTAAATTTGAGGACATGTTTTATCATATGGTTACTCAGAAGCCCTCATTCTAGCCATTTGAGAGTTAATTTAAAGAGCTCATCTGTTGCAGGTTTACTGCATTCGTGGAGAAAGTTAATTGTTCTTGATTCAATTCAACAAAATACCAAATTAA
Source organism: Anopheles coustani (assembly GCF_943734705.1). NCBI lineage: Eukaryota > Metazoa > Arthropoda > Insecta > Diptera > Culicidae > Anopheles > Anopheles coustani. The sequence continues at coordinate 90,476,271 of NC_071289.1, forward strand.
TTTAGCAAACAAGCTGTCTTGAGTATCATCTTAAGCTTTAAAATTTAAACAAATTCTTAAAAACGGAAATAGTTTCCACCAAGACACAATACGTGTGTGTGTGAGTTTTTTTAGCACAAAAACGATGCCAGCCATAGTTTATCTTTCAATTTCCCCCCCCTGGAGACGATCGATTATTTTCAATTATCCGACAAACAGCGTCTCCGCCCGACCGGAAAGAAACGGAACAGACCCGTTTCAACAGCGCAAACCGCCACTTCAAGCGACGCACAACAACGCCGTCGGCTGTTTCGCTTTGCTGAAGAGAGTTTTCCTTTGGCCCTGTTTTTGTTTTTTTTTGCCAATCTCGTACACGCATTCAGTCACGATCGATTCACGTTGCGGCGCGCTAAGAAAAAGGCTTTCACTTCAACAACTATACACCTCCGGGGTCCCGTGCTCCCGAGACCGGGCATGGGAAACCAAGTGGAAAGTTCCCTCTCGCGCCGCCACCCCCCGTCCCTTGCCGAGGGGGAAAAGAGATTTATTGATTTCGCCGAGAAGCACGCGTTTGCTTTTCGCCCGGATTTACCAGGCCCCACCAAGGAAAAACGCCGGGTGCCGCCGGATCGGGCGTTCGGTATTCGCTTCCGCCGTCGGTTAAGAAATCAACGGCCTAGAATAAATCAATTCGCAGCCTACCCTTGCTGCGTATTAGACCGTCAACGGGTTTGGCCTCCGTGGAGCCCTCGGTGCGAACAGCAGTGGTCGGCAATCTGTTGCACAAAAAGCACAGTGTTGTTAACCTAACCAATAATATTTCTTTTCAAACACTAATCTATAACAACTAACTATTCAAACAGAGTAATCAGTGCTAATGGTCGGTTTCATACACGAAACCTTTATAGCCCGCTAGGTTGGCGACCACTGTCTTTCAGTGTGGGAAGGCTTCGGTCGGGATAGCCCTCATGCTTTAAAAGGAGTATCAAAGAATGGCCCAAGACCAAACCATCCTGCGTGAAACGGCGCCATGACCACGGACGTCTCTACCATGCCAATGCTCGTGCGTAATCTGATTTGGTAAATTGAAATGTACAAACATCCCAACCCGGGAGGGTCCGACAGCCATCGGACGTCGCTTGGCTTCTCTAATGGTCCACCGAGCAAGGCACCGAGCACCCGAGCGTATTTCTGCCGGACATTCCACGCGGAATGACTGAGTTTCGAAAGGCTGTGTCTCCTGACTCAGCCAGCTTCCAGCCCGTTTTCTTTCGCCTCTGGGCTCCTCCCGGACACGTCTCACCACACTCAATTGATGCCAACAGACCGTGGCGAAGTTGCAACTGCATCACCGCACCCCGCGTCGACTCCTCCCCCCTTCGATCAGCTGACAAACGTTCCATTACGGACGGTTCAGTGATGATAGTAAATTAATGCTAACGAGTACACACTCCCGAGGACGACCGATGGCGGTTGCATACATGTACCGACCATTTTCTCCGCGACGGTTCAGGCTCGGTTACGAAGTTGTATATTTACTTTCACCCACTTCCAGGGTGGACCGTGCCGCGAGAGGGATTTGTGTGCTGTACAAGGAATTACACAACCGACGGACGACGTCCACAAACAGTCTTGCTACTTGGCTTTACAGTTCCTCCCGACGTTCGTATGACTTATGGAAGACGATCGCAGAGGGGTTCGGTCACCGGGGGGGACGGGTTGGGAATGTGGAATGACTCTCGATCATAATCGCCCCACTCCGTGCCACGAAGGGGCAGCTACCCCTTGCCGAGATGGTTGATTATTTCGATTGAATATACCGGCTTATGTTTATAGAACTGCGTTTCCGAGAATTACCTCGAAGAAATGGGAGAAAGCCGGCCAGCACGAATGTTTCATTTGCCGGCGAGCAACGTTTTGAGAGGGCTCATATCAATCAGATAAAGTTGTTTGTTCGAGCAGGAAAGGAATGCGTCCAGCTGGTCGTTTTAATTGACATAAGGATCTGCATCGGAAGATGCGTACCGGCGTTGATTCAGGGGCGAGTTCAATTAAATTTATTTGAATTCAACAAGACTGTGGTGGATTCCATTTCGCACAGAATAATGACGCAATATAGGGTTATTGTACAATATTTGAAAAATATTGCCAGATGTCTGACCTAACTTACATCAACGCACCAACGGGAATTTTCAATTCCGAACCATGTTAAAATTGCTTTCAGTCAATTTTGTATGGCAAATGACCCACTTAGCATTTTCCAGGAAGTAAAAATGGATGGCACAAAGTTTATTTTGGATCACCATTTTACATACGATTCATCCATCAAACATATCGTGAAATATTGTTTATGCGGATATAACAACAAATCCAACCAGTAATCTGGACTTGTGTGCGCTAAGTGAATGCTGCAAATATAAGAGCAAAATTTCTCCAAATTTACACAATCTTTACGGTTTCGGAAAGTTATTACCCATTTCGACGCGAAATGCATTCATAAATCGACCGCTTCGTTCCTCCGATCGCAATGTCGTAAAACATTGATAGTTTTCGAAGACGTTGGCAAAGAAGAAAATATGAGTGCTCACAAAGAAGCGGTCCGCGAACCGGCCAACCGGATGGTTGTTGGTGATGGGCCGAGCAATGGTTTCTATTTATACACACGCACAGTTCACTTACATCTAACCCCTTGACGTCCTTCACACCCGACCCGATGCAAACAGAAAAAAAAAACCGGCCAGCGGACGTGGTCGCCGCGATGTCGAATGCAATCGAATTGATTATCCAAACGAACGTTTGTTTGCGGTCTTTTTCCCGTCCACATACACACACAAGCACCAACGCGGGAGTCATGGACAAGTCTTGAAGACGCAATGCCGGGAGCCAAACTCTCGGAGTGAGTCTTCGCCGACATGCCGCACCCTTGTTTGCCGAACGGGGGCAGCAAACGTTGGCAGCACTCTAATCAAAGCATAAACATATCTCCAGTGGAGCCACGCACTGTGACATGTGCCGTATGTTCGCAGCATCCCCCCCCCAGCCCACCTCCACCCGAGAGCATTCCCATCGGGTTCCCCGTCGTCAGGCGGACGCCATGTCGTGGGGTTAGACGGAACACGCTCGGATGCGGTCGGTCCGGAGTCTCGGGATCGGGCGTACACCTCAATGACCTCACTAAACCGGAGCACCCTCCTCCCCGGGGGGGCGGGTGGTGCCGGAATGCTAATGTCTTTCGGGCGGCTTTTCAATTGTTTTGAAAACTTGAAGTGGCCCCCCGATGGATTCGTTGGGGGAGAGGGGGGAGGGATGTTGAAAAGGGCGAGTGGTCATGACGTCGACGACGACATCAGGAAGCGTCCGATCGTTGCGAGCCGCGTACCGATCAGTTCGTGGCGGTCAACCAGTGCGGAAACACCCATCGGACTGCTCTCGTACCCGAGTTCGGGCGCTATTCTCCGTGGTCGTGAGGTCAGTCGATACGGTGTCCGGAGAAACAACAACAACGACGGCAACGACAACAGCAATTATTCTGCATCCCGAGCCTCCGAGTCTCGTGGTTTCCGTGGTTGGATTGAAAATTAATTTTCCGGCTTTTGTCCGGCCGGCCTGGCTGGCTGGCCACAACCGAACTGTCACAACTTCACTTTCCACGGTGGTTCATGTTGACTCGTGCGCGTGTGTGTGTGCGACTTCCGAAAAGTGCAGTGAGCGCAGCCCCGGTCGAATGATTTACTCGTCACATTAAGCAAATGTTTATCCACCCATTAAACGGACACAATTTCGCCGCCAGATTGTGACTCCCTCGTGACTCCCCCCCGTCCCGCCGCCGATTCGGCACCGTTGTGTGGCGAAATTAGTGTGACATTGTTTTCCAAGCGGCAAACCCGGCCGGAGCCGTTCGAAAATGCCTATCGCCAATTTGTGATCAAAATATGTGCCCGCGCGTTATCGCGTGTCCACATCCACTGGTTGCGCCATCAATCGATCACTTTTCGGACCGGTCATGAAGTGGGAAAAACCACCACCACCGTTGGGGATCGGAAGAAGATTATGAATGTTTTATTGTGTTCCCAAAAAAAAAAAAAACCGACGATGAGTGTTTGCGTGCCAAATGATATTCGTGGGCCACGTCCGTGAGGATTTCGGTGCCGGTTTGTGTGCGCTTGAAGGAAGGCTGTGTGGGATCAATTTGTCAAGCATGTGCGAAATCTGACAAATTACCCAAAGAACAAACTGAACGGTGAAACATGACCTAACATTTGCATACGGCGATGGAATGTGTTAATTTTCATCACGCAATAGTGTGATTTTGGGGCATAACAGAAAAATCATCGTTTACCTTGGTTTTTCTAGATTTCAGTTAAAACTTATCAACTGTAGATATAAATAAATGACAAAAGTTGCAAATTATGTCACAAAACAACAACCAACTGTAATCTAACAATAATTTCGTAGTGGTGAAAAAACTACACCAACTCGCCACGTCGATAGCAAGCGGAAAATCAACAAAGACATTGGCGTTGAATCATTTGACTATCACCATCATCGCGTTTCCCGTTGTCCTTGCTGAACCCATTGACTGTGAAAAGCAATTTATGTAGCTCCATTGGGGAGAGGAAAAACCCCTCGACCGCACACGAGGTCCGTGGAAAATATGTTCGAACACCAGCTATTCCGACGGGGTGCAACTGTTGTTATACGGCTGTCATTGGACGCCCCAAACGATTATGGGATAGGTAGTTTGCATTATTTTACACTTTTATCGTCGCTCGCTTCGGTGCAGTTGACATTTTGTGTCCGGTTCTCTCTCTCTTTTTTATTTTGTGTGCACCCGTTCCTTTTCGTTTCCTGACGAACACTCACCATGCGCTTTTATTATTTGGCTTTTGTGCACGTGTTTTCCCGCCTCATAATGTTTCCTACCGACGGCATCCTCCGTCCGGTTTGAACCACGGGAGGACACGACAGTCGGTGGTGATCTATCGAAAACTCCTCCCCGATATTGCAATCTAGCACCGGAGTCCCGGTCCCGGTTGTCGCAGTGCCATTGATGATGCGTTTTTCTATCTCTATCAGGGAATTTTTGTCCCCCCCTTTTTTTTTGTTGGATGGCGATGCTGGCTTCTAATTTAGCACACTACATCCGTTTCCGTTGTTCGCAGTAGGCTTTGCACAACCGAACAAAGGATGCAGCGCGAAGATAAAAACCAAACGAGCAAAACTAAAGAACGGTTCGCGCGCGATGATGAGTTTTTCTCCATTCACCGGAACCGGGTGTTGTGGCGTTAAAAGGGATTTCTGCATGCACGAGTTTTTCCATAGGCCGAGGTGCGAGAGAATAATATTAAAAGCAAGTGCCGACTATTATTCCGAGGCATCTATGGGTTTATAATGGTTTATGTTTGCGGGGTTTTTATTATCTTCCATGTGGATTTCATTTGTGTTGAATTTGAACGAAACTTTCGTGGTTGTGGGACAGGAAATATTTGCTTTCATTATTGGTTGCTGTTTTTACTTTTCGTTTCTTTTTCCACGCATTGGTAGATCTATCCAACGATTAAAATATTTACCAGTGATATTTTCATTCACAATAAACTGATCAACGTTTCAAATAGATCAATTTAAATTCAACAACACCTTCGCCTCATTATAATCCTGATTGATTGAAATGATAACCAAACATAATGTGGAAGTGATATTTATCAGGCGTAATGTCACCGCAAATGACAGACGTCATAAGGGAGTTAATGTTCTCGACATCCGTCGAACGGTGCGGTCAACCAGTGGAATTTACCCATTAGCCTAACCACCAGCACTAGCCCCGGTGCCGTACTTTGTACCAAAATTTAATTACCATCATCACTCCCGTCTGCATGGACTGTATTAATTAATCGAGTTCCGCTCACTCCGTTATCTTGCTCCCAACGGAGCAGCACTCAGCAGACTGGCTGGTCTGTCATGGATTATGTGCGTTGAATGTGGGCTACTGGTTCACTGGGGAACCGGATGACCTTCCGTCTAACAGGCACCTACTCGTCGGGTCCAAGTGGCCAACTGGCATTTCGTCCACGAACCTTGCCAATAAAGGTCGTTCAGGGAACGGAGTTCGTTAACTATCTTCTCCACATTCCAACTAGCTTCAGTAGCTGTGCAGATCTACAAAGGACTAGAAAAAGTGTCCAACGTGTGGAATAAAGTGAACAAAATATAAGAAAAATCAGCGAAGCAGAACGAGCCGCAACGGGAGCGGGTATCATCAGCAAAGCGTGGAATGACCAGACATATAGTTCCTCGACGTAGCGCCATATAGACGCCGTGTAATAAATGTCAAAATTAATTTTCATTTCCTTCATCATCCAGGGAACGTTTCTGTTCCTGAAGATCTACGGCTATCCGGAAATCGTGAAAACGCACTGTAACCGAACGTCGCAGTTAGTAAGTAATCATAATGAATAGCACGCAGAGAAAATGATGACGGAGGGAGGGAGGGCGTACGGGATCAGTATATTACCAAGAAATGTACCAGACTACGGCCAATGGAAGCCAATGAAATTCGGTCGACTTTGGCCGTAACTGGTGGAATGAAAGTAAGAATGGATTGAATGAATGAATGAGTGAGCGTACGACAATGATTGTAACAAGAGAAAGATTCACAATGCATCGGTTTTCACTTCGTTTCAAAGCATATTATCTGTACATTATTAGTGAAATAGTTATATTAGCAATACACAATTTTCTCACATCAAATTTTTATCATGCACCTCAACAATTCGAGCAAATTACCACTTACATTCCTGTTATAATTCATTACAGTAAAATGAAGTTCGTTCAAATCCACCGAAACCGCAACAATTAAAAGTATTGTTCATTAATGTTTTTGATATTTCCACTCCAACGTTCTCTCTAACTCGAATCAAGAGTTTTGCTAACATGACCTGTTTGTGATGAGGCAACATTTTCATTCTATTATCCGAAGATATCCTCTTCTTGCTTCATTTTTACCTCATTGTTGCCTTGAGGTGGATTACTTTAAGAAAAACTACACCACCTGTGAAAAAAAAGCAGCAGTTTAGACGAGATGAGTAGATAGAAGAGAGAAAAATGATCACAAACAAACACACAGACACAAACACAAATTCACATAGCTGTTGGATTACACTTCTCAGCAGGAAACCATTAGTCAACCTTATACCATGTTCACACCGAACCCTAATGTTTCTACTGACCGGAAGTGAATATGAGTTTTTAATTAAACTTTTAATTACTTTCGCAGCACCACAATATGCTGCACAGACGCAATATGCACTGAACAATATCAATTATGTCTTGGTTTAAAAATTGAGCACATGTATGCACATGTTTGCTTATTTTTTCCTGAAATTTCCCATAAAATTTAAAAAGGCGCTTTTGAAAACTAAATAAAATAATTTTGTGTTAAAGGTGTAGAAGCAAATGACCATGCTGTACCCTTCTTGCGAATAGAAACATTAAAGCTTTTTGATACGTTTTATTTCTTTCCATCTGTGTTCATACGAATATGGGTTCGGTGCTAATGTAAGAAGCACATAAAATGTAATAATAAATGATTGTCCTTTGCAACCGGTTAGCCAGTCCGGAAACGTTCGGCACTGTGTGGAAAAGCTGCTCACAAATTTTCGAATTTATGCTCCAGCCTTAGGGCATGTCTAAGAAATTGATTGGTACTCTTGAATATCTTCTACGCCTGCAGCAAGACATTTTTTCCACCATCTTTACAAAAACCATCAACCTGGAAGAGCCAATATAATATAGGAAAAATTTGTAGATTTAAATGTCGTTAGTTTCTCTTAGCTTCCATTATTCCAATGATCGGTAAAATAAATGTGAATTTAAGTTTTTATTTCGAAAACAAAGCCCTTTACATGAATATTGAACACAAAATGTGTAAAAAAAATCTAATTTTAAAGTCTAAATTGTAAGCTCATCTTAAGTACTTTGTCCAATTATGCATCAAATCTACATGTAGGTTTATCGTTTTTTCATTTCATATAGCTTTAGGGTTTGAGAGTGTTCGTTTCAATGATCTAAATGAACTGGAGACGTGGGCCGAGCAATGTGCCAAGTCTTTCTTGGTTTTAAAAAAATCCCATCAATCCTTGAATCCTTTTTGCCGCCTTTCGTGTCAGTGTGTTCCCACCTTGACTTGCTCATCAACTTCCATCTCCTGACAGCGGTGATGCGGAAAAATAATGAATTTATAATATGAACTCTACTTCCATTTCTCTTCGTATGCTGATCATGTTTTGCTTCGGCATCACAATGGAAATACCTGGAAAAGCGACGGAAAGGAAAAGGATCTTTTGGTTAGATAGAAAAAAATATTGCATACCCATACTGCTTGAAAACGTCACAAACGGTTCCGTCCCGCACCGGAAGGCGATAAGAGACCCGGGCACGAATGGGTAACAACTTTTTCCCCAATCCTTCACGAGCAATATCCGTGAGCGAGAAATAAAGTAAAAACCATTCCAAAGGCCCGTCGAAAAAAGAAAATTGTAGGCAAGTAAACAGAAGGGAAAAAGTAGAAAAATCTCTGCCACTCACCGACGCTTTTCAAACCGGTGTACAATTGAAACGAAGAACGTCTCTCCTGGCAACGGCGTAGAAGGCGAGGAAGCTCAGTTTCTATCGAGGGAAAATGCCGTCGTAGGCATCGAGCGGAGCGTTGTTTGAATAAAATATTTGTGCTCGTGTCACACCGACAAATATACACGTCCTATATTATTTAATTCTCCCCTGTCGCAGACTGATACCGGCCAGTGAGCCATGCCGAGGGCTGAGTGCCGTCTTGCATACGGAACGGCAATCTAATTTTGATCAAAATAATTCCACACTCAGCGGGTGAGGAAGAGTATTAGCAATGAATGCCAACACGAGGCGTCGTCGTGGACCTCGACGCCAAAGACGATGATGAATCAAAGACGGTCCTAACGGTCTTTATGAGTTCTGCCTTGCTACCATGGCCAGGAAGAAGACTACGAAACGGTGACGAATTGCACCAACTCCGTTCTGGCGTCATCGCACTTTTTTTCTTCTCTTATTTTTTCTCATGGAGACTCAATACTTCAACTTTCTTTACCAACGTCTCCGTCGTTTCCATCACACTTTTCGATTCAAATTCGTGAAGTGGTTTTTCCTGTACCGGTATAATTCTGCCACCAACCAACTACTACACCTCACTTTGCTACATCCTCCCCCTCTTCATTCCCACGAGCACGCAACGTTGAAATTGAAAATCGTGACGCAAGTGGATAAGACCGGGTACAAGCAACCTGCCTGTCGAACTGCTGGGTAGTATTTCAATAACTTGCGTCTACTTGTCAGATTAAGAGGCTGGAAGAAACGTGAAGGCTATTTGAAATATTTGTCCCACAAACGTCATTTGACTTCAAACATTCTCGAGTGGTTTCTCGACGAAGAGCATCATGCTTACAAAATGATTCTCAATTGAATCGTTTGTGGTTGAAATAAAACTGTCCTTCTTTATCTTCGCGATACCAAGGTTCACAATCTATGTTCACATGCTTTGTAACCTTAAAGAACAGGTCCGCATTGTGTTGAGCAGAAAGCATATAAGCGTTGGAAGTTATTTATATAATACACCTGACGACGAAAGCAAGATCTAAGCTCTAGCTGCTCGCAAAGGAGTATCGTATTGTTTTTCATGTAGAAAGTAGCAACGAAGGAAAACACCGCAAAGCGAATGTGGCAAATTAAAATATCTTTCACTTAGTTGTGCCCGATTCATTTTTAACTCAATATTTCATCTCGAAATTCCACCTCAAGCGGCAAATCACTGCCGGCAAAAGGAAGGCAGAAAGGACTTTCAACCAAAAATACATCGGCAAAAAAAAAGCTCTCTCACACACACATACGATCGAAAAGGCTCCCGCGAGACAGAGTGAAATTTATTGCCAATGATTTGTAATTCTCCGCCGTGCCTCTCTGTTTCGGTTGGTTCCGTTTTTGTTTTGTTTTTGTGCATTCCACCACCTCCAAGTCTTGTGCTCGAGAGTAGGCGGCTGGATTTTATATTTCCTCGTCCTTCCAAAGAAGTCTTTGCACTTTTTTTTTTGTATCTGGTTAACCTTTTCCTCGCCGTGGGAAAGCGCGGGGGAAAGGTGGTGCGTTCGGAGTGTGCGGGGAACTTTTATTCATGAGCTGAAACTTTCCACATGCGCTCATTTGTACGAAAATGATATATTCTCTCGGCGAGGGAAAACCGGTGGTGGTGGGGGGAAACCAGGTGAAGTCAAAATCATTCATCCATCCCCATCATCATTTGTATCCGTTTCCGGGCGCCGGATGTTGGTGCGGCAGCTGTCTACCGGTGCATGCATGTGTGTGTGTGTGCTCGTGCAAAAAGTGTCAGAAGCAAATCTCGACTGGTGCTTTTTCCTGCCCCCGGGAGTGATGAATCGGAAATGTTGTTGGAAATGAATTTTCTCTACCACCGCCAACCAACTCCCCCTTCGGCGCACACTCCCCTCTGGTGCGCCCGACCCTTTCAAAGCTTTCAGTGAGTTTGAAAGAGTGTGTATGTGTGTTGCCTTTACCGTATAATCATTTAGGCAACACATATTTAACTGCACCAAATCAGTCAGTGGCAGAGATTTTTCCGAACTCCAAACCATGCGGACTAACTTTTCTGGTCGACTGCAGGCACGGAGGGCAGTGGAAGGCAACCCGACAGCCTCCCCCCGGAAAGGTTACTATTTTTCATTTGCGATTTGATTTGCGATTGGCTGTTTTCCGTACAATCGCACTGGTCACGAAAAGTTGAACCATACCATCACCTTTCGGGACCGTCGAGCGAAAAGGAAAGCAAAGTTTTCTCCAACGAAAAGTTTGTCTTTCCTTCCATTCCGGCGTTTCGGCTCAACTCCCCCACTGGAAGCTGTCTTTGTGTGAGTGCGAGTGTGTTTTTCTTTTAATTTCCCGTATTTGTATTCCGCCTCCCCCGGCCAGTGTATTATTTAGTCAGGTCGTTTAGGGTTTATTCAAGCGATTTTATCAAAACATCATTATTCAATAGAAACTTTTCACCGGCTCGGCTCGACCTAACAGTTCTGTTGGGAAGCCGACTCTAACCGGGTGAACTTTTCCCACCGGGAGGAACTTTCGGTTCGCTAGCCGGAAATCTCTTTTTTTTTTTGCTGTCAAATCCTAATCGTCCCTCGTGCCTTCGAACATAGTTCATCTTGTGCAAGTGTGATAAACTTCTTTCCGATGACCTAGAGCCCATTAACCTTCTCCGGTGGCTCGGGTACTCCGCCCGAACTAGGCCACAAATTGATCCTGGCCATCGGGTTCTGGGGGGGGAGTCTATGGAGCGTATCGAAAATCCATCGGTTAAGGAAAATTGGCCCCTTCACCTGTCCCCCATCGGTATCGCTCCTCCCATGCTACTACGTCGAAAGGATAGGGAATATGTTATACCATTTTCATGTGCTTCACCTCGACACACCCCGGCGAAAGTCCATTACCATCCAACAGTAACTCAACGGACAACTTCAGTGCTCTTTGCAACTTGCACCTTTCGGCTACGATTATTCATCTGCCGTCCAATCTTTCATCCTTTCTGCCAGCGTGAGCACCTCATACGGCATAACGTACCACCCGCGCGTACGGCCATCTTGACGGTGTCTGGGAAATTTCGCTCCGGAAATAATCCTCCACGGTCGATCCGGAGCTCCAACCTTTTCACTACCCGCTGAAATATATCAAAAACCTCAATTTGATACCTTAAGTGAGTGCGGGGAAAGTGGAGTCCTAGAGGAAAGGGGGGACGAAGCATATCCGTAGAAACATCCGTAGTAGCAGTGGAGCGGCAGTTCTAATCTACTTGCACGTGCCATTTTTCCTGGCTGAGCTCACACACACACACTCGTTCAATATTTCCAATCCATTGAACGTAAGAGGTTTTTGCGAACATCGAGACAGTAAGATAAGCGAAAGGCGTATGCTGGCCACATTGCCAAACTGAACCTTTCTCGCCGGACGTTGCGTCGACGCACCTTCTTCCGAAAAGGTGCTCTGTCCTTTTGGAAGGAATCTTGTGCTCTTCTTCGTTTGCATTTATCATATCGCACATGCGTTTCTCGGATTTTGAACCCTTGTTGGGGATGCCGATGACCTACTAAGACCAGAAGACTGCAACCGAGAGTGCATTCCGCTTAATTGGCACATGCTGTGTCTGGCAATCTATGTAATTAATTAGAATCAAAGGGATAAAACCCTGTAAGCTCTTCATCAGGCAAAATGCAGAAGGCAGTATGCAGTTATGCGTTTTGTAAAAATAATCTCTTACCAAAAGGGATCATTGTAATGCTTTGGTATAAATTTCTCAATACAGCACAATGGTAGAGATTGTTTCCTTAAAAAAAACCGATGTCATAAAGTAGATCAGAATGTTTATTTCAATTGATTTACATATTGATTTCCGAAAAATGTGAGTGTTTTCATTTTCTAAATTGATTATATTTCCCATCTTCCATTGGCTTTAAATGTTGGTAGTCGATAGGCAAAATTGGTGTGAATGTGTTTCCGTGTGCATTGTTGATTTATTGTTTTTGTTACGTACTCCTTGTTTGATCCATCTACCACGTTTATTATTATTTTTTTTATTTCATTTAGGCGTCTTTTATTTCATCATATGCCTTTTATTTTATTTTTTATATTGCACTTTTTTCTTTTCTTTTTCGTTTATATTTTTGTTTTCTTTGTTGTTCGTCCCCCGTTTTAAATCTGAAGACTGAGGCCGAAACAGAACCAAGCTGGGCTGACGAAGAATTAAGCCTGGAGTATGTAAGTAGATCAAACGCAAGATCAACGTTACTTGAGCGTACCCCTCGCATGCATCCGTGCACCCTGGTCTATAATTCCTTCATTTTATCTTCCGTTCACTTCATGAACCTTCCTCCCCGTATGCATTTTGTAAATTCTGAAGAATGATCCAGACAATATGCCATTTGGAAAAAACTCAGCCGACTTTGGCTCCGGAATGCAGTTTGATGTAAGTAGAATAATAAGCAAGGAATGTGCAGTTCGTCCATCGATGTTAGGGGCTTTTTTAAGAATTCTCGTGCCACTGTTTTGTCTGCTTCTCATTGGAATCGTTCATTAAACTCATCTATGAAACTAATTTCAATTCATAAAAAAAAAACTTTTAATCGCTGAAGAATTAATTTCGATTTGGTGTAACATCAATCATTCATTCGAAATGGTGTAACATTATAATCGTATGGAAATCAATTGACATGTTTACCGTTCCCCATCACAAGCAAAGTTAATAAAGTATCATCCATAACTGTTCCTATACCAGCTAATTGAAATTAAACACCATTGCCTCCACTCGACGCGCCTAATTGCATCCGATTGTTCGCTGCATAAAAACGCATCGATACACTTGCACTCACACCCATCATGCATACGTGTCCACATCAAATAGAGCTGCAAGCACGAGTCATTATTATACAAACGTATCGTATCAAATTGGTCGACAAACACTCAATGTAAATCGACTCGTTGAAATGATTGACTCTAAACGGAACCGCTTTGCCAGCCTCAATGCTTGCGTAGCAAACAAAGCCCGGTTGGATATCTTTTCCCGCCATCCCATTCGGGGTCGCCTCTGTTTGAGGGTGCCAGAGCATCCATCTAACTCTCTACTATCATGCGAACTTTGCCACCTTTCTCTAACGCGCATTGTTGATGGTTTATTTAACACGTGGAATCGGCCGTGACATTTCATGATGATGTATATTCACTGTATTATCGTTTGCATAAAGCGAAGGTGGAAATCAGTGCGTCAGGTCGGAAATCAGTTTTTTACAATCATTAGCTGCTTAATTGGACTAGGAAAACAATGAAAGCAAAATCGGAATAGATTTTCCACGAATATGCTTATTGCCCTACATATTGATTTACGATCGTTTTGGCAAACAACACCATTCCTAACATTGAAAAGTGTTTATATTTTAAACCTTCTCTTGAATAACATTAGCGATTTCTGACCACCATGTTGCGATACGGGTGTACAAACTGTTCTTTCTAAGCAAATATTCCCAAATTGCTAGTTTTTTTTCCCCATTCAACAAACCATCCCTTCCCGAAAGCTCTCTCCGCTCACTTCCGAAATGAATTTTGATTGCGTTCCAGTAAAAGGCAAGTGTTTCTTTTGTCAAAACAGTGGGAGGCTTCGGTTTGATTGGTCTTTTCTGTCCCTTTTACTTCCTTATTTATGCTCCGTCCAGTTTCGCTTCTCGCCCCTCGAGCGTCATAGTTTGTTTTATTTGGACTGCCCTTTATTTAGGGCCGAGAAATGCCCATCCCTTTCCATCTCGGAAAGGGCCTCTGCCTGTGACCAGCGTGCACCGTGTACGGAAGCGTCCGTTAAACAGAGTGACCGCCACACACTCACAAGCATGGCCCCACTCGAAAGCATAGCAAAAGCCCGCGCCAGTTATGTTTGATCGCCGTGCCCGCGTCGATGGGTGAAGTTAATTAAATTTGTTTAGGACAGGAACGCCACCCTCCGGGGCGCTGGCCCAGTGTCGGGCCTCTTTTCTTTCGCCGAGCCGTACCTTTGCCGTACCTTGGCCCTCGGTCAGTCTTACGGTGTCTTGTTGCACAACTCCATGCGCCCCGGGTTTTATTGGGGCTCGTTTCGTTCGAGTTGTTTATTCCCCAAACCCCTGCACCGCGTGCCTATGCTGAGAAGGGTCCTTACACCGCAACCCCGGGGCCCATTGGTCATTGTTCGGAAAATGGGTAGTATAACGCCCGGGCTGCTCAGTTACGCCCGAAATAAACCTTGGCAAAGAGTGTGCGAGGAAAGCGAGCCCACGAGACAAAACAAGCAAGACGGAAACCCGCAACGTTTCGACCCGCATTGGAACGTAAATAAGGCCGAAAAATTAATAAAAGTAACTCCCTGTCGCCTTCGTAGCTCAACCAAAGTGTCCCTTTATCGTACGGGGGTGACCGGTCCTTCGGTTGAATTTGGCGTGAATTTCCCACCAAATTCTTGCTCACATTTTTTTTTTCCATATTCAATTTGATCTCAAAACAAAAACTATCCACGCCCAACCTGACCCACTATGCATAATATTCATCCTCAAGCCCTCGCCCCAAACCGGACGTTCTTCACCGTGTAAACAAACCGAAAGGAAAACCCAAAACAGAAAAATAAAAAAGGCCAACAACGCAAAAAACAGCTTAAGCACCTGTTTACGCACCAACTCCGGCTCGTCTTCTCGGCGGCGGAAGGCACGAAAGGAAAGCCATAAGAAATGCCGACTGCCGAAAGCATTCGGAATCCCACTCTCTTCACCTGCCCCCGCCATTCCACACAAAGGACGAACGGTGAAGAGGGCGATTTACGCCAACTGTCGCACGTCATCGACTTCTTTGGGGGCGAGCCCTGAAAATTGGCTTCCTCGGGGAATTCGGTGATAATTTGAATACAGAAATCGACCGAATGGAAATGCTTCCATCCACACAACGAGGCACCTTTAACGGTAGCTTCTTGTTCGCTCTGTACTATGTTTTCTTTCACTTATTTTATAGGTTTCTTGGAACGATATCCTTGTAGAGTCTGGAAGTAACGATGCGCAGTCATGCACACTTTTGGAGTTCATTACGGAAGAGACGATGGATTATTGCTGGTGAATTCCATCCATTCTATCGCTTGAAGTTATTTCCTGTTCCACCGTGCCGTTATAACGTTCCTTTGTCATCCGTCGGGTTAAATTCATCCCAAAAGGGATCCTTATGCCCTTAGAAACTCAAGTTTTAGATAAGCCAAAGTGAGGTAAAAGAAATATTTAAAACCCTTTCTAATTATTCCACAATATTAAAAAAAAACTATGTTCAATATTTAATTGAAACGAGAATGTTCAGCACTTGCCAAAGTTTTCCGATGGTGGAAAGCTTCAAAAGCCTCAAACCCCATTCTGAGCAAAACATGTTCAATTTAAAGATATTATAAAAAGCTTTTCAACCAGTTTGTAACAGTAAAAGTAAAGTAAAATAAAAATATGAACACTCGTACACAGACATCACACCACGGTACAAGACCCCAAAAATCCTTCAAATTAAGGGATGACATTTTTTCCGCGCCCCAAATCCCTCGTCATACCCAATTAGACGGTGGGTCCCATTAATCACGGGTGTCGGACGAACGAAATTCCTATAGATTTTCCGGTAAAGAGAAAGAAAAAAACATCGTAAAAACATTAACACAGGCGCCCAACGTCATGTAATGGGTAAAGCTGCGAAAAAAAAGGAAAATTAAACATAGCAAGAGTCGCTGGTAATAAAAAAAAAAAAACAATGAAAAACTCACTTCGCCGCACAGTGGGTCATAAAAGAGGGGAAAAAATTATCTCCAATTAAACAACCAGAAAAGGCTCATCGTCGGAAAGGCGACCGGATGGGCGACCACGAGTGCGCTTGGACCTGTTCGTCACGTCAGTAGTCGCCATACCGAAGTCCAGTTTCGTTGACGGCTTCCGGTTGCCGTGACCACACGGGAAAGTCATTAACTTTAACCCGTCTTCAAACCGTGGTTCGAATGAATAAACCCACTTAACTCATCAAACCCACCGTGCTTCCGTGACGAGGCCAAGAACCCATAGTGCACGGAAGACCCGTTCATTAAAGCCCCGTCTCCGTTTCGGTGCAATTTACCTAAAGATCGAGCGCTACCATGCAACGAACGAATTCCATAGCAGTTCTCCAAGGGGATCTCTACAACCTCCTTGCGGCGGTGCGCGCTCATGAAATGTTATGTAAACTGTAATTAATCCAGCAATGCCCTGATTCCGCCGCACCGGGGCCACACCACATTCCCGTTGATGGGATATTCCCAAAAAACCGCATACCTTGCGGAATACTTAACGGTGGCTTTAGCGTCCCGAAGAACAACAATGTCGGTGTACACTGCAACGCGATTGGCGCTAGCATTACGTTCCGGAACTTTCCAAGCCAGTCGGTATCGAGTGGAGCGTACATGTGAAAGCAAGGAACTTTTCTTCAAAATTGTCTTACCTTCATTAGCCTTCAGGTTAAGTGGAACTTCCCGTGTCCTCTTCCGCTTTTTGCTGGTTCCCATGTGTAGTCGGCCAGTTTACGAGCAACCTCCGGAAACGTGTTTGCTGCCGACGACTCCGTACGACTGCTGCTGCCGGTTGTGCCTTTTGCCCGGCGTAACGATGGCATGACGCAAAGAAGCTCAGACAGCGCCCATTTAAAGGATCCAATTTCCTCCCGTGATACGAAAACTCAAAAATTACCATCATTCGCACCACGCTCTCGCACAACACTCGGCTCGGCTGTTCGAGAACCTGCGACGTCCCAAATGATGCACGATATACGGCGAGGCCTGCCATTGCCAGCCGAACAACGGTTTCACTGCACGCAACTGCTCGATTTACGACTTGGGCAATAAAATTTATACCGTGAGCCAAGGTATTCATCCCGAGAGCGCCGGCATACGAGGGTAGACCCGGGTAGACAATTTCAGGACGACACGAGTCTTGTGTATGTGTGACCCTACACACCGGGGCCTACCAACCGAAGCGGCACGTTTACTAAACGAACCGACCGCGTACAACTTCCGGACACTTTTCTCGCACGTGATCGCACCAACCAGTACACTCCGGAGCGTCGCGGAACTCATCGCCCACGGAGCGGGACTTCTTTTATTGCGACGCACACCAGGGCGACATCCAGATATCAGCGCACAAACGAATCGTGTTACGCACGACGGCCCTCGATTTCCACCCTTTCAACGAACTGACGACTTGCGTATCATTGTCACGGCAACGGGCGTGGGTTTATCATTTTGCCTGCAAATGTGTGCAGATAGGCATGAAAAGAGTGTACTCGAATTAAATTTCTTACCGAACGCACCGTACGGCGGGGTTGCGTAAAAGCGTTTCACGGGAGTTTGTCAACGAAGAACGGCAAGAAGTTAGACGAGCCTCTCCCACGGTTCATCTCTACCTCCCGGATGAAGGCAGCAGGACTCGGTTGCCGCCGACCGCAGGCGGGTAAACACTAAGCTGACAGGTGCTGTCATGGGCACAACCCGGTGACACGTTGACACGTTTTCGGAAACCGTGACGCAACCGATACGCATTCCAGTGAAAAGTACCAACCAACCCGCGCGGGTCGGGTCGGTGCTATCGGCCTTCCGACATTTGAGGTTACGAATTTTGATTGCCATCACTCCCTCTCCGTCCGAGGTGGGAAGGTCCTGAGGGGTACATACACCATAATTCCATCAAAACAAACACACAAAACCTTCTTTGATCGAACCTATGCCTATGGGGGAGGCCAACACTCAAAGGAAGTAGGTTTTTCGACCGAAATTTCATTACCATCCAAAGGTTGCACGTGGGTTGGAAGGAACTGAATGAATACAGCGTTCATTAGCGCCTGTTTTAAAATAGACAGCTAGAGCGATGGCATTATTCGACTTTACAGGACTCACGATGGAAGATTTCAGCTGCAAAGCCTACTTGCTAATCTTATTAACGAGAAAACGCATCCTTCGGTTGGCACGATTACCCTCTTAAGGGAGACCCGGGGTTTTGTACACGATACATAATGGTGATGCTGTCATAAGGAAGCTGAAGTGTGGGAAAACCCATATTTCACAGGTTGAGCCGGTTTTAATGAACGAAAAACACCCGGATAAAAGACTCCATTCGTTTTTTAATCACGTTCTCATACGCGCTCGGGTGGGCTGGAACTTTTTAATTGCCAGTTTCAAGGATGCGTTGCCATTTACTACAGAAACGTATCACGACAAGATGTTTGACCTACAAACATTTCCACGGCTTACTGAGAGTAATTATGTCATCTTTTCAAATAACACCGTCGGTCAGGCCATTGGAAAGCAACACAGTTAACATGATATCAGAAACAGTGACTGTGGAATTAACAAATCTTAGAACAAACTAGATTCATATAACAAACTTTACGGGCACTTGGAATGCGAACTTAAGAATGCTACAGAACCCGCTACATCGCCCGCTTTGTCAAGTGGAATAGAGGACACCAAAATATACGACACCTTTTCGCCGTAGAGTAGAGTCCTTCTCATCCTTCAGTGTCCCACAAACGTTCCCCAAGAGCTGCCACCCATCGTTCTTTAGGAGTTTGTTAGCGACCGCTCCGCAAAATCTTAACCTCCATTCGCCAACGAGACGTAGACACATGTGCACGCGAGTAAGACAGCTAAATGATGCTGGTTAGAAGTGTTCTGCTTCGCGAATTAAGAAAATTTTTTTTAAACGCCCAACCATCGCGTGGAATGAAGCGTAAAAAAATAATGATGTCGACTGCAAGGAATGGTGAGCAGAAATATGCAGTGGTTTGGTGACACTTTACTTAGCCATTCAGGAAAGTCCTGGCGAGTCTTGGAAAATAAAAGACCCCCGGCTCCACTGTACCAGACACATACTCGCACCAACCACCACCACTGTGAGATGCGGTAGCACTCGGGTGGAATTAAATTAATAAGTTTATAGTCCCATGTGGCAGGCGAGTTTAATTAAGTTATTTCAACACACTTACGCCGCGCGTCGGCACCATCGGAGGATGGCATTAGGAGGCGTTAGCACAAGTGTTGACAACTTGCTCGGTAGCGACCTAGGCAGTGCGAGATCCTCGTAGTTTACCGACAATCGGGTCGGGGTCCGCCAAACCCTCGCGGGGAACATTTCCAAGAAAACTGGTGAGAAGGGTTATCTTCGGGACTGCGACCCAATGCGCAAGATGTTCACGTCCGTCCCCGGGTCCTTGGAATGAACGGTAGCGGTACCTCGATTTAATGTCCGAGTACCTAATCCCACCGGTTTGTGGTGTCCGGTTCGGGGATTGTCGAGTTCCGTCTGTGATTTGAGGTTCCCGGTATCTCGATCAAGGATAATTATATTTCGTCCAGCGACGTTTTAATCGCACGATGTCGCTTTCCCGTTGGTACCTCGAGAACCTTACCAGACCCCCAGACACCAAGCATCTTCAAGACTAAGAATAATTTCTGTTTCAACCGAAAGGATTTCCCCCGTGGAAGAACAAACCCTTTCCTTTTTACTTGCGTTTGGAAAACTGAGAAGCATAGTCCGTCCATTCCCAAACCTGGATGGTCGAAAGGCGATCAAACCCGCGAGTATCGCCCCGTCCTCCCGCACAACCTCGTCCCAGAAGATGCTTCTCCACGGCCACTCGCGTCGTCAATTTGCCGTCGAACTTTTAATTATTCTTTCGCAAATATTTGAACGACCATTTGCGAACGAACGGCGATGAGATTAAAAGCGATGACAATGGTTGACTTTTGCTTTCATCTTCGGTCGGCGTACATCGTTACGATTCTCCCGGGGCAACCAGCGAATGACTGCCGTTCCGGTTCCGGGAAGCCAAACTCGATGGTGGTCACCTTCCGCCTAACCGTGGAAACTCGTTCAAACACATTTCTTCCTTCATCGCGCTCCACGACCACTCGGTCATGACGGTTGGTGACGGTGGATGAAGATATTTTCAACTTTCCTCCCCCCGCCCTGTCCTGGCCATGGCCAATGATATTCCGCGCACGAAAGCACAATCCCGGCATCAGCAGTCTCGAGGCACACTGGTGGGGGTTTTAATTGCCAATTCTTCTTCCCAACGCTCGTCACCAATCCCCGACCCGAACTGAAGTATTATCCTCCGAACAACTCGCCAACGAACGACGGGATTTTAATTTGTTTCGGGAAATTTTTCGCCATCGCCAGGGCAGTTCTTATTGGTCTCGGATGGCTTTACTTTTCCTTCCCAAAAATTCATATATATTTGTTCTGGAGCTTAGCACTCATTTCTCTGTTTGGCTTATTTTTGTTTTCGTTCATCACTTCTCGTGCTTCGGCGGCGGCATTAAACGTATAATCCAATGGATTTGACCGTTGCGCAACGACTCAACGACACACACACCCGCACCCCGTAGGCCATCGTCGTTCGAATTCCAAGCCGATAAAAGCTAAACACGAAACGCCTGCAAAAATTGTCACGCGATGTCCCTGGTCACGAGAAAAACGCCGTGGCGATAGAATGTGACCAACTTGTACCGTTTCTCTTCGGTTTCGTTCGCTACTGTCGCACTTTTTTTTTCTTTTCAAGTTCAAAAAACTCGAACGAAAGGAATGCCGAAGCACACGCCACGGAGGACATCTTTGGGAAGCAGTTGGGGGAAAAAAATATCGAAAGAAGGAAAAGGCGGGCCAGCTTTTTCCGAAGCTATTTAAATTTATTGAAGCGTTAATGTTTCGCTTTTCATGTTCCATGTTGCGACACCGTTACAACCGGACCAGCCCGAGTTTCAGACTAACGGAACCGGGTGGATTGTATTATCTCCTGCTTCTTCCCTCCTGCCCGCCCTCTCCCGAAGACCCCACGGTTCGGCTTTAGGAGGTCTACGTAAATAGGCGAAAATAAACGCTGGCCTTCAAGCGAGGGCGCTTTCTGGCGACGAGAGGTTTAACATTCTTAAGACGCATTTCGCCTTTTTTACGTTATTTTGCTTGTTTTTGTCTTCTTCGCCGGCATCCTCTACACTGAACGTTAAATCATCCCTCATAGAAAGGGATTAGTATGCAATACCGGCCCTTCCGGGAAGGATAATTGGACAGCAGCAAACAAAAATAGAATGTTAGCGTTTTTCCCATCATTCGAATATTCGAAACGTGGAGAACAATTTATCGTTAGAATTTTATTACGTTCCTTAACGTTGTAAGAAATAGGAATTGAACATTTTTATTCACACCAAATTTTTCAGGCTAAGCTGAAAGGTCAAACGGCTGCTAAATTACTGAAAATTTGCATTTTAAATCTTCTACTGCACAAAAATGTTGATTAAGATGAATTTCTACGGTTTACAAGCTACTTTGTACCTCCCCGCGTATTAGGAAAAAAAACTCCTTTCCCAGAAAATGGCAATCAACTTCAAGCCAGTTCCGAGAAGTAAACTTTTGCTCTAATTTTCTTCTCTGAACGGTAATGATCGGAAAATCGCACGTGGAACTCCGGTCCAAACACTGCCAAAGCCAGAGTTGCGCGTCCCCGGGAATCAAACAGCAACAACCAATCAGCCAAAAATGGACTAATCAGCATAAATTAAGCGGAACGTGTGCCTCCCGTCCATCCGCACTTCAAATTGTTTATTCCCCAAACTCAAACCGTCTTTGATTTCTTCAACTCAAACACACACACACACACACAGCGAAAGCGTCGCACCACAAACAGCACAACTTTTTCGATTGAATGATTTCTCTGAAGAGTGTTCGCCGTACTAATCGCTTCTCCGTTTGAGAAATTCGCCCTCCTAACCGTCCCTTCCTTCACTTAACGCTCATCGGAACCATCATCATTATTGGACTAAAACCAATTAACTAACTTTTTGATGAAATAGGAAAAAAAATCCGCGCTCCTTTCGCTTCCATCAAAACGGATCACGGTTCGGTGGGTTTTTACGATGAAGTTTGTGGCGGAAGTGGATCGGGCTCGCTTTCGAACCGTGAACAATTAATATCATCGACTAATAACACTAATGCCAACCAATCAGCGCGCAAAAGGTAAACGGACAAAGGATTTTGTTTCAAATCAAACCTTGGGATTCGCTGTGAAGAACGTCGATCGACGCAAAAGCCTTTACCTGGTCCGCAAGAAAGGACAATCGTTTGCGGAAATGTAACACCCGAATAACACTCACAACCTTCACTCGGAGCCTTCTGAAAGGGCACGAGAGAAATTATCTGACACACAATCTTTACGATACAATTTTCAATGCTCTGTTTTGGTAACAATCTTCTTTCTTACTTTTCATTCTTTCAGGCAAGCGGAGAAGATCCCTTCGAGGAGCCACCTCCAATTTCGCCACCGCCACCAGAATATACAGGCTACAGGATAAAGGGTGACAAGGGTGAACGGGGAACGAAGGGTGAAAGTATACGGGGCCCACCGGGACCACCCGGTCCCCAAGGACCTCCGGGGCCACCCGGACCACCGGGTTCACCCGGTCCGAAGGGTGGCGGATACTTCGATGGCGATGGATCCGGCGATGAGCTGGTAAGTTTGCAGCGACGTGACTGACTTCAATGTTTCGGAATCGGAACTAATCGCGCGTCCAATCCTTCTCTTTACAATGGTGGTGGTGATCTTCTCTAACGCTTTTCACTCACGCTAACATGACAACAATCCGTCATCGTTCGTCATCGAACAGAAACGATTGTCTCAGGTAAGGGCTCTCACTAGCTTTTTCTGGAAAACGTTGCGTTAGGAAAACATGCACGAAATGGAGAGCAATCCTATTAACGTGAAATTTTCCCCCCTCTGTAGCTCTACGACACACTGCCAAACCGGAAACACGCGGGACAGTGCAGTTGCAACGCGACGCTCATCATCGAGGAGCTCAAAATGGACAGCACACTGCGGGAGTACCTCCGCGGCCCTCAGGGCATGCCCGGCAAGGAGGGAAAGACTGGCTCGCCCGGTCTGACGGTACGTTGACAAGCCTTCCGAATGAACATCTCCCTCCGGGCAGTAGCCTAATGGACAATTCTTTCGTTTTCCCTTCGCTTGCAGGGTGTCACTGGTCCGCAAGGCGAACGTGGTCCTTCCGGTCCCAAGGGGGACAAGGGAGACCGCGGTGACCAGGGCGCCGCCGGACCGGAGGGTCTCCAGGGAAGCAAGGGGGAACCGGGACTGGACGGTACCGCCGGTGTACCGGGCCCGCCAGGCCCTCCGGGACCCCCGGGCCTTCCCGAGAACTACGATGTAAGTATTCCATCGGCGAATGGCACAATTAACTAACCCATCGACTCAAATCTACTAATCCACCGATGGCTGGGTGAATACGCGACTCGCTCGCTCTAATCAGCCTCCCCTTTGCTAACCGACTTACCTTCATTTACAGCGAATCACTAACGCATGAGTTGTTTCTATCTTTTCTCTGTCTGTTTTTCTATCTACCAACTGTTTTCTTTCTGTTTCCGTTCGTTTTGTACCACCATAACCACTCTTTAACTTAACTATTTCTAGACTAATTGGAATCCGTCGCGGATGTTCAAGGTATAACCAGTGTGGGGTGTGTGGGTGTTCGTATGTTTACATGTTTGATTTTGTTTTGTTTCCCCCCAATTGCGTTGAAAAACCTCGCAAGTCACAGTTTGTGACAACCAACTCGCCCATAATTAAATATATTTCCCGATAGTTTCGCAAACGAAAGCTTTTCAGTAATCTATTAAACATCGCCTCTTTCAACACCTCCCAGGGGTAAGTGGGAGACCGTTTCCATCCCACCAGCAAAACCCTGCTGGTCCCAACACCGATATTGCCACCACGTCGACGGGTGGATCCCAACGGTGGCGCAAACTAACCCGTCGGAGAAGTTTTGCCGTAAACACCGGTAAAACCGGTCCCAAACTTTCCTCATCCTTCCCGCAGGGTGGTTGAGAACGCTGGCAAATGGAAAAATCTTGTGACTGGCAAATGCAAGCAGCTGCAGGGTTTTGCGTTGTTTCGCACAAAACGATAAAATTTAATTTGCGGTTCACGAAACAAACTAAAGAGCGCCCTGTTTTGTTCTGTGCTCGGTGAAACGTTCCCATACAGACAGACAAAAAGTGGCAAAACTGGAACGATTATTGTCTTTCAAGTCTACAAAAAAAGAGAAAGAAACAACACCACCTCAACTCTTTTGAAAAAGAACACGCCCGTTGTATGATGGAGAATGAAGCAAAACTATCACTCACCAACAAGCAGCACCAAAGTACGGGTTGAAACTGTTATCGTTTAAAAGCACTGAGTGCACAAAAAGTGTTCCACACATTGTACCTGCTCCTAAGGTTCACTCGACGTCAAAAAACGTATGCGGCAAACCAAGTGGAAAAGTTAAAATGGATCACGGAAAGCAGACAAAACCGACCGGAACTGAAGTATGACAAATCTAATTCCATTCAATTGCTACCATTTTATTTATTCAACACAACGCCGGTGAACCACGGAACTCCCAAGCCAAGGAGAGGGAATGGGGGCGGAAATGAAGCCACCTTGTATCACCTCAGGTAGTGGATAATGTTGGGTGAAGTATTCCAGGTGCTCGTGTGCACTATTGTCGACGAAATAGCGAGGAGCAGGAATGGCGGGAGGACGCACGGAATGGCCGGAGGAACGCCATTGTAATCTAAAGTTACAGAAATGACAACAGACACCCGGAGGGAGGTGATGCCCGGGTAGCAGAATAGTGGCAGAAGGCAATCAAAGCAACCCTGCCGGCAGCAGCATCCCGCCTGCTACAATAAAACATTATTTATGAGCGTGTGTGTGTAAGACGCCGTACATGCCGGAAGAGGTGACAAACAAACGGGGTACATGCCGACTTTGCCAGCGCGAAAAAGTCGCAAACGGCACCACGGCAACACTCACCTTGGAGCGCGCGTCGGTAAGCGTGTGTGTATTTGCGAAGGAAATACGGTACAATCAACAGAACAACGCTGTCGGCAATATCCTGCCGTATTGTTCTACACCGTCTGGGAAAATTGCGCGTCACCGCGTAACGCTTCACAGAAACAAGCTGGTGGAAAATCTCCTACAAATGGAATAGAGCGTCGAAACACACACAACGGACATTTTGATTTTTTTTTCCAATGGCTGTGATCTATTGCAAATGAAAACATGTTTGAAAAGAAAAGGAGACAACTTCTTCTCTAAGTTCTTGGACAAAATATGTTGTTTTTTGTACGATAATTTAAACTACCTACACTGTTCCTTTTTTCTTTTAATCAAACCAAAGTTCACTGTATTTCTGTGAAGGGTCAAAAGCTTTTCTTTTTCTCATCTACTCCACCATTCTCGGTAGGCAGAATAATTGCAGGAACATTAAAGAAATGAGGTTGAACTGATGCAAAGTTAAAACAACGTTTTTGACCTTTCCATCCCTTTGAACTATGTGGTATTCAGTTTATACTTCTCCTCAAACACATTCCATTTCTACGAAGCCTGAAAACCTTCTCTTTTGTTTGGCAGCTAGAATTTGTGTTTTAAGAGTTTAAAAGCGACTTTTCAAACCCCTGATGTGCCGGCGGAAGGGATGCGGCACAAACGGGAAACGGATCGTTCCTTTATTTCCTCCTTTTTGTTTTGGTTTCCTTTGGCGGTTTCTTGATCCGACTGCCATTTCTTTTAAAATTTCAATCAATAGTTTGCCCAGCATCTTACCGGAACGAACGCTTTTTTCTCCCTTTCTCTTTCTCTCGGTTCTTTCTTCTGCGCGTTGCAAAATCACACACAAACAAATTCCGCTGCAGGAGTCGATGCTTGGCTCGCCGATCCAGGGAATGCGCGGCGGATCGCCGGGACTGAAGGGCGAACCGGGCGACAAGGGCGAAATCGGATTCCCGGGCGAAAAGGGCGAGCACGGCACCAAAGGTGACCGCGGTGATCCGGGTCTGACAGGTGCCAAAGGCGAAAGGGTACGAAACGGAGCCAAGCGCGTCGCCGGCCGATAAGGCGACATGCAAATATCTGTTGTGTACTTGTTTTTTCTTTTCTCTGTTGCCTGGGGAGTGGTTTCTCGCTCCACCGCATTATCTTTTCAATGTTCCTTATTTTTGTTATCAATTTGTCCGTAGTGCCGGTGAAGCAAAGAGCACGCTAGTTTGTAGGAGTAGATGCTACGATAATTGATGGTTCTGTTGCTTTTCTGTTCTTCCCCAAAAAAAGAGCATCCTTACAACCACCGATCCCCCGGTTGGCAAAAGGGAACTCCCCAAAAAACCATTTCCATGTCCTCGGGGAAATATTACTGCTGTTTTGTGATGTTTCTTTCGGCGTTCCGTAGGGACTTCTCCCATTACATCTTTATTAGCTTACCGCTAGAAGTTGCAATAGCTATAGAAAAAGATCGAATGTTCTTTTTTCCAAACCTAAACTTTGCAGACGATGAGCCTTGTTCCAATTTCGCTCTCCATTTCTTCAATGTCATCCGATATCCCTTCGGTGGGACACGAACCATTGAGCGACAAGATAGAACGAATGGGAGAAAAAAAAACCCGGATGGCTAAAATATATGCGGAAAGAACATGGCGTACGATGTGACGCGAAAAAGTTTTGCTGCCAGTGCTTGTTTTGTTATTTTTAACGACGTTGTTTGCGTCAAGCTTTTTCACAAGAATAACCCATCGGGAACGTAAACTACGTGAAGGCATTTAGAAACGATGTGGCGCCTCTGTAGGATTTTTCGTCGTCGTCGAGCATCGTACGTTTCCCTCTGGACACTGTAAAGAGTTGAATATTAATGTGCAAAGTTATCTTATTACAAGTTATACAAAGCGTCTTTACTCTTTCGCTTTCTTTCTATTAGCTTGACTTTTTTCATGCAGTTATTTTTGAACAAAACTTTCAACTCCCTGCTTTAAACTGAATCAAAATGCAATGCAAAAAGAACCGGCCAATAACGATTTGTACTGTTTTACATTATTTTTATAATTTTTATAAGTTTTCGCATGTAATAAATGTAATGTAGGTAGCTTAATTTTAATAACATTTTCTAATACTACTCCAATGCATGCATTCTAAAAATAACTTCTATGCAAAAACTAACCGATTCTTGTTAATTCAGGGCCATCAAGGAACGCACGGGCAGCCAGGCCCGAAAGGACCGCCCGGCACACCGGGCATTCCGGGACTGCCCGGCCAAACGGGAGCTTCCGGCCCAAAGGGCGACAAGGGTAACACGGGAGACAGTGGCCCCCCGGGACCGCCCGGTCCACCCGGCATGGTGGTGCACTCGGAGGGCAAAAATGGAACGCAAGACTGCCAATGCCAGGCCGGTCCACCGGGGCCGCCCGGTGTCCGTGGTCCACCCGGCATCGACGGGGCACCAGGCTTGACGGGCGAAACGGGCCTTCCAGGACATCCGGGCCTGCCGGGCGACAAGGGTGAGCGGGGTGTGCCCGGTTCGAAGGGCGACAAGGGAGCGGAGTTCATCATCAACGAAAACGTGGCGTTCAACTCCTCGCGGGTAAGTTCCGAGAGCAAGTGGGTAAGTTTTTTTTTTTAACGGCCCATGTGTGAGTTCCGAAAATGGAGCCCAGCTGCATCTGCTTTTTTTTCCGGGTCCGGAGGAAAACTCGTGCGCTGTAAATCTGCACCAAACGATTCACCAAACTTCCGGTACAATGTTATTGGACAATTTATGTGACATCGTTCACATTCCCGAGGGTTTGGACAAAAGGGACGCTTTTGCGAGCAGCGACAGATATTCGTTTTCCCCCCCCCCTTCCAGCAACCGTACGTGAACACCGGAGTGGAAATGGAAAGGCGAAAGAAAAAAAAGCCCTAACCTGAAATAAACGTTCCAAGAACGTAGAAAACGCAGATGAAACAGAAACCGGCAGCGTTTCATGGTAGCGAAGAAGAAGGAAAAACTATCACAGCCAACCGTCTTTGGCCAGGCGATCCTTCCGGCCGAACCGCACAGCTGCACAAAACTCCAAATGATGTTGCACTTTCCGGCACACTGTCTAACATCCCGGTCTGACCCGGACCCCGAGCTGAAGGCCCTCTTTTCTGGGGAAAAACTAAAAGCAGGTTGCGTTTGCACTTTATTAGCTTCCTAACATTGTTTCCCTTCCGGGGGTAATGCCGGGCGTATGCTGCTCGGATGCACGATGCAAACCCGGTGCTCTCGTCCTGTGTGCTGTTGAAAGGGCTCCGAACAAGCCGGGAGCAGACAAAAAAAATTCTACGTGCCAGTCCGAAGAGATTGCAATACAGCTGCATGGGGTATGCATTCCAGCTGTACACATTTCCCCCCGTCGCTTTCCATTTTAAGCTTCACTTTTCCCAGAAGCAGATACTCTGCTCTGTAGGGGATGGGAATGAAATCTGTACGAGTTGTAAAAATATTTGCTAAACGAAGGATTACAACAAACTGTACACACTGCCCAGCGGAAGCGCAACATCGGCATGTAAGGTTGCTGCGAAAGGGATGTAAAATTATATGGCATCACAACATCAGGAATTATCCATGTAGAAGTAATGTGATCATAACATTTCCCTTTGCATTCTCGATTGATCCATGGCCTTTAAGCCATTAATTTAAACAAATTAATCCATTATGATGCATTGACTTTTCATTCCCTTCTTCTACGCCCACCTTCACAGGCCAACAAAGGAGACAAAGGAGATCGAGGACAGCGGGGGCGGCGTGGTAAAACAGGTCCACCCGGACCGATTGGGCCGCCGGGTAAATCGAACATGGGTGAAACGTGGCCGGTAAGTTTGGACAATCGTTGTCAAATCCCTTTCAGATCTCTTTCACCAAAACACAAAACGTAACTTGCATTGCAAGTCGGTAATGTAACTGTCCAAAAAGGGTAAAGTGCAAAGACCATACAGCAAAGTTCCCGACTTGCAAGAATTTATGAAAGTTTGCAATGTCCACGTTCGCTCATCCATGTCAATTTCTGCTCTTTACAGGGACGACCAGGCCCAAAAGGTGACCAAGGGCCGAAGGGAGAGAAAGGCGACAGTGCACCAATGCGTGGGGTAGGTACTGAAATGGGAAAGAGCGCGGTTGAAAAGATAATCCGTTATCCGAGAGATTAGCCTACGTATATTTCTGATAGACCGTTGAACGCAATGTTGGTTATTGTATGTTTGGCTAATCGTTCTAAGAACTACCTTCGTTTATGATGCGTTCTTTTCTTCAGTTCAGCTTTTGAGAAACCTAAATCACAATTGAATCTCATCAACATACAACCGAAAGTAATATATGCTTCTTTTAAAGTACTTAAAGTGCATAAAGCATCGGATGTCACTTCCGATAGAACTGGGAAATCAAGGTTCTTCTAGCTTCAAACCCACTTTTTAATTCTTTCCGTCCATCTAACTATGGCTCATAAAATAATCATCTGTCAGCAGCGGGTTATGCACTGCGTCCACTTGCACTCGCAATCAAACTGTAGCACGACCACTTTTGCCAGGACGCTGGCCACATAATAAAAGGCAATAGCACTGGCTTCTTAATTAATCATGACTTTCTAAATCCGACTGACCGCCTGAACGGGCGATGAAATTTTCAAGTGAAAGTTTATCGTCGAAAAGTAACTTTCGAGATGATCTTGGGCTTTTTGGTTTTTGGTTTGCCCTGTTCTACCGACGTACAGTGTGGCGTAAAGGATTGGCTTAGGAACAATTGAATTCGATTAAGATTTATTGGTGAATTTGCATAAATTAGTTAAGGAATAAATGAAAATATATCCAAAGTAAATGAATAATAGATTTTAAGCAAGTAATACTACGAGTTAAAAACATTTCATCAGTAATTTTCAAGTACTATTGTAAGATGAAATGGTAAGGCTGCTTCAAGTCATTGTCCACAAATCAACCAATCTTTTTTTTTGTGAAGTATCTTGAGAACATTTTTCCTTTGCCACTCTCCATGAACTGATTTTCCAAAACCCTTCAGTTGCTTCAAGTATCTTACATCAACACTTCCCTTAAGGCGCGATGGAGCAAGTGCTAAATCACAGGAAAACTTCTCGCTAACCCCCTTTCTCCCCCTGCCCCAGCGCTGCTTTGGATGGCGATAATTTTTCTTACCATTGGACGGTTTCCTACGGATTTGAAATGCTGTGCAGACTACGTTCTGCCCAAGGAATGGAACGCATTTTCTCCCCCGGCAACACCAGCACCATGCATTCATTCCATTCGAAAGCCAAACACCACCAACAAGCTGTGTCCCACTCCACTGTGTCTGCAGAAGAACGACACTATTGCGCTCGATAGCAAGCACGAAGAAGTTGTGGGGCGTTTTGGGAGAAAAAGAAAACTAAAATCCCTTGCCCAAATTTCTAGTGCACTCCCTCGCAGCGAACGGTTTAAAGCAAAGCGATGAACATTCCTGAAATCGCTCCCGTTTCTAGGTCATAAATTTCCCCGTCCTAAATGCCGGACTCGGCGGAGTCCTTCGGTTTGCTGCAAGGTTTCCACGATGCATTACCCTTGGCCGTCGCGTAACACCACGACCACGACGGCGGCGGCGACGAAGGGAATGATTATTTGAATTCGCTACTGGTTTCTCTTTGCACACTTCAGGACCTTTGCGTGTTTCGCTTTCGCCCCGCGTTTGTCCCACTCGCTGGCAATCCCTTTTTTGCCGCTAATTTCACCCTTTAAGAGCTCGAAACAAACCCTCGGTAAAATGTACAAAAGGCATCCATCTCACCCTCCACCGTCAGGGAAACTGGCCCAACCCAACAAATTTTGCAACATTTTCGCCAGACGAAGCTGAAACTGACGCTTGGCGTGGCTTTTTCGGTCGGGTTTCGTAAGTTTTGACACGGACGGGGAAGAAACTAGTCAGTTTGGCGTGCGGGCCTGCTGTGAACGGCCTCCCGCCGGTACCGCCACGTAGGTGTGTATGTGTGTATCTTTAGGTTGCATAATTCATGTTCTATTTAGCATTAAATTATCCCCCTGGCAATGGGGTAGGGCAGGCCGGGGCGGTAAGATTGGATAAATCTGTTCCACACCCGAGCACTTCATCGTCCGTAAATTTCACTTTCCAACTAGGCAGCGTTAGGTTATACTTTGGAAAATTCTGCAGGCAAAAAAGTACATTCATGAGATTGGTTCGTGGGGGCTCATTAAAATTGGATATCCAAGGTTCGATGTAAGGTACGCTGGGCAAAGTTATGAGAGTATACCTTAGGATACTTTGCATGAAATAAATCCCACTTTTTTATAAAGTTAGTAAAAGTAAAATCATAAAGAAGGTTTCGAGAGCCTTCAAAAAGACACTCGCCTGCCGACATTGTTTGCCATCCCGACTTTAATCTGAGGTTAAACAATTTTTCCAAGCTCCAAATGAACATCTTTCATCCATTTGTAATAAACTTAATTCCATAAAACACCAGGCGCCTCCACCAGCCACGTGAAACACCAGGCGCCTCCATCAGTCACGTGAAACACCAGGCGCCTCCATTATGTCTTGGCCTACTTTTCAAGTGAGCTTGTGTCAATTGATAAAAACCAGGGCATAAGAAAACCTCAGCAACCAACGAGTAGTGTTGTAGATTCTTTAAAATCCCTGCTGCAACTCACAGACACTGCAGTTCACGATTTCACGGTGTCCCTCAAACCTTAAGGGGAAGCTTTTCATTGGTACAATTTTACGTCCAGGTTCTTCGCCACTCGCTGGAGAAACCCCGCATTCAGGGTTCTTGTAGCGACTCGTCGTCAACAAACCCTTTTCCCACGCGTGAGCTGACGGAGAAGTTAATGCACTTGATAAATAATGTATCACATGAAATTGCGATCAACAAATTTTCGGTGGAAAGAAAACGCCTCCGTCCGCATGCAGTACACCCATTCGCCATCAAATGAGAAGTAGGTAAATGGTGCACCCCTTAAGAAGTACCCACCGAAGGCGGGACGGGCTTGAACTTCGTACTTCATCGACTCGAGTGGGCCACAAGCGTTGACGCAAGCGAAAGCCCTCGCTTGTAAACGCCCTTCGTTCGCCCGCACTTAGGGCTAGATTAACGCAGCAAATCTCATTCCACCTTGTTATCCCTATGTAGCGAGCAGATCCGAGTCGGGCCACAGTTTAGTGTTCAGGATTCGCTTTGATACACTCTCGCTTAAAAGGGAGACTTCCTTTAGCATGGATTACGGTTGCACCATGCCCTTTGAGATACGCTTACCCCGGAAGCAAACGGCGCCCGTGTCGTGTTGCCAGGAACTCCTGCAGGCAATGCCCGAGTGTCACTTCATTCGTAGTTGCCACTCTCAAGCACGCGACCCGGGAACTTCGTCTTCCGACACGAGCCAAGGCCAAAGGGCGTCAGTTCGGCATGTTTGGGGGAAGCAGGCCGGAGGGGGGTTGCGTATGGGTACAAGGGCACCCAACGTACGCCACGGCCACGCTATGAATAAACGAAGACTAACTTTTCCTCAGAAATGCACCGGGTAGCGGCGTACGACTGCCGACATGTGCCTTAGCGGATGATGATGTTTGTGTGATGAATGTGTGACACCTTCCCATCCAGTCCCACTCGGACGGTCGCATGTTGGGGGGGTTCTGTTAGGAGGGATTATAAACTTTCTTCACTCATGGCTGTATTGTCTTGTTTTACCACTTCCATGACCTCGCGCGCAACAGCTCAAGGGCGACAAAGGAGAGCGAGGCATCGACGGGCGCGACGGCCTTCCGGGACCGCCAGGGCTACCGGCTGCTTCGGGCGACGGTGGCGTACAGTACATCCCGGTGGTGGGTCCGCCGGGTCCGCCGGGACCTCCCGGACCGCCCGGACTGTCCATCGTCGGCGAGAAAGGTGAACCGGGATTAGATTCCCGCAGCCCATTCTACAGCGACTCGCAGCACGGATACTACGGACGGCCAGGTATGCAAAGAACCCGCTTTTCCAACCCGCCCACACATGTGTAAATGTACTCACAATAAAGCACCTGCAAATCCCACACTAACGAATTCTCTTTTTCTCTTCCCTGTCCCTTTTTCCATCGTCTTTTTCAAATGCACTGAACGAATATACAACGACGAAATTAACACCATCTCGTTAATGCCCGATGTTACTTAAACACACACACACATACTAATTGCCTCCTGCGCTTCACCCACGGACGTCATCACCTGCACCACAAAACGAACATCGTCCAAATGTAAATGAAAATAAAATACACTTGGAAAAAAAAATGCACACCCCCTTTTCATCGGACTATAAACGAACAACGTTTGAAATTATCGTTCCGGCAAAGGAGGTCGGTCCAGTTTGGACGAGCTGAAGGCACTGCGCGAGCTGAAACACCACAAGGACTACGAAGACAGTACACTCGGTAAATGAATCAATTCGATCTGGTATCGGGGGATTGGTTGAAGTCTTTTTTTCACCCCTGTCGTCACCCTGCTTGGCGTGAAATTGATTCACGTTTCAAAAGATATCCCATTTGAACAAATGTTTGGTTTTCATTTTCATTCCACAAGTGCGTTTCTGCCTTCTTCATATAGGTTGTTGAATAATAGCATACAGACAGGTCAACCAGTTTATTTTTGTTTGCCTTAAATATGTACAAATTTGAAATTTGATCCTTTTCGATGAACGAATTTTTCACAAAAAAGCAACTTTTTTACAATTTTCTAATACATTGCATTTCTTTCGCTACAAGAAGGGACCACATTTCCATCACATTTCAACCGAAACACGCATGACATGATCACGATTTTATGTTTCCCTCGAGCTACTTACTACAATCATCGTTCACCTCACGGGAATGCTCCGGGTGGCACTTAGCGGAAGAATTATCTCTACCACTTACCCGAAATCAATCTCTAAATGCGAACTGTTTATTCCCTGATCGCCCCCGAAGCGCCCCTCCATGTTTCATTGAACGATTTTGCGCGTTTCTTTTCTCCATTTCCCTCTCTCTGCAGGACCACCCGGACCACCCGGACCTCCAGGGCCGGCGGGGCGACCATTACACGATAGTGACGAAATTCCGAACAGCTTCGGGGCCAACGTTCGCATCGTACCCGGGGCCGTCACGTTCCAGAACTCGGAAACGATGAAGAAGGTAAGCAGAGAGCGCGTGGTGAAATGCTGGCAGCGATGCAGCTGGGCGAAAGATAATGCAAAAGGGGGTACGGCACAAGATACACGCAACGACGGACGGCTTCCGGATCAATTATTTATGGCGGTAGCTATTTTGCGATCTACATCCCTTCCCTTCCCGGGAGAGGCGACATTATCATTGAACCGGTTGAGTGCGGAGTTCAAGCGCATTTCGATGTCCCTTTTCTCGTGGCTCTTAGGGGTGGGGGGAGAAATGTGCCCGACAGGGTTCGACGTACTATGGCGCAGCTAGTAGTATTGCTTCCCTCGAGCATACGCAAATAGAGCTGATGAGTTTCCACCGTATCATCATCATCATCATCATCATCAACACAGGAGCTTTGTTGTCAATTCCATTTGAGAATGAGTTCTCATTCGAAGGCTAGCATTTCTTCGGTCGGCACACACACACTCCCGTTAGCTCCGTCGGTGATATACCATAAAAGAAGGATGGGCATCAAATTGTGCTATCACGTAAAGGCACGAGCTGTAAACGACTTGCTCGTCCCGTCCTCGGCATCGCGCCCCGTTATCGCTTCATTCTTGAGGATGTTAATCTCGCTGAGAGCCCCGTTTGGACTCGCCAACAAATCCTGGGCAAGTTCTTCCGTTGGCTAACTCGTGGTGGTTGTTTAACCAGCACAATATTGGAGTGCTGCACGCGGCGGCTTCTCGGACGAATTGAAGCATTTTAAAAGAGATGAGTGAAGCTTAGGTACGATTGAGATGGATTGGCCCGGTCGTTAGGGCTTCAGACGGAATAGATTCGTTTTGAACTTGACCAAGTGGGAACATCGTTTTGTTCGTCAAAACTCCAAGACAAAACCAAGACAAATGACAAGTTAAT
The DNA here is from genome assembly GCF_943734705.1 of Anopheles coustani. Lineage (NCBI taxonomy): Eukaryota > Metazoa > Arthropoda > Insecta > Diptera > Culicidae > Anopheles > Anopheles coustani. Next base: position 90,511,812 of record NC_071289.1, read on the forward strand.
GGAGCAGATAACAGTTAGCTTGGAAGTGCTTTTTGTGATATGGCCCGAATTCACTGAACTGAGACCCGTCAAGCTTGTCTAGACGAACCCAATTTTTCGAGCTCCTGGATGTAAGTGTCATAAAAATGTATGAAATGTTAGCCTTAACCTCCGTTTTTTCCCTTGAACCGTTCGCCGTCAGTGCACCATCCACTTACCATTGAGACATTTCATTCCATCCTCAGTCCTTGGACTTACGGGTTTGACCTAAACTCGGTTCTCGTTACGTATGCACCAAAACGAACAAAACCCCACCAACGGCAGAAGAAACTTGTGCGCTCTTGAATCGTGGGAAACTGAGCAACGAGTCTTATACGATTTACTCTACTCGCTAAAGTAGCACACAGTTTTCTTTTTTTGGTAGATGTACTTACCTTATCATTTCGACATAAATAAACCTTGGCATGAATAATAAATTCTGCCACCGCCCACATGTTCGATTCTTTTCAATCATCGGAGGATAAAGGAGACATCGTGCAAGCCTTGGAGGAGGTTCCTTTTATCTCCATCGAGAGTAGATATGGTACAAAAATGGTTTGTACTTCTTATTTAACGCTCCAGTCGGACAAGATTATCTCAACCATTCAAGAGCTAGAAGTGTTCATCCGCAGGAAATATTCGTACATCATTGTTGTTCCCTTCTTGCCCAAGCAACTTCTTTTTTCGAGAACCTTCTTAGCGACGATCCCACTACCTTCCACTTTGTTTCACTCATTTCGCCCCTCGAAACGTACATCCCACACTCATTTGGCTTCGCATTTATTTCCTACAGATGACTGCTACCATTCCCGTCGGAACGCTCGCTTACATAATTGACGAGGAGGCACTCCTCGTACGAGTCAACAAGGGCTGGCAGTACATCGCGGTGAGTATTACGCGCTTCCATCGTCCCACACCACCTGTCCCGTATCCTTTTCCTCACCCTCGTCCTCGCGACTGTGACAATGTCTCGGCAAAGATCCGTCCGGCAGGATCTGTTCTCTTCCATCGACCTTGCCAAAATAAAGTGTACTCTTCTTGTTTGCTCCTCACTCACGTTGCTCACAAAAATCAATTGTCCTGTAGCTTGTGTCTTCAGCCCCGGCTTACTGTACCGTGTTGCCCCAATGGCCGTTGCCGTAATTCCACGCATTACGAGTCCGGTTACGAGCACCCGTAATGGTCGCCCTCTATTCGTGTGTCGCCCTCTCAAAGTGCCGAAAAGAAAGGGCCCATCCTCAGTCGTTCGGAGCTCATCTATTACGGTACGGTCAGCATCTTAAAAGCTTCGTACGGTAGTGAAATGTGGTACACATTACACCGGTTATTTGCTTGGATGTCCAAGATCGTCTCCATCGTACAAACCTCTTGACAATAGCTAGACAATCGGACGCATGTTTTCACGTGAATTGATTACCATAATCTACTAGTAGCAATGTAAAATACCAAAACCTCTCCGCTTACCAACATAACGCAGCGAATACTAGTTTGATACTTTGTTTACAACTATTTTCACATTAAAATTATGTGCATAAAGGCTTATCCTACCGACTTTACGTTAGAATAACTCGTGACTCCATCAACTCGTTTCATTTCATCACCACTAGCGGAGTCATTGTAGTGAAATGATGCAGCAAGTTTAGTAGTGTTCGAATAAATTTAAACCAGTCATATGTGAGTAACCGGTACAAAAAAATTATACTTTGTTCATCACATCCCAACGGATGCCACTTAGTGCAGAAATGTTAAAATAACAACAAGAAAAAAAAAACAGAGTAAACTGCAACGATATACATCATCGTCCTTCGAGGGCTATCGCGAGAGCGTGATTAAATTATTTTTTGCTCGCTTACCACCGCACACCGATGCTGCTACAAGCGTTGAGGTTTCCATGCGGTGCATGTTTTCATTTTATTAAAACTATTACTTTTTATACACGCCCGCCTGCCCGCCTACTTTGCTGTGTTTTTCACAAACCACCTTCCGGTGATTGGTTGTGGTGGTAAGCCCGAAGCGGGAGGGGTAGGGAATTCAATATTGACATAAACGAAAATGGGCAGTGCGAACGCAACAAAGTTTTCGCTGCAAAACCACAAACTGAATAATACCCCAACGAAACCATTTCATTTCGAACAAACGCACGGAACATCCCACCGAGTCAATTAAAAAACACTGCTCTGTAGTTTTAATAAATAACCAACCGACAACAATGCGTGTTTACCAAATGCACGCAAAATTATGACGAATATTGTAATGTTTTTCGTTTAACATATACTATCGATTGAGCAAAAGTTTACAATTCATTTTTCACGATCAGAATTTTAGTACAAACCCTTAATTTATTCTACTTTTGAAGCGACATTAACTTTCCCGTTCTGGTTATTAACGTCACTCGTTAGTCTTCAACGAATAGAGTATTTATCTGCCTTAGGACTAATTTTAGATGCATAAGCTCAAATGCCTGACGGTGTTGAATATCGGGGAACTTTATTGGCTGTCTTATTAAAACGGCGTCACCCAGCAAACACCATCAACTCTTCCTGTATAAAAGCCTCCGGTTGCCATGGCAGTCTGGCCCGGTGTTTGACGAGCGTGGATGAAAGGCACATTCGTTCGCTTCAGCATCCGTGCATAATGCCCGCGGGTGGGCTAATCTTTGCTGCACTACGCCGGAGACACTAATTAATAGTCTTCCCCGTGTCATCCATGGCACATTTGGCTGGCCGGCGCCCGACGCCCGCGCGTCCCACGGTAAGATTAATGGCCAGGCCTCGGATGAAGGATCACGCCGCCGGGCGGGTTCACCCGTTTCTCGCCGTAATGCACTTTCCCCATGGCGAGCGGAAAAGGCTACAGCTGGCTGTGCAGCGTTCCGTGTGGCAGCGAGAAAAACCGGCTTTGAATAAGCGGACCGATTGCGCACGATTTGGTGCTGTGAAAAGGAATTAGCTGCCAGCTTACAAGCATGTCCTAATTCTGCTGACTTCGTCGGTCAACGGACAACGACCGAGCGGCCGGGACATAAAGTTCCAATTTGTGCTCGTATGAATGTTTTCGTTGTGAAAAGCACCGACAAAACTCCGGAACGGCTTCAAACGGAGCTGTTTGCGTTCCGATTGCGAATGAACGAGCATGAAAATCCCATGCAAAATAAAACCGGTTTTTGTCTCCCTCTGAATGGTTGGCGATGAAAGCTTACATTAGAAAGGGGATAAAAAAAAAGGTTCGCCCACCATTGCAACGAGTAACAATGGGAAAGAGAAATATCTATTTGACCATCGTTCTGCTGTTACTTGAAAACGCTAAAACGAAAAGCGAACACCTGAACTGCTTTGTATTGTTTTTCTTTGAGGCGCACAAGGCTGGAAGATTGGAGAAAATAAACAGGAAATGTAGTTTCTTTTTCCTTGACAAAAGAAAGGCAACGCATAGGAAACTTCCAAAATTCCTTCAAACGCTTTTATTCGGCAGGTTTTTAATGCAATCCCCCTATGGAAAAATGCTTTTGATTCTTCAACTTCTCCTAAAGACCACCTTAGAGTACAACTGATACTTCTTTTCCCAATTAAAAGTAACGGGTTTTCTTACAAATTGACCGAATTTGTAATTCTGCCGTGAAAGAAACCAAATTTCAAGCTTATGCTAAACATTCGGTGATAGTAACTTCTTTTCAACAACAAAAAAATACCACTTTTGCAAAGCAAAAGGATAGAAACGAAACCCTCTGTTTACCGTAACCTAAGGTCGAGCAGCCGGCTCATTAAATGGCTCTCAAAAGCCAATTTCTTACTGCTTGCCATCGTTCTCACATGACCGTGGAGAAGGAGAAGGAAAAAACAACACGAGGCAACTGAACGAGCTCGTGCTGGAAAATCGGGAACAGTAAGGGAAACGGAAAAATTAAGGTCAATGCTAATACTTGGCAGGTCAAACAATTTGTTGCTCGTTTCAAGCGCGGTCGTTTCTTCTAGCATTGTGTGCGCAACGGAAACGTTAGCTTTCCTTTTCATTGCACTCCACTCGGGTGGGAAATTCGAATGAAATTGAATTCTTTGCTAGTGGAAGCGGACATAGAGAATTTGATGTGAAATAGGCAAATAAAAGAGGTTTTTTAAATAAATTTAATTGTTCTAGTAACTAAACAAATGCTGCTCATGAGGCCCTACGTACAATTAGTGTACAAATATTTGCTCTTTGGGATAATAATACATTTTATGTGTCAATTGCGAGCTGATTAACAGTCGATGATATCGATGGTAAACAATTCATGTATTTTTGAACAACACCTAGACCGTATAAGCTCACAAACAGTAATTCCGCCCAGCTCTCCCATCACTCGCTTATCGCTATTTCCGCCTCTAATCAACTCAATCAACTATTTGACCATTGACCAATCGGTATATCGACAAATATTTTACATAAATAAATAAACTGATTTGATTTGATTTCTGTCGATAGCTACCTCCAATATTTTCCTACAAGTTCCCACCTCTCCTTTTTTACCACCACTTGCATAGCCATGCCCGTTATTAATAAACAATTTCCACTCCATGTTGCAGCTGGGTACGTTGATGGAAATTTCGACGGCACCACCACCCACCACCACCAACCTGCCACCGCAGCGCTCCAATCTACAGTCGTCGAATCTCGTCAACAATCTACCCCAGCCAGTCGACGGTTCCGTGGTAAGTTTCGTCCTCTACATTTTCCGTGCTTTGTTTTCCGGCCAACAAATTCATAGTTTAGCAATCAACAAACAAACTACCATCCAGTTGAGCCAACATCAACTTGTCACAAACCATTCTTATGACTGACCAAATATGACTAATGTTGCTCCATCGACAAAACTACTAAAAACTACACTCTTCAGGCCAAAAGCGACACAAAAAACCGGCATGTGACAATAATATCCATCTGAAATGTGTTCTCCAACGGACATAAACAAACATTGAGACGGGGAAAATCTGGAGGAAAAAAAAAGATGAGCTACAATGCGACCGGAAAGCGAGATTCGAATTTCATTTCCGCTCCATCAGCGAACGTTCTACCGAACCAGATCGGAACGGACAGAGCTGTCCCGAGAGAGAGAGAGTGGATATCCCGTGCCCCGATGAGGACAGCCGGTTCTTTTTATCGTTCATTTTATATATATATGATTTTTTCTGATCCCTTTTTTCTGCATCCCTGCACGCAAGCTGGGAAATGTGCGAATGGGGAAAAAAAAGAGATTATACAGAAAAGAAAATCCAACCCTCATGCAAACAAAACAAATTTATGAAAACAAAACGTACCGGCACGGAACAAACTCCTGTTCAGCACATCCCGGAAGCGACCGGTTTCGTTCCGGCCGCTCAGTGAAGCGTTCGTCGGGAAATTTATTGTGCAATCGCTGTCATTGGGATTTATGTTCCATTTTTCTGGAATAATAATCCAATATTTATAATTTAAAGCAACTCTTCATTACCCCGGTTCGGGTGACTCTTGTACTGTGTTCTCTTTTATTTTCCAGCGGTCCCTTTGGCAAAAAACCTATGAGACACTCATTTGACCCCTGCAGTGTGTCACTTTGTTTGTTTTCATAAAAAAAACAACACAGCTCAAGAACAATTCGCCGAAAGTTGTTTTACGCAGACATTAATGGCACCAGTGTCCACAGGCGGTGGAAACAAGCAGTGGAGCACTAAAACTGAACCAGTGCGGACCAGTGCTTGGGTCACAAATGTATTCCTAGAAGTACACCCGGTCTCCCGATCCCGAGACTTAAGCTTCCCCATTTGTACTGTTTGTAAATAAAAATCTCATTCTTTTAGCTGAAACCCACCCTTCCGCAAAGTGAATGGTGCAGCTTTATGTTCCTGCTTTCCTCGAGCTTGGTTTGTCCGCGTTGAAACTGTATAGTTTATCTTTTCCTGCATCGGACCAGGGATGCTTGTGCGAATAATGTCACTTAGAAAAAGTACAATATCCTTGTACCAACGCGAAACAAACACAAAGACAAAAGACAATAACCCCGATGGGCTTTCCTTGCCGTGTTCCGAAACGAAAGCTACCGCCAGGGATAAGCTAGGATAAAATTTTCATATTTTCTTCCCTACCCAATTGCAACCGAATGCGGTGGTACTGGTCCGCATCTGACCGTTTCTTTTTCCGGAAAGATCGTCAATCCGGCGAACGGAGGATAAGGAACTCACTAGATGATCCTGCTTCTAAGACTCTGTTTAGTGTTTGTTTCCATTAGGTTAGAATGTTAAGTTGTGGAAAGCATTACCACTGAAACAGATAGAAAACAGACCCATTTCTTGGACCGACTTGTAAAATGAATCAAAATCCCTAGCGACTACCTAGTGACCATGAAATAGAAACTGTACTTGACCACTTGACGAACACAGAATTCTCTTCTATTGAGCCACTAATTTTCTCACTAATGTATCTTTCTTTCACACTTCCTGCCATCGATCGCTGCGCCTGGACAACAACTAACAAAACCCATCATATGCGCTAACATCGATCGCACCGGGAAATCGCATGTAACATAACGCCATGAAAAACACACAAATGGCTGCTGCTGTACAAAATCATAAAATAACACCCAACCCAACACGAACCCGCGCCAAACTTCTTCACGCAACGCAATACGATAACAATAAACTAACTGCATAAATGTGTACCGTGAAAAATAACAACGTCCCGCACACCATGGAACCATTTTGTTCGTTTGGCCCGTTCGCTCAGTTCACCGCGACGCCGGAGTATGAGTCGGTAAATATTTTGCTCCGATGATTCGTCCTTCCAGGGTTCCTGGCGCATTGCGCTGGGACGCTCCGTAGTATGCAACATTTTTATCCACCCCCCAGCTCCCCCTTTCTTTCTTTTGTTTTTCCCTTATTTCCCATTGTTTATTCGCTTCGATTGCCTTTTCCCTGCCACCCACCCAAAAGCTCCTCCCTGCTGAGTGTTATCCTCCCGGGGAACTTTTTTCTCAATTTCTTCGTCGATTTGTTCCCAATATTCTGCCGTGCGAAAGGCACCGCGCGAACTTTCCCTGCACCGTGTTTCGGCAGGATTTGCCAACTTCTTCGCTCGGTCCCGTCCCCCCGCTTCTCCTTGGTGGCTTTATTTATTTAAGTCACCGTTCCCGGCTGTATTGAACGCTTTACATGTACCGTGGCAGCGTCTGGGGAGGGCATGGCAATAATGGCATGCCCTCCGGTGGTCCCGATTATTGCTGCTCGCTTTTCGTTTGATTAGTTTGCACGGTTTTCGCTGTGATGTATGTTTTGTCTATCGATCGATTTGTATTTTGCCATTCAAGCAACGAGAAGATGTTCCAGATGCCAGTGAGAATGGAACTTTAGTTTTTTTTTCTTCTTCAAAAATGTACATTTAAAAATATTAAATTAAACTCTTATTAATGGAGGCGCATGGTACCTTGTACGCAAATTTATTCTTATTTATGTGTTATACATAACTTATGGGAAGTACGTTCGTTAAGAATTTTTACATTTTCCCACAATTTATATGGTCAAGAAATTTCATTTCCAGACCAGTTTTTCCTTCCTCTATCGTGAGGGAAATCGACCTCCGACGAGGGTTTTACATTATCCTCATCGGAATCGCTTTACCCGGAAGCTGCCACGCTGATGGTCTTTCTTCATACCGACTCTCCCTCATGTCGGTCGGTGCACTGTTGATTGCAAACAATGAACCTCGAAGCGGAGAGCTGCCTGGCGACGTTTAATGCGCCAACGTTCCATCCCCTCGAGCCAAACACTCGAAAGACAATCAGCGAGGGGGCAAAGATCAGGCCGGCACGGAGCTGAATATAAATCTTGCTTCCTGTTACGGGCAGGAAATGGTATCAGCTTGAGCGCGGCGTATAAGGGCCGGTTCGAGTGGAGAGAAACATTTATTACGATCGTAATTTATGATAATAATCGTAATTTTATAACCGAATTCGTGTACCATTTCGTATTTCTATGAGGCCTTGCACTTGCCGCGTAATGGCCTTCGTACCGTTTGGGGCACGTTTTTCTCGCTGAATAGAGAAACACACCCACAAGGGAGAGTGCAAAAAAATCCATTTGCCTTGAATAAAAAAATGTATATAATTTCAAGCAAGGCCAGACCAAACGCTGTCCGCTGACGGTGATGATGGGGCCGATTAAGCGATGATTTATTCTCTCCACCAGCGGCGGCGAGCGAGAGAACAAGTGAAGATGATTACTAGCCGCAGCGTTTAAGCACGCATCTGATTTCCAACATTACATTGTACGTGAGTAATGCGTTTATCGATTACTGTAATTATGCTACGCATTTCGTTTCCACCAAGTGCAGCGCCCTACGCTCTTGAGCGGAGCGTCCCATGTTGTTCATGATTCAACGATTACGGGATGAAATTGAAAACGAACAATGGAGAGATTCAATTTCACCATTCAACTTTCAAAAAACAACCCGGTGAAAGCACTTGTATCTCGATTGGTAACGTTCAATGAGCAGGGTAACACAAACTTGCCCCTTGAGCAAATACATTCGAGAACCGACGGGAACGGGATAATGCAAGGACATGTAGTTTTCATCAGTACTCAATTAAAATCGAAACCTCTTCTATCCATCAATCGCGATCGAGGGTGCTCGGTTTTCATTTCAGTTTAAACACACTGTTCAGCTTTCGATTAAAATTCAACCTTGCGAGACGTCACGCCCGACATTAAAGAAACTTATATAAAATGGGTTTTAAAAATTTACTTTTTAACTACAAAAAACTTCAGAGCTAGAAGCACGGCTTTGCTGAAATTGAATCTGGCCAATTACGGTTTCAAATGACTGCCCTTTCAATTTTAGCACCATCAAACCAACGTCCTTTCTTAAGTCGTTCTTAATGTTTTCTGGTCGTTACTTTAGCATGATGCGGAATGAAGATTGCGACGAACCCATTTTAATTTTCTTAAACAACCGAGCCTATTTTGTTTGCTTTAATAATAACATTCTTGAATAAGAAATGGAACGAATGTTAGGCAACACAGCTCTTTCGATGAGAATGAAACTAGTTTAGTCTACTGGTGTTTCTCGGTTCATATTCGTCTCTAGGACAAGTTTAATATCAAATAAGTTTCACAATTTGTAAAAGTATTTTGTATTTTTACTATTATCAACCATTACGCTTCAATTTATACTTCACTGACCTTTTTTGTGGCGAAGAGATGATCCTTCTACCATCTATGCGGAGCGCAGTAAAAAGGAGAAGATCGCTTAAACAATCGCCGAATCGATTGATTCGAAAAATGCTGATTGCTCCAATCCACCCGTGACGAGTCTGCCTATTTGACTACGTTCAAGAATCCGGCCTTTAAATGAAAAGCGTTGAGGGCCCGGGAGCTGTGACGGGAGGAAATGGCACTTTTTTTATATTTGAAAACCCATCTCACGCAGCGTTATTTTATCATCCAGCTCGAGAACTGAAGTGATGACAATTTTCTTGACGCTTCTTTTAAAGTCTTTATTTTTATGATAATTTGATTATTTCCTCCGCGTCCAGCGTCCGGCCGTCCTCGGGAAAATCTCAGACGTTTTTGTGGGGCTGCTTCCTGCAAACCAAACATTCGATGAAGAAAAGAAACCACCGTCTAAGGGCACTTTTCCTCCCCTAGGAAGTGGAGGAATGTGATTTCCTCATCAACAGCGGTACCATTTTCCATTCCAAGAGGGAATTTTATTCTCTTTTCCTATCGCTCTAAGCAACGAATGTCCAGCCACGGCATTTCTCATCGCGTTTTTTTTTCGTTCTTTCTTTCACTCTTCAATTTTCTTATTCGTCACGTGGCGAAGAAAGTTTCCTCATCCCTGCGCCTGCTTTAGTTCATAGCCTGCTTTATTTGTGTACCAGCTACTATGCAGCAATTCCTACGACTCATCGCTTTTCTGACTTAATTTTCTGGTCTTTCTAACGTTTTTTTCTATCTACTCTCTGTTTCTTCATTCTTGGAACGATTTTCAGCTGCGGATGGCCGCACTTAACGAACCGTACACGGGAGACATGCAGGGAATCCGCGGCGCTGACTTCGCGTGCTATCGCCAGGCCCGCCGTGCCGGTCTCCTGGGAACGTTTAGGGCTTTCCTATCGTCGAGGTAAGTACTTTTGTAGTTGTGTGTATGTATGTGTGTGTGTCCAGGTTTTTTTATCCCCCCACCGATCGGAGGTCACTCTGCGGAAGTGTTGCTCGACGCGCTCTCGGCAAATGTTTGGGTTTTTCATCGTCACAATTCGACCGTCAATCTGCTGGTTCTGCGTTGAGCCGGGTTTGGTCCCCGCAGAACCTTTAACTCAATCAACCAACAACGTTCCCGAGACCACCACCCCCCAGCCTACCTCGTAATCAACTTCCGGTGGCCGTTGGTTTTGCTTTCTGCCTTTTTTTCTTCCTCCGTCTTATTACCTTCCATCTTAAACATTAAATCACGTAAATCAAATAAAATTCGTACACCACCAAAATCGCGTGGGACGTGCGCAATTCTCGGAAAACGGCACCGTTTCGAGTGTTGGCTGTGGGTCGGCCCCCCCTGGTCATCCGGCGTCACCGTCTCCATACTATTTTTGGAGCTTTTTATAACCCTCAATCTTTTTTTTTGTTAAAATTATAGTGAAATGAAAAAGCCGATTCAAAGATAGGACTAAATTTATGCTTCAGGCAGAATCAAAATCCAGCCATCAAAAGTAACAAATATTTTCGACATTTTTCCAAATATGTAGCATACTTTTGAGTGGAAGTTAAACTATAAATAACGCATTCTTGAACCATCCTAGACATTTTTCATTCATAAAAGAATGTTCAAATTGGCGGAAAATAAAAATTATCTCTGATAGAAAGCCCACAGTAACTAAATTATTCTCAACTAGTACTGATTCGTTCATGGGAATCAACATTAAATTCTTCTAATTGCTATAAGTTGTAAGACATCACTCCGGGCACCTTACCAAGAGTATCATTTGGCTTTCGCTGGCCTCAAAATAGTTCGAAACATCATGAGAAGGAGAATATCTATGAACAGCTTCCGTCACTCTATAAACCGGGCTAATGGTGTAGTCTGCAGTAATTCGTAATCCTTCTCAAATTTACAACATGTTTGCCCGGGGGTTTGCCTTGTGCCCTCTCCTCTCGACCCCGGGTCGAGGAAGTGCTCAGACTCATTTTTCTAATTAAACAGCAAGCTTGTGTCGGGCGGGCGGATACTGGCTTAATGCGGCCAGAAGCACTCGGCAAGTGGATTAGCTGTCCAGTAAACTTTGCTCCTCCCCGCAGCCCAAATTACTCGCGTGGATGCAAACCACGGAAGACCCTGTTTCTCGATTTCCTTTTTTTATTTTTTGTTTTATCTGAACTCCAAGCCACAAGTGTGAGAATGGGGTTGCTTTCCGAGCAGAAGCTAATTAATCACTCGCCCGTGGTGAAAAGACAGCCGGGACAGCAACACAGTGGAAAAAAAACCCCCAGCTCGTCCGAAATGTCGGCTCCATCGCCCCCATATAATGTTCCATTTAATATTCAGCTCCCTTCAATTCAATTCCAGTGGGCAGCAAAAAAAAACGTTACGGAATCTGTGAAATTTAAATTAGATTTATTTCGAACGCATTTCACTGACGGTCGAAAACTTTCAAATGCCATTCATTCACACCAACTTCCCTCACCCTGGTTTTGCCACGTCCAACTTTCAGTGCAACAAAATGTTAATCACGAATTTGTGGCGATCCCTCGGATCGGTCCACAATCCATGGCCTCTCCTCGCCGCCAAGTTCCGCCGGAATATTGGCGATTGTAACGTGAAAATCCGCGCGAAAACGAATGTAAGGAAAGTTGGTATTCCGGCGTCGGTACGAAGCCGCGTAAAATGAGTTAAATTCCCATTTCAGCGCACGGTTCCGACCGAGTCGGTTCCGCACCGAAACACGAACACCCCACTCGGCGTACATGGAAAAGCGCTGGAAAACCCCAGACTGGTGAAAAAACAGATTTAAATACCGTACCACGCAAACGGTTCCCTCGTTCGGTTTCGCCCAAAAGTTGTTATTTCTGTGCGCGCAGCATACGTTTTACCAACGGATCAGCTTTTCTCACAACATTTTCCAACCGCGACCGGGGCGCAACACAACCGGGGTGGTAGTGGGAGATAATCCTCCCAAGTGAACGTCGCCGTGAACAGCTTCCCCGAGTTACCGAGCCGATGCTGTTTTTTCCCCGTGTGACAACATTTTGAATTTATAGACAAAACCACACCAAACTACCGAACCGAAGCTGCGTTTTCCTTGGAACATCGAGGCGTTTTTCAAACGGTGCTTCGGTGCCGGAGCCGGAAACGGTACATTCCGAATACGAACACGTCAAATGGGAACCCTTTTTTCACCGGAACCACCGGCAGTGCTTCTACCGGGAAACACACTTTTCCACATGCACACACACACGCAGCCGCTTTCCAGAAAATATGAACACAACGGGCGCGTAAAATCTGCCTAAAACGGTTAAGAAGTGAACGCACACCTTCCAAATGTCACAGCGGCGCGTTTCGAGTGCGTACGAAAATGGCTTCATTAACATTCGAGCAAGTCCCTTTGAGTTTCTGCCGGGTTTGGTGTCGTTTTTAGCCAGCACTGAATCATGAACACCACATCAAACAAAATATCAATGCGATCTCGATGCTGCCGGCGGAGGAAAATTGTTTAACGCCCGCACTGGCACACTCATTCATGGTATCGTATTCTTGGCCTGTTCGTTCACGTGTCGTTGCTTAAAAGCGTTTGCCGCAACATGCCTCAGCAATTACGGAATCTCTGTGGTAGAACGAATTTCACCAGAAGTCTTACCACTATAAAGAAAGTTTTGACAGTGTTTTTTTTTTGTAAATCGAAGAGATTGAATATGTATTGTAAATCTCACGGTTTCTATTTAATTAGGTTGTTTGTTTATTTTAAAAGGTTTAGTCACGTGAGAAAAACGAAAAACAAACGAAGAAAAATTATTGAGAACATTTTAATATTTTTCTGGTTTGTAATTTTTTTACACAAAAATTTGAGTTTTATTATAAAACCACATCAACTAGAGCTCATGTAAAAATTGAATGAACGTTAGATTTAATTTATTTTTAAAATGTCTCAAACTCAGCAAACCATGGCCTCCCAAAAACAATTCGGTAACATACTGCAAAAGGTTCCATCATGTCTTCATTGGGAGTTTTCCCCTCAAGGAGCAAGCCATTTTAAAGTGCTGTTCAAACTTACGGTGACACGTTTTTCTATTTCAAACTGCAAACATCCTGTTAGCACTCGATATACCTAAACCATCGTATCGCAATAAAGTAATCGACAAGTTTGTGGTCATTCCAAGAGAGTAATGATTATAAACCCAGCTTATACCATTAAAACCAATCGCCTATTCAGTCCATGTGTGGGGGAGAGGGAGTAGTCCGGAGCACTTCAATCTTAAACAGGCTGCCCAAAATGTAAAGGGTATGATTTCTCGATCCCGGAAAATGAAAGTGTTTGCGTACCGATGGGAAAACTTTACCCAAAAAAAAAAACAAAACCGAACACACGAGCCATTGTAAAATTACCACCGACCACTAACGCTGTGGGCTGCTAACGTGCCTCCCAATTCCGGTACGCATAGACAGCGTGATCAGCCAAAAATCGGCACCAACCCCCCAAAACCATCCACACTCGACACTCGACGTCAATCCAATTAGGATGCAGTTCCGGGGATCGAACATCGAAGCACTTAGTAGTGTCGGCTTTCGGGTTCGCCGCGATGACGTGGGAAAGAACGCCGCCCGGGAAAATGCGGCGAGTCACGGCTGGCTCGAAGACACCGCAGAGAAATCGATCGGTGGCCACGATCGTGTGACAGCACGTAAAAGAAAACTACGAAGAGAGTGGAACAAAATTAAACTAAACACCGTATCGCTACCGACCGGGCTGGACTTGCAATGGAGGTCGTTCTCGGTTGCATCCGATGGTGCACCGGTGCACTGTGTGTGCATTGTGGTCGTTTGGTGATGGGAGCACCAAGATGAAAATGCAAATGAGTTACCCCAAAGCGGTCGGCTGGTCAGGAAGGTTTGCCGAAGCCGATTTCCCCTGCTACGTTCGACGTTGGTTAGGATTGAAAAGTTTCCGCTAGAACGTGAACATTGCCTTCAATAATTTCATTTTTCTATTTTTTGTAAACAGATAATGTATAATATAATTGATAATTGTTTGAGCTACAATTACATTATAGCTTTTTTCAATCTTTCTGTTAGTTGTTTCAATTTAAAAAAATCTTTATAACATTCCATGACGTGCTAGTTTGAAATTATCAAGTTTTAAATTGCATCCAGATTTCCATATGAATTGTTTATACTTATCAATGGAGTTTCACTCGAGCATTTACCATCTCTCGCCTCCCACCAGATAGGCCATTCGATGTCCTTTGCTCTGACACTAAAAAGCACACTCCTTTTCCACCATCCACTCCCCATGGCGCAGGACACAAGTTTAGCGCGGGAAGCAAAAATTAAACTTGTGCATCACTCAGCCCCGGCCTACATGCATTTACCCATGTGAATGTACCGTTTCGCCAAGTCACCGGGCACCAGATTCGTCCCCGGGTCGGCCACCAGGTGTGCGGATTGCATGAAGTTACGACCGTAGCGTTTCGTCCCTCCCGATCGAAGGAAGGCGCGGAATAAAAATAGAACATTTCACTGTCGCTCCATCGCCACCGAATATAGGGCAGCCCTGGACGCGTTCCTTTTGCCGAAAGACCATGCTAACCATCCACTGTACCACGCCACGTATTCGTCCGTGAGGTATTCGGTTGCGCGGCAAAGAGGGTTCGATAAGGCCAGGAACACACACAGCTATTTCGAATGGCGAGCAGCAAAGTGAAGTTTCCCTTTTTTTTAGATATGTATGTTTTTCCTCCTCCGTTTTCCTCGACTCGTTTCGCTTCTAACTAAGTGGCAACTTTTCCGATAGAAAGCCCGGAGCTTACGCCAAATTCGGGAAGGTACCATGATAAGGCACCGGTACCGACAAAACTAGTCCGATTTTAATATTTCAGCAATGCATTTGAATCATTTCATTATTCATAGGAAAATGCAGGATAGGAAGGGAGGATCGGAAAGAATAAAAACAACCTAAGTAGAAGCGACGATCATGGTGTTAGTGATGGAAATTTTATTACTCAATTCTCACATTTGTCCTGACTGTATGTCTAACCACGTTCGCTCAAGTCGTTATTCGATCCTTGCCCCGAATGGAGGAAGGATTATATTTATGTTTCCTAATCCAAACAGCACACGACTGGCTGGCTCCGAAAACTTCATGCATCTTCCCGGCGAAAGGGGGAGACACATTCTGCTGCTAATTGGGAAACGTTGATGCGGCGTTAATCCTTCCGGTCCGGTGGAAATACCACGTAGAGCCTTTTCAAACCCGTTTCGCGCCAAATGGCATCATTTAAAACTGTGCAAAATTACTCATTCCGTTTCCAAACAACACCCGCAACGCATGAAAACTGAGATCGACAAGGCTAATTAAAATGATCGTAAAAATTGTACGCTTCCTAACTTTGGGGTTATTTTCTCGGAAAATCCCGGTGCCCGAAAGTTTCCCCTAGAAACAAGATCGGTGTGTTCCTCGTAGGTTAATGAAATGGTATACTGTATGGGCCTAATGAAGCAACTGTGTACCGTTTTATGACCTGCGAAAATCCCCCCGAGACCCGGCAAAAAGTTTCACCAAACCGTCGGAACCACTATCCATCACACGACATATCAAACATCAAAGTATATGAAGGCTCCCACTCGGTCGCTGCTGATGCTAATGCTATTATCAGTACCGAACATTTCATTACACACACACAAAACCATACAATATGAACTACAAACTTTGTTGTTTGCGGGACCTTTTCATTAATTCGAATTAATTTTCCTTTCCGCAGAATTCAAAACCTGGACTCGATCGTACGGTTAGCGGACCGCGAGCTGCCGGTCGTGAACACGCGGGGCGACGTCCTGTTCAACTCCTGGAGCAGCATCTTCGGCGGTCAGGGTGGTTTCTTCTCGCAAGCACCACGGATATACAGCTTCAGTGGGAAGAATGTGCTCACCGACATGGCCTGGTAAGTAGTCGGTAGTTTGATTTTACAAGCCACCTTTGATGTAACATATCAGAGTTAAGAGGTGACTTTGTTGTCATTAAATGAAATAATGAAAAACCATTAATATTTGTTTCGGAAACCTTGCACAGTTTTTTTATTTCTGCTACCATTATTTAGAAACATGAAATATTTTTTTCTGATAGGAGAAAAATAAAAAAAGATATTTTTCTAACCTACACTATAATATGGTAAAATAATAAAGATCAGTATAATAAACTAGTCCTCATCCAAAGGATCGGCAACAAACCCGGCTGTGAGTGTGGTCACATATTTTCGGGATTATTTTCCATGCTTTCGAGGACGGAGCCGAACACACTAATGTAGTTTGTTTGGCCCGGGCCCTGACCTGTTGGTGTAGGATACATTTTCCCCCCCGGTAATGTGACGCCAATGAACGAACGAACGAGCGAACGAACGGTCAACCACAAACATGTCACTTTGTCATCGGCTTAAGTCGAAGGCTGTTGGGCGTAATGGTCCCTCGGGAAGAAAATTAATGCTTACCTATTTTTTCTCCTTTCCGGGTCGGGTCTAACCATTGAAACTGGAACCTCTCTCGGAGAGATCTATATGTTTTTTTTTTTCGTACAAAAATCCCCCGACTCCTTCGGCCAATTCAGAAGCATTAGTAGCTGAGCATATTATAAGCGAACATGGATTAGTTTTTAACGTTCGGGTGAGGTTAAGAGTGAATATACGATTACGGTATAACGAGGCGTCCAACGCAATCAGAACCAGAGCGAGACGCTCATAGGGATCGAAAATATGTCCTACTGTCTGATTATCCTTTTACAGTTAATTAAATATCCTTAACCGGGTTTGCGCCATGTATTAGAAATTTATTGATTTGATAATGTTTCTTGTGCTACCCGCTAGCAGCAAAGACATTTATAGCCCAGCTAAATATCGGTTGAAAGGTGTGTATAAATCAGGAATCGGTTTCAGGTTTTGCCTACACCCAAACGACCTTTCGAACCCGAACAAATGCCAAGAACTCTTCACCTCTCTCGTGGGAGTTCGGGGGAAAGAAATGCGCCTCACGCAAACAGAATTCATGCTCATCAACGAGGAATAAATTCTGCCTTTTCTGTCGAACCTGCCGTGCGGAGGCATTATTCTTTTGTCTCCCCAGTGAATGCCTCCGGTTAAGCCGGCCTCCGGTTCGGTTCAATCAATTTCTAATTCCTGATTGGACTGCCGACGGTTGCTGTCGATTTCGCAACATTTACCTATCGGACACTCCAACACGCCAAAGCCCACCGGGAGGCTGCTACCCTCCTGCTGGACTTTTGGGCGATTTATAAATCAATATGATACCCTCGGGAACACCACCTCGGGTTCGGTGTGCATTATCGTTTGCGACCGTAAATGACTCTCATGATAATTCGCAATTTATCACATCAAAGCACATAATTTATTCGACTTGGCCCGATGTTTGCGATTCGGATGCAGATTGTGTATGCAAGAGAGATGTTTTGTATTTGGGAATGCGACAGGGGAAAGTGAAAAATAAATCCTTAAACACAGAAAACAACCCCCCTCTCTAGAACGTGCCAAAAACGACGGTTTCCTTTCGAGACGAATATGGCGTACTGTGGGAAAAGTATGTTGGAGCTGAAAGTCCTCGCACTTTCCACTCCGCCGTACTCAATCTCTGTCTGCTCGAGCACTCCAGACATCCTCCCAAGACCGGCGGCAGACGACGTACAATGACGCCGAAGGAAGCGGCACTTTAAACAAGCATAACCGGAAGCTTCTTGCAAAAATCCAATTAAACGTCTCCTCGAGAACGCTTTGGGCAATCGGATTCGGCAAACATTTCCATCCGTCCAATTTCAAACCAGATTGTATCAATCATAAGCCAAACGCTAGGCAGATGGAATGTCCTTTGAACGACGGGCCGAGCTCTACAAGACCTTTTTCCGGCGAAAAATAATGTACACAACAAAAAAAAACAACAGAGAGAGAGAAATATGTCAAATCAAATTTATCAATCAAACCACGGACTGACACGTAAATCCGCACAATGTCACCGGAGCGATCGCAGGGAAAGGGCGGAAAAGGCCCGTTCCCGGGGAAACTCGGTGACTTGTTGTGTTGTGGCAGGTTTATTTTCCCGCACAATATATCCCGTCAATCACGACGTCCATGGCGGTCGCAGCCGATGGATGGAGCGTTTTAGTCAATTTGCCTAGCACTCACTTGCCTTTCCACTTCTTGTGCTTCCTCGGTACTTTGTTTTTTTTTCATCTTGTGACCCTTTCGAGAATCCGTCACGGATTCTGAACCGTCGTTTCCAATGGATTAGCATCTACGCCAGGGTAAACGGTTTCGGGGGGGGGCCAGGGTTCGAATAATTCAAGAAAGTGATAGACCAATGCAACGTGACAGTTGTGGTCGATGTGATAAAGCTTATCGGTTGGGTACTTTAAAAGAAAAACTGAAACAAAGCTATCGTTAGCGATATTCCATGGGCTTTAATTTTGCACCACACGTCACTTTGTCATCCGTTTGGACGGCCGGGGGGCCCGTTGCGCTATTCCGAGCGGAAGGAAAACGGAAGGAAGCAGCAAATGTAACACCACCATGTGAGCGTCGTCGGTGCCCATAAATAAAGGATCAATATTTCGCTCCACTCAATTGGGGGGGGAGAGGAACCGGAAAGCTTGTTAAGAGCTTTAGCAGACAATATAATGAAAATGCAATAACCTCTCGCCACCCGCCAGCAGCCCCACCCTTGTGGGGGAAAGTTTCGCTTGCAAGAGCGCAAACATTTGCATTTCGGCCCGCTCGTTGTTATGTTTTCCACAGTTAAATCTCTGCCCCGCTTTGCGCGCTGAGTGAATTTCATCCCTCGTTACGGGACGGGAGGATCGTGGGAAGAAATTAATTTTCCATTAATAAACTTCCATCCCGGGTACATCGATCAAAAATTCGGTAATGGATTACTTTTCGTACCGGCGAACCGTTTTCACCGAATCAAAGTAGGCAAATCCCAACAGGCTCTTGTTGTTTCGCTCGCCTTGCGCTTGTGTCCACTTTAGCTTGGACTGTGGGGGGATCCTAATTGGCGATTGATTGTTCCACGAACGGGAAGGCCTGATTGGCCATGGTAGGGCCTACTTTATTGGTGATCCATATTTTTCAAGCATGTGTTACATGTAGATGCGGATATTTCGAAATTTATTGGTACTATAATTGGCGTTTTGGGGAAAAATTTACAACAAATTTGCTCACACTTTAATCTTTTAAAGTTAGCTATAAGTATCGAGCAGAAATTAGAAATTGGTTTTAATGAAAACAGAAAAGCAAACAAGTTCTCAATTTTTTAAATAAAATACCAAATGAATAACCCCGAAAGGGCAGCTACAGCTAATGGCGACCGCTGGCCTAATTACTTTTCCTGGAAGAATAACAGCTATGTTTACCATTCACATACACTTCAGCGTACATGAGTTACCGTGCGGTTTGCAAGGGCGCATAGAAGATACGCTTTTCCCATTCACAAAACCCCTTACAACCAGGAACCCCGCCTGAGTGAAACAACGCAGGTGACACACCAATAACCGACCACCACCATGAACCTACCAAGGAGCAAGCAACAGATACATGGGTGCTATTTTGGTCGAGTGTCCCCTCAGCGCGGGGACATAAATATTTACCAGCTCCTTTGCCGGAGATGACAAGATAGAAAAGTGGGGCCACTTCTTTCCCGGCCACTTTGCGCGCAAGTGACTCCCGGGGATGGTACTTCCACAAGAGAGTCGCCGGTGAACATGAAGATGAAACATGTTTTCATAGGTCGCGAAACCAGTGGCCAACCCCGGGGGAACCTGGCTGCGCGTGTCACGTTCGCGTGAGATTTTCTTGTTCCGGGAAATAACTTAATTAGGATTTGTGTGATGCGTTTCCCTTTCGCGGCATCTTGATTTGTTGCAATGGTGGAGGTTTTCGAAACTGTACTATCACTACAATATATTTTATTCATGCCCTACCTTACGTACGCTCTGCTCTCTCGTCCCGACAGGCCCCAGAAGCTGGTGTGGCACGGTTCCAGTGCGCTCGGTGAGCGTGCCATCGACACGTACTGCGACGCCTGGCATTCGCCGTCGCCGGACAAGGTCGGGCTGGCCAGTAGTTTACTCGGCAATAAACTACTCGACCAGGAACGGTACTCCTGTGATAATCGGTTCGTGGTACTCTGCGTCGAGGCGGTACCGCAGGACCGGAGGCGAAAGCGAAGGGACACCCGAAGGTAAGAACGCAGGGCCCAGTTGTCCACCGTTGGAATTAAAAATGGGTTCATCGCTGATAGCGTAGTGCGCTGGAAATGTGCTGAGCATTTTTAATTTTCCAACCTTGAACCACTTCTCATACATTCCCCACGAATATTTTTTCCCATCTCCCCCCCAGTAGCCAACAACAGTTTGCCAACGAGGAGCAGTACGCCCGGTATCTGCACAGTATCGACGCATTGTAAAGCACCAGGGTACGGTGAAGAAGGGCTAGGAATTAGACGTTTTCGAAATACTCAACCATGCAGTCACCATTGGTTACCGCGCCAAACGGAATGCCAGCAAAAATGATATACACTCACAGTGCACTAGATCATCATCTTCATCACCGTCGTCTTGAAGGGTGTACTAGATTTTAATGCCATTTGCGCGAACGCCATTTCGGGTGTTTGTGTGTGTGTATATGTGTGTGCACTCGGACATGTGTTCACTCGGTATTTACAATGCAAACAATACATAAGGAAATAAAAAAATAAAAGAAAGTCCCTAAAAAAGATAAGGAAAAAGCAAAAGAACAGAAAGGAAAATAAACCGCTAAAGGATTGTAATGCTGAAGAAAGTAAAAATGTATGTAGGTCGACTTAAAGGAGTTTGGACGAAGCGCGTCTTTGACACTGCAACTGATTTAAGAAATAATGATAATAAGTAATTTTACAAACAAACACATAGGATCCGACAGTTTGATTTATGTTATTTGAATATTGTGTTTACTTTCCTAATCTTCATTGCCATCGGTAACACTTGTATAATAGAACATGGTTTTGTGTGGTGGAGCAGTGTGAACATGCAGAAAAAAAGAGTAAAACATAAACACAAAAACACAAAAAGGTAGTTTTAAAACATATAAGTCAAGTACAACCAGGAGGACAGCAGAGCAGATGATTATAGCATGTAAGTGAGCAGCTAAAACGGGCTAGCAAAACACAAAGAAAAGGGGTAATGAGATTCAATTAATGCTTGCTACACAGTTGCCCAACCGTGTCAGCCTAAGCAAACGGCAATTTAAACGAGTACATATCCCGTACTACCAAAATCTCGTCATGTTGATAGTCAAATTATTGCAGCGATATTTGTTTCGTAGTCTTCACTATTTACCACGCACACCGAACGAGGAGAAGAAACAAATTTGGTGGCTGTCAGTTGTAATCCAGCGCTTCAAACCGAAGTGGCGAAACGTAGTCAATTTTAAGAAAACAAAACCCATTCGTTTCTTCCGCCATAGTTTATTTATTAGCTACTCTACTCTTCCACCGTTTGCAACATGTGTAACAGCCAAAACGAAAAACCGAAGAAAACTGCAATAGAAAGTTTATGAAAAGTCATGCAAAGTTGCGAACGCAACGAACAATAATAAAGTAAAACTGAACGGAGCAACTAGTTAAACGTGAAATGAAATGAAAAAAAAGCAAACCCGTGTTGTGAATAGTTTATGGCGCAAATCATGTAGAAAAGGTACATGTAAAATCTTTCGACAACAGCCCACTCCTGATGAGTGTCGAGCGGAAAACAAATAACTAAGAGTGTTTTAGATATGAATCAAACGTTTCATTGGCTAGCGTACACTTTGGTAACACAAAGTGGAGAAAAATAAACGTCTTACCTTCATTCAACAATTTTTACACTCCCACCAACTAAACTGATACCAACCATATCCTTCCTTCCTGGTAGAATGCCCCTGGTAGAATCTTGACAGTTTTCCATGTTCATTTGTTGTTTTCAATCCGGTCATTGTCTCGTTGAGCGTCCGTTTTGCAGAATTAAGCGTAAATAAATGCATTCAATGCGAGAATTAAAATACAACAATCTGTGTAATGTACATGCCGCGACGAATGGTGTTCTAGGTGGTAAGAAATGACCTAGCTACGTAAGACAAGGCCGATGCGTGGGGCGTTTCGAGGATAAGAAACCATTCAAAAATCCTTAGATGGTAAGCTATTTAACTTTTAAACGATAAACAAATTACAACAGAGATCGATTTTGTGCAAATTATCTAGCTAATGAGTTTAGTTATTGTTTTTCGTTTTTGTCTATATCGAGGTTAGCGTGTAAGACCTTTGAGCCACAAAATGGAACGACAAACAGATATTCAAGTGTAAGAAGCTGTTACAGTGCGCAAGAACGGAGAACTGACAATTGACTTGCTGTAATAAAAATAAAATCCAATTTAAAATGATGCTGCGTTTGTTTTCCTTGAAATTGTTGAGAACTGCATTGATCTGAAATGCTACACAACAAGGTGGTACGGTAAGAAGTTTACATTTTCTTTAAAACACATGTTTTAGCAGATTGAATCACTTCGATTAAACATCATTTGATAAGGATCAAACCGTTTCCCCGTAGAGTCTCTTTTCCACTTCTATCAACATCATTTTATTCGAGGGGTCACGGAACAAGAAGCACAAATTAACCTTTGTTGGAAAAAAGTTTGACTTACAAAAACATATCATTTGAGGAGGTTTATTTTCAAATCGGCCTGCGAACATTATCAACGAATTAGTTACTTCCGCCATGATTTCAAATTGTGACCAAGGTGGTTCTTCTTCTTCTTCTTTCGCTATGCGAGTCGGGGTATATCCTCCTACGCTAAGTCGAACGTTTGTTCCCTTACTCGTAATCAGAGGCGTACCGACTCTGTCCGAACTCCTATGAAGGGGCTCGTCCTTTAGGACCGGCTAATAATAGCCATATGTCCACCCGCCGGCCACGGGAGGGATAATTCCTTCCGTTGTCAGGACACAAGAACTCGTGGTCCGCTTGATTGACTCAAACAGAACGAGATGTGCGGCAGCTAGGATTTTTCTGACCTGAGCTCCAGCTCGGCGTGACCACGCGGTCGTGCCGTAACCTTACTTTTCCGCTAACCCTTTCAGGAACTGCACTGCTAACCTCCGCTCTGATTCACTGCCGAACTGAAACTGACCAAGGTGGTTGATGATTGTTTAACTAACCTTGGCCACAAGGAGCATTGTTTTGGTCTTTCTGGCAGCCCTGCTGTCAGTTTCGTTCTGTCACTTTTCTTGTCATTTGTCACTTTCACACTCATCCGAGTAACTTTTCCAAAATTTGTACATTTATTGATATTAATAGTATTTTCAGTAGTTATCAGTGAACAACACATCCGCACAATAGAAGACGCCTGTCCGGGTTACCCCGGTATGTTGTGCAGTAGTCGTCCAAACAGCTAGTGGCTAAGTTGGTGATTTTCGGCACCTGCTACTCGGAGTTGACTGTGTGTCTATCAGAGGAAAATACACCCCCTACGTGCCGTGGCGGATTAACTGGGGAGGCAACAAAATGTCTCTCGATGCCAGTGTGCTACCGTCGGAACTGCTGACCACGGCTGCCCCGCTGGTGGGACTATCCGGACTGGATGTGCAACGAAGCCCCATCCACAAGACGGTGTGGGATGCATTCAACAACGCCAAAAAACCGGACAGTGAATCCATCCAGTACAAGCTGCTTCCGGCGAACTACGAGTTTCCCGTTTCGAAACCGAAACACCAGTCCTACGAATGGTACTCGCCGAAGGGCATCCTTAAGCGCAACTGGATGCTGAAGCATCTGCACGTACTGCCAGCGGTTGTCGTCCTATTTCAGGATCTCGAATGGAATGACCCCAAGTGGACGGAAAAGCAACTGCAATGTGCTGCCACTATACAGGTGCTGAAAAACTCCCTCCAAGGACGCAACACCCGGATCGCCATCGCACTGCTGCAGCGAGGCAACCATCTGCTGCAGGGCGAGGACATGCTGGCCTCGGAGCGGGCGGCCCAACTGACCAGCAACTGTGACATCAACGCGAAAATGCTCTTCGTGCTTCCACACAACGACCACCTGATGGGACACATCTTCCGGCTGCAGTCGGCCTTTCTCGAGCTGGCCCAGTCCTACTACACGCAGATGATGAAACAGATCCGACTGCACCGGGATCAGCTGACTGATGCGCATACGATGCTTAAAATCCGCCACCAGTTTAAGCTGGGCTTCATCTCCGAGCTGAAGCTCGACCAGTCGAACGCCCTGCGTCACTATCGGCAAACGTACACCTTCCTGGACGACCTGCGGATCGTCGATACGAACTGCCTCGAGATAAAGACGATCGCCGGCTTCGTCAACTACAAGATGTGCAAGCTGTTCTTCCGCCTGAACGCACCGAAAGATTCGATCTCTCAGTTTAAGAACCACATCAACAAATACCGCACGCGAACCGGCTTCAAGGAGCTCCTGTTCGAGCACTACGCCTGGCTGAGCGTGCAGTACAGTGCCTTTGCGGAGCTTTTCTGTGACGCGGTCAAAAATGGGCTCGCCCCCCTGCAGACGCAACACCCGGGAATCTACTTCCACAAGGCGGCCGAATACATTGGGATGCGCAAGGAAGCCTTCCTGCAGTGCACCGCCCTCGGGGCGCCGGCTTCGGCCGAGCTGGGCGCGATCAGCAACTCCGCCCTGTACAGCGACTTTTTCGGCATCCGAGGTAGCGTGAAGACGGGCGAACCGGTGTCCGAACAGCAGGTCATCTGTCTGGTGCAGGAAAACGAAAAGTCCTACAACCACTCGGGGGAAATTATCGCACTCCTCGGGAAGGCGATGGCTCAGTTCAAGGTGTACCGGTGCCTCCGGTTTCGCAAGAAACTGGCAATCGACATGGCCGAAGAGTATCTGAAGAGCGGGGACCACTCGAAGGCCCTCACGCTCTACTCGCTCATGCTTACCGACTACCGGGTCGACAAGTGGTACACCCTGTTCACCCAGGTGCTACTGAAAACGCTCCACTCGGCGTACCTATCCGCATCGGTGCCGGATTTTGTAGCCTGCAGCGTCGAGGCGCTTTCACCCCGGATCGCCATGGAGAAGCAAGAGCGTATTTTAATTTTGGAAAACCTCTGGAAGGTGTTTCACGTAAGGCCGGCGTCGAACCGTGCGACGGTTTGCTCTTTTTTAATCTCCCCTTGTTCTGCTTCCCTCTCCAACCAGAATGTATCACCCGTCTCAAGCAGTCAAATTGCACCGGAACTGACCAACAACTGGCAAACGGCGCTCGCCTCTTTTAGCAACCCCGTCATCAAGCTGGACCTGGACCGGCTGAATGATCTTCTCGAGTGTCGTCTTACCTTCGAAAAGCGTCAGATTCGGAACGACGAAAAACTTCAACTCCAGCTGTACGTGCGCTCGCTAACCGAGGTGCCGCTAAAGTTGAAAAACTTCTCCATCCTTCTAACGGACCTAAAGTCGAGCAGCGTGCGCATTGCCGCCTCGCAGTACGGAGAATACGCGTCCGAGACGTCGGCGGGCGAGCTGAAACCGATCGAAGAGTTTATTCTCGAACCGGAAAAGTGCTACCGAATACTGTTCGTCGGTGATCGGTACCTGTTTACGGAAAGTGTGGACGTGCATATCTTCCGGCTGGAGCTGCAGATGGGCTCCGAGCGAACGTACGCAGTGCTGTCGGTGCGCGAAAAGTTGAATCCAAGCAAACCGTTCAAAACGTACAATCCTCATCGGGACTGCATGGAAAGCATTGCCATCATCAGCTCCTGCTATATCATTCCAACGTAGGTGTGGTGTTGTATAGCCTACTTATCCGATTTTTCATACCTCCTGTTTCGGTTTTCAACACACACAGATTCCATCTAGGGTCGCAAACGAAACCAACCAATCAACCGATGCTGACGAACGAGTTCTACCAGGTGACGACCAAAATATCCAACCACTCGGATCTCTGTCTGCAGAATGTTGGCGTGAACATAAGCGTCCCTCAGACGCTTCGAAACAATGGTAAGTGGGACATGTATAAAAGAAGACTAGCAAAAAAAAACCTTCATTTAAACCCCATTCAATCATTTTGCAGTTTTCGTGACGACCGATTTGAATGCGCCGTTGCAAAAAATTCATTCGCACGTCCAAATCGACATTGGCGAGCTACAGATGCAATCGTCCACCATGGTCTCGTACTATCTGACCAGCCTAGTGGCCGGTAATGTCGAGCTGCGGCAGAAAATGTACTATCAAATGGAAAACCTACACCAAAGCAAAACCGCACCGGGCGGTGGACCGGCTGTTGCCAACGGTGGTGGTGGTGCCGTTACCGTTGATTCACCCTCGACGCCAAACAGCGAAAAGGAAGACTTAGCGAGGCTGCTCGCGAACGAAAAGAACCTGCAGAAGTACGTGAATAACCACAACGTCAAGATAGAGTACCTACCCGACGGGCAGGTGCGGAAGATCAAGGAGGACACGGTGGTGGTACCGTGCGTAGAGGAGATTAAACTGACCGGACGGTTCTACACGCTCAGCCGGGACGCACTCGGGCAGGCGTACCGCAACGAGGACTTTTTGCTGCGGGTCAACGTGGAGGTAAAGTCGCCCGATCCGATCGATATACTCGAAACGCAGTTCATTAGTGTAAGTTGGAAACTTTCGCGTTACCTTGTGTTCGGTTTAACGCCATTAGAGATTTTTCCACAGGATCATAATATTATCGAAAAGCCGTACCAAGGGATTGGCGCAGCACGTGGAACTGGTATGCGTCCAGCAAGCCGCTTCGAAGAGTTGAAGCTACTGAGCGCCATCAACTGCACCCGGGACTGGGTGTCGCAGGCTGACTATCGTTCTGGCGACACGCGTCTCGTATTCAACCGCTCGCGTACTCCGGACCACGGCACGACAACGCTACCACCGCCGTCGCAATCATCGCCGGTCGATGAGCAGTACAACAAAAATCTACTCTCGAAACTCCCGACCAACGCGACGATAATCGGTAGCACTAGCGCACAACTAACCAACCAGATGAACGTAACTCACTCTACCCATAATCCTTCTCCATCTCCACCTCTCCCTCTCCAACCCTCCGCACATGCTGCCCTGGCTGACACGACGCTGGTCTCCTCCACGGACAACGACAACGACTCCGCAGGAAAGGGAAACAACGGCCCCAACATCATGACCACGTCGACGGGAAGCGTAGAAGAGTTTAAGGTAAAACCGCTACCCCTTGGTGACCACGGATCGCTGGCTGGAACGTCTACGAAAGCAGGTGCTGGTGGGCTTGGTGGGGCTGACCCTGCCGAGCTCGGGAAGACGGTCACGAAGAGTGTGTACACTCGGGCGATCGATTGCGTGCAACTCACCAACAACGAACGGAACGGGTTCATCAATGCGGGATACAATCGGGTCGATGCAGGTGCACCGCCGGGCCAAATGGCGTGGCCAATTTTTGGCCTCTACTGCGTTCGATGGTGCCGGTCTAGCACTCCACATGTGATCAACGAGTCAAAGTATATCATAAACGGTATTGGTAAGTTCTATTGTATTGTAAGGTGTTTCTACGATCATTCAACCTTTCGTTCACTTTCAGAGGTCATCGATCCACCGCTGAACCTTTACTGCTACCTGGACCAGCGTCTGTACGTCCGGCTTCCGATGACCCTGCGTATAACGCTGCGGAATCCAACGCGCCGAATTCTTCACCTGCAGGCAATATTGAACAGTTCGGAAAGTTTCATGTTTGCCGGCCATCGGCAGGTACGTACGCCGAGCGAAAGAAGAGTTCCAACG
Organism: Anopheles coustani; assembly: GCF_943734705.1. Classification (NCBI taxonomy): domain Eukaryota; kingdom Metazoa; phylum Arthropoda; class Insecta; order Diptera; family Culicidae; genus Anopheles; species Anopheles coustani. The sequence continues at coordinate 90,539,869 of NC_071289.1, forward strand.
AGAAATGAGCAACAACCCACTTTCCCCTTTCTTCCCCTGTCCACATTGCAGTTGAATGTGACGATATTTTCATACTCCTCGTACGACATGCTGTTCAACCTGTGCCCACTGAAGGCAGGCTGGCAGATGCTGCCGGAGCTACAGCTAGAGTATCAAAACTTCCAGCCACCCGTCGTCCTACCTGCGTCGTCCTCGTCAACGCCGGCGGGTGCGACCACCACAACCTCCACAGCAAAAGTCTCGTCTAGTGAGGCACCGACGATCATCGTCGGTACCGGAGGCGATGTGATAGCGGACGGTATTGAAGGTCAACGGAAGGCGGAGCTGGCCTCGCTCGTTCAGCGGTGGATGCCGAAGATGGTATTTATTCATGTAAGTAATGCACGAAGACAACACGCCTCATGTCCGAACATGAACCCCGAATGTTTCCCCCCATTTCAGCCACCGACGAGGACACTGTGATCATCAATCGGGAAGAAACAGAAGGCAATCGACGCAGGCGTAGCGAAGAAAGAGAGCGATTCGATCACACCGTTGACACAATATTTACTTTCGGCGTGTTTCCATTCTTCTCGCAAAGGATGGACGTAGGGAGCGACACGTTCCGTTGTTTAGTGAATTCAATTTTATTAATTTCTCTTCAAGATACAAATAGTGAAAGTTCGAAAGTGCGGAAAAACAGTAAGGGAGCACACAAACTGCTCGACAATATCGGTGCAAGAAAGATTATTAGTAAATGGTTAATGGCCGAGGTAAGAAAGGATATGAAAATGGTTGGAGTATAGGCAAAAGAAATTAGTTTCGGAATGTATGCCTTTGGCCGCCGATTGATTAAAAGATATCCGGGTATAGCAATATTGCGTTCTGGGAGAAGCAAAAAAATGCAGTTTCGTTCTTCTATCATGTTTGACTCGAACGAATAAAGAATAATTAAATCAAAAACTAATCCATGTCAGCTGTAGACGCACGCCCAATGTCTTCTGTCCGTTTACAGCCGAGGGCTCATGAAATAATCGAGATTAGCGTAGTACGGATCATTCTCGGTGAACACTTGCGATAAATTGCGAGGCTGCCAAAGCATCCGCGTATCGGAAGCGCGTATCATTTGCCGTATTTTAGTGTAAAGGCTGTTCGGGTTGATACCAACTAGGCGCGCAAGCATCATAATATTGTAGTTCGTCATGTCGAACGAACCCACGGGACAGTGCTGAACACCGACGTTACAGAAAAAATGCCCTCGCTGTGTTTGAGAGGCGCTATCGACGGTGTTCGGAGCCTGCTTATTTGTCTTATGCGGAGCTATCTTCTGTTGCGTCCTTGGCTTCATTTCATTATGTTGCAAAACATATTCCTCTGTTCTCATTCTTTTTTCTTCGGCCAGAGTACGATGGGGATTGTGAAGTTGTAAAATTTCACCGTCATTCTCGGTAAACTCCACTTCGTTCAAATGATTGTTCGAAACGTTTTGCCTTTTCCTATTTGTCTCTTTCCTTACTTGGTAGCTGTTCGATCTATCGCGCTTAGTAGATAAATCCAAGCATCCGTCTAACAACATAGTTGGCATCGCTCTTTCAACATTCCGAACTTTTGGTTGTCCAGAAAGTTGCATAAAAGGTTCACAAAGTTTCTCAATTTCTATCGTGCCGACGGTGGGTTCCATAGCAGGCGCCGGTGGTTCAACATTACGTTTTTTTGGTAGTGCAGCAAAATGCAAAATAGGTTCGCAAAGTTTCTCAATTTCTATCGTGCTAACAGTGGGTTCTTCAGCAGGCACCGGTGGTTTATGTCTTTCAACCTTACGTTCCTTTGGTAATGCAGTAAGATGCATAACAGGTTCCATTTCTATAATGTTGATGATGGGTTCCAGTTGAGCAGATTCTGGTGGTACATGTCTTTCGACAATTGCTTTACTAGGTAATTGACTAAATAGAGCAGGAGGTTCACTACAAATCTCCATATCTATCGGGAGTGTATTGGGTTCCAAGCGATGACCATCTTCAACCACCTTAGGTGACATATTTATCATCGCAGTCGGTACCGGTGAACTATCCACGATCCTTGCCGTCGCTTGCTCGTAACTTGTGCGAAATCCTTCCAATACTTGCTCCAACATTTCCTCTTGTTGCGCTTCGATTGTCTCGCTAAACATGTAACGTTGGACAATATCCTTTTGTTTTTCGAACAAACTCACCGAAGGACAGTAGCCGATGGATTGTCCCTCGTCCTGCTGGGTAGTGAATTTGATAAACTCCTCCGCGCCTTCGGCAGGTTTAATCTGATCGGGACGCTTGCTACCACGTGGACTTTTCCACTCCCGCTGCATACACTGTGAAACGGTCGCATTGTTTTGCTGCCTCTTTTTGTTAATTTTTTTGCGCTTCGTACAGGCTATTTTCTCAGCCTTAGGTGGTTGCCCGTAAAATATTCTCCGTTTACGCACATTTTCACGCAGGTTGGGAATTTGCGATGATTCAATAATATCACCTTCGTCAGCCTCTAAAATAGTTATAACTATAATAGTTGCAATGTAATTCTATGTAAGAATTTTAACCGTACCTTCAATATCCATCGCTATTGTGCTCTCACGACGTGATCAATGGTAACTGATCGGCTTTGCAAGTGGAGTATAAAACCAATTCTTCAATCAATCATTCTTTTACTGTTTCCGAGGCAACGTGTGCTTTCTAGATTTCACTTGATCTCGTCCACAAATTGGGTTCAACAAAGGATGGATAATACTGATTTGAACTTTTAAAATCTTTTTACCGTAATTGGGTACTGAATTATCTATTATGTAAATGTATTATGTTCTCGTTGAAACAATTGTTCACGTTAACGTATCCAGAGTTACTCTACACGTGCATTGGAATTTTGATTACGACTTGACAGTTACAAATGCCATAGTGGCATATGTGGCAAAACAGACTAAACGAGGTTGCCCATGCAGGCTCGCGTGTTCATCTGTCAGAACTGACAAAACAAACGCAATGTTTGTATCCGCAACACTCGATTGAAAACATTAAAAATTGGAAGTGACTCATCCCTATCCTAGTGGTCAGAACATTTTATTTAATCATAAATTGGGACGTGCTAGTGTTTCCTCACTTTTCATACAGTCCATTTGATAGTTTAACAGTGAAACGAAGTTGTAACCTCGAAGCACCTTCAAAATAGGGAACGAAATGTCTTCGTCAGCGATGGAAAGCATCCTTTTCAAAGAAATATTGTTTATTCCAAATTGCTACTCCCAAACCAATTCAACTTAACATTTCGATTCTATTCTTCAGAGCTACTCACATGCATTACCAACCGTTATTTACCTTAACCTGGATGTTTCGCAGAGCATTTGTTTAACCTTAAATTTGCAGTGAAGGATCTTGAACGGAACGCGAAGAAATGCGAGAAGGAAGAGAAAGCTGAAATACTGAAGACGAAGAAGGCGATCCAGAAAGGCAACACGGAGGTCGCACGTATCCACGCAGAAAATGCAATCCGACAGAAGAGCCAATCGCTAAACTACCTCCGAATGAGCGCCCGTGTGGATGCGGTTGCGAGCCGGGTTCAGACCGCACTGACCACACGGAACGTGACCAACTCTATGGCGGGAGTGGTGAAAGCGATGGATGCCGCTATGAAGGGGATGAACCTGGAAAAGATCTCCGGTTTGATGGATAAGTTCGAGTCCCAGTTTGAGGATCTGGATGTGCAAAGCTCGTACATGGAGAATACCATGTCACAAACAACTACCACGGCGGTGCCTCAGAACGACGTAGAATTGCTCATGCAAAGAGTAGCGGATGAAGCTGGGTAAGGCCCTTATCAAACGAATACAGTATGGCAGTAATCACAACGATATAACTGTTTGTCTACAGACTCGAGTTAAACATGGAACTCCCATCCGGACCATCTACGATATCGGTCGGTGCATCGACGCAAGTCTCTACGGAACAGGATGAACTAACGGCACGCCTAGCTCGTCTTCGACAGGCAGAATAGGTCAACACCATTTGCCTCTTGTCAATATTCAATCAGTCCTTACTGTTATCGAGGCGAATCCGGATTATGCAGCTGTGGTGATCTGATTATTTCATCTCGAGATGTGCATTACCCTGCGTTTTTGCCCTCAAACGTGAATACCGAATTCTCCTAATTTGGCTTTCGTAAAATAATATATATTCCCAGTTCAACGCGATGAAATAGGGGTTTTTTTTATGATTTACGCCAGGTATGACCAACGCTTCGAGGAATAATAAAGTTGCTCGTTAATTTAAAGGACACCGTAGCTATTGACCTACACTTAAGACAAAAAGTTGAGAACTTCACCGATACCTATGGACTTGGTCATACTGAATCACGTTGAACGAAATATTACAAAATTACTTATTGCTGTTAATCACTCTTGAAGAGTCTTACGGGTTTGCAGTTACAGTCGGTTCAGTGAAAAAATAGATTACCTAAACAAAGACAACTCTTTGGACTGGAAACTGTACACACTGATGCTCCTAAACAAAGACAACGTTTCACAATTAAACGAACGATTTTGAACCGTCCCCAAAAACATTACCACGTGACTGAAGGAACGTGCAAATGTTGTATCAGACTTGCCTTTTCGGCAATATTGACGTCAAACTCAAAGTGTAAAAATCAAGCGCAAAATGTTCAACCTATCTATCGATCGACGAAAACTCCTCGCCACACAAAAACAAGTCCGCAATCTTTGCCAATTGTCTGTGCTTGAGGAAGTACTTCAGGTACTGCCTTTTTTCGGTTGAAGCAATAAGCTAAAGGAACGCGTTTCGTCCGCTTGCGATCGTCATGACGTCAAAGTAAGAGGTTTTTTACGAACGCATGCCGTGCTACACGCGCACTCGATCGTGTAATGATGAGCATATTTCAGAATCGATAGTTTAACATCCATTCAAGTCGGATGTTTTCTCCGTTTGATACTCGACACCGTGAAGGTTAAACGTAATTACCCGCGGGTGCCTGCTTCGCGGGTCAGCCTCGCGCTCGGACAGAGGATAATTGAACAACCGAGTGTAAAAAAAACCACCCAAACGAAACGTACTCTTTTTTCATGCAGACGATCACTGTTTATCTTTCCGATCGGTTGGGTCGTTGTATCGAATTTTTAAGGCTTATTTAGGTTATATAGTTAAAGGACACGTGTATTTCTTTCATTGCGTGCCACACAGACACATCTTCGCAGCGTGCATCGGTGATGTTTAATTTGAATCAGTTTATTTTGATACAAAATGAACAACTTTTCATGTAATGTATTTTCCTTTGTCTTGCACATCGTCATTCGGGTTAGAGTTGGTAGGGATTGTTTTGTTTGTTCTTGGTTTCTGCTATTTGCGTCTGATTGATTTAAAAGATATTGGTTTGATACGGTGTTCCTTTTCAAACTTCTTATTTATTCTTTTACTGAGCATAGAACGGATTAAGAATCAAAACTAAATGCATACCTCTCAAATGCTATTGGTTGCGTGTGTCTGTTGATCAACAAGGGTTCTTTATCATTCACTCTATTCCACCCTTAACTCTACATGGTATTTACTTATCATATATTTCTGTTGCGATTTGTTTGCTGGTTGGTTTTTTTTCTTGTATTTCTCATCCCTTTTTTTATTGAAAGATGAGCTGTTAACATTCATGTTGGTTTTGTGTTGTTTCATTTCTTCTTTTCCCAAATTTCATAAGTAAACTTTTACTTCAATTGAGTCCTAGTTTGTCTCTCGCACAACATATCGTTGTTGCATGTATCTGTGTTTTCGGATTGGTTTCCCCGTGTGGTTCAATGCAATATTAAACGCTTCTCGTTTTTCTCTACCAATCGGAGAAATATGAAAACGTGAATATTATGAAGAAAATAAAAATTTACTACCCATTATTACTTCCAGCAACCGATAAGATGGCGAACAAAAATGTATTTGATCACGAACTAAAGATCTATTACCCAACTCTTTCGAGAACTACATGGAGTAAAGTTTTGTCTGCGATTTTCAACATTCGTTTGCGCGAGTTATTAAGCGAGTCACAAGTTGAACACATTGCACATGCACTTCAAAGCCCATGATGGGAAGCATCTAAATATACAAGCATGTTTTTTGACGATGATGAAACACGTCTCTTTCTCGGTCCGTCGATACCTAACACTAAAGCATGGGGGGGGTTAGAGATTTTACAAGTCTGTACATTTCTTTTAGAGGATGCAAACTATCTAGAGTGGTTGTTGGAGCCGCAAAACCATATCCCAGGCTTTGGTAACATCTTAACGACTTTGGTAGCCCAAAGCAGCCAAATAAAAGTGATCACTTAGTCTTCACAATATTTTGTTGCTCGGAATGGTTACATTCGGAAGATCAAATTCAAATTCAAAGAATCAATATTCACACCATTTATAAAGCATAAAGAAAACTGCTTTTTTACGTTACGCCGAAGCAAAGCAATGGCCTGTGGTTTGTTTTCCAAATCATTTTTCAAATAATTTAATTTATCATTTAGCTTTTTCAACCATCTTTTCCTTTCTTCATGACCTCAATCCACCAGCATTCAATGGCATTCAAATGTGTTTTCAGTTGCACCCTCATACTGACACTGATCTTTCCATATCTCTCGTCAGTGAACGGTTGATTTTAGCAAGGGGGTTTGTTTTCGACTTTTATCTTTGTTATCTCGCACTATTGACTCGAACATTATGTACAATGGCTCACCGTAGCGGCAACAAATTAATGCAAGTTGAGCGAATGCACGGGGCATCCACACCCTCGCGACAGATAGAGCTGCATTAAATGCGATAGAACGGTCGGGAAACGGGAAATTATTATCGCAAGCCTATTTTACTGGGAAGGACCCTACACAGTTGCTTAATCCCTACAATGAACCAATATTCCCCTTGAGCAGCTGCAAATTTCCTTACTATTGCTGGATCGTTTGTTCTCCTTTCGATCATTTAGATTCACCACCGCAGACTATCAAACAAATGCAAAATATGATGTGGGTTTTCCCCTTGTTTTGACTTTTTGCACATTTTTATTTATACGGATATTTTGGAATCATTAAAAGTATCTAAGCACAGTACCATCGATAGGGGCCAAGCCCGGGAAATAAATAAGTTCAAATGCTTTACGCTCTTCACTTCAAGCACACGTAAGTTTTCTTGCAACCTAGAGAAAAAGTTATTTCGAAATTTGTTTTAAAAATCTGTTTTTGTCTTTTATGGTAAATCTCGATCATATCCCGTTGCGTTCTCAAACAAACAAAAACCGAATAAGAGTAGGAAGAATAACACAGTTTTGCGTCCCTTCCGAACACGAGAAACGAGAAATGTCAGGTGGTTTCACTCAGCGAATGCATCAACAAGTTTATTTATGCTCTCGTTGCGTTTATTTATTATAAATAAGTCGAAAACAGTCTTTGCGCAGATGTTCCGGTTATGTCTTAGCACCTTCACGCACTTCTAATCGTAGTTCTTTCATTAAATCTCTCTCTCCTTCCTTACTCTGCCTATTCCTCTTTGCATTCGGCCAAATCTCTTCCTAGTACCCACTACTAGGCGGTAATGGACAACACAAACCCTTGAAGAATCTGCCGCCCGCGTAAATCTTTCATAAAGCTCCTATACACAGAACAGGGCATTAACGGCGCAAAATCTCGTTTTCCTAGACATCGCATGAAGGAGTTACAACGTCACTTCACTATCGGTAAATTGCTTTCCTACCTCCTCCTCCTCCTCCTCCTTCCTGCCGATGCTTTCCCCGGCAGACCCGTTTTTATTACCTCCTTTCCTTTTCAACTGTGTTCGATGGAAATCTCGCCTCCTCCTTCCCTACTTAAAGATAGTTTATTTTCCGGACGAAAATCAAAAACCTTACAAATTCTTCATAGTTCAGCTTCGCTTTCACACCTCTGTACAAGTATTATTACTTTCACTATATATATATCTAACTCCCAGAAATGATACAACACAGAGAGAAGAAAAATGGAACAAAAGAAAAATATAAACAAATAAAAAGAAACAAAAAGAGTAGCAACTACCATAAGATGTACACTAACTTAAACAGTCCTTCCTTCCCCGATAGGTTGCCTTTCCCATTCCCACCCCATTCAAGTAACGTTTCACCACGGATGGGATGTTTTTTGTTTGCTTTTTAAGCCGAAGTAGTTGTCACTTAACTTTGCTGATGTCCAATAACATATCCCGTCCAGGATATTTTTGTTGCGTAAATGTGTCTATATGTGTGTCTGTGGGCCGTTGAATCCTTTGGCGGCCAAATATAGTAGCTGTCATTTTCTCCCTGGTACCCTCCGCAAGCCATTTTAATTTCCAAGAGAAACAAGCTGCACCAAAACTAAGCTTATATATAGCCACAATTACGGCACCCGAAGTGGCGATATTGCTTTTTTGCAGGTTTCCTTTGCCAAAAGGGGAGGATGGTTTTCTTTTTGGAATTAGCATCATTTTTGTTTATGTGCGATCTCAAATGACGGAGTCGTGCGCAGATGGTGGTGGTGGTAGTGGTGGTTGTACATTGTCGTGTTGGTGGACGTTCGTCATAGTTGGTGAAAGTTTAACCTGGATAACACCCGGCGGAATGGGGGGAGGGGTGGTGTCCCGGTGTCTTAATTATTAACCCTAGTATCCCGACCTTACGTTGAGCGAATTTATCATCTATGGAATTGTGCTCTAAGCGGTCATCGCCAACCGGGAGGATTTGAGGAAATGGTTGTAGTGGCCACGTAGATCCTCCCATCCCATAGCGGCCTCAACAACGCTACTTGAGTAGCAGTGGCAGAGATGAAAGGAATGGGGGAGACGACGCCACTAATTTGTCGCCCACACAAGCACCAGAGAATATGGTTGATCAGAGCTGCAGCGCGTGTGGCCAAACTTGGTTGATAAATATAAGATGAAGCAGAAGAGGCAGGGAGAAAAGGACGTCAAGCGCTGAATTGCCGCCGCTGATGGACCGCAGGGTGGTGCAGAAGATCGGGCCAAAACAGACCTCGGTGCGGCCGTTTACTGTGCCTTGATCTTGCTGGTCGCCTGGCCGGCCAGCAGCGCCTGCACGTCCGACTTGCCGTTGCTCGCGGAGGAGCTGATGTACTGGCCGCTGGTGGCGGTCGAGGACGCCGTCACCTGGATCGGTCGCTTGCCCTTGCGCGCGTTAGTCGAGAGGTAGGTTTTGTAGAAGAAGCGCGCGAACAGCACGAAGTAGCTGAAGTACATCGCGATCGAGAGCTTGATGTTCATCTCGGAGATGTTGCACGAGTTTTTGCCGGCCGTCTGCAGGAATCCGTGGGCCCAGATGTTGATCGCACAGCCGACCACCATCTGCGTCAGCTGCAGCGTCGTGATCAGCATGGCGATCGAGCGGGGCGGCTTGAAGTTGAGGGCGCGCAGCGCGTAGTACGAGTACATCACCGAGTGGACGCAGTAGTTCATCACGATGAACCACCGGGCCGAGGCGGTGTACTCCGTGTACGAGAACCACGAGTACATCAGCACCGTGATGTGGTGGTACCAGTGCAGGAAGATGAGCGGCTGTTTCCGCAGGACGATGAACACCGTGTCGCCCAGTTCCGGCAGCTTCGACAGGACGAACAACCATGTCCAGAAACCACTGACACGGTCGTGCTCGATGAAGCTGCAAGGCAAAAGCAAACAATTTTGGGGGAAAACGTTTTAGTCTATGTATCGTCTGTATAAATTGAAGCGAGGAAAAACCAACCAACGCAACTCTACGGGCCCCGTGTACAAACTATTGAAGTAAGGCGTCATAGGACTAACTAAAATACCGGCCCCGCTCAACACGGTGGCCATAAACATCACGCTGTGTTTTTCCAGCTGACCACGGCACCCAACGTTGTAATTAATTAACACATTCAGTAGCAGTTACTCTTATCCTTCACCCGGCGATTCTGGCACCGTATGGACAAAATTACTTTCCTTCGAACCAAAGTCATCTACATACGAATGACCCTACAACAGCTCCACGCACCAGTCCCTGTGTCTGGGGAGGACATACTACCCTACCAGACAGGATTAGTTGGTTAAACACAGCGACACTATCGCAAGACAGCGATATAAAAGGTTTACATAGAACTTGATTAATGCGAACGGAAAGCTTCGTTTGCCAACGGAATGACGTAGGATGCAACAAATGGCATGAGGATGCGAATGGTTTGTCTATGATGACTAGATTTGTCTTCCATTGCGTCACTGTCATGTACGAGTGGAAGAGGAGTTTACGTTTTTCTAACGTCATTTGATTGTGTTTGATTCTATTTCAAACTGCATGAAATCATCCTTTATTTCAAACCAAATCGCTGTACTAGCATCAAATTTGCAACAGTGCGAGTTCGTCAGGAAGTGCGCCAATAATCACGGCCACGTGCCACACCTTGTTCGGCAAAAGTGCACGCGAATGGAACATCAACATGCTGATAGAAAATTCCCTCCATTCACTGCACTTGCACTGGCAGAACACACAAGGTGGTTCCTCCTTATACCGCTGCTCCAGTACTAGTCGGACGGATCTTTCCAGCTCTGATCCATATTTGATGTTCACTCTGCCCGCCCAAACTAAACCGGCCACAGGAAGAAGGAAGTACACCAACAACAATGTCTGGCCACGAAAGGGAACGATGGGCGGGCAAGGCCGCACCTAACGATGGGCTAATTTATTCAACAGTTCATTAGGTTCAATAGACGCTTGATAGCTAATGGGTGGCCGATATTAGATCTGATGTAAAATGCAGCGACGGGATTTTCCGATCGGCCGACCATTACACGATGGCCAATGGTCCACCACCAACGCGCTCCCTGGGGCAGGGTGGTGTTCTGGTATCCGATTTTGCTGAGCTCATCCCGCGTCGCGTAAACGCTGATGTCAAGTTAACATCGCACATTGGATTCGACGCGTTACGTTTTTAATGTCATTCCGATTGCTCTCGTATCTATCGTGCAAAATAAATTCCAAAACACGATCCGGCATCATACACTGGCACGCATTGACGTCAGTTACGTGGCAAAGATGACGCGGTCAGTTGATGTTGTGGTGTCCAGGAGCGGCGAAAATGCAAACAAACGAGACGAACATCCCCGACACACTCTGTGCTTCCGAGAACGACATCCGAGTGGAGCGACGAAATGGTGTTATTTTTACATAAACTTGAACAAATATTGAAAACACTTCCACTAACGTTTGCCGAGTTACGGTTGAATGAGAGTCATAAATTGTTTGTCTTTTTCTTTTACAATAAAAAAATTGCCACTGTTAATCAAAGTTCAACAATGATGTAAACGGGCATTTCGCTAAGCGGGCGTAAGTAAAAGTACTTTAAGACGAAGATTATTTTGTGGCCAATGGTAATTATGGTTCCAAAAAGGTACAACTTTGCCAAGCTTTGTTGGGAGCGAACAAACCGCAACTAGAAGCTCAAAGCGTCCCCGAAAAATTGCAATCCCTTCTCGGCGAAAGCATCTCGGTTGAACCGGTGGCCACCCCCCCGGGACAACTGTTACATCAATGGAAGAGGGAAGAAAAAGGGCAGCGAAGAGAGTGAAAAAAAATCAATACCGCAAAGCTAAAATTAGTTCACCTTCCCGAACAATGTCCCGAGACCGGTTGTGGGGACACATTTTGAGAAACAAAAAACCAACAAAACGTAGGAGATATTAATGTTGCAAATGATAAATATTTGACTGCGGAATTGTTTCCACCCTATATCGTATGGGGTTTTCCTCCGCAAGTTCTACGTCTTCGTTTCATACCTTTTCGATCTTTTAGCAGATGAAATAAAGTTCTCACTCCACAGCTGAGCGACTGAAAACCGGTGACTTTCATCGTATCATTCCATGAATCTTTAACAATCCTACTTCAAAAAACCAGTTCTCTTAGTGCTTTTCCTTCCTGAATGTATGAAACACACGTCGCTAGATGAATCATTAGCTATCCTTTCTCTTTGCTTAAGACGATCGTGCGCAGGCAACTTTTCCCATTCCCTCCGGCAGGCAACTGACGTCCTTGAGAAGGGCGAAGACATCGGTGAGGGGGACAAAAAGTGAACTACAACCTCACGTTCGAGTTGCATTTTACACCACACAGTCGAGTGGCAGGTGAGCTGCTATTTCGACATGAACCGGGGAGAGCAAGCAGATCAATCCGAACCTTTATGGTCGTTGACCGGCGGCCGGCATGACACGACCTTCGAGAAAAAGGAAAACCCACCAACCAGCTGATCAAGAAGTTTGCCGGAGACGTTCCAAGAAAAGCGAACATAAATCATACACCGCAACCTATCTCAACTTTTCGACAACCGTCCGTAGGTCCGCAAGACCCTTCTTGAGACATTCTAAAAACCGGTTGCAGAAATGGTTCCGTCTAACCAAGCAAGCTGCACCAACTTAGCACCAGAAGCAAGCATGCCTACTAAGATCAGCTGGTGATGGTCACCCAAGACGAGGGCTCGCGCATTGCAACAGCTTCCTTCTTCCAGTCAGCATACGCTCTAATGTCGTTCGACGAATGTAGACCAAAAACAGTTGTGCCACACCGTGGTGGACCTTTCAAAGTTGCCAGAGTGTTGTAAAGCAACATGGCACCATACACCGTGTCGTCGTGGTGGTTAACGGGAGTTTGTTTTGCAAGAAGTTACCGATTGACTTAATTACCTTTGATTGAACATGCCTGAACACACACATGGTACACTGAAAAGGCAAATCTCTGAAAGAACGTGTGTAAGGTACATTACAATTGCCAGGAAAATGAAATTCGATTGAAAATTCAACTCCACACCTTCGATGCAATCCATTTTCTACAGCGAACAATAGGACGTTCCAGAAGAATCTCTAGACATTAACCCCACACTAGCGGAAGGAAACGTCGAGATTCGCTCGTAAACACGTCACAATAGCTAGCGAATCTTACATCTCGTGCTGGGAATGCGGGTTTTTCCATTCTTCTGCAAAAAACAAGTCGTTGAGAAGAGAGAGAGAGAGGGGGAGGAACTTCAAAGAAAGTGAGCGACTGTGCAAACACAATCTCGCGCCACGGCCTACTTAATGCAGTCTGCAGTCATGATTAATTTATATATCGATAATTAAATGCTAGTAACTCATTCCCGTGCGGATTGCTACGATGTTGGGTAGTGGATTGAGATCCCCATCCGGACGTTCACCGATCACTCGATGCGAACGTGGTGGAGGTTTATTTGCTTGATTCGCTGTTTCGAATTACATTTCGCTTTACAATGAAAGGCAAGTATATCGATCCCCGAAAATGGAATGAGAAAACTTGGACACAAAGAAATTTCAGCCGTTTGGTGTGCATCCGCATCAAAAATCAGGGGAAACACTCGTGAAACTCAGGTTGGTCAACTACTTATTACCCCCGGTGGGCACGGTTCGTGAGCAACGGGCACAAACGTTTGTCAAACGAGGATGTCAAACTAGCGGTACCAGAGAGCTCACTGGAGTGCGGATCGAAGGTCCTTTGCTGAATTTTTTTCCCTCCGTTGGCACGCGAATGGGGTCGCCAGACGCGGAAATTTAATTAGTGCACCTGGTGCACTGACCGGCCTTTGACCGACTAAGCGCATACAAGCGCCAGTCGACTGCCAGGCTGGGGCCACCACCTCTTTTTGCCTACCCTCCTCTTTAGGAAAGGCATCCACCGGAAAGGAGTATGTTAAACACCGACAATAAATGGAAAAGGGGATCGCATGACTCGCAACTTGGAGCACGCGAACCACTGTGAGATGCAGTTGTGATCGTGCAATGGGGGGATTGATCAAATTCCACCGTCCATATTTTGCATCATCCGTGTAACATTATGTGCAGTAGAACGAAGCGACTTCCCATCTTTAGATACTGAATCATGCCTAACGCCAACCTTACCTACTTGCTATGCGCAATAATATCTGATCGCCTTCAAATTTATGTTTATAACAATTGCGATATCAGTGTTCCCACGAAACCATTCGCACAACATTCCCGGTGGAGGTTTTAAAATTCACGATAACAAACACACGTGAACGGAAGCGAGGGTAAATAACAAAAGTAGCACGATTGAAAAAGAGGCATTACCCAAAAGTTGTCTCGTCTTTCGAAGATTCGAAGCCGAAAGATGAGAAAGCGTGAAATGGCAAGCCTTAGTGTATGTAACATACATTATGCAACGCATTTTTGGTCACGATCGGTCGCACTATGACACCAATACAATGATCGCCACGCGGTGATGATCGATCGAGGTGAAGTTCAGTAGAGATTGGACGCACAAAGAAAAACACCTTCTCCTGGGAACTCTGAAGTACGTGAACGTACACCACACCACCTTTAGTTAACCTTTGGAAATAGAGAAATTGTTTTAAAAACTTTACGTAGTAATAATTCCATTCTTCAGGAGTATCAACAACCCGTTTCCCGCCGCAGAATATTTGCGGAATGCAGTGCTTGTCGACCGTTCAATTTTGCAAAAACCACACACGGATGTATGCGAGTCACGCGCCCTGGTTCAAAGCATGCCAAAACGTTCCGGGATGGTTCGTTCAAGTTCAAGAAGTGCTTTCCCTTTCAGCCCTGATGAGGTAATCACGACGATCGATGCACGCACGATCGGCGGGACGCGAGAGGGAGAGAGCTCCGCTAGCATAAACAGGTTGTTCCCTGGGCCTTTGTTCGTGCGTATGTGTATTTCTGCAGGGAAACCGCCGTTGTTGTCGTTGAAAAAGGGGTTTTCGGGTGGCCCACAGGAAAACCAGGTCTCAGGCATAACGTAACATTGAGGATCGTCGCCGTGTTTGGCGTTGTTGTGGTGCTTGTTGTGTTTCTCTGTATTCATATCTCCTTGCTTTTGAGGTCACTGCGTAGTATTTAGTTTTCTTCACTTCACGAACATTCCACGCATTCGGAAGGCTTTCCCCCAAAAAGCGAGAAAGGTGGGACGGAATGCGTGCACTATTGACATTTGATCGCTCCCTCTTTGCTCGCGGAGGAGACGTTTCGCAAGTGCCGAAGAAGGAATTTCGACGTGGGCATTTGTGGGTTGAAAGTTTGACAACGATAGGGGTCGCGGTTGGTCAGGTTCCGGTTATGAGTTCCCGTTTGGTCCGCTTTTGCTGTGACATAACGCCGTAACGAATTAAGATGCGTTTCAGCCGAAAGAAGATCATCCACGAACCGAGTGATTACAACACACCAGTGAACCTGTTATCAAATCCGCCGTCGCTGTTGGTCTGTAATAACGACAAATTGTGACTAAAAACGATCGTAAAATGGTTCACCTCTTGGACCACAACGCCATTTTCTGTGGATTTCCCAAACACAGCAGACGTAACACGTTTGTTCGATATTGTTGTCTTTTAATCCTTCGGTTGCATTACACCATTCTGGGGCTGTAAAAGATGAGTCAATCGTTTGCAAACTGCAGCACACAAAAAAGGTGAACGGTTTTTCATCTGCTCTTCTCAACACTCACGCGATTCGTCGAAGATGATCATCTGGCCAAGTTTGGTAACATAACAACGCCATTTTTTGGCCGCCTGTTTTCATCGAAACGAACAATCAAACCGAAACCATCGGTGAACGGGTATATGTGAGGACATTTCGATGCTATTCTCAATTTGTGACTAATTCTCACTAATGTTTCCAACGGAGGGATCATTGGCATTAGTCATCGATCATGAGCAGAAAATAGTTTCACTTGCTGTAAAAAAAAGAAACCATGTATTATCACGCACCGAAGTCGTCATCTCAACAACGATTGAAAACGTGTCGTAAATAGTATTCCAATCTTCGCGATAAATTGAAAGGACTTCAAGTGTGACAAACAAACAAGACCATAAAATGATGCCATTACATTTTACCTGAAATCGCCATTCGTTACGCAACGTTATTAGCGAGTGTTGCATGATGCCACTATTATTTCACCCAGACATCACCCTCACAACAGGCGACCGTGAAACCACGGTGGAAAAGCGTCACAAAATGGCCTATTATTCATCGTTAGCTTGCAGTTAATTGATCGACGTATCCGATAATGGGCATTGGGAGAGACCGTTTTGCATACGGTTCCACCGCAAACGCTTTCCTCCCGCCAGAAACAATGAGACCGGCAGCTTCGATGTAGATGACATCATCATAATTAAATTCTCTGACCTAAGCTGGAAAGTATTCTATATTTGAGTTTCATTAAAATGCAGTTCAGATCCAAAATATAATCTTTCTGTGTCGGATGATCCATGGGTTATCGAAAATAGAAAAAAAAACAGTGCGACCATCTTCCGATGCTATGATTCGTCCCACAGTGATTGAAATGAAGAAGCTAGAAAACGCAATTTGCCAGAAAAGAAACCCACCAACAGCTAGTAACACGTTGATTCCTTATCGTGGATCTTCCCGAGGGTCAGAGTTGATTGTTCAGGGGAGCGAGAGAAATCCGGTTCTAGTCGGGTTCGCTTGCCACAATAACTGGCGAATCGGAGAAGCCTTCTTATCATTTTCCCGTGGTCCGGATTCACGGAACTCCGGCCTAGACGGTCAAGCATGAAATACATCATCCGACGCTTTCACTCACGGGGGGTATGAACCGGAGGTGTATCGTATGTTTTGACGATGTCTCGCCGGATAGGTCCTGACACCCCACCACACGACTCTCTGAGCGAGACCTTTCTTTTTTCCCTGCCTCTGATAACGGTACCAAAACTTCGACCGCCGGCCAGGGTCATCCGGCCAAGGTCAGACCGGCAATTTTTCTTCCCCAACAAAAGCCCTGTCTCGTCCCAAGGTTCTTCTCATCAGCTTCCGGTCTTCAAGTTCTAGCTCGGTTGGTGTTGCTTCCTTCCGTTGATACTTTTGCGACAAAACTCACCTAGGAATGCAGACGGAGTGGAAAAGCCCGTAGTGTCGCAGGACGTGGACCAGCTCGGGCGCTGTCCGGCAGGCACCCATTATGCTGAACATGGCTAGCAGTGTGTTCCATATCGCTAGCAGCCCTCGCAGTTCAAATCTGTGGATAGAGAAGTGTGGAAGAAAAAAGTATTAATACACTGAACATATTTCTTATAGGTAACTTCTTTGAAATATTCAAATTCTAGCACGGGCTAAAATAATTTCCCATTACAATTCCCCACTGTTGTTACTATGCGGCTCAAATGTTGTTTACCACAGAGTACTTATTTTTTTACCGGTTAGAGCAGTGACTAACAACCGATAACATAATCGGCAGGTGTTCCTTCCAACTTTGCAGTGGTGTTATCGATCCGACATTCAGACCGATTCGGAAATTATCAAGACCAAAAAGACTGTCTGCGGCCAAACCCGCCGAATCAACCCAGCATGAGATTACCACGAGCCTCACGCAGGAACCGGTTTCGGCTGATTTTAACGCTTCCCTTTCGAAAAGGAACTTCCCCCCCGGGACAATATCGATAAGCCGCAGACGAGGTGTTATTACAATTTTTCCCATCATATCATCTTATCTTCGAGCACACCTGAGGCGTGTGAATCAATCATTATTCGCGGGCCAGAAATCCCTTTCTCCCGGTTTTTCGGTTACCTTATCAGGCAGACGGAACCAAGGTTTCGTTATCGATGGCGATGGCGTGCACGGTGCACGAGTCCACGGTATTACAACCCCGAGAGCGTGATTCGATCGTGCCCGATAAATCCATCCGAATTCGCGGTGAAAGAACCAAGAGAAAGAGAGAGAGAGAGAGGGAGAGAGTTCCCCGGCAACACCCGGAATATTGGTAACAATAAAAAAAAAACAAGCTAGCGAAAAGAATATTGTCAGCGCGACGTATTATATCGTGACAACCGTCAAGGTCATAGAAATTAGTTAGCGCGTGCTAAAAGCGCATCGAAACGGGGACACTTTCCGCCGGGAACTTGGGATGATGGGAGAACAGGAAATGGAGAGTTAACAAGTATGGCACTAGTTTCATTCATATCAACGCTGCTGCTGCCATCAACATCATCATCATCATCGCCACCACCGTCGTCTATTTGATGACCTTCTTTCCCTTGCCAGCACCGGCGCCACCCGCCTCCAAGCTGGATTCCATTCATAAAATGCATGTCAAGTAAATACGCGGGAGGATCCTCCCGCTAGCCAACGTGGAGTCATATAACCGAGCTCCTCTTCTTCTGGAGGACTAGAGAAGAAAATCGTTCGAGTGTCGTTGAATGGTGTCCCAGGAGCAATGGAAGCAATAGAACCCACAAGAGCCACCTACTCGACCACGATCCTATTGGATCCAGACATACCGAACTACCGGCTCGAACGAAACCCGGTTGAAGCCAGATACAAGAACCGGTCTCGACTTCCTCGAAGGAGAACGTGGAACTTTCTTCTCGTGGCGGGGCGATAATTTTATTCTTTCTTCACCTTGATGGTTCCACGAAGATCCGGAAGGGTGGTGCTGGACGCGCACACACCCAGACACACCCACCACAGCCGGTTAATGCCAGTCAAAGGCGCGAGAGTATAGGTGTGTAACAAGAAGAAACGAAAAGACAACACTTGACCTTGGGGAGCTTGTTTGAATGGACCTCTATACTTTCTCCTGCCGCGGTCCGGCCTCTTTTCACCTCTCTCCCCGTTCACAAGCTATACAATACAATCTAGCGATAGCAGAGAAACGATACGACGTAAAGGTCACCACCAGCGAGTTCTTCTCTGCAGTTCCTTTCCCCAATAGTTTGCTTCGGCTGAACGACAAAATAACTAACCAATGTGTTTCATATCATTCATATTTACATGTCAAGATACAAGTTCACACAAAAGGGCATTAATAAAAGTATTTAATGGTGATTAGGTTTTTTTAATGTCCTATTTCAATACCGAACGTCAAGGACAGCCAGAAGGAGTAAACGCCTTGTTACATACGTTTAACCGTACTTAATGTGCCGCTTAACTATAAGGAAACCTTTTTCAAACTATTGTTAAACATGGCCATTACAATCCATGGATATACGTGATACAAACAAAACAATGGAGGACGACCTTAAGACTTACGATAGGACTAGATTCAAGCAGTTTCAACTAATATTTCTTCCTCCGTTGCACGAAGGTACACTTCAACCTCAAATCCGGCAGACGCTCGGCGTGTGCTTGAAAGGAAAAGACATTGCAACACTCCCCATGGTGTGGGTGTGACCTTCAAGACAAAATTCGCCTCCCAAGAAGCGGTTCATATCAGTCGCGGGGCCATCAGCAGACAGGCTTTACGGATATGGTTGGACGAGTCTCAGTGGATGTATCCGGTTTGGTATTTGTGGCAGATATTCTGCTGGATGTCCCGCGATGGTCGCCGCGTCCTAGCCCGCACCTATACTAAAATCGAATCGGGGAAATCGAACGGTTTCGCTTTGATCCTACGTAACTTCCAACGCGGAGGAGTTTATCTTTCCCAATTCGACAAAAAAAGTTATGGAAGAGGCTATCCCCCGAAAGGAGGACACACACCCTGACGACAATTTTCAGACGTGCAGCGTTATATAAAACCGACATTCCGGTGGGATCGCCCGAACCGATCCACGTTGAACATCGATGAATAAATAAATAAAAATACAAATCTCTACCAACATGACGGCGTTCACCAAAAAACCGGATATCGGGGCTAGTGTGTGGTGGTCGAACGTCCAGCTGAAGTTATCGGACCATCGGACTTCTCCCTCCCCGTCCCATGACCATTTCTTCCCTGGTCCGTTCCTCCCAGATAGGTTGGCTGGCTCGGGGAGAGATTGAAACACGTGTCTGCGCACGCCGCCATCGCCTCCAGCGTGAACTCACTCGAATTCCAAACCGCTCCTCGTCCTCGTGGCTGAGAAAAACTTTGGCCCACGGGGGGAAAACTGTCACGAATTTAAAGGGTGTTTTGGGAGAGAACGTTTGGCATTAGATTCCGAGGACAACACCACACGGTTTGGAGAGCCAAGAGAGTGCCAACCGAAATCGAGAAAATGTGGGAAGTGAAAAGCGCCAATCTCCTGCCCTCTTGGAACGAATCGATAGGAATGGAAAAGTGCGCGCGCACAACCCGGCATGCCATCGTACGACCGACGACGGCGAGACCGGCAGTCCATGACCTCTTATCCTCTCCTCTCTCCTGGAGGCTCTCCCCTCGCGTCACTCCATTTTCCGAGCCGTGTGTGTCTCGACCGTCTCCGGGTGTCGTTCTCCCTTTTTGCCACCGGCCAACGTTCTCGGAACACCTCGAAGTTCGCCTACCGGTACCTCTACACCGGGACCGATGACCATGAGAAAAGTATCCTGGACGCCGTATCAGACGTTTCCAATCTTGCCTCCGTTCTTCCGCAGGATACACGCGCGACTCCGGTACGCCCACAACAACGCCGTCGTCGGCCAGCGGAGAAAAACTAAACCGACAAGCTCCGGCGGGCGGATATTGGTGTTTGACATGAAGCCTCGGGGAGTTGTGTAACTTTCACGTAAAACTTTCCGCCGGCCCGGCGTTCTTGGGCGCGATGATGGGAGCAATGGTTGGAGGTGCTTACCGGGTTCCCGAGTTCATGGAAGGCCGGCTTGGGCGACATTACATTCAGAGAACATCATTTACATTCCAAGCGTTGGCGGCGGATGAACCAAGAAACGATGCCAAGTTGCTAGGGTCGTTTTAATTGAATTTTCAAAGTAATCCCTCTCTCGGTCTCGCGGTTTGGGAGGGGGGTCGGTCGGCCAACAACAAAATTGCCCAAAGACTGCGATTTGTGTTGGTGACATTTTTGTTTTGCCTTCCATCATGAATGTGTTGTAATCAAGAGAAATTAGATGGGGCTAATCGAATGACATAATTTCATTTAAGTTTGGAAATTGTTTACACTATACAAAGTTATTGTATTAACGTCTGAAATAAAAGCCTAACGATCATTTGATGAAAAATTTAATTTGCATACCCAGAAAAACAATACTATGCTGTATGAGATTATGTACATTCAACCTCATTTCTAGTTTCTTTGCCTTTACAATGTCTGTCTTTTGGTTCTCTGACGTTTCAGGTTATCTAGATTGTTATCAAGTATCACGCAAACCACTCCGTTTTATTTATTTACCCTCCTTGTGCTGTCTGAATTTCGACAAATCACCCATGACGAACATTTTTCGGCACATTCTCCTCCTCCTGTAATGGTCGAGAAAACGTTAATTGCTGCTTGCTTTTTTTTGTTCCTTTTTCCGAGCTTTTCGAGTAAACACGAAATTACCATATTCCATCATTTCCATACGCAAGTGACCAATTGACGGTAAAGGTCAGCGCGCGGCGATTTCTTCATCCAACGAACGTCACAGGGTGGGCACGCACTGGTTTGGATCGACGTCAACCATCGAACTCCAAGTCGAAACAAACGACGTTTGATAAAACCGGAGCGACGGTTGTACAAATGATTAATTAGCTAATGATCAACGATTTGCAAATTGATTCGAATCGAGTGGATGAGTTCGCGTACTTGTTGCAATGCACTCCGGATATGCAAAGGCTACCGTACACCTTCTTAAAGAAGGCCTTAAAAAAATGCAAACAAAAAACAGTAGAACCCATTAAAAAACGGTTGACCCCGAACCGGCACGACACCGCCAGCTAGGTTAACCGGCCCTTTGTATTCCTTCGTTCGTCGTGCCTAATCTTATTACCTCGACCGAACCATCTTGATTGGTATTGGCACGAAAGGTCGGCAGGCCGTGGTGGCGATGGACGCCCTCCTCCTCCGTGCGCCCCTGGCCGGACTAAGCAGGATCGAACTGATGCTTCCTTATCAGTTTCTTGCGTGCGCCTCCTCTCCCGAGGAACATCATTAGCATCCGGAAAGGAGACAACACAGCAACAGGTCGGGTCGGCGCACGGCCTGGAGGTGTAATCAGATTAGATGCGCTAATGAAAGCGAAACGACAACAAACCATCAACATCGTCCTAATCGAATCATCGAAGCGATGGCCGGGGAAAGGTGTGTTGTGAAACTCCCGATACGTCCCATCCCCCATCAGGAAGCATATTTCATTTCTTATCACCCGATCAGTAATGGAGGTGGTATCAACAACAAACGAAGGTCAGGGCAACATTTCTAAACACCAGCATCGAGCAAATCAATCCGCCGTTTTAATTGGATCGCCTTAGGATTGCACCGTTTGTCAAATGGTGGATGTTTTTAACTGGATCTCTTCCATTTTTCCTTATCATACCCTCGTTCTAATCGCTTCGATCATCGCCGACATCGCGGACACGACTCCGGAGATAATGAGTCGCGACGATCCACAGGTGTTGACCACAGTTTAATCGTTATCACCATCGAGGGTTTCATTACCACCCGGTTTGACGGTCGCGGGCCGTTTTTTGCCCTTTAAACGGTTCCGGTAATGGCAAAACCGATAAGCACATCATTTTCACATCCCAACGCCACGTGATAGCCGTCTGAGGGCGGGCTGATTGTCGAGACGGATCGTCGCATCTTTCGGGAAAAGTTTGGTCTCGTGGTATATACTTCTTTTCTCTCGGATGTAAACGGAATCCTCTGACGTGCGTTCACAAGGTACAGGAATCGTTGAGCAACTAAAATAACAAAGAAAACATCAGTAACATTTAAATGGTTCAGAAAACTGAAAAAGACCATTAGCGATCGAAGTTGGGGATGATCTTTCACCCGCTTTTCGCTGTCTGAGAGTGAATTATTTCCCCACCAAAGAGTGTGTTCTACGCTCCAAAACACGCTCCCAATCTATTGGCAAGCGTGTGTGTGACTTTTCCGATGTGGCAAGAAAACTTACGCCACACGCCGAATGGGATCGGCTACCGAGATGCAACGCGCGATGCGGCGACCCGGTCGGTCCGGTTGTTCCTTTTTCTTCTTTGGCCATGGCCACCGTTATTATCATCGACGACGCCAGAGGCAGCCTCTCTCGGACAACGACCCGGTCCGTATGCCCGCGTAACACCAGGGGGGTGGAGGGGGTGTGTTTCTGAGGCGTTCTTCTTCCTTGCACCCCCCCACGTCTTTCGGTGAACGTAATCCAAAGTGCGCTTGGTCAGGTCACAGAGTGCGCGCCTTGGCTTCCCCCTTACATTCGGAGCCGCAGCCGGAGCGCCGCTGTTGCGCCGCTTTTCTTGGCACTGCTGCGAAATTTGCAACCAAATTTGCAACCACCTTTCCATCAGGGTTTTCGCGCCCACGGGCGCCTTAGAGGAGCACCTGAAGAGCGGGGAGAGTGTGCGCGAGTTTGACGGTTTGCTTACGAAATGTTTGACACCGATCCGTTGGCGTCGCGGTTTAGAGCGGGGGGCCGGGGCGAGGGAAAGAGCGAGAGGGAAAGAGCAAAAGGGACACCAGCGAAAGCACGTTGTTGTGGTCGTTGTGCGGGGCTTTTGTAGTTCCCCATATGTTTCTTCGATTGCTTCGTGGTTTCGAACCGGCCGAACGGAGGAGGAGCGCAACAGTTTGAGCTTTCGTTGCACGAGACGATACAGTGTTGTTGACAAGAAAACGCGAAACTAACTCTCAGGGAAGTGTACTTACAACTTCCAAAACCAATTCGTAAACGACTTTTTCAAAGAACAAAAAAAGCATAATGCTTCCAAGGAGCGAAAACTGAAGTCATTCGAAAGCAAAGCAAAAACTCTTAAAAACTAGAGTTGTGTAATTCAGATTTAGATTCATGAGTCTGAATGATTCTTTGCGGTTTGGAGATTTATGAATCTTTCGATGAGAGATTCATGAATCATGGGATTCAGAAACATGTAACAGACGAAAAGTGATGAATCAGAAATGGGTTGAGGATCCCTTTTTTATCAACGCCAATGGAATAATCGTGGAGAATCGTGACACATCAATGAAAGATTCATGAAGATTCATTAAGATTTCGAAAGACTCGTTAAGGTTTGAAGGTTCGAATCCTTGAAGATTCATGAAGATTCATTAAGGTTTCGAAAGACTCATTAAGGTTTGAAGGTTCGAATCCTTAAAGATTCATGAATCCATCTGAATGAACCTTAGGTGAAAGATTCATATGAATGAATCTCGCCAAAAGATACATAAGGCACAACACTATTAACACGTTGACTGCCATGGCTATCATTTTTGATAGCCAGTGATGTTTCCTGGGGGGCCATGGCTATCATTTTTGATAGCCACCTACCATGATTTTTGAAGTACTATATCTTCTAAATGACAACTCTTACCTACAAATCCTTTGGTAGTTACATAGTTTCATCTCCTGTCTAGCTTAATTTGTGGTTGGTTTTACAATAACTGTGGTATGAAAAAAGTTACAAGCTGTTTTAGTGGAAGGTTTTTGTTTATTGAATCACATGTGAATCGCTTTGTCTCTTTCGCTAAATGTCGTTGCGTGTCTATTGGGTGAACGAGACGGATGCAGTCACGCTGCTAATACGTAAGCCGTTTATTGGAGAAATCTTGAGGCGCTATATATTTAATAATAACGCCAATAGAAATAAACAATAAGGTGTTAAAGGCAAAAAACCAGAAAAATATCAATTGCCGAGCTGTGTGTGTGCGCTTCGAGCACCTGTGCACTTCCCAGCAGGCCATGGCTATCAAAAATGATAGCCAGCGATATTGTATGAAGAAAAAGTTTGGCCTGCAGGGAAACATGACCAAAATAAGCGTGGCAGTCAACGTGTTAAAAAATGAATACCCACGGAAAATGATGTTAATCAAACAGATTACGCACGATCATCGACGTCGTCGGAAAGCAAAACAAGAAAAGGACACCGAAAAGCATAAGGAAACTCACACAAACAACCAACCGACCAGCCAGTTGGCCGATTCAGCCTCCCACCTTCGTCGTTTCACAGTCGCGCCATTGATTGGCCTGGATTGACATTTTTCCAGTTATGTCATCAGCGTCAACGCACGACGTACCGAACCCACTGTGCGTTCGGTTACATGTTCGCGATCGCGGCGCACATTCCCGCCCGGAGGGTGTGGATTCCCACAGCCATAGCTATTAAACTGGGCTTTCTGGTGAGGGAATCTACGATAACTCTCCCACTTGACCTACCTAACCGAATATTTTGGTGATAAGCATGTTTCCACATGGCTTTAATAGATTTTCGATATATCTGCAACTTTAAGCATTCAACCATTTTTTTTTTTTCTTTTATATCGCTCCTAGCGTTTTAGTATTTGCACGTTTATTAGGTAATATTAAAGGTGCTTTTCGTTTCTGAAAATATAGCTTTTACACATTTTCATTTGACTCCATTTGACCATTTTCAAATGGCGATGAAAATGAAAAGCTTTTCCTTCTTTCGGTTTTGGGTGTTTGAAATTAAATGAATGCGAATATTGCGCTCCAGTGCGTCGTGGCTTCCTCCCAACTCCCAAAGGCCGGCGGCGCCGGAGTGAGAAAACATATTCGATTACCTAACGATCGCAAACGATGGCGAAAACCGAAAGTAAGAAGCGAGGAGGGACGGGCGAGGGTTGTTGGCAGCTTGATCTACATTTTTTGGCCGATTGATCCGACGAAGACGCAGCTGCGGGAGCGTGATCCGAGCGGTTCACGCGAGCACAGACATTGGAGTGAAAGTTGTCTTTCGGAAAAAGGGGGGGGGGGATAAAAATCTTCGAGACACGAAAATCATCATCTCGGCTAGAGAAAGAGGGACAACAGAGGGGGTGCATTACTTTTCTGCCAAATTGACCCGCGGGCCCGAAGTGGAGTTACAATTTTATTAATTTATTAATGCTGCGCGCCTCCATTGGCTTTTTCTTAATGAAATGGCTTTATTTGTGGTCGTGGAAGTGTATGTGTTCACCTTCTTTTTTTTCCCCGTTCGAACACTCTCTTCCAAACTTGACTTTAACATTGTGTTTGTGATAAGCAAACGGGTGGTTCGCTTAACCGGCCACGAGAGACACGCTCCCGCACCCGAAAAGTTTTACATTGATTGATGCACATGGACTGGGGTTGTTACGTGCGCCCTCCCTCCCTCGCTCCCTCCACACCCCACCCCATTCTGACCACATTCCGTTGAAAGTTGAAATTGGAAAAACTTTCTGTTTGATAAACCAACCAACGTAACTGTGTCAAAACCATCGACCATTTGCGTTCGCTTGACCATGGGACCGATGGCGTTCGGGATGATGATGTTGATGAGCATACGTCGGGCGGTGGAGGGTGGTGGGTGGCACGGAATGCGTTTTCCTTTACACGTCCTTGACTTCGACACCGTGGAGGTGTGTCGACGGCCAGGCGCGCGCTTCCCAAAATGTGCTTTGCCAAAAATAAAACATGCAGTGCAGAAGAAGGGAGAAGAACAACATCGGGGTGGATCGCTGAAAGTGAATGGCCATTAACGGGATTCGCGCGCGAGCGAGAGTCTTTTTTGGCAGCGGGCGGTCGCGGCAGATGATGATGAGGCGGTTGGGTAATTATGTGTTCCCTTCGGCGTACGTGCAGCAACAAACAACAACGAAGCCCTGGACGACGACGACGAGGACGACAACAACATACACATACTAAAGACCCCCGGGTGGTTTATCACGTTTCCACCGATTCCACGGCTTCGATAGCACACGGCAAAGCATCAGCAAAGCTCCAATCTGAGTGAATATTTTATTCCCATCACCCAATTGACGGAATTAATTGGCTTTCGATAGCTAATACGATGGAAAAAAAATCGATAAGGTTTCCCCCCACCGAACGCTTTCGGTATGATACAGATTTGAATGTTAATTTTCGTGTCCCAATAGGAGAAGGAAACACAAAAAACGACTATTATACCGCATATTTTATACGACTTCGTTGGATGTTTACTAAATGTTTCGCAACATTATTTTAGTGAACAGCCTGATATACGGACGATTTGTTTTAGTGTTGAAGTGTTTGGTAAGAATAAAAACAAAAGCAAATTGGAGTCTCGATTTAGAGATCGTTAAAATGAAACTTTGCACCAGCGGACGCAAAGGCAAACATGGCCCTATCCTGCGGCACGGCCAAGCCTTCCTAATGGACCCCCCTCCTCCCCTCCGATCAGCAAACATCATTACGAAAAGCGTGGGTGAGTAAAAACCAACAGAAAATACCGCCCAAAATCCATCGATGGCGTCGGACGAGCGAGCGTAAATCAAACAAACCCAGCATTCGCACGGACGCGCTTTATATGCACGCTTGACATGGACTCCGTGTTCCCTCTTTCGGAATGTTTGTGTGTGTGTGGCAGGGCATGGCCGCGGCGTAGCGATGGAAGTGCGTTCCGCGGAATCGCGAAAGCTCATCATTATATTCTCTCGAAACCAGCGATGACGTATCCGGCTGTCGGCCACCATATTCAGTTAGTTGGACAGGGCAAACCGACTCCCAACCAGCAATCGAGCACTCGTTACATGATCAAACGTTCTACCCCAAACCTACGATCTTTTCACAGTTCTTTTCAGTTGTTTTTGGACTCCTTGAAGTGTTGTTTTAACAAACTAAAGGGTACGTTAAATTTGCGGATGAAAATTCAAAAGAAACACGGTAACGAGGTTTATTATAGTAGGAAAAGTGGTGAGACATCAAGGAACAGCTTTGATTCACTAAACTACAGCAAGTTTACAAGCTTCCAAGGAAGCTTAAAACTTATGTTGACCTTCACTGTTTTCAAGTTTTCCCTTTTCTATTTCATTCCATAATCACACCCAAACATTTTTAAGGACAAATTTTCAAACCATCGAAAGCGCTTGGTAATAATTAACTATTTTTACGACCACGACGACGACGATGACGACGAATCCGACTATGACACAACCGCAGTGGACCCGCCGAATGTCAATAGAAACAAAGTAAATAGATGCCGAAAAACCAATACTACCAAGCTTAAACCCCGGCCAAAAAGTCTGGAGGGAGGGTTGTACCTGTAAAACAGGAGGATGGGTATTATGTTTTATGTTGATACTCTATCGTGGATTTGTGCTTTTTTATAGAAAAAAAAATTAAGTCTTTTAATGCGGTACCGAAAAGCGAGCGAAGGCAGTAGAAAACCCTGCCAGCCCCATTGTGAGGCAGGAGAATGTTTAAACAGAGTTTGCACAAACCTCGACGAGAAAAAGGAGGGCCACTTTTGGTGCAATATACTTCGCAACTATGGCAACTTTGGCCCATACCGAGAGGCGGGCGCGAGAGGAGGGTGTTTCGAATTGGTTGAAATTTGTAAATTTAGTTTTTTTCTCTTTCACTTCAAAACTAACGAAATGTGGAAACATTTCGGCCTTTTCATTGAGTGCCGACGAAATCATCATGCTGGTCAGCGGCATATCACAATACCCTCGGCTCGCTATGCTATTGGTCAACGCTTTTTTCATATTGGTTAACTCAACGATTCGTATGTAGACGATTGATTTTTTTTTGTACGTAAAGAAGCATTTTGAAAGGGGTTTTTATTTCCACGCTGATTGAAAACCTAACCGAAAATTGATTATGCTGTCATAATGCAAGAAGAATCTGGTACTCAATGAAAAGTAATTCAACTTGGTGTATTTTTAACAATTTGCAACGCTTTGGTCTACAACGAACTGGTGCGACTGGTTTAACTTGATCGTCTCCCTGGCAACAGGAATTAGATCGATTGTACCGGTTTTATGATGTCATCGCCAGCGGAGACTCCCTCCCATCCCACCCTCCCGGAAAGAAACATGCATGAATCCCAAAGCGACGAACACGAACGTAGAGAGGAACAGAGGAAGGCATTTTACACCAAGTTCATCGTCCTGAATGTCCTCAACAGGTTTCAGATGTTTCGAATTAGCACTATTAGAACCTTCCGCCGGCAGCGGCCAGATCACAGGAGGTTCCTCACGGTCTAGACCTTCGGTTTCGCTCGAAAACCTACACCCAAGAACACCCATTTTTATTCGGAATTTATGATATAACCCTTCCACAACCGGACTCTCCTCACTAAACGGGGAAGAAGACAGGTTCAACGGTTTACAGCTGACCCTAAATCATCGCAAATTATCCCTACTTCAGACGTTGGTCCATTGGTGGATCGTCTATACTAACATCTTGAAGCGGAGGGTAGGATGTGTGAGGGATTTTAACAATATTAAAAAAAAAAGACGTAAACTTGAAAAATGTTTTGGAATTAGAATTTTCAATTCTCAAGCTTTGAACTCCAGCAGAAAATTGTTATTTCTGTTCGGAATAAATTAAAAACTCTCAAACTTCCAACCAACTGCAGGATCGACATGAAAAGACACATTCGCCAATGCTGGCGTCTCGTCGTGGTCGTTGTTGTAACCATTCTGTTCGTCATCGTCAATATTTGCCAGCCTCTAATCAAGCTGTTATTTGCCTAATCACACACTCATACGTTCGTGGCACACAAGACACTTCACCTCAAGCGCAACGCACCATATTGTCCTCTTCTCCCAATCACATCGACACAACCTTCCTTCCCGCATCGTTCTCCCGGCAGCATTTCGCGGAATTGTATTGCAAAAACGTTCCTGCGGCACTAGCTTTCCCTCCCCACGTCGACGACCCACATCGGGGCGAGCCTCTATGTCTTGACCTTCGCGGCATACGAAACCTTCTCCGTACTTCCATCTACCTTCCCGGGACGGGCTTCTCCCATTAAGGGCAATCATCTGTCATCATCGTAATCGACGGATTTGACGACTTGCCGGGTGAGCATTGGGTTTCGGTTTCGGCGGACGAGGCGAGAGGGCAAACATCCCCTTACTTAAAACAACCAACAAAGGGAGTCTCGTGTTAACCCTTCCTTCTTCCCGCGAGTCGTCTTCATTTAAGTTTCCATAAAACGTCGTAACGCAACCACGCGACAAATAATGTGCTTTCGGCGTTCGCGTGATCTTGTCGTCGTCGCACGGCGGAAGAAGACCTCCTCGTGACACGGACAGGGGGGGAAGAGATAAACAAACCGACGGTGGAGGTGTGCACAATATTATGCCAATATCTGTCATCGATTTCACCTCACTTTGCACGGCACGCCCTCAACGCCAGGTGGAGAAGATTATGTGACTACGGAAACAAACGCCCTCAGGCCAAAGTGTTTGACACAAGGCGCCCGTTTTGTTGCGTTTCTGGTTGGCAAACCTGCCACGACATTCCCGTTGATGTTGATGCCTTCCCTCGGACGATCTTAACATAAGAAAAACATAAATGTACACTTGGAATGGCAATAAACAGAGTGATGGAGAGCAGTGTAAAAATGGCATTTCCTACGGGACACAATACATTTACGTAACCACGCAGCTCGCATAACTACTCGGACCAAACACGACGAAGGCCAGGTGTTCCTCTTGTCCAAAAGTCCCTCAGGCTTCAACTAAAATATTTCCCCCCAAACTGGAAACCCCTCTCGCTGGAGTATGAGGACCCGACGCTGGAAACGGTATAAAGTCACGCAACGCACAACTCCCCCGCTCGGACCTCCCACACACACGTACCTCGGCCTTGGAGGAAGTACCACAACACAACCGATACAGCCCGGCGGAAATCAACAGCGTTTTCCGGCCGACGTCGCCATGTCGCCAACCTGGTTCACTTTTGACTACAGGACTCCGCTTCCTCGGACACTCAAATTAGAGGACCCAACCGGGAACCTAATGCATCAGGTGCAAGCAAAGTGTCGCGTGTGCTCGAGGGTTGCAGTTTTGCGTGCATCCAATTAACCAATCAATGCTGGAGGTTGGTTTATGAATAATCACAAGCTAGTGAGCCATCGTAAACGATGACGTTAATGCATGGGACGAATGGGAATTTGTGTGATTCATGCTGCCAACGCTCGATTTGATCACGTTTTAGTAACTACCTCGTTTTATATTTAATGGCATCAGAAAATTATGTTGCTAAACAGAATAATGGGAGGCAACAATTGAAAAGACAGGTGTGTGCGTATAAGTAAAATAAGCAAAGCAGAATCACGTATACCAGGTCTCGGAGGGTGTAAAACAGCTAGAACTAGAATTCAAGAAGTACCTCAATTTTTCATCAACTTGATTTTTAGGTATTATGTTAGAAATTTTTCTATCAAAATATTTTTTCCCCAATAAACTGTCCAAACATTTCCGTCTCTCTCTCTCTCACCCAATCACAAGGGAAAGAACGTCGGGCTATCAACGGATTGTTTATGGCGCCATCGGGACCACCGTTTCGTCTCGTGACAGTTCCGCATCAGGTCAGAAGGACCACGAGAACATGGCTAGCCAATTCCCGTGCGCTTAGTCACCGGCAACCCTAATGATATACACCGTAGAACGACACGTGCCCGACCGGCGACGACCCCCGAGGTGGCACCACCAGTTGACCGGCCAGGATCGCTCACCAACACACACACACACACACACCATCGGCGCCGTTTGGTTGCTCAACCTGTAGCTGGGCCGTTGTTCCTCGTCCTGGAAGGTGGCGGCGAACCGTTGGAACCGAAGGGTGAAATATACATAACATACACCGGAAGGAAAGGGCTATCGATTAATGCAGCGCCGACGAAAGCTCGGTGATGGGCTTGCGGCAGCAGACAGTAAGGAGGGAAGGAAGCAGTAGGCGTTGATTTAAAGCCGTCATCGCTTGGAGTTGTTCAGGAAAAAAGAATATTCCTGTATGAGGTTCATCGAAGGCGGTAAATTTCATCTAACCATCCTTCATTGATGGTGAAAGGAAAGTGTTCAACAATAGTACATTTTTTTTCAGATCTACACGAACATTCTCTACGAATTCAAAACAGTTCAAAATGAATGTAGAAATAAGAATTGAACGCAGTGTCTACTCAACTAGCGCATAATTACATAACTCGTTAAACACAAGCGCGCGCGCCACCCGAAGGCTTCTCAAAAGCTTCCGGAAATGGTCATGAGCATGACCGACCAATTTGGGTTAGACAGAAGCAATCTGTCACATCTCGGCGCTCTAATGAGATGGAAGCCAGCAAAAATGGCGCGCGCGCGCGCGAACCTTCCTCTGGTCCCTCTGGTTGCTCTGGTCGTGTAGTCGCCCGCAAATGAAATCATGCACAACACACAAATTATCATCTTGGACATCAAACGGAACGATGTTCCACCTTCCTTTTTTTTCAACAACAACAACACAGTCGGCGCATAAAACCCCCCGTTGCGTTCCGGTTCCACGCGGTGTGGAAAGCCAGAATGAAGGTATGTTAATAATCCCGCATTCTACAGCCCGACGTCATCGGAATGAAGGAGGGCGGACATGAATGGGAGGAGTGCCGTTGTCCACCGTCCGTTTCGACGATTTGGCCCCAACCGGTCCGCTTCCAGCAATCATCTCATCCAACAATTGCGAATCATCCGCATGGAGACAAACACACACACACTAAGCCATTGCTGCCGTGCGCTCATCCGGACCAGGACATCCCTCCCCCAAGGGACGGAGTCGACGGGAGGGGGTAGAGAGAGTGAAAGACTGGCACGGATGCGTTCGCATACGGATCGCTTTATTAGCACTATCTCTGGGATGTCCATCGGCCTGACAACCGGACCCCGGCATTCCGGGGCAGCAGCCGAATGGACGAAATGATTCAATTATGCTAACGCAACCATCCACCGCCATACCATCTCCTCAATCCTTATCGGGGTCGTGTTCGTAGGTATGAAATCTAATGTCACTGTTTGTAGCCAACGTTCTTCGGTTCATCCTTGCTGAACGAATCACCAATTAGAACTTCACCTAGAAAGTGGTGTCTTTTAATAACAGGCTAATGAACAAAAATGAATAACCTTTGTAATGACTAGTCTCGGGAAAACCCGTTCGTTCATCTAATCATGTTCGTTGATCGGATATTTAACGTCAGTTCAATTCGCATGGTTTGTTCTTACACAAAATTTATGTTCAGAACGGAACGGCTGGTATGAATTGTGTAACATGTGACGAGTAGGTTCCGAGTAGGCTGTGCGTTTCTTGACTGCGTTTCAAGGGGTTCAATTTTTGACCAACGCAGCAGGCTAGGTTTCGTTTTTCCGGTATCGTAGCTCTCTTGCGTTTGGATGGTGGCACGTCAAGCACGCGTTTTCCATTTTGATCTAAAATATATAAAACACAACGTAGCGATTAAAGGAAATAGGAGCGATAGTTTTGGGGCCGTTTCGAACAAAACAATTTATATGGGTTTTTTCAAACAACATACATATCGCCATATTGAAGTCCCGATCGTCAAAGAAGCATAAGGGATAACTTATTTTACTTGGCGAACAATATACATTGCTGGGAAAAAATAAAAACAAAAAGCGATAAGCTGATGACGACAGAGGTGATACCTTCTCTCGGCCGTGTGATATCTCTTTGCAACCACGCTACGCTTATCAGACATCTATAAACCTCCTCCAAACCTACAGAGAATTGACATTGAATCATCACAATCGGTTTAGACGGAGACGAAGAGCCCGTCCCCGAAAAAAATGGCGCCCTGATAAGCGTCCAGCTAAATTATTTCCGGGGAACGCGAGTGAAACATTCTCGGCCAACTCTTGCAGAATGCTCCAACCCAATGTTCCCGCCCCTGGCATCGTTTTGGGAAATCACGACCCGAATCCGTCGCATCGGAGACCGCATCATGTGCGCACCGGGGTAACAACACACACACACACACACACGGAGGAGGGTCGAACAAAGTGAAAAAGACTGTCAACACCGAACAACACGCTGTCATCGCGGTGTGTAATGCATAAATCGTGATTAGTGGCTTCCTTCGTGCCCCTTCCCTTCCCGTCTCCTTACTACTAAGTCCCGCAATGTTCGCCGGTACGAATCTGAGAGCCAGGGTTGGACCGGCAAATAATGCACACGAGATTACGACGGACTTTGTCGGAATGGGGATGGAAAGGGTGGGTAGCTCCACGCCCGGTTACAGGGATGAAGGGGGATAGCTACCACCCCACCCGTGGGTTGCCTTCGCTGTGGGCGTTTGCCGTGTCCCGTTGGTGTTGGTGAGGAACTTTTGCATAAACGTGGTGGATGAGTCAAGCTCGTGGCTTAAGTAAAACGTTCTGCTACTATCAATCGTAGCAATACTACTCCGTCATACAATTTCATCGAACTGAACTGGAAGAATCAGATAAATCAAGTGAAGAATTAGCACGTAATTAGTAACAATGTAGGTAATAGGTGCAGAATATTTTTCTAAATCATCTCAACAGCTGAGTACATAAACCAACGTACAAGTGAATGGAAAAGAACAGCACAAAACAAACATAATGAAATCACGCGGAATCGATCTCCGCCGAGCGTGACGCCATACTGCGAAGAAAATCTCAGACAAACCCAAAAGCGAGTGGACACTTGTGCAAAGATGATGTGCAGCACCTGTTTCAATAGACTTCCTTCTCCTCTACGTCACGATCGGGTGAGGATTGTGTCAATAAATCAAGCACAGCACACACGGGACGGTAGGACGCAAATTCGCGAACGCGACCTTAACACGGTAGGGTAAAGTCCGCAGAATCTTAAAATTTCCCAAGATGGGTAGCACAATGGAAAATCAAACATTTACCCAACGCATTTGGAGTGGAGAAAAAGTGGCGATCATGGCCATATAATGGCCAGGGGGAATTATTTACGAAAAAATGTTGCCCATGTCGATGTTGATTCTAGTGATTACCGATTTGAAAGGATTTTTCCCATCCGGTGTAAATTTGCATTACGCAAAGCAGGTGCGTACTCGGAAGTTCCCGGAGCGCGATCTTCGAGCTTTCTTCTCATCAAGTTTTCTTCGACTTGCACCTCCGCAAAAGACGTGCCTCGTACTGACGTCAGCAGAACACGCTTCGCTTCGTTCCGGTGAAGTGATCATGAACGCCAAAAACCGATCGACGTCGAAGTTCGTCAATGCGAAAGCATCGTTGAAGCACACCCAAGAGAGGTTGGAAGCTGTGTTTTCAAGACAAACTAAGCACCACACCCCGATGCCACCCCATGGTGCATTGATTTGCTGAAACTGAACACTTCTTTTTAGAGTGTTTGTTTTAATGACAGCAAATGAAGTTCACGGAAAGTCACGCCACTGATTTGTGCACGAAAAAAACGAGCAAACAAACCCCCAGATCAGGTTTAAGAGTTGCTGCCTGCTGAAAGTCGAACAACTAATGCCAAACAACAATGGCCGTCCTAATGAAATTACCGTCACCGTTCGATCGCGACACCGATCAATGCCAGTCTAACGGTGCTGCAAGACGTCTAAGATCATAAACACGCCGCAATAGGTAAGGATATGCAAGGACAGTGCGTTCTGGTCGAAGTGTTGTGGCGAAGCTTTTTTGCATCAATCTCCACAACCAAAATTTGGGCCCGGTTTCCACCTTTCCTCATCCCTCCACAGAACCGGACCCACGGGGTGGTGCGTTCGAGAATGGTCCACAATTAGTGTGGCGTCCTTTTCTTCCGCCGTTTCTCGACGCTCTTGAAATGCTCTCGGACGGCGTCACAACACGGCAAGTTCAAGATCGTTCGGTTCGATTTGCTACTCGACGCCAGGCGGCGGTTGGAGTGGAGAAGCGCTTAATGTTTTCTTTTTCATCGGTTGTTCCGCGTTCGGAGTAGAACAGAAGTGGATAAAAGCATTAAAAAAAACCCCAGACACAATAGGTAAACACGGTCATGATTTGACGTAAGTGTTTTTGCCAAAAAAAACACCTTCTCAAGAGCCAGTTTTTGTGTCGTGTGTCTAGCGAACACAAGGCGTTATTTCCGCTAAATTATAGACGCATCAAAAACCCACCCATTGGGCGCAGAAACCATCCCCCGGAACGGATGTGATGTGGGACAATTTTACGATCATTCTAACTTAGTTGTGTTCTCCACACACACACCCTTCTTAACGGGAACGTCCAGCACGAAAGGTGTGGAGTGTTTTCCGGGATGATAAATCCTCCCATCATTCGGTGGACGAAAGCTACGAAAACACATCCATCTCTCGTTGATGGATGCATAGGAAGCACCGTCAAGAAAAATAGTATATTTATCCATCGGCGACAGTCGTGTGCGACAAGAGGACGTGTTTTTTTCCACTACGAGAATGACTACGAATGCTTGGAACGTGCTTCGTGTTGCAAAGTATGCCTACAGCCAAACTGATGGTCAACATAACTGGGGGTTTTTCATCAAGAGTGGTAAAAACCAACAAACGACGTAAGTCAGTAGCCGGTAAATAGTTGAAGAGATTTTATAAACGTCAAAATTAAAGCATTTTTTCAAATATAGCTTAGATTCGTAAACAATTAAGTTGCGTTCGATGCTATTTTCCTGACATTATTGCCAAAATCACCACCGAGCATCAAATATCGTAAATCGGATAAATTGTGCGCCGAATAAGATCCCCTTGATCTTGTGATCATATTTCTTGAAATTTTTGCTCATTTTTTTCACATTCCTTCAAGTCTGGGATGCTGTTATAAGATATCGCCTTTGGCAAACAGAACACATGCGTCGTACGTCTCTGGTGCTGTCTCGATGCCAAAAGATCTCACACTTACCTTGGCCTATTTTGCATATAGTACTGGCCACCGAAGATCACCGCCATGTAGATGCCGCAGTAGTAGAACACGTAGGTCCAGTTCTTCACCATCCACACGCGCGTGTCCTGGTGGATGAACTCATTCTCGAAGTCGAAGATGTACGAGTAGTTGGGCGTGATTTCGACGTTCATCGTGAGGCCGGCGGTTTCTTCCGTACTTTGGGAGAATCGTCGACGTGCTGGGCTGGAGGTAGTGACGCGAAAACTGGGTAGTGGTCGCAGGTGGTCGGCTTGTGACCGGGGGCAAGGATGCTACCAGCAGCTGCAATCAAGGCTGATCACAGAGGGTTGGATTTCACTCCGAAGCACGATTTCACACTTGTTTCGTTTTAACAAATCTTCTTCCGCTACTCTCAAAGCACCATTTGCTGGAGGGATTGCAGCACACCAGACTATTTGCTTTTCTCCCGCACTGCCACGGCAAGAAACCCGTTCGCTTCCTGTGACACAAACCATTTAGGGGGGAAGAGGGGTTGTAAACTTATTAAAAATATACCGAACACTTTCAGCAGGTCCTTATCTTTTTTCTCCCCCGCGTGGAACATTCCCGTTTCCCTCTCCTTTTCTCCAAAGCTTACTTCGACCGCAAACCAAATAGCTAACTCATTTGGTTTCAAACAAGCATTTCACCGGTTTTCCCGTCTCCTTGGCCTACTAAGAAATCTCCAAAAGGACCAACAAGCAACGAAATTACCATCCTCAAAGCTAAACGCCATCCCATGGACCATAGTCATTAGAAAATCATTTTCACCTTTCTTCCGTTTGCCGTTCCGCAAGACGTATTTTCAAAATCACTTTTCAGCAATCACCGTTCTCCGAGAAAAAAAAACGGAAGGGATGGTTTATCGATCCAATCTCCTGCATTAAAAATAGTGCCTCGGTTGCCAAATAGGAAGGAATACAACACGGCCTAAAAAATTTCGACAAGATACCATTTATGAATGAAAAAAGAGGCGAAAGGACACGGAACCCGGAACGATTTGCGAGAAAAGAAGAGGGAATTGGTACACTTTCGAGGGACGACGAAAAAATTGCCTCCTCGTCTGCATGAATCCGGGACACAGAGTTTCGGGACGTTGCGCGAAAGGATACTATTTATCCTGTTTTTCCTCGGAGTGTCGGTGCAATGCAATGAGGAAAATCGAAATGTATTAGACCACAATTATCCAGTTATGTCACTAGTAAAACACAGTCACGAGCCTCACAACACACACTTAAAGCGAGGTACACATGTCCTGGCGAGGAACTGCCGTACAGACGAACTTCCGGTAAGTGGCAAAATGAGATGAGCCGGGGATGAGAAGATGAATCTACGAACGTTGAGGTGAGAGCAGCTGCATGTTTTATCCTCGGCGTTACGGAAAAGAAAAGTCAGAATTGACCGAAGGATAATGCAACACACAATTTAGTACACCGTCGTCGATTTTACATGGATGAACGGATGATGATACCTTTCCAACTCGCGCTGTTATCACTTTCCGTTCTCGAACAGCAAACCTCGGAGCACGGGAGAGCGAGAGCTCGAAAGGATGGTGGGAGGCGTTACACGACGTTGCGCGAAACGTGGTCCGATGCAGACTGATTGTTGTCCCGTCGTTTTATACATTCGCCTTTTGATATTTGTCTGCCTTAGGGTGGGTCGAGAGATCCGAACCTACCAAGTTCAAAGCAAGTAGGTTCACTGTGCGAAACCAGTCTACCTCGCATTTACCTGCACAATTTCTGCATTTGAAAAGATGATTTTCAATAAGGTTAACATTTGTAAGTTTTTCATTTTACTGTAAATTTATCACATAAAAACCAAACCAGCTTTTCTAAAGGAACTGGAACTATTCCTCCGGAACGGATAGTGTGCCGGTTAGCGGACCTACCGAGGTCCTCGAAACTGTTTCGTTTTTCTGCACCGATAATGGGGTGTAGCAAACGTAATCATAAACCAATATCTTTTCCCAGCAACCTTCGGCTTATCATTGCACAAACTGGTACATATAGAATCTCTGATAAATGTTCGTTCTATGGTCGACAAATGATAGTGCACTTGCCGCAGAGATATTGCAATCCAAAACACCCACTTCAACTTCCTAGTCTACCGGCGAAGTGGGCTTGTATAGACTTCAAGTGTGAAAAGATAAAATTATCGTTCCAAATGTCTTGAAGGAACCGCAATTATTGCACGAGTTCACACAGCCCGAATGTATAATGCACGTAATCAACCCAATTTTGTTGCAAGCTGAAGGTAGAAGATATAAACGGTAGAAACGCACTGCTTTTATGCTGGAAACGAATATGAAACTGAAATCGTTTCTGCAATCTTTCCCCGCTTGGAAACTAGCGGTTCTCAAAACGGTTTTCGGCTGCTCGGAATATGATATCACGCCGCGATGACGCTGGTTTTTCCCGTCTTTCCATGCTTCTTGGCTTCCCGCATTCCGTTCGTTTTCCTGCTAACTGCTCTCGTCTTCTATCTCTTCCCATTCCAGACACCACGCGCTCGATCCGTCACTCTTCCGCATTGGCCAGAGAATGCCGCCTGCACCAGCCGGCTCGCACTACTCACGTGCTAGGCGATTGTACGCGAGCGAGTGCGCGGATTCGAGTTTTAGTATGCGAAAACTGTGACTTCATTAGACATGAGCAAACATAACCGTCGCGGTTCCGTAAGATTTTCTCTTTGGAGAAAGCACACATACGGGCGCACGGCACGTACACCGTGCACTCACTTTCTAAGGTGTTTTTGTCATTTTTCCCGAGGCACCACGAGCACCATGTGCCGCACACCACACCCCCCTTCCGAACACACTACCTTTGAAATAACAGATTATAACTAACTGTTAGCACCTGTAAAACTACACACGCGAGTTGCGAAAAGTAACTGCAAAGATGACTTTGAACGGAGGATGCAATCGGCGCACAATTGACAACCAGATATAAAACCCGTTCAAAGCGGTAACTTCGGCTGCAGACCGGGACACAGGATTAAAATGCAATCGCGATTAAAACCGACCACCGAGAAGAGCAGGACGCGATACACTTTTTGCTGACCTACACACTGCTGGTGCGTAGAGTTGGAAGATTTCTGCTGGACCCAGTTCACAGCTGTCTAGTTCCTATTACAGGAATGATGTTCCCATCCGGAAAACCACATGAGTCCGACCCCGGAGCAAATTTAAAATCATTGGGAAACTCTTATTTCATGTAAATTTTGAGGAAAAATCAGACTTCTGCAACATGACAAAAGTAAGAAAATGAAATAGTTCGACTTGCTTGCAATTAGTATAATTTTATTAAAAACATATGTGATTATTTATTATTTAAAACATATTCTAACGATAGAGGTAAGATATTTTAACAACATTCAATAAATACACGCAGTATACTATTTAGATAGTCTTTGCAGATCTTGGCATTACAACACATCAACTTTGGACAGGTTTCTCGTCAGGATGATACTGTGCACGTCGCTAAAAACGGTTCGCACGTTTTGGGTGTCGGTGGCAACCGTATAGTGAAAGTAACAGGTACGCTTTCGTCCGATAAGGTGTGAGGTTCTTCTTGGTGGTTCGTTGGTAATATCCTGAGGGTAGGTAGGGGAAAAAATGATACCATTATAGCGAAAATTAAACAACCAATACAAAAATAATGGCACATTAATCGGTGTGATGCGATAATCGATGACAGTTAACAACACTATATTGCGTTATCAAACGGCGATGATGCGATGTGCGCCAAGTAGCAGATGTTATGGGCTAATCGTTCTGATAATAATGACGAAAAACAATTCCCATCCCCCTCATCATCACCAACATGAACTTACCACCATTTTGGACCTGATAAAAGATCGCGTGCGCACCAACTCATCGTACAGCTGATCCTTATCAGCGAACGCAACGTAATCGTCGTACTCGGGAAAGTAGGTCCTTATCGATTTCCCCGCCAGCAGTTTCTGCTCCAGCAAGTCCTGCTTGTTTAGAAACACAATCACACCGGTTTCGGCCAGAAAGCGATTGTGCCAAACCCCTCGGAACAGCTCGAACCCTTCCGAAAGGCGGTTCTGTTTCGGATCCTCGCGCAGCGTTTGATCGAAACCGGCGCAGGATATGAGGAACAGTACCGCGTGCACTCCTTCGAAGGCTTGCATCCATTTGCTCCGATGGTGACGCTGGCCGCCGACGTCGAACATGCGAAACTCCTGCACACCGCCACCCATCGAGTTGGCCATGCGCACATTGAACCGGGTCTCCTGAATACCGGTCGTCGTTTTGCGGCAGTTCAGAATGTCACTGTTCGTCGGAATGTACCCCGGCATTGAGATCTTTTCCACTCGATCCAAAAAACTGTACCATCGAAAGAGTTTCCCATATTAGTTTCGCAGTTGAGATACGAAAAAATTTCGAGGACTTACTATTTCACACTGTCTATCAGATGAAATTCATTCGAACGTTTGTAGCATCGTTTGACCCCCGTGTCGGACCAGAGTCGCCGGACGCACTGCACGTACTCTGTCGAGAGATTCCAGGGAGCTTGGGAGCCCATTCGCAGGATATACTCCGCACAGCGCTGGTTGGTGACGGAATCGAACTCGAGATCCAGTAAAACGACCTGCCGGACAAGCTCGTAAATCGACTCGTGTATGTTCTCATAGATGTCCGCCAGCTTCTCCAACCGTTCACTGAAAAACCAAGCACATAATTGTTGATTTCTAAATAAATGTGTCTATATAGACTATCTGGCAAAGAATAACACTTACTCAAAACTGTAGCTGTTTTGTATGTGTAAAATTTTCATCTGCTTGATGATGGTGGTTTTCCCGGATTCGCCGGCTCCTAGCAGCAGGATCTTTACCGGATCGCGGATCGACTTGCGCATCTGCACCATCTCCTTGGAGGACTGCTTTTTCCTTGCCTGCAGTTCGTGCGATGGCCGGCGGAAGCAGTCGATGAGCAGCATGATGGTGGGTGATCCCTCGAGGGTTGGCGTCCGGCACAGCCCTATCTCTCCTGTTCGATTCGGTTGTCGGCAACCGAATGAACACCAACGTCGCGGGCGAGCGTCTAAATAAAAATAGCAGAGGTGGAGTTTTAATTTGTGTAATTAACTTTTTCGACTACCATCGCGTTCAGCAAGCCCAGCCAGCCATGTCTTTTTTGGCGGTCGATCGTCAACGATTGGTTATCGGTTGGCACAGGGGCGCATCGATATCACCGCACCATATCATGGTCAGGCGATCTTTGCTCCTACACCCTGCTCTCCTCCCACCTACAGAGCAACTTCTTCTTCCACCCCCGCGAGGCGTGGGAGGAAGTGACATTATGGCTCAAATATTCATACTGGCGCGGCAGACATACCACATCCGACATACGTCGACAAACGTACGAGACAAGATATCGAGTACGATACCGTCTGTACTTTCCAACTATGAATGAAAGGATTTTCTATGTTTGTTCTGCAAACGACAAAGTTTATGGTACTGGCCGCGTGTGTCTAAAGTCGAGGGCGGGAGAGAGGGGGGTCCGTTAATTATGGCTGGAGTTTTATCGTTTGCACTACACTTCAGATCACGTGGAAGCATCGTGCCCATTCAAACAAAGTCTTTCTAATGAGAGTCCCATCATGCAAATGCGCTCTAAACCGCATATATAAAATAAAAATAATATTAAAATACCTAAGGATTTTCGTTTGTTATTCAAATTTGCAAAAATCTAAACCGAAGCTACCTGGTAAACATTTAGAAAGTCATTTTAGTTCGGAAGAGGAATTTATTTAGAGTGTATTGGCAACACGAGGAGTATCTAGCACCTACAACCTTAGGCAAAACCATTTGCCTGTACCATGATGTACCCTTTTCTACATCCTAATCTGTGCTACCGATGTCTGCGACGTCCCTTATCGATGCTAATTAAACACACCCGATGGGCAGCCAGTGCGAACACCAATTATATCTGCTGTTGAACAGATGTTAATTCCTGACCGCAAACCGACAGCGAAATGGTGAACTCGAACAAATATGTCTCGCACGTTTATCATAACCTCCGTAGAAAGGGGGGATTATATATGTATGTTTTTCTTGATTCTCTTCTCGCGGTAGCTTTTTCCACCACCTAGTCGGGTAGGGAAGGATGGTTTCGCTTCATTTTATCGAACCATTTCCGCCAGGAGTTATCATCGATCAAGTGGGGCAGCAATTTGCCTGCACTTACAAAAGGGAAACTTATCGGAAAACAACAACCAGTGGACAATACATCGACCGTAGAACCTGAGGCACTTTCGCTACAACGGTGGAGAGAAGGGGCCAGCCATTAAACAAACGTGTGACTACATTAAATCTACTTGTCGCACATTAAAAACATATATGGCGCCATTAAACTCGTGCGTGACGTCATGCGGAGGTTAAACATGTTCATTCATAAAACTTTATCCTCCGCAAAAACACTTGCCGGATGGGGTTAAAAACAACGAGCATACTGTTTTTTACATCAGGGCTTTTTTGAATCACCTTAATTCACCTAGATCTTTTTTTGAGTGGAACAGAAACGTGGCAGGGTTTTCATTGAGTGTAGCATGTCCGCTGAAAGCTAACCACCGTACAACGTGGCGTAAAATACGAATGAATTAATTTGATGATACCATGATGTATAAGGCCGTTGGGCAGGGGCTTGCTATCTGAGAAGATATCTCATTAATTGCTTTGAGGAAATGCTTGGAAAAACGATAAGAACCATATCGATTTCTAGGAAGTCCTTAAGCCACAGTACTTTGCTTAAGCCATAAGTTCAACATGACAACGAAGTTGTTGACGGGTCAACTGCCATTGAGAGGGGAACGGATCCTCTGCGATGATTCAAATGACCAAACATGATCAAAAGATTAGCATTATCAGTAAGTCATAGCAAAGAGTGTTTTTTCCCTCCTATTGCCGATGTTGTTTTTTAACAACAACGATGACTCGGGAAGGTAAAGGTGAATTTTAGTAGTATCACAATTTTTCATAACCCAAACAGGTTGTTGGAAACCCCAAAAACGATGATAAGTTTGTAGATAATTTACCTGTAAAAACTGGCCACTGCTTCGATGCTGATTTTCTCTCGTGCAACTCCTCCGTTGTTATCGGCAAAAAATGGCAGTTGATCGACAATCCAAACAGGTGCAAAATAAGGCACAATTTTATCTGCTCTCAATTCACGGATGCAATAAAGAATGCTCGTACCGGCACCGTTTTACACATCACGTATACACACCTTAGCCCCACGTTGGTTTCTTTCACTCTCATTTAACGAAGATTCAGCCACTGATAGGTACTATCAGTTGATGGAGGAGATGTTTTCCTTCTGTAATATCCGGGATGCACTTTATCCAAAAGATGAATAACAAAAAAAAATATGTTTGCACTTTGTACCCCCTCGTAAGGTCTCCTGAGTACAACCGTTTATGTGTGGCTTGTGTCGGCTCCGTGCCGTGACTGTTACTGCGTGAGCATCTGCCTGAAGTATTACACTATAAAGAAGGTACCAGCCCCCGCGGCCAATCGGACGCGAACGAAGGGAAAGTACACGTACCGGGGTGGCACTATCGGTATCATCCTACTTCATCGGTGATAGTAGTATCAGGTGCCATCGGCGGGGGTGATATGCTCACCAACACCACCCAACCGGACCGAGCCGGCCGTGGGCAACCCCCATGTGCGGGGGGTGAATGTACATGTTCTGGTAAGTCGATAATGTGACCCCCATCCTATATGGGCGAAAGGGGTTGTTTATGATTCTTTAAAGAAGAATGCAATTGCATTGTTGCATTCATACTTGCACATCCAAGCCAAATGCTTTACGTTAGACAGATGTCTGCTCGTGTATTCTTTTGCCTCGACAATTGGGGATTTACTATCGATAATACTATTAAACTGAAGATAAG
Source organism: Anopheles coustani (assembly GCF_943734705.1). Taxonomy (NCBI): domain Eukaryota; kingdom Metazoa; phylum Arthropoda; class Insecta; order Diptera; family Culicidae; genus Anopheles; species Anopheles coustani. Next base: position 90,584,278 of record NC_071289.1, read on the forward strand.
TAAAAGAGGATCACGGAATCGTGAGCTCTATCTAATGGAGACCAGGAATCAATAGTGCGAAGTAAGCAACTGATTACAAGAGCGTATGGCATTGAAATATATTATTAAAAATCCCCTTCGTTTATCACTCGAACAGGTTGGATGGCATTTTTCGCGTGTTCTGCGTACTCATAAGCCATCTGAAAAATGTGGTTTTACATGTAACTTAATCCATCCACTTTGGGCGTCCACCACGGAGGTGGTCAACTTTTACCAACAAATATTTTCTTTAATTTACAATTGGCCCATTGGAGTACCGGGTATATATTATTTGAAAAGATGAAATGAAATAGTAAAACATATTGACCCGATAACACCATGTTATCAATCAAAACGCCGTAATTCAGCAATATCTAGACCACCGGTAAGTATACCTCAGGAACTGACCGATCGGCAGCTGGAGGGGAAGGTTACAATATTTGTGTACTTTGGCACTTGAATTAATTGTGCGGTCCAATATTGATACCGTCCGTCGATTTATCGATTTACCGTCCGCGTACCGTCGTTTACTCACGCTAGCAGGATGAACTCATTGCACGTATACTGTCTTCCGGGATAATGAACAGGATTTCAGATGCTACCTCTCCAACAAATAGGGTCGAGAGATGGTGACGCGTTCAATGTGATTACTTAACTGTTTCCTAATTGCTGAAGGGACATGGATTGATTATCTTCAATATACGGTCCTTTTCGGATCGAGTGGAAGTCGGAAAATTAAAAAATGTATATGTAATGTAATTTTACGTAATTTTTACTTTTATCCTCAGTGTAAGATAGTTGGTAATATTTTCTTATGGAACCGGGAAGATTCTTCCTTTAGCATGTTGATATCCACATAGCTCTTCCACCACAACACAGCGCCACAGAAGAAGGTACTATGAAAAAGTGGTACTATCTGCATATAACAGGCAAATTACTCTAAAACCGAATACTTTTAAGCCCTATCTTAGCCACTTGCCGGGAGCTCTGAATGTTACTGTTTTAGGTTTTAAAAATCCCTAGTCTTCCGTATTCTTTGCCACTTTGCCCACACCACTAATGAACGCCTTCACTTTAGAAGTGACCACTTTAGTTGCTCTTTTGCCGACTGTAGAACCTGCAAGAAGAGAAACATTTAATAAACAATTCCCTGTACTGAGTTTTAGAGATACCGATGGAGTGGGCGTGCATGTACGAAGTTCCGTGTTTTATAAATATTGCTTCATTATTTTCTTGTTCGTTTCTAAAGGCTCTGTGAGTTCCGTGTTAGTACTGAGTGCTATATACTGTGCCTGGGTAAGGAACGTGCAGGACCGCTACTACCAAAACAGTCCATGAATGGCATTAGTTACCTGTGCCACTGTTTGTTCGCCGATCGGAATATCGTCGTTTCGAAGATCTACCCGTTTCATCACGGACGCCGGATCTGCATCCAGGATAATGCTAAAATATTACCAAAAGAACACTATCAATTTAACTCATTCACGGGTCATCCGAGCCACGTACGTACCCTCCATCACAAATCTCATCGAAAGCCAGCATCACAATGTCTAGATTTTCCAGCACGGCTCGCTTTTCAAAGTTCTTTTTCAGTATCATCGTGATCGTGTCGTACAGGCAATTCAGCACGGATAGAAGGATCAGCTCGTTCTCGTGCGTACTACCCATCACGTAGAAAAACAAATCCACGTTGCTCTTGTACACGCAGGTTAATCCGTCTAACATGATGATCTCCGCGTCCGCACGGTGCGTTTTGCTAAACAGATTCTTCTCGTACGCCTTTTGCTCCTTGACGGTGGGAAATATGTTCTTATCGTAGTACTTGGCTAGTATTCGGTTACCATCGTAGTCCAGTATGCACATTCCCTTGATTGTGTACAGTGTTGGTTCCTGCTGACGCAAAGTAAACGATGACACACAAGAGTTAACACACAAAATAAGCTTGTAAAAAGAAAAGAACCGATATAACATACCATCAAAGAATCCATGACGGTTGCCTTCTGTTGCAGATTGCTTTAGTATATGATTATTTCAACTATACTTCGAGAAAATCTGTTAAAAACACGACAACAAACCGGACACAATTCCTTCGCCGCTGATGATGACCATTTGACGTGGATTTTGTTGACAGTTGTACAATAGAGTTGGACTCTGCGAGTCGAGATTCAGATGGTTCGAATACTCACTCCTCAAGGGAGCGAGTTGACTCAATCAGCGAATCACCGACTCATTCGCCGAAGCTCCTGGCACGTACTACGGTACTGAATGGTTCGGGGGTAATTTGAGAAAACAGCGTGAAAAACTAATTTGATCCTGCAATATCCATGTGTAACCGTAACTTCTAGCCTCAGGATGAGTAGAACAAATCATTGGTCATGAAGAGAATTTTTTTGATCACACTTATTTCCACTGTGACAGAAAATGGGTTTTTGGCACCCAATGGTAGCATTTTCCATATCCTTTCACGTCTGGTTTATTTCACGTATTGAAATTCGGATTTAGCGACTCGGATCGACGTCCGGATTTGATTCACAAGTTGTGATCTCCTACTGTGTAATAATGTCACAACAAAGCACACTTGCTCCAACGTCAGAAGTTGCAGCTAGCGTGTCCGGAAAAGTTGTCATTTGAAAACATCGTTGAATGGAAAATTTGAGTATGTTCGTAACTAACAGTGTAGGAACTTGTATTTTATTTAAGTGAAAATAGTTGAAATAATTTATTATGAAACGAAACTGAGTTTAAAACATAGGAAACGATACTCATCACCCAGACTATCTTTGATTTCTATTCAAACCACAACGTTTGCACGAAAAGCATACTGGAGGCCATATGGTCATCGGTTTACGGTCGGGCTCTTCCTGTGCGGCGGAATTCTGCTGGGCCGATGTGGCCTGTCCGGAACCGTAGAAATGATCCAGTGGTTCGTTCAAGTCAACGCGATGCACTGGTGGCATGGGAAGCGGGTTGCGGTGCGCGTAGTGTCCTGGTGCGGGTTGTGTACTCGGTGGAAACAGTGGAGTCGAGAGTCTCGGTGCGTACGAGTTGGTTGAGGGCAACGGGGGTACGTACGGCACAATATCACTATCTTCCTCCGTGCTTTCGAAAGATGCATTTTCGTCTAACTTGGGGGCGTACGTCGGAGCCGGTGTCGGAGATTTTCCTCCTCGGCATGCACACAATGGTGGAAATAGTTCGGGTTTCTCCGTCGTGTGACCTTTGCAACCACAGGATCCGGTAGATTTTGGATCACTCGATACCGTTCGTAGGTATACTGGTACCATCGCGGGTTTCTTAGATTCGAATCGACTGAATGCTCGTTCGTTCGTACCAACCCGCGGTTCAGGCAAAGGATAGTCGAAGTCCTCATCCGATTTCATTCCCTCCATGGATACCACCTCAAAGTCGATGTACTCGCCAGATAGTGGACGCCTTAGCAGCGGATTCCTTCGCGGACAGTCGCATTTTTGTATGCAACGGCCGTTATGTCGCACGAAACCATCTTTACAGACACAACTTGGATCCGGAATGCATGTCTTCGGAGGCGGTACACCCTTACAGTCCTGTTCGCAGGTTGCCTCACAGTATGGCCGACAGTAGGCAAGCTCCTCGTTTTGGCTGCACTTTTTCTGCATGGGCAGCACAGTTTTCGTTAGCGGCACAGGGCGGTACGAGTCATAAGATCCGTAAGATACGCTCGGCTTTTCTAGGAAAACCAAAGGAAGGTAAGGATTTGGCTATTAATCGACTTCACTATCGAATAATCCGTACTAACTTACGATTTTTCTGTACTGTAGGACACGCTTCCTTCCGAATGCAGGATCCCTTATGACGAACATATCCTTGCCGACAGACACAGGATGGTACGGAACCAGCATTCGGAGCCCTCCGGCAGATTGCATGAGAGCAGTCGTCAACACACGTCGGTTCACAGCACGGTTCCGCAGGTTTGAGTACCTCAAACGGGGAACACTTATCTTCCGTGAGTAAAAGACAAACGTACGGGTAAGTTTTCGGTGAAAACAAAAACACTGTGTAAAGTAAACTCACTCTTCTGCAGGTCTCCATAGTTGGCGATGGCGATAGTTGTCCCACTGGTGCTCAAAATTAGCGGCACAAACCAGCCACCGATGGCGAGAGCAAAGCCTGTCCAAAACTGCATCGTGTATCCAATGACGGAGCGGGGAGTTTTCGGTGACCCGGCTTCCAACGATTCCGGTGGTCCTATAGCTCGGGCCACCCGTCTGTCGGTACGCTTTATAAGCGGTATAAGCCACGCGTGTGACCACCTTTGCGGATAGCGATAGTGTCGATAGACGATAGAATTCCGTCACGTTTCGAGCACAACACACTTTCGGCCGATACAGCATCGTCCGAGCCCCCTAGTACTACCCTACCCAGCACGGTGATAGCTAGCCAAGGTTTTTACGGGTGATAAGTTCAAAATCCCAACCCCGGGAACTCGCCCAGGTTTGGCCGACCATCAGTTGTGCTATGCGTTTTTGTTTGATTTGTAAAAAAATGTCTCCATTTTTTAACGGCTTCATTGGAGGTAAAATGACTAATCGCGGCCAGCACACGTGTAGTAACGTGATCGTTGTACGTTGACTTTGTTATTAAAAACGTTTTCTGTGTATCCGCTTTCTCTAGTTGTAGAAGAAGGTGGATTTCAAAACACCCATGGGCAGTCAACAAACGGACCAAAAAATGAACTAGCTTACTAGGTATCAATGTGCCTGTTTCAACTAATTGAGTCACGATTCATTGTGGGATTGAAAAAATGCGAACAGTGTGGAATTGTTCAAAAAGCCAAACTCCAAGGCTCAGCAATTCTTTGAGTGTGGTGTATAAGAACTAAGTTCGAGTTCTTTATGACAAAAAATTGGTAACAAATTTTGTTAAATTGGGTAATGGAATATATTCCTATCGCAAATTTTATATTTTAAACGATATATTGTGGCTTGTAAACTATGTAGATTGAAGAATCGTTTGCAACATTTCACCATCTAGAAGGGCATTTCCATATTTTTTCTTATGTGACATCGATTAATAAGTTCTTTTAGAACCTGGCGTACATTGGTGACTCTATTATATGTAGGGTAAATTTTGTGATACGATGCTTAAGACATGTTTGTTCTGGATTTAGTACCCAGCATGGTTTAATGAAGGTATTTGATGCTGGAATATCTTAGTAGGACAAGGTTGAAATTTTTGTTTCATTTGATGCTTGCAGTTTATTTATTATTTAGACGCGCATATTTGGCTTAGTTGTAGTAATACGGATTACTTAACAACCGCCTCCTAGCAGGAGCACTTCACGGTTACAAGCGCACGATGCCGTTTTGGGAACGTACAGTCGGTAGCGGGAAGCAGACCGCGGGCAGGCCGATGGCTCGACACAGTGACCCTGGTAGCGCACAAGACCGGATCGGCACGCGCACGTTGGTTCCTCCACCAGAAGCAGGGGACAGGAAACGCCCGAGCAGTTGTTATCGCACGTCGGCTCGCAGCATTGCTTCGTGTAGACTAGCTCCTCACACGGGGCACAGGTCGCTGTGGAAGAGAGAGGGGAATCAGTTTAGCGTAGGGTAAAAATTCAGGAAGACTCTTGTTATTACGGGGCGCGGGTGTTTCACAGGGTGGCGTTGTGGTCTCGCAAGGTGGCGTAGTGGTCTCGCAGGGTGGCGTTGTGGTCTCACATGGCGCCGGAGTGGTTTCGCAGGGGACAGGATAGTAAGGCTGAGCAGGCCGGCCGCAGCTGCATGGAGATTGGGCACAACCGCATGACGGAACCGTAGGGTATTCGGGAGCCGTAGGATATTCGGGAGCCGTAGGGTATACGGGAGCGGGGGGGTATACGGGAGCCGGAGGATATACGGGAGCAGGGGGATATACACAGGGTGGCGTAGTAGTCTCGCAAGGGGCAGGGTAGTACGGAGCAGGAGTAGTTTCGCAGGGGGCAGGGTAGTACGGCTGAGGAGGTTTACCGCAGCTGCAAGGATATTGTCCACAGCCGCACGACGGCGATGGCGGGTATACGGGATCCGGCACAGGGTACGGCACCTCCACCGGGTATTCCGGTGCCGACGGATATGATGGATACTCCGGAGCAGACGGTTCAGCACACTGACAAGGTGTCTCCTCACATCGGTAGCATACGGGAGGAGCTGGGGTTTCGCACGGAGGTGTGGTCGTTTCGCATGGAGGAGTAGTAGTTTCACAAGGCGGGGGAGTGGTCGGACAACAGGATTGCGGTACACACTCTCCATTGAGGCGAACGTATCCGCTAGCGCACACGCAAGTCGGCTGGTACACTAGCAGCTTGTTACAGACAACATTCGAGCAATCACAGTCACAGGTTGGCTCGCAGCACGGCGGTGTTGGTTGCAGGACCTCATTGCCGGAACATTGAACTACGCATGGACAAAAGAGGAACTGTTGAGTATTTGAAACATTGCGAGATTACTCGGATCTACTTACAGTACTGCGGAGAAGCAGCCGTTACAGTTCCTGCAACGAGCAGGATCGTCAAAACGATCGCCGATTTCATGGTGGCTAGCGTTGTTCCTGTATTCCAAAAGGTCCTGCTAGTCAATGACAACTTGCATTGACTGCCTCCGAGCCGAATGATACTCACTGGTGGCGTCCACCAATAATTTATACCATTTCCCCGCTCACTACCGGGTTGCGGCGAAGGTTCTACCGGGTCCACCGATAACTCGCAGCGGAATGCCTGCACGATTCATCCGGCAGGGGACAAAAAACGGAGTCGACTGCTATCCACCAACCCGTGACACACCATCCGTAGGAGATCCCTCCTGCTCAACTGTCCACAGTTCGATCGTGCGCGTGAGGTAGATGGAATTGGTGGGACACACTTACCATGTTGCGGCACAATCGGAAAGTAGGTGTAAAAGCGCCGGTTCAACCACAGGCGACAGGTGCTTTTACACAAGTTTTTCCTCCGTTTATCAAACGACGATTGGCGTCGCGCTTTTCCTGGATAGTGTCCCGCATTCCTTGGCGCGTTTGCCGCAGACACGAGGAAATGGTATCGGGGAACGGTCCACCGCTTCAAAGGCCCTGAGGTATCAGTTTTGCCTACAGCTAACAAACAAGCGCCATTACTCAATGAATGTTGGGTACATTGTGAGGCGTTGAGAGGTTCATCCTGTTTTTTTTTTTGTGTCTGAGAAAGGCCAAGGAGTGGAAGGGAAAATAGGATACGGTAGCGTACGTGCTGGTTACGTGGTCAGGAATCAAAACATGTATTAAAACCGTACCAACCGTTAGGCAAGTCAATAAATGGAGTTGCAGATATTACAAAGTTCTACTGAATACGTTCTAGAAGGGGTATTTCTTTTAGAATAGAAACCTTTCCGTAAACCCGGTGTCAGTTTCTTTCCAAAAGGGGTGTAGTAAAGATTGGCTTTCCAAATAGGAATTTTCCATACCCCACTTTCAGATTCAATGTTGCCCACGAAGTGCTGAGACGTTATTCGCTTGAGTAAGTTATTCTTCCATATGCTTTCACAATGTTTTTATTTCATTTATTCATGTTTTTATTACAGCATTTGTATGGAGTTCTACGCCTTGAGAATATCTCCAATTCTCGCATGTTTCCAGACTCAAGGTTAAGCTGACAGGAGCTCAAGGTTAAGCTTCTTTCACTGCACAGAATACCCAAAGTGCATCCACGATATCGCCATTCTTAAGTACTAACGATGGCGCTAAGTTGTGACGTCTGCGACATCTCTTCGCCTCGATTTACCCTTGAAAAGCCAGGTTTTGCAGATGTTGACTGTTGTTCCCTTTAAGAAAACGTCTTGTTGAATAATAGCAAAAATGTATGTAAATGTATGATTCTTTTCAAATGAATGCTCTTTAAAGCATATAAGACAGTAATTCGACGATGGATTCGAATCCCAACCGAGACCGGACCCTCCCTTGCACGAAAGGAGCGACAGTTCACGCACACAAAGGGCACAACGGTACACAGTAAAGAAAAAGAAGGTAATTTTTAAAAATCCCAAATGTTCATGCTTTATTCCCTACCGGTACACTCTACATGGCCAGCATCAGATGCAAGTTAATATATTAAAATAAAATAGGTAACTCTAGGCGACACTCAACACCTCGCCGTTGCACTGCAAACATTGTGCGGCCAATGGAACGTAGAGACGATACCGGGAGGCGCTTCTCGGACAGGCGGACGGCTCAATGCAGTGGCCCTGGTAGCGCACGAGACCAGGCCGGCAGGCACACGTCGGTTCTTCCACCAGTATGAGAGGGCAGGCGGTGTCGGAACAATCGAAATCACAGGACGGTTCACAGCAGGGCTGCGTGAAGACTAGTTGTTCGCAGGCGGCGCACGTTGCTGCGAAGGACGAGATACCAACGTTAGTGAAATTAGTAATGTTCATAGCAACTTCTGATTGAGGTATAGCATAAAAGAATTTGGGATTACTTGGAGATGTTGGGCATGGGGTGGTGGTTGTCGTTGGGGGTGGTGTGGTGGTTGTCGTTGGACATAGTGTGGTCGTGGTTGTAGTTGTTGGACACGGTTTTGGGGTCGTGGTCTCACACGGCGTTGGTGGAGCTGTCGTTGGGCATGGTGTAGGATTGGTCCTTGGAGAGTACCGGTATGGAGGAATCGTTTGATACACAGGAGATGGTGGCGGAGGTACGTAGGACGGTGAAGAACAATTCAACGGGGGAGGCGTGTAACCGCAAGGTTTCGGGGTGTACATCGGACGAGGTTTTGTGGAATAAGGCGCCGTTGTAGTAGGACATGGTGGAGCACTCGTCGTCATCGGACAAGGCGTAGTGGTTGGACAGGGTGTCGGTGCAGGTGTCGTCGTAGCGGGCGTTGTTTCACAGGGCACAGTTGTTGTCTCACAAGGAGCTGGAGCCGGAGTAGTGGTTTCGCACGGAGTCGGTGTCTGGACCGCTGGGCAGCACGACTTCGGTATACAATTCCCTTCGTGACGCACGAAACCATCCAGACACACGCAGGTTGGTTGGTAAACTAACATTTTCGGACAAACCACCCGAGAACAATCGACTTCGCACGTCGCCTCGCAACATGGTGGCGTTGTGTGAAGTACTTCATACTCCGAGCAATCTGTCGAAGATTACACATCATCAATAAACTCGAATTTAATTCGAATCATTATCTAAATTACCAAACACTTACCACAGTCAACTGGATACATCATTGGAAAACTTACGGCAGCCACGGAGCTGGCAAAGGTTGCCGCCATGAAAAGTACCAATTCCCGCATTCTGGTAGACACACCTTTCGAAACCCTTAACCTTTTTACGAAATTTAGCACCCTTTCTTCTCTCTCTCCCTTGTATGACCTTGTGCTTTTACTAATTCGGCACTAAAAATGACACTCTTCTCCAACGTGTCTAACATTTTATACCTTTTTCTTCATACTGCAGCAGGAGATTAGGAGATTTAATTTATTTACTCTACCAAGCACGATCCTTTTGAACACAAAAGAATGAAAAAAGGAGAGGTTGAAGCACTCTATCACCCGCGCCGGCACTGATGGTTGCGTTTTTCGGGGGTCAAAAACTTGCATTGACACGCGATTAAGGTCACACCCGCTCGCAATATGACTGGTTCTGCAGAGGAATATGAGATAAAACGCTATCTTGGAACGCAACCACCATAACCGCTGTGATAAATGTAAAACAAGTGTCACAGAAAAGCCCTTTTTCATCAGCACCAAATGAATAAATTTGTAATTGAAATAACAAAACGACAGTGAAACGAAAACTTATTTTCATAAATAATAATAAGAAAGGTAATCATGTTTTTCCGTGTTTAGGCTATATTTTATACGTTTTCTGCTTTATTTCCCATTCAACATTTCGCACTCTCCATTGAACAACTATTAGTTTCGAACCATTTATTTTAAACTTCATCCGACTACTCAGAGAGGGTATTGATTGTTTGTGTATCGTAGTGTAAAGTTTCGTAGAGAAAGGACAGGTATTACCGCAACTCGGTTTGGTTGTTAACAATTTCGGACTAAAGCACATAATGGTAGGGCGGTTACGAGGCTCTATATACTAAGGCGCACAGTGGTGTTGATATTGATCTCCATCAGGGGAACACTAATTCCATGCTACAGTGTGCACTGGAAGCACTTTTCTACAGTTAAAAATGGTTCGGTTCGTTTTTTTTTTATTACCGTTCGCCTACTTTGCTTCCGTCCTCGGGGTTGGAAAAAGGGGTTATGGTTCTTCGCGTTATTTATGTATCTGTTTATTTTACTAACATATCTTGATTATTCGCTTAACGATAGTGTGTGTATACATTTGTTGTTTTTTTTTGTTAAACCTTTTTCATACCTATCCCACCTCCAAGCGGGGTTCGCTTTTGCCACAATTGATTGGTGTTTGACTATACAACGGCGAGAGGAAAAAAAAACTCAATAAACATTGATCTACTATTAGGCACGAATCGTTTATAGAAAAAAGGAGAATTTGCTCATATCTGACCATCGGTAAACACTCTAACTATACGGTAATGCACCACAGAACTCTCCATCGTAGGCATCTTGCTGTTACGCTACGTATAAAAAAAAATTGTGGTACTTTCTAAATACAAATATTACATTATTATCATCCACTGCATCCTCCGGGAGCAGATTTATGGATCTCCCCAACTTTTACACCATGCTTTCTGCTGTAATCGTTTTAAACTTGCATGCATTCGGACTATTACCTTCCATACAACGGGCTATTGTGTTACACACTATCCTCTACGATTATTGTTCGAAATTAGCACATTTTCATTGCAATTCGCGAGTCTGCGCGATAGCAGCACCTTGGCTATAAACTACTTTCCGCCGTTACGTATCCGCTACGTACATAAAAAGATTACGTATTTTCTACGTGGCAATGTGTTCCTTCCTTCGTTCCTACACTATCTGATATATTTTGTATCATTTCATCCCCCCAAGTTTGAAACCTCGAGCTGAGCAAACCCCGGGGGGTTGGTTCCATAGAGTTGGTAATAGTAATAGCAATAAAAAAAAAATATTATTAATAAAGGCAACTAAAAAAAGATAACAAAAAAGAAATTAAATTAAAATCAACTCCGACGCGCGCGCGTGTTGAGGGAAATAAGTATGGTGGATAAAGTGATCCATGTTTGAAACGAAAATCGTTTCGTTTTAGCACTCGATTTTACGGATATTGTAAATAACGCGAGACTTTGAATCATATTGTGAATTTTTGTGTAATAAGAGTTGCACTGTACTCAGTTGGTTACATTTATGCCTTCGCTTTTATGTAAGCACCTGAATCACGTACAGAATAGAATGGTACTGTAGAATTTTGCTAACGAATCGGATTTCGTTTTTGGATCCTTTCACTTCATAATGTGTTCGCAAATGTGATAGCAAAAATAAATGGATCGTAAGCGACTTCTCCTCCACCCGGGCAGGATTGATTGGCCCGGAATCATCTTCTACAAAACGCGGCGGTTCGAACCGGTGTTAATTTAGATTTTCATCAGCTCGACGTAGTTCGCTGGTAACATGCCGGTCAAACCGGTGCGCTCGACACGACCCGTCATCCAGCCGGCATCGATCGAATTGACCTCGATGATCAGATCGCCCTCACTGAAGCCGACCTCGTCACTATCCTGTGCCTCGTAGTCGTAGAGAGCCCGGTACACGCGCTACAAAGAGAATAAAGCGGAGGCGAAGGTATCAGTAATTGTTGGTTACAAGTTAATAATAAAGTTTAATATTAGTTAATTCAAATATCTTATTTAAACGATCTACACAAAATGTCACCCCCTTACAAATTATTTCTAGAGGATCAATTCATTTACACTTGCCCACCAAACCACATTAACACTAGCTTAGCACTGCACTAAAGAGTGACCAAAGAAAACTGAACCTTTCCTCAAGCTGCCATGACGTTATCGGTACAGCGGAACAAACTTGCGCATCGCAGTCCATATCGATGGCCAACGTGCCAACTTTGGGTTTTTGGCCTGAGCTGGAAAACAGTTTCGTGCCAACATATGTTTGTCTTATCTCATCGAGTTTGATTGCAACGCTGCAAACTAGGCTTGCAGATAGTATTTCCACCCCGAAAAAGAAAGTACAACGACACAACTTTCCGACAGGCACGCACCGGTTTACGTAGGTCGCAGCTGCGTGACACTGCCTCTTTCGGTATCCGACGACCCAACGTGCCAATTTGCCTAACAAGCGAACTCTCCTCGGCCGAAAAAAGAACGTTCTTGATAGGAACCACACGCATACACACGAACCTATGCGTGGCCACCGACGAGACTCTGGGAATGTTAAAAAACACTTTATACGCGCTTACGACAAGTTAGTTCCCATTTCACTTCCAATCGCGGGTCGGATCGTACAGGTACAGTACTTTAGCGGTGCCCATCTTTGGTCTCGTGCCCTATAAAACGTTACGTGTGCTCTGCTTGGCCAAACATAGTGGAACAGAGTGCGGTACCGATCGGTACCATCAACCATAAGTTGTGGAAGCAAAGAAGGATAGTTTTTATCCGTAGTGTATTGTGTTTTGCATGCACGATGAAGATCCCAACAAGTGTTGGGAAACGGAGCACCATGATGGTGGTGGTGCTACTGCTTGCGGTGTTGCTTCCGAGTTCCTTGGCGAGTCATTTCAATGATGATTTGGCTTCGTGTGGTTACGGTAGGAGTGTACCATCATCTGATTCGTATAATAAACATTTAAATAAACTTTTTTCCCATTCGATAGAGTTGGTATGCCCGCAGAATGAGCGACTTCAGGACACCATGCCCTGCTGTGAGCCGACCTGTACCAATGACTGTAGCAACGTCCGGTGCGCTGAGGTATACGTCCGACAGCCGACATGCGTCTGCGAGCCGGGTTACGTGCGCCATCAGGGTAAATGCATCCCCAAGTGCAACTGTCCTCCGCAACCAACAAGTCCTCGTAAGTTTATTCCCGCATGATGAACCAGAGGATGGATTTTTTTCTAACTTGTGCTGACAATCATGTGCCTATCTTGTTGAAGCATCCTGCGGTGAGAACGAAGAGCTGCTTCCATCACCACCTTGCTGCGAGCCGACCTGCACCGACGATTGTTCCGATTGCGACTGCCGTACGCGTTATGTCGACCAACCGACGTGCGTATGCAAGAAGGGCTTCCGGCGGCACAATGGCAAGTGTATCCGGGTCGACCAGTGTCCTTCGTGTGGCCCCTACGCGACACTCGCTCCCTGCGCTCCGTGCTGCGAACCGACGTGCGACAACGATTGCAGCAACGTGCTATGCATTGCCGCCTGCCAGGGAGATCCAGTGTGCGTGTGCCAGCAAGGGTACGTGAAGAACAATGGGACCTGCATTAAGCGGGAACTGTGTCCCCGCAGGACCTATGTGACGAAGCAATACTGTCGGTGTCGTGGAAAGAAAAAACCTGCCTCCGCTGTACAGGTGGTGTATCAGTATCCGGTCGCCCCGACGGCGGCACCACCGGCCACTCAGGGAGTGTGTAACTACTGCAAGCTGCCGGAACCGACCCCACCACCACCAGTGTACTGTCAACCACCGGCAACAGTAGCTCCTCCACCGCCACCGACGTACGTGGCTGTGCCCTATCCGCCAGTAACTTACGCACCACCGGTAACCTACGCTCCTCCACCGACCTGTGCACCACCAGCACCACCGCCGGTCTACCAAACCCCACCACCTCCAGTCTACCAAACACCACCCCCTTGCGGGTCTCCGACAGCAGCTCCCCCTTCGTATAACTACCAGACGCAACCCACACCATGCCCCTACGCACCGACAGCACCGAAACCGTACTACCAGCAGCCTCCGTCATCCCTGAGGGATCAACCGTACTACGCCATTCCGGCACTGCAGCAGTGCGCCTGTGCTACCGGTGTTCCGGCGGCCAGTTCACCCTGCACCGCTGGACTTGGACAACCGGTACGCCAGTACAACGTCCCGCCAATATCGTACCGAGTAAATACACCGGTTCCTTGCACGACAACCGTTGCCCCACCAAGCGCACCCTGCCCTTGCGCCCAACCGCAGCCGATCGTCTACAATCTTACCGCTCCCGTTCCCTACCAAACCGCTCCTGTTCCCTACCAAACCGCTCCCGTTCCCTACCAAACCGCTCCCTGTCCTTACGCTCAACAACAAGCCTATCCTGACCAACCGTACATGCCACAACCACCGACGACGGCCGCACCTCCACCGGTCGATGTGGCGTACATTGTTCTACCCAATGCAACAACCACGCAAGCACCGACCATGATGTGTTTCGGGGCGCTTTAACATCGCGGTGTGCCGTGCGTTTTTAAGTTAATCTAATGACCTAAGCAACTTATTTATATCGGGTGAATCACCCATCCCCATTCCTTTTTACAAAGCGAACGATTCGTGAATAAACTTGAACAAATTTTGAGCTGATTGCTGATTGCTTCGTGCTCCCTATTGAAAAAAATATGGAATCTTACCACTTTGCTCATCGATTTGCCGGTTGCGTTCGCAGCGGGAGCGGCGTACTGCTGCGGAGGCTGAATGTACTGAGGCTGCTGCTGCTGTTGCTGATGCGATTGCCGATGTTGTTGTTGTTGTTGCTGCTGCTGTTGCTGTTGATACAGTTGCTGTTGTTGTTGCTGCTGCTGGTAGAGGGCGGCCTGGGTTTGCTCCGCTACCGAGCCATAGTATCCATTAACCGGGTCGATGTCGTTCACAGAGCCAATTCGTCGGTTGTTGTTCGATGCCACTGCAAGTAGAAGGTAGCGGATGATTAGCACATTCGGGTGGGGGGGGGAAGAGATCAGACTCATTGCAATTGTCTGGTTCAATAAACGTTGGTTCCCATTTCGTCCAAGGTTTCAACAAGCAAAAGCAATTCGAAAGGTCAACTTAATAGTATAAAGCTGGTGAATTTACCTATCAGTAGAATTTTATATGTCACTGTCCGTTTTTATTGTTTCATAAATAAACGTACTACAACGTTTATTGCAACATTAGTGTCCAATGACAACCCAGTTTTAACGAAAAGAAAACATACATTCTTTCACACCAAATACCACCGAGCGATCCATCATTTACTTTGGTGGGAAAGAAGTTGCCAAGTGTGAGCAAAAACCCGTCATTGAGTGCCGATCACACACGTCATCTACCCAATGCGTGAGATCAGGGGTCAGCACACATTTCCTAAAAAGGGCCAGATGATTAAAGGCGATTTCTTCAAAGTAGTGCTGTTTTGAATGAAGTATCAACTTCCTAATAAGTAAAATTACATAAAAAGTGGTAAAAGATAAAATGTTTGACATTTTGTTGCAGTTATTGTTCGCGGAATTTTGATTTTTTTTTCAACATTTAACAGGAACACTTCGTTCAAAAATTTTAATCTCCATTTTTGGCAAGAAAACAAACCTGATGTCATGAAGAAATTTAATAAAAATTTAGATGAGGTTTTCGTATGAATCAATACAATTTTCTTACGGGCCGGACTTTGCCGACCCCTGTTCTAGACCATCCTGGTCAAACCGTCGGTTTGTTTGCTGGGGTCACAATGGTGTAACAAGTACAAACACGCTCCTGATGTGTGAACGGCACTTTTTGTTATTTACGAAATCATTCCGACCACCACCGGCATCCGGCACACATTTCCCGAGACCAAAAAATAGGTACCATCCATCAAGCCGCGAGTGTTATTTTTTCTCCGTGCGGTATAAAGTTGCCGAGTTGTGGAGCAACTGGGGAAGCAGCCAGCGTGAATATAAAAATCTCACGATGCCGTTGGGAACAAAATCCCCACAGCCAACCATCGACTGATACGGCGACGATAAGATAAGGATCGGTCGTTTGCTCGACAATGTCCGCCACTTTGAAGACGACCAACAGTATTGCAAAACAAATATACAAATTACACACCGGCAAACATCAACATTCCGGGTCCGGCGGCCGGGTGATCATGGCGAGAAAAAAGTAACCCAAAAGCGGCCGAACGTCGCATATAAACGATAAACCTGTAAACCAACGTCGTTTCCCGGGTGATGGAAGAGAAATACTGTGGCCCCAGGAAAAGGCAGCCGTATCAACACACCAAATGTGGCCGAATAAAACGGATCCACACACACACACCGCCAGACATACCTTCACGGATGCGAAATGACACATTCCATGTTGCAATCGTGCAGTGCATATAATTAAGATAAAACGGCTGAGCGGATGAAAGTAGCACTTTGCCAAAAAAAAAAAACCACCACAAAAACCGACGACCCGCCATGGGAAAAATGTGCAAAATGCAAACGACAATTATTTACAAATAAAAAAAAGCCAAACCGACTGGAATTTAAGAGAAAAACAAACCATCCATGGAAGTGAGAAACGTAAACCAAGAGATAGAGAGAACAACAACCATGATCCATAACTGAAAAAAAAACAATTCCCGTGTTCTTGCCCATAGATCGTGCAAAGTTGCGTGAGATGAATATATTTCGTTAAAATAACATTTGTTTTACTTTTTCTTGTTGAAATCCTTGACAATTCATCTCCGGTAATGTGGATGTTTCAAGGAGACAAACAAAATAAGCATTCGTTTACAATTTACAACAGCAACAGATGGCTTGTAATGCAAGACAAACGTAACGGTGGTAAAGCGCATCCCATCTCCATTGAACACACAAACATAAATAGAGTGCGATATAGACCAAAACACGAATACGACCTAGTTTAACCTGGCAACATCATCGGCGCTACTCTTCTAAATGTCAAGGGGGGTTTTGTTCTACTTGGCGATGCTTGGAGGTTCGTCTTATACTTACTGGTACCGGAGCTGTAGATCAGCGTGGCACTCTGGCGGTTCGGTTGCGGCACGTTCCGCGGCCCATCCGTGAGCGGATCGTAGTCAGCAATTTTCCCAATCCCGGCACCGGTTGCCGTGGCGGAACCTCCGCCGCCACCGCCACCGCCACCACCACCACCGTTCATGTTACCATTGTTGTATTGGTATAGGTGTTGCTGCTGCTGTTGCTGCTGAGCGTGCATTGCGGCGGCGGATCCGCCGTATTGGCTGTTGCTGCTGGAAGTGCTGTAGCGTTGTTGTGCTGATCCGTAAGGATCGACCATTCCAGCAGCTTGCTGCTGATGATGATGATGATTGTTTGCTTGTTGTGCGTGATGGAGATGTTGCTGATGGTGTTGTTGCTGCTGCTGCTGCTGCTGATGGTGGTGGTACTGTGAGCCGCCTGCAGCGCCAGCTGATCCGCCATTAGAGCGTTCCATCATGCCACCATTACCGTGAAGTTGTTGTTGCTGCTGATGATGATGATGCTGTTGTTGCTGCTGCTGCTGCTGCTGACTGTGATGATAGTGGTGGTTGTTGTTGCCCATGTGCGCAGCAGCGGCGGTGGTGCCGTTATTGTTCACCTGGTTGGCGTTCGGGTTCGGGCGGGCATAGTTATCGTAAGGGTCGTAGTACTTCTGCGTGGCTGCCCCTCCGCCTCCACCGCCGGACGGTGTGGCCGAATTTTGCAGCACCGAGTGGCGCACGTGTTCCACATTCCCACCGTTAGCGCTAGCACTGTGCTGGTGCTGGTAGGCCGCTGCCGCAGCAGCAGAGGAAGCCCCAGCCCCTGGGTAGCTTTGCTGCTGGTAGGACGCTCCAGAGGAGGCCTTGTTGTTGTTGTTGAGCTGCTGCTGCTGCTGCTGGTACTGCTGTTGCTGCTGCTGCAGTGATGCCTGGTAGTTGTTGGCCTGGTTGTGTTTGGTAATGTTGGCGGTCGAGATGATCTGAGCCTGCTGGGAGGTCGCGTTGTTCGTCGGCCCGATCGCCATTCCGCCGTTGTTGTTCACCTGCTGCACTGCTGCAGCCTGCGGTGCAACGACGGGCGGTGGCGGCGGGGGCTGATAGTGGGGTAACGATTCCGCAGCCAGCTGCTCCGAAAAGTACTCTGACTCTAGGTCGTTGTTATCTGTGTGCAGCGCGATTGCGGAGTTAAGCGGGATTGGATTAGGATCCGCACGGGGATTATTTTCCGGTGCGTTATCGGCATGTAAGCATTCGTGGGGCGCGTGCGTTCGGGTGTACATGGCGTGGCACATTGCGTTGTTCCGATCGCAAGGTGTAGTAGGTTCAGCAGCGCAAGATCATTCGTCAAAGGCGTGTGGGCGTGTGTGTGTGTGTTTTGCGTGAATCCAGCATGAGCATGATGTGAAATGATCGTTTGGATGATGTTCGCAGAACGCATATATAATCGAGCGGGGTGTTCAACACAACAACAACAACAACAACAACACAAACATGGTGTGAGGCGTATATGAAGACGAGCAGGGTGGTGGTGACACGAGCGAGCATGATGAAAGGAAAAGCAAAAGAAAAGCGCAATAAGTAAAATAAATAATTTGAGAAACAAAAAAAAAACAAAGGTTAGAGAGAGCATGTGGGAATCAGATGATTCATATACCGGCGTAAACATTAACAAACATACATCAACAATTCTACAGCGATTTGCGTGGAGAAGAGTAGATGAAAATACACACAATACCGTATTACTTGAAACGTTCCAGCACCAAAACACACTAGCTTTTTACAATAGAATCGACGAAAAATTAAAATGTTCGCTTAAAATTTGATGCTTTCTTATTGTGGGGTTGTCTCTAATTAAGGAAGACGAAAGTACTTACCAAGCCAAACGAAAACACAAAAAGGGACCATTAGATCCAAATGCAAATAACGAATATTTTCTAAATAAGAAAAGGTTCCCATAGGATGGTGGATCATTTTCCGGAGTTGATCGAGAGGTTCTGCCTAAGAAGATGAAAAAGATGCGTCGGCGCTTTCCCGAAATAATTTCAAAACAATAGCTTAAGGTCACATTCTTAAGCATGATTCTTTTCGCTTCTTGCCGAGGTAAAGACGTTTTATTATTTATGTTTTTCGACAGTAAATCATCTTCTCCACCGGCTGCGCTTCGCCCACTGTGGCTAAGTGAATTTTCTGGTGTGAAAATTCGACCTCTTGACGCTGAAGTGCGTGGGAAAATGGAATACGCGTAAGAAGCAAGGGATTCCCAAATGAATGATCTTTCTTTCCTTCCTTATGGCGACTGTCTTTTCCTCGTGCCACGTTGTACACTCTTTCCGGGGGCAAACAACAATTTATGGAATAAATTAAAGACAATTACCAAAAAAAAAGCCTACAGGTTGCACACGTCGCAGAAACCGGCAGCCGGTCATTGGCAGGCACTCCCACGCTACATTGAACGGGAAGCCCAAACACACACCACGTGTTTGGCAAGGTAGACTAAAACCAACCGGAATAAGATGTGACGAAACAATACATATTACCATCTTCAAATTCTGTCCTAATGATACGCCGCGTTCTTTTTTCTTCCGTTCTCTAATGCTACGCCTGACAAACGGCAGGTATGAACCAGGAACTATTGTACTTCGGAGGTCTTTTTTTTGGGTCTTTCCCACCCAAAGTCGCAAACAACCTTGGGGAAAAACAATCGCCACCAGCGTGCCGAACGTTGAGCCGGCTGAAAAACACTGCGGCCGGGGAAACAGCTAGTTGCAATTTGAAGAGTCAAATTTATGGCTACTCATAAAAATGCGTTTACTGTTCTGTCCCCTCCTGTGACTTCTTGCTTTCCGCTACACTCGAGGTATGCGCTTAACAAATGCCATCCACCCCGTTCGGGTGCTATGGCCAAATTGGCAAGATTCTGCTGGCCGATAGAGCCGAAAGCAAAGCCAAGAACAAGTTATTGAAAACTTTGCCAACAAACATAGCAACGTGCCTTCATTTCAAAATGTTTCGTTGCCAATGTTCCGGGTCACATTATTTGGCTTTATTTAACGTTCTTTTTACCCTGCGTTTACCGAAACTTTAACAAGCACAAAGTTGCCTTCTAATGCTAACATTTTAGGAGCGGGTGGGTGTGTGCAAAACTTTGCAGTGGTCATAAAGTACAATTAAACAGCCCCGGTACGAAACGTTCACAACTCACCTTGCGCCACACAGGTATAAAGGCAGCTTCTTTGACGCATGAACGAATAACCTTCCTGTCGCTTCAGTTCAGGCAAACAAGGAAGGCACGTTGAGTGCGGCACAAACTTTTTTCCGTTGCAAAAAAAAAAAGAACCAAAGCGGTTGAGCGAAGTTCAAACGCCAACAAACTCCAAGGGTCACCCAAAACACCGAAAAAGGTGATTGGGGTGCGGTTCCATTTCCGTGGCGTCGTTTCCGATGACTGCATTCGGCGAGAAACATCCCTCTGTTCCCCTAAGTGCAATGTGACAACATTGCTTGTGAATGCACTTTGCAGTTTCATCGTCTCCGCTTCATTTGTGTACCTCGCCGCTCCAGTGTTCAACGTACATGTTTTTCCGTGCACTCACACTCAAAGTAAACGAAAACTTGCAACCTGAAAGGGTGAGCAATCCGGAGGAAAAATTTGATGTTAAACCCCATACTGCGGGTGCCCAGTTGTCCTTTGCAGTTGTAAGTATTTTAGTGGAGCTGTTCCGGAGGTTTTCTTCTGGTAAAGAACAACTTTGTACGTCACCCTTTTCCAAATTCGACAATTGCCCACTTGACACTTGGGGAAGTCTAAATGGAAAGCGAATGCCTTAGAGCGTCGGTATTCCCAGTGGGAGAAATGAGAAAAAAGACAACATTAAAAGGAAAATCATCGAAGCGCATCGCGCCGACGGGGAAGGTTTGTCAAAGTCGGATGCCCTGCCATCTCGACGGTTTGGTTTCGAGACACACTCGAAGCCTGGAAGTCATCTCCACATAATACTTTCAACCGTTCCGACACGGTGGAAACCATGGGAAAATAAGCTGGATGCTAGCACGTTAGCGGCTGTACCGTTAGTGGCGTTGTGTCGTAACTTTTTCCGAACAATTAGGCTGGCTGCGTGCTAAGCTAACATAAACATCATACCAACGCTACCACAAATGATCGTTTTCGGATCAAGGTCGGAACGGGCGGCTAATGAGCGCATTTTCTTGCTTTATTAAATTAAAGCCGAATAACATTAAATTATCAAGTTTGGATGTTCAATCACACGCTGTAAATTCAAATGCCATGGCACAATAAAACCCATCTTCACAAATCATTCAGCGACCCGACGGAGCATAACAGTTTAATTCGACGCAAACAGAGAGAAAAAACCAGCTACGATAGTTTAGAAACATCCGCTGCCGGCATGTACGTTTCCATGTGTTTCAAAAAAAACGTTTTATTCAACATTTTGCTCGCCGATGTTTCAACTTCCCTTCACTACACAAAAAAACAAACTCCAAACCGTATCGCCGCAATGATATGTCCAATTTGTTCACAAAGCTATGTTTAGTAATCAGGCGGCGTTTGCGTTATTGTGACACCAAACAAAAATGACAGCAATACAACGTCTTTTTCTTCACTCGATAAACACAAGTCCATGTGAGAGAAAAAAAAAAATAAACACCAAAACGGATTGTGTTAGAAATCTTGAACAGCTGACCGTTTCTTGCCCATGGTCCAGCTTCATCAACCGTTGGTTTCGTGGTACAGCGCATGTTTACATCACTTCCGGTCGCAGGTTAAATTGTGTTACCATCGCATACATTAAACGGTTTATTTATGTCTCAGTTTCGTTGAAACATCCGCATTGGTGAGGCGTCTTGAAAGGCAAACACGTGCATACGGAATTAGTTCAGCTGATCCCGGAATTGTATTAAGGTCCGGATGTAATCTGAACACACATGTTTAAGGAAACGCATCTGGTCGCGGGGTGAAATTTTACTTTCATAGATTATCTAATAGCAAAACTGAAATTTTATGCTATTTCACGAAGTTTGACTTAGTTGACTGTTTAGAAAATTTGTTTTAATAGAACCTGGTCTACACCTCGGGCAATTGCTTATTTTTGACCACTTCAACAAATATGATTTCCTGTTGCTTTATTCTACCATTTTCCATTTACCTTATCGTATCTTAAAAACCTCCACCGAAACCAAAACGTAGCAAATCGTACAGAAAAAGAGACAACCCCAAACGAAAGCATCCATTTCATTAGCTAAAAAAATGTAATAAACGCGAAACATAATAAAATAGAAATCCTCCAGATACCCTTCAACAAAAGTCAAGATATCTAGACCATGTTCCTGCCGTTCAGGTGCCCGGCCGTTACTCACCTTTGCTGTCGATTATTTCCGTACACTCCCGCTGCCGCTCCATGGCCGCCTTCTTCTGCAGATCGCCATGGTACGCGACGTTAGAGATGTTTTTCGTGTTCTGCTTAATTCGCAACGTTTCCGGATCATCGGCGACCTTTTTTTCCGGTGGCAGAAGAGTGAAGATTTTCCCGTTGTTTTTGTTTTTGCGTCAACAGTGGCGGTGTCATCCCGAGGTTTGGTGCAACGAACGGAGAGTGAAAGGAAGAAACAAGAAAGAAAAATCAGTACACACGTGCCTAAAATGGTGGTGCGGGTGTCAAAATATTGGGCGAAAGAAAGGAAAAGTTGATCGCGAGCTCCGTGAGAAAGATCTGGAGAGTTTGGCACGAACTCCGTCCGGTTCGGTGGTCAAAAGCAGGCATGGGGAGGGGGGGGGGGGGGGGGGGGGGGTGGTAATGCGTGTGTGCTACATTGAATTAATTGAAGTGAGCAATCCCCGGTAAGCAGACAATCATGTCCTACATATCCGATCCGAGTGGGCCCCCGCGGGAGGAAAAGCGGGGGGGGGGAAGTGATAGGCCAACACCACGGTATTGATGTTGTTGATGAGGAGGATTTCTTTTCCTTGATTTTCTTCTTGATCACTTCCGTTGCCACAGGCATTCCCCCTCCCCCCGATGCACCCATCAACTATTTCGATACAACGGACGTTCGTGCCTCTTTTGGCAAGTTGAATCGAGAGTGAGTGCCCTGCCGAAAGTAATGGCTTGCAATTAAGGTGAAAAAACATGGCCATTATAGCACCCCGGACTGGAGGAGACTGGCCACCACTTCCCACAACAAGCGCAACAAAGCAACAAGTACGAGAAAGCTGCAGGTAAGAGATCGGATGTCTCAACGAAGGGGAAAGAACCGAGGGAGAAGTAAAAGTTGCATTTGCATGGCTTGGATTTTAAATTTCAAATCAATGGTAACGAGTACAAGGCAACGAATTGGCAGTGAAAGTAATTATACGCACAATATGCATTGATACTGTTCTGGAAAAGATGCTGCCGATGGAGAAAATACCAGATTTTTGGTTTTTCTTTTGTACATCGTCTATGAATCAAATACTTTGACGGGCGAATTTTTTAGTACAAATTTACAATGACGGTTATCGAAACTCAGGACATATTACTAAACAACGTACAGGAAAATAGAAAGTTAAATAAGAAAAGAAAATTGGGTCGCAAATAGAAACGGCCGATAAAAAATGAACAAAAGACTTGAGCTATCCATAAGCGACGAACCTCATCAAATACTGCGATCAATAATTAATTCTCACTGCTGTTAACACGAACGTTCTAATATCTTTGCAAAATAACGCTTGAGTATCGTTTGCAACGGTCGTTTGAATCTTACCTGCGTCACTTTTCCTTTCAGCTTCTCGAAGTCAGCGTGATATTTGACGTTCGATTGGATTTTGGTATTTTCGGCGATGCGCTTGAATTCCGGCGTTTCCGCGATCGTTGTAGCTTTGGCTTTAGGAATATGTCTGTAAAGGAGGAAGAAAATGGGAGAAAATGTAGGCTCACCGTTTGCTTATGCTGTATCAAATTGAGAGTTCAAAATGTCAAAATGTAATTAGAGTATAGCTTGTGCTTAATTTAAAGTGTTTTATACTTTTATGAATTAATCAAGCACGCAGACTCTGTTCACAATCCGCTCAATTGCCGAACGTGCATGGAATAACGATTATCAGGACGCACCTTAACCATTCACAAGCAAATCGCGTGCCACTGCAAG
Organism: Anopheles coustani; assembly: GCF_943734705.1. NCBI lineage: Eukaryota > Metazoa > Arthropoda > Insecta > Diptera > Culicidae > Anopheles > Anopheles coustani. The sequence goes on from NC_071289.1 coordinate 90,608,261, forward strand.
ACATCCAAAGCCAAGCAAACTCGCACACCCGGCGAGGGGTAGAACCGACGACCAGAATCGGGTGCGTACAGACAACAAACAGATTGCACCGGCACGCAATCGGCCACGCATGTGTGCAAGCCTTCGCCTGCCTTTGATGCTTATAAGGCGGCGCGCAACATGCTGCCGGTGCCATATAAGTGCGTTTTTGGGGTGTACACACCGTTACACTCAGTGGGGCATGCAATCTCGATTAAGCAGCCTGTGCTTATTACATGGCTTAACTGGATGCATCTGTCGGGCAGAGGAATAACTTCTTCGAATCTTCGTCAGACGCGTTACCATATTTGGTCTTGGCTTCCTCCAGGGATCCAGAATCCAACGAGCTCCATGTTGGCCTTGGACGGAAGTTGAAGGGCACGCTTCAAGATTATTTTCCAAGTGTTGCCTAGTCTGAATTTAAGACGATTTCGAATTTCTAATTTATTGTAAATTATTTATTGCGATTGGGATGCTTGTGTCATGAAATAAAACCGCTATATATTTGTTTTTTCAACTCTTATAACAATTATATATATATATTTTTTTTTATGTGGCACGACATCCCCTAGTGGGACAAGGCCTCTCTCCGAAGAGAGTTTGTGTGACCGAAAGACGGTATATTATAGATCGGTTGTCAGCCGTTCCTAATACCGGAGGGTGCCAGACTCGAGATTCGATCCCACACCTGTGGTGTGGTGTTTCCTCGCGCTAATATAACAATTATAACAAATGCAAAATTTAACACCTAGTTCTGCATTAATATTTTTAACAGAAATTAGTAAAATATACATCATATATTCAAATAAATACTTTACATAGATGGCATACAAAAACCATATTATATTTTTTCTGGATGCAGAAAAGCATATTCTAATGTATTCCATGGCCATAAAACTGCAGTGTTCGCCCACATCCACAGTTGAGGACGGTGCACCAACGGCCACGGTTGATTGTTCGTTCGCCACTGAATGGAGCTCCATTCATCACGGGCATTCATCAAACTCATCCCGGCAATTGGTTGGGGGAGGGGTGGCGAGCGGGGTGGGGATTTGTGGGTGGCTGGATTAAATGTAGAGCAGTAGCAGCAGCAGCATATCTTTCACTTCCGCTCCAAATCGCTCGGACGCCTCCGCCCTAAAAAGTGTGCTGCTGCTGCTGCTGCAACAAAGTAAGTGCTTCGCGGAAACAGAGAAAATTTTCAGTCAACTGAATAAGCAAACTACCACCGACTGCCTAAAACGAATCCCGACGAGCGTCGCATTACAATTAAGAGATATGAGCGGATTTCCGGCGCTTGGAAAACGCCGGCCAGAATGGATGCGCGTCTGGATGTGTTATTCCTACGAGAAGGTGTGGGGAAGTAACACCTATTCCATGCATTCTGGTTTGAAGACATTCATTCAAGAATCAAACGTCGACGAGCAAGTGGGAGTGAAAACTGAAAAAGGAAAAATTAGCATAGCGTGCTTATGTGCGTTTCCGTGCGACTGAATTGTTTCCCATTTTTCACTCCTCGTCTGTTCGCAAACCCGAACCGGTGCGCGGATAGATAGATTCCGTTACAAGATTCTCGCTTTAATGTTTCTTTATTTTCCACTCATCCCGCACACGAACTTTTATCACAACAGAACAATCGGAAAATATGCAGACATTACAGAACGATCGCCCTTCAGTCCGGGGACACGGAGCTAACACGGCGGACGAATGCACTTTCATGTGCGGCATCATCATGCGATGTTTGCAGCTCGACGTTAAACGTTCCCAGTCGTCCCTTTTCCACCACACAAAACGCATCTATTTTTCATATTTTATCCGTCCCGCTTTTTCCCTCCGACCCGTCCACCCAATGTTCCATCCAGACGTGTGGGCCTGGGCTGGCCTGGGCGTTCGAAAATGTGTTCATTCATTCGCAAAACACACGCACTCGGGCACATATATATATAGCTACGGCCGGTTAGAACTTGCCGGGGATTTACTGATGCATGGAGCAGAGCCTACCGCATGCCATCCAGACACGCTTTGGAAGCGGTATCCAGACAGACAGACGACTCCGGCTCCGGAATGGAAAACCGTTCCAGACGCTCGCCAGAATCGTTAGCGAACGGAAACGGAGGGGTGCGATGATGGGGGAGGGGTCCGCACAGTTGTGGAGGCAAGAATCGCAAACACTGGAATAAAGTATTTGCATCAATTTATTGAATTAGTTTAATTAACTTATTATCCACGGTTAACTTATTATCCAAGTCCTGTCAAGAAACCTTTGTCGAGAGATGTCATTAAATTATCGACTTTTTTCGCAATAGATTACTCCCCGCTGTGACTCGATTAATCGCGCATCACTGTAGATAATGACAAATGTTCGTGGACGGCGAGGCAACCTAGGCGACCCGATCCAAATGAGAGCGCCGGAACGGAACACCCGATATGAACCGAGCATTTTCTTACTTTATTTTTTTGGTTTCATTCGACGAATTGAAATAAATTGAATAATGATGCAGCGGGCAGGTTTTTGTTTCACTTTCCTAATGGCACCACGGAGAGCACGCACCACTCATCGGGCTCATGATAAAACCCCATCGTGGACAAGACAACCTCCTAGTGCCAGAAGTGCATCGATTCGCTCGACGGGGGAAAGTGCGAGAAGACCATAAATTAAGCCAACGCAAAGATTCTGGCATGGGCATTATGAACGCATGTGAGTAAGTGAGCGGGGAACCCAACGTCTCGGTGTGGGCGTTGGAAAAAAGGAAATGCCATGGAGTGCGATAAATAATAAATGAAAGTAATGACAGGGCTTCCCCCAAAGGGTTGGCGAGATGGAAGTGAGCTGGAAGTGAAATAAAAGTAATACAAAAAAAACATAACGAAGGGAATAGCATGAAAATGATGAGGTTAAAACGGATGAACCATTTCAACACTGCGGGCCAGGTTTTGCCAGCGAAACATTTAGCGCAAATCAATTTTACGACCCCTTCATCACCATCACCATCATCATCATCATCATCTAGCTGAGCTCAATGTTCACTCATTCGCTTTGCAAACTACCTTGGGCTAACTGAGGCACGGTAGCCCGGTTTTCCGTCCGGGATAGTTTTAGGCCTACATTTTTGGAGCCCGCTTCGGACGATCGTGACGTGGTGGTTGATAACGGGATGCGAATGATGTTGAACCGTTCGTAAACCGCAAGATGCCCATCGACCGAAGGGTCCCGCCGAATGGAATGCACACGCGATGGTGGCGTAGGGCGTACTATGGTGGTAATGGTGGAAAATTAGGTGACCAACAGTTACAATCGGTCACTTCGCTTTCGAACGATCCCCCTCTCTTCCAGCAGTTTTGCCCTAGAAATTTAAAAGAAAAAGAGAACCAATTTTCTTTGTTTTCGAAAATGCCTAAAAACCGCAATGCATCAGTGGGTTTTTAGATCATCTCGAAGGGTTTTCCTTTACAAAATACATTTTACTAGAGTTTGGATACAAAACAAACCCTCCAATTTTGAAACTTTCTACATAAACAGAACCTTTTGCATTCTCTTTGTAGATAAAAATCAAGAAATAAACAACAAACTGGTGGGAAAAAATAGAGTCCACAATAGATTTTCTCATTCAGTCTCGGTTCCAACCGTTACACTTTCCTCCAGTTTTGGACCGGGGTCTTTCTTTCCCAGTGCACCACCGCAGAGTTGCCAGTAACAGTGACCCAGTAAACTATGACCTTTTGTCAATTATCAACATGCAATGGGTGTTTTCCGGCGTCGGCGGTTACCCCCACGACACAACGTTTGTCATCTTTTGCCGATCGAAGACCAACCATAGAGACACGAAAACGAAAAAGCTAAATAGAGTAAAAGCAAAGGTTTCACACAACCACGGAACTGAAGAGGAGGTGTGTTTGTCAAGGAACAATGTAGTTGAGAAAACCCCGTGTTGTAAAATTGTAAAAATAACAGAGCGTACGGAAGGCCAGTTATCAGCAGAAACCATCGGTGTTGGAAAACCCCTTGCCAATGCGCCAGTGTACGAGTCTTGCATACGATAGTATGGGAAGGTTGCGAAATCGATAGAACCGTCCTCTGGCCGTAGGATAAAAGTGAAACATGGCATCGAAAATCAACACTTGCATGCACGTGCCGTTCGGGAAAGTAGGACCTAAGGTAGGAACCCGGGCTAGAATAGGCACTAGTGTGACGATCGATAAACGGTACACGGCCATATAAGTGCATTACTTTGCAACGGAACTCCACTCCCTGCCCCACACCCCCCACACTCACAAACCGACCACAGGTGCGGATTGCAAATTGAACGAGCAAAACCGCACATCACGAGAATTCGTCGCTCAACGACGGACGGACGAAGGATGCCGGGACTGGGAAAGTGTGTCAAATGGGCAGCTAATCTAATGAAGAATAAAGCTTTGTGTGAGGCTAATCTAACCCAGGCTCGGGGGTATGGCCTCAAACGACCGTAGCCGCAGGCTGTAGTAGATGGTGTCTGCAGCGATAAATAATCGTGCCGCTCGATGTGTGTTGACCATTTTTGGGCAACATTTGCTTGTTTGTCCTTCGACTGGCCCAACAACAACCACTGGAGGTTTGGGTGATTTATCGCGCGTGACTGGTGTGTGCGTCTAACGGGGGATTAGGCAAAACAAATTGTCCAGCGGCAGCGAGATTGGAAATCGCTCAATTTGTACCGATAAATCATGCTCTCTATGAGGTTCTGGCACGTTTAAGTAAACCGTTTTATGTGTAGTTTATAGTGAGGACTTTTCCGTTACCTGCAATATTCATGCCCATGAAGTTATAGATCTGCAGTAATCGATGAAGCTAACCTCATTACGACAAAAGAGTTACGCAAACTGCGCCATCCAGTGCTTCTAAAGAAAAGTGACCTATATTTGGCTGTCAGAAGGTTTTCATGTCGCAGGAAACTTCAATTTCCTTGACGTTATATGTGATTTCTGAATAAAAGGTGTTTACAGTAAGAGCATCTCCAGGGCATTCGACCAAGTTCAGATGGATAGGATTCTGGTTCTGAATCGGTTCGAAATTAAAAAATTATCAATAAGTACTTGTTCGTAACAGAAGTAGTAAAAATAACCATAGATTGCTACATTAAAACCGAATGATGCACAATTCCAACGAAAACAAGAAAACCTAAATAACCGACCGTAATTAACATTCTTTTCTAACACCTCTTCCGCTCCACCAAACTTGTCGAATTTCTAACGCTCTCTTCTTCTAAGGCTTATGTTGGTAACGGCTCGCTGTTTTGGGTGGAAATATGGGAAAAGAAACCGTTGGAATGAGTAGCATTCCTTTCTGAGAGCTGTGTGTTTTAGTGAGGATGAGTGTTTTCGTGCCCTACAGACCGGTGAGCGCACTTCCATCGGTACACGATGGAAAACAAATGAAAAAAAACCCACCGGGAAACGGAGGAAAACTCTTTCCAATGTGCACACAAAACCACCACCACGAGATCGGGTTGCCGATAAAACAAATGATCGTGATCTAGCGGATACTTACTTCTCCCCCAGGAGGGTGTCTACACCAACAAGTACCGGGAGTTACTGCCTCACTTGGCCTCGCGCAGTTGCTCATCAGATCTCGTGGGGCTTTTATTTTTATCCATCTCAATCGGCAGTGGGTGTGGAAGAAGTAAGCAGCAGAGAATGTTTTCGTTCACGCTTTTCTTCCGACATTTCAACCACACAATCAGCTCCCAAACGAACCCTTTTATGGCATTCCGGTACGTTTCGGGGTGTTGTTAAGTCAGTCCGGTCCTGGCTTAGATCGGCCGCAAACACTGCCGTAACCTTAATAGCGATGGGTTCGAGAGGTAAGGAGAAATAAAAGTTTTCTCTGGTACTCGGTGGCGCACCGGCGCAAAGACACTCCACTTTTATGGTTGTTTATGCGTACTGCCATTAACACCAGCAGCAGCCGTCTAAAAACAACAAATTGGAACTACAACATACTTGCTGTGTACCTTATGGTGGGCTTCTCCGCATTGTGAACAAGATGTGTGAAACGTTTAAGTACCTTAGCTTATTCCGACATTCAGGTACATCAGGCGCGTCAGGTTTAAGTTTTAAGAGGACTCCTTCCGCTGTACAGTAGTCTCCCAGATAAAGCTACTCCCTTGCAACAGATGGAAACTTCTGCATAAATGGTTTTTCCGAGTCGCGTCCCGGGCCGGAAGAAGCAATTCTATATTTCACGCCTCGGTCAAAGTGCCACAATAGGTGCCTTTCATGCCCAGGTCTAATGAAGCGTTCATGGTGCGTACATCTGGTGGACTGACTTCCTGGTATTATACACCAACGCACCGTAGATTAGTCTAGCCATGGCCATGGGTCTTAGCTTCTCGTACACTCACCCGTCTAGAGCTATGTTCCTTACTGACTTTACTCCTGCTTCGGATGAACGTGACGAACACGAGGTTGAAGGGCTGATCCCACTCATCTTGACTCTCTTGCACTCAAACAAGGTGCCCGTCAGCACATAAATCTTCATGAATTTGTAAGAATTGCTGCTCCTCGGGCTGCTGCAGACCCAACAAACTGCGGACATTGAAAATTGTCGAAACACGCAAGGCAAGTGAGTGGTGTCGAGCGGATTCAGTTGGCAATTAGTTTTGTAGTCTTCCTACGACAGCGAACCCATCATCGCGGGCAGCTAAATTTGGATGTAATTAGATTCAATTAAAATTATTCTCCGCGATACGCCGTCCAGCACAGGCAGCAGTTTTCAGCTGGGGGGAGATCATTCCGATGGCCGATGGAGGTTATGCGATGCGACGACACGCGACACGGCCATCATCATCCGGGCGAACAGGCACTAAAACATGGCCCTGGTCTCTCTGTAAGACTCGTGCGCCGCACTGCCTGTCCCCGACGACGAGACGAGATCCAGTTTGACAAGTTCCAAAGACGCCCGCGGCGGGCGTGAAAAGTTCAATGGACCTGTGGCGTATGGGCGAGAAGCATTAGTCCGTAAAAATGCCATCAATTTAGGAAATTAAACGCATGTCACCACGATACTGCATACTAGTCGGCGAACTAAGAGGCCTCACGGACAGGAATCAAAAACCGGCATGTTGTAAGGTCAAGGGACCATCAACAATTGCAGGTCAACGCTGTTCGTCATTCGTGGTCATACCGATTGCCCATCTTTTCCCGACGCAATGCAGATGTTCTCCATACGATGGACATGGCCATCATTGAAAACCTACCATCAACCCATTACAACACCATGGATAAGATAACATGCCGGAACAACTATAACATTGCTGCACGCCGTGTGTGACAGTGGAAAGGAAAAGCCAGCATCCGCCGACCGAATCTAGCTTCCGAATAAGACCTTTGGCACGAGTCCAAATTGGGAGGGTCAAGTTGGCTGGTTCTTCTGCATTGTGCGAGTTAAGAACAAAAACACGAACGAACACGATGTAATGAAGGTATGTTAACGCAACGCTCTAGCTACCAGCATGGAAAGCCGAATGTAAGAAGAATGAAAATCAACATTGTATTGCAGTGATACAATGTCTGCAGCAGATTTAATCGCATGTATTTTGGCAAACCGTCTTAAACTTCAATTTTGCAGAACAAGTTTTATGGAAACTGTTTCTTGGCGGTTGCTTCCAACACAAAATAGCTCCTATTCCGTTCTCTGCTAATTTATCGAGTTACCGAATTTTGTCAATTTCCACCAGGACAGATTGTGAGAGTTAGGATCGATTTTCCGTCGCTTACCAATTACCCTGGAGGGAAATCGAAATTCTCCGAAAACCCGCAACGTTCATTACCGCCGCGCTTCAGACAGTCCGCAGAGTGCGAAGAGTCGGGTTTGCACATTCCCGTGGGGTCATTCGGTTTCGTTTCGCGACGCTGGAATCCCCGCCGCTACAGCATGATGCAGCCATGATTATTAAATCATCATGTACCTTCAGGAAGAGTGCATTGGATTTGCCCTGAGTTCCACAGTTCTGTCTCTGTATCTGTCTCTCTTTTGCTTGCGATTTAAAACATCCGATTTGTGGAGGTATTCGCGAGTGCTCAAACTAGTCAAGCCAAAGAAGCGTGGAGTACGGCACAGGCCAATGCATTGCCAGTCATTGCCATGGCAAAAGGCAACAGTGGCGTTGCATTGCTACCGGTGCAGGAAAGTGCATCGAACTTTGTGCCCTTGCGACGGAACTTCGTTCCCTTAGCACTTACCGGATATGCACGCGAGCGTCAAGAGGTCTGACGACGGTGGTCCTATCTGAGAGGGAGGTGGGTGGCGGGTGCATCTATCTTTCGCCAAAAAATCGTGCCCAAACATGGATTATGCTACTAAGCAGGAGAAGGCATAAACGAAACGGAATATTCTCCTTCTTTTTTTTTTGTTGAACGCCCCCTTTCGGTCGACGGAAAGCCGGCCAAATACGTTTTTACTCCCATTAGTGCTTGGAGCACTCCAGAAAATAGCAGACTGGCAGCGCGATAAATCGAGTGGGTTAAAAAGAAAGAGAGCTAGGACTGGACGGAGTGTGGCGGCTTTATTTATGGAAGTGAAACAGATTTCTGTTTATACTTAGCGGCCGGCTCGAAACTCCTGTCCTCACCTTTCCCTCCTCTCGACCAACCGAACGCAGCATGATGGAGATGAAAAACAGAAAACCCGCAACCAAAAACGGTGAGGGGGATTCGGGGCAAAACAAACACTCACTTTGCGGAAAAATTGCTCGTGCAGGCTGTGTTTTTCACAAATCTCACTAACTTTATCTCATTCTTGCCAATGGCGGCGCTTTTGTAAGAGTAAACAAATCTCACGCTGCCGGTGTGTGTACGCTGTTTGTAGCGAAATGCGTATGCTATCAAAAAATGATTGAGTAATCGAACAAATAAGGAAGTGAACAAACCAATCTATTTCAAGCCTAATGACGCACGCATGATCTCATCCCTGTAGTAGTCAACCAACTTTTAACAATAGTGTGAGGAAAACTATAAACAAGTCCCTACTTGCCTGCTTTTGTTAATTTTGTCTCAAATATTGACTCAGATTGACTCATCAAGCGTTCTTTCCACCCCCGTGGGTGCATAAATTAAAAACTTGAACACTTGCAACAGCTGACCCAATGCTTTATTCACAAGCCTGTGTGTTGGAGACAAGAGGCCTAGCCGTGCTGTTGTCCATCAGCTGTCACTCGACTGGGCAGTGTCGTCTTTGGCTCTATTGCTTACATTGTGCCTCCGCTTATCAGCTGTGAGTGAATCACTACGCGGTTACGTGGATGGAGCAAAAACACACCAGAAATCACGCGCCCCCCAACAATCTGGCTAATTGGCGAAACAATCGCCATTTTGTCACCTTCAAACAACACACCACCCCCGTTGCTGCTGCTTCTAAGCAATTCCGTGGAAATGGCCAGTTTTGAAAAATAAACCACTTACCACACCGATTGCTTCACACGCCGCAAATGGATCGTAAATGGATCCCTTGCGGTTGAGCCCAAGATGCACCCCATCATTCGATACGAGCAACCCCCCCGATGGATGTTTATTTGTTTGTTCGCCTCGGACCGCCGGGTTTGTCTGTGGCGCACGCGGGGTGGTGTTCCTTCGCGTTCGTGCCTTCGAAATGTCATAACCGAGTGCACATGAATATACGTACCAAACAAACACACCGCACACATCGCGCCGCGCGTTATGGAATCAATCAGCTAGGTCAGTTAAAAGTTCAGCCCGCTGATAAAAATAATGGGCGAGAAAAGCGGAGCGAAACCAGATAACACAAATAAACCATTTACCCCACAAATGTCTGATTGCTGAAACGTGTGCTGGACCGCGTCCGAGAAAACGGGCTCCGAACTCCTGATTAGAGTGGAGTGTGTGCCAGGCGGCATCGGACGTTGCAGAGGAATATTTTTGTAAACTGTCGTTGCCGCTGCGACAGTTGTTGACGAATTGAGCAGGATCTGACCATCAAGGGGAGACTCCATCAGACGCCGTGGGGAGTCGTCTCGCGTTCAATCTTCACCCGTGGAACACGTGTGTGGTCGAGCTATCAGCGATATCAGAGGATTGTAGATGTCTACAGACTAGTGTGTTTTGGACAAGTGGCCATCTTTGGAAATCAGAAACAAAAGTTAAACTTGACACGTATAGCAATTTCTCTAGCGGCATTTCAATCGCGTTTTGAAATTCAAAATTCAGATGTTGAACAAATTTATAAGAAATAACTAATTGTTGGAAACTGTTCCAACTCTGTGCAAATGGCAAAGAACACAAGAAATTTCATTAGGAACCGCTGTTGTGCGGAACCAAAAAATTAGTCTTTACTTCACCACTGATGCTTGCACAATCGCTCATGGCGCCCAAACGACCGACGAAGCCGATGCCAAGGGTCATCGATCCTCTCGATCAGCCGATCCGTCAGCTGATCGATGAAGTTCCCTTTTTCGCTTGTCACTTTCACCGGGAACTGTGTTTTGGCGGAATTGACAGCTGGCGTTAGAAGCAAAAGTGATTCTAACACTAATAATTGGATGATAAAGAAAATGATTAAAAAATATTCATTGACATAAATGTAATTGAAGCAGTAATGTAAAACAAAAAAACTGTGAAGAAAGCTGTTGAATATAAATCAGAACAAGACGATAAAAAAGGAAGAGTCTACTGCTAGCATGTTTAGATCAAAAAGACTCTTCTGTTGTTAATACAAAAATGAAATACAAGAAGCGAGTAGTACAGACCATTCAAATAATTGCACTCACACAGATACACTTCCTTTGGGTTGGGGCTCAATAATAAGGAAAGTTAGAGAGAAAATGGTGCAAAAAAGCGTCATCACCTATTTTGTACCAGCAGCAGCACACGTTTGTCGCTGAGATTCGTTCAATCATTTTAAACGACCCCCCTAAGTCTTTGGCCAAGATGGAGAGTAATTGAACACCCCAAGGAGGACTTTCTCTTTAATGATCGCACGATGGCAGTCCGAGGAGGAGTCTTGGGGGCATGTCGAGACCGGGGCCAGTTACACTTCCGCCGATCGAATGACGTTGGAGGATCACGTCTTCGGTGCCAACATGATTCCACCGAAATCATCAGTTCCCCCCACCGGTTGAGAACGTTGCATAAGCAATCACGAACGCACATCAATCCCCTATTCGCCGGAGGTTTCTTTCCGCCACCTGGGAAAATATTGCCCCAACATCTCCGCCACCCATTCGTAGAACAACATTTATCTTCACTCGCCTTCACCTTTTCCACCGAGTGAATGATACCGTTTCGGTACACAATGCGGGCCCCAGTGTCTGCCCCATCGTCAAACAGGACGCAGACGGTTCGCTTTCCGTGACGGGCGTGTGTGCAGCAATACAACGGTCGACCTGCCTTAACTAGGGAGCGGTTGCTGGCGTCTTCTGGCGTGCACAAACATTACAGCGACGCGTCCTTTCGCGTACGTACAGCTGCTGCTCCGGATTGTGTTTGCGCCCGTTGCGGTGGAAAGCGCCAGGAAATTCCAACCCCCCCGGGGCCATCGGAGCGAGAGTGTGTGCTAAAGTTCAACCGATTTTCTATTGCCTTTCTTCCCGTGGCGGGCGACCTTTTCGGGAAAGCGGCAAAACGGTAAATACGTGCACGTGCCGCGCGGCGCAATCTCGCTTCACTTTCGGTAAAATAGAAAATTGTTTTCACCGATCAATCGGAACCAAAAACCCCGAGCATGGGAGGGACGGTCGGTGGTGTCGGGAAAAGGAGCGAAAGAAGGTGAAAATTGATACCTTCTCCTCGGGAGACGGCACGATTTGCTCTGGGTGCAAGCCGGTGGGGTGGCAAGTTTAGTGCTGGCTTTTAACATTTGGAGTTGGTGGTCGAGTTCACTGGCGGAATGTCCGGCTTCTTTTGAATGTTGTTTTGTTTTCTCCTTTGGTACATTTGGTCTTCGACATGGTATTATCTAGTCGGTGATAATCTAATACTAAATAAATATCTATACATAATATTACATACTTTTATATCACTTCAATGCAATCCAATGAATCATAAGACGTATAAAAATAGTTCTCGAGTGGTGCAAACATTGTTTGCCAAGAAATAAACCGAACAAATAAAGACTACCATCGACCTACACGTGACGATAACGGGGGGGATCCATTTCCTGGGAGCACTAAAGGAGATTAAAAATGCTCCACTACTGTTGACAAGTCTTACCATCGACGACGAACGACTTAGGTGACATTTGGAAGTCGTGAGGGTCTTTGGAATGGGTAGCGAGAGATAATCTGAAAAATGAGCCATTTGACATTTGGTTTCCGTGGTGCGTAGAGAGGAACATTTAACCTTTCGATATTTGGACAGCTGGATCAATTGCGGTTATAATTGGATCACGTTGTGTCTGTCTTAATTTGTAATTGATGAATTGAGCATAAAGTAAGTGTGCCCCAAATCATCACCAGCGTGAAATGAGGCTCTGATTGTGTAAATATCACCAACGCATTATCCGTGAAGCCATGAACACACACAATATGCAGAGATAATCACAGACAATTAAAGTCAACCATTATGTAAAGCAAATAAAACGAAACGAGTGAACGCCTTAAATTAAACGCTGGTTGTAATTACGAGACGGGGAAAATTATCATCTGCTTAAGGTGATAAATTTTACCGACACATCGAGGTATTACTTTGGTCAAGAATGATACGGCGGCGAAAGGGGAAAATTACAATGTGGTAAGAATCTGCGGAGCTCCACCCGGTTCGGCTTCCATTTAAACTCGCCACAAGTAAACCGATCAACTTGGTCGCGCCGATCGTGACCTGAAACACCTCCGCGTAGAAGGCTCGGTTCATGTTGATGTTGGGCACCCGCCATTACTCCTGCGAGTTCCAGCTTTTGGACAACTTATCCACGAATTCGACAATTAGGGCACAGCTGGCGAAACACACGGGAACACTACTTCCGTGTATATTTGCTATCGAAGCAAACAGAAACACCACGTTGCGATGAGGAGCTATAATTTATCGCACACCCCCCTCTGGTGTACTGAGCGGTGACCTTTGCTGTTTTCCGACGCCAGCGTGTATCTGTACCATTAAGGACCGTTTATCAAACGGCCAGAGCCGTGGCCAAAGATTTAAACTCGCTAGGCGTCGACCTAAGTACTTGAGGCATCGATCGGTTTCCTAGGTTATTATGGCCGAGTGGCGGTAGCCGTTTACGATCTCATTAATATCCGCCCGGTAGACTAGAGGAAGTCGTCATGTTTGAGGGTCAGGTTCTGTCCGCAACTCCCGTGGGGCCAAGGTGAAAGACTTACTGAAAAGTGCTACTCTTTTTGCAGCTGTAAGTTTGTAAAATAATAACCATAAGCAAGATAGTAGACTTTATACAAAACATGTCCAAACAAACACCTACCTATGTTATCAAAATGAACTTATTTTAATGCTCGCTTAAATAAAACGCAAAAATAATAAAGAAGCCCCTGACCTACATATATGCGAACTAGCGGTATTTGCACCCGCAATTTTAACGGTGTATGTGAGGTGTGGAGTCAGATGGCATAACATTGCCACCGAATCAGTTTGGCCGACGAGGACAACCATGACATATTTGGGAGGTTTGCTACGCTGGCGTAAAGTCACAATGTCAAATTTGTCATAAAAAAAGTCAAGGGCTGCCAAAACTTTCACCAGAATGCGGTTTCTCAGGGACAAAAACAACTAAACAAAAACTAGTCCTTTTAACTAACACCAAGAGTACCAAGCATTCTTATGTATCTCTTCTGCATTCGCTCCCACGTTTTCCATTTCGTATGCAAATAAAGTCTTCGCATCCCTGGAACCCCCCTTCGACTTCATTTGGCTCGATGTTTTGACGTTCCACCGTCATCGGTTGCTATTCCAAGAAGGAGAGCAGAATGATCCCATCTCGCCCTTCGCGCATAAATCAGCCCATCGGCAACAGGATCACCACACAAGCGTTTTGCATTTCAAGTTGCATATTCCCTTCGCTGAACATCAACACGACCCTCATCATCGCCGTCATTGGGTTTATCCAAAGCGTCAACAAGGGTCGGGTCCAAGTTCTGCTTGAAAACAAAATAAAACGAATCATAAACGAACTGGTGTGCGATGAAGGCACGATCGGGCGACGTTATGGTTCGTTCCTAGTGGAAGTTTAACCAACCATTTTTACTTAAACGAATTGGAGGCGCTCAGATTGTGGCAGTGTCCAACTCCTCGTGTGCCGTGGTGTTCAACATCGGAAAATGGCTCATTGTAAGCCTACACCAGAGCAAACATAAAATGAAACAAGAGTACAAACTGACTCCACCGTGGAGACTGCACTCTACCGGTTCTGGTGGGATAATTCGGTCTCGATAGTCTGCCCTAGGGAGTACGCGACTTTACTTCGCCCGTCGGTATAACACTTTCAGCTTTGGGGGGATGGATATTCTTTGGAGGAATGCCACACCGTCACGGAACGACGATAAAAGTAGGCGCGCGCGCGCACGCTCGATATCGATAGCGCACACTTCGGTAAACGTTCTTCGTCGTCTTGTAAACTTCTTCTTCTGCCAGCCGTGGACATATTCCAGAGCTGAAACGCCTGAAGCTCACCGCCGGCCAGCGATTATTGCTGCCGGGCGGGCTGATCTCAGGTATCAGGTTTCATACTCACCGGGTCTCTGTCCCCCGATAGCGGCAAGATTAGCTAGAAGCAAAACGACCGCCCGACGTGAGTACCCCTTCCTCCTATCCTACCGTATGCTTTCTCACAAGCTCCCCGAAGCCTTGCGGACCACCGAGATATGAGGCAAGACGGATTACATTCTCAAGCACGATTTAATCTGCAGTAGACTCTCGCCCCAAAACCATGCAGCCCTTCGTAAGGCCGCTTGGAGGAGCTAGTCAAACTGGAGCAGTACCGAGGCTATAAATATAAGTCCATTCATTCTGGACTTCATAAGCGTAGTTCAGTATAGGTTTCGCAGAAACCAGAAACCTTCGCCGACAAACGCAACAGTGCTATATTAATCCAATTCTATACCGCTCCATGAAGCCGTAAGCATGGCCAGTTCCTAAAATAATGTTCTCCCGGCCCTTTTTGTAGCCTTGAACCGCGTGTCTAGGCGTTCTTCAATGCCCAAATAGCCAACCTCGCGATCGTCGCGCGCACTGACGTGTGTCCAAGCGTCTCATCGCCGCGCCATCGCCATCAAGAAACTCATACTGAGGGCGGATTTCCGCGCACACTAAAGGGACCCCTTTCTCATCGCTCCGGGTGAAGTCGCGTCCACGTCGTGACGAACCTCGTGTGACCCTAGACTCGATACTGGTCGTCCGCCACTCCGTCGGCCATTTTTGTTTATAAATAGAGGACTCGGCATGTGGGGGTCCCCGAAAAAACAGCAAACAAACAACAAACCCTGAAAAACGTGCAAAACCGATGACGGCCACTATTTGGCGCGCGGGGGAAGAAAGACGAGCCAACTCCCCACGCGGGCCCTCCTCCATTTGTACGTGGTCCACCACGCAAGGCACACCAAAGAGGAGGTGCATCAGCAATACCAGCAAGTCAAGGGCATAGTCTCCCCCAAGCGCCACAAGCGGGTGGGAAGGTGGACACCACTCCACACACACACGCACCGTCGTTTCCTCGCCCTCCTCCCCCAGCTACTAGGTGAAACAAAACAAAGGAAGGTCCGAAGAGCACGCAGCAATACTTACGCTTCACAGTAGGGCAGTTTGTTAAATCCTTTGTACGTCTTCATGTTCAACGTCATGCCACACTCGTGACATTTGAAGCACGTCTTATGCCAGGTCTGTGGAAGAGCAAATGAGACGGGAAAGAAGGATTCGGTTAGCAAGGAAGATTGAAAAACAAGCGATGACCTAATGTCTAAGACATTGTGAGTACACAAAGGTCGACTACGAAACCCTCCACTTACATATAATCCCCGTTTTTCTCACATTTTCCAGATCATTAAGACTTATTAAAAGACTTTTACTATACAGCTTGGTTTTGGGAAATTCAATAAATAAAAAATACGTTTACTGCCTTCTATTAAATAACATCTAAAGACCAACCCGAATTAATTTAGGTAAAATAAATAAACTCAGTCACAACAGTTAATCTTCCATAAGAAAGGCGTAAGGATTCGTCGGGTAGCTACCACCGGCGAAGCCGCTATCGTTCTTCGGGCAATGTTCACGGGGAATACAGCAGTTGTTGTGCATCACCAGCCCGTACTCGCAGACGCACGTCGGAGGTCCGGTGAACGATTCGGCGCACCGTACCACCCGGCAGTCCGTCTTGCAGGTGTCCACGCAGCACGGTCGGAACGGACGCAGTGTCGCTCCCGGAGGACACGTGGGCGGACAGGGCGTCGGAGGCGGTGGTGGTGGTGGCGTTGGGTAGCACGGTGGAGGCATAGTCGAGGGGGGGCACTTCGGGGGACACTCGGACGGCAGAATGCAGCGGCCATTGTGCAGCACGTAGCCTTCGTTGCAGACGCACGTCGGAGCTCCGGTGCAGGCGGCGATGCAGAAGATGCGGCTGCAGTCGTTGTCGCACGTCTTCTGGCAGCAGGGCGTACACGGGCTGTAGTGGGCGTTGGGGCCACAGAACTTTGGCGGTTCATCCGAGGGACATTCCTCCGGCGGCACGCAGCGTCCTCCGTGGCGGACAAACCCATCGGCGCAGGTGCAAACCGGAGGTCCAGTGGGGGGCTTCGCCGGGCAGAGGACGGCCGCACAGCGTTCGGTACAGGTCGGCTCGCAGCAGACGGGCGAAGGACGGGTTACCTCATTCGGTGGACATATCTCGAACGGGGACACGGTGGTCGTAGGTTCGTGGCGCGGTGGACAAGGGCGCACCGGCCGGTAGAGGTAGTTGGAACCGAGCGAGAAATTCTGCGACTGAGAAGTCATCGAATATGGGAAAGGTCCTTCCACGGGCCGAGGGTAGGAGGACGAGCATGGACGAGACGCGGGGAACCCTTCCAGCTTGCTTACGGCGTGAAACATTGGCGGACAGGGTGGCTTCGGTGGTTCGGTGCACGGAGCCGGACACTGGCACTTCTCAATGCAGTGACCATTGTGGCGCACGTATCCCGGCTTGCACACGCACGTCTCGACAGGGATGCCGGTCGGAGTCGGTACACAGTCGTTGTCACAGGTGGGCTCGCACACTGGAGGACACCAGAGAAGCACCTCGTTCGGTGGACAACACTCTACATGCGTCGGGAGAAGGAGAAATACAATGAGTACTACCGCTCATATGCACCTGCACAAGTACCTTGAAATCCTGGGACCAAGTACTTGTGATTCTGACTAACTCTTAACCGATCCTTACTTTGTCCATGATTGTTAAACGCCTTGGTAACCTGCGGCAGACTACAGCATACCACCAGCAGTGTCAGTCCGAGGACTAGGGAACGCTGTCGAGTGTGGCTGTCCATTGCGCAACGGAACTCGGAGAACTCTGACCGATGGCAAAGGAAAGACATTTCACTTTATACCCCAAAAGCCGGTGGCAACTCTTATTACTATCAGGTCATACGGAGCTGTCGTTACCTCACGCACCAACAACAGAGGTTGGTTTTGTGATACTTCCCAACATCCTGAAAGAAATGTAAGAGTACGTACAACACACCAGGCGTGTGCTCTCGCAAAACATTTCACTCGTCGCGGTGATAAGCGCGTGTCGGTGGTCACACAACTTCTTTAGACAGTTGAAGTTCGTGCCGGTTTGAAGCAACTACCTTCGGAAGCGACCACCACCGAATGCGTTGTTCGAGGCGGGTAACGGATCTATTATTTTCAAACAAAAAGCAGGCGCCATATACCGTGACTCCATGTTATGCCATCTGCGTGCTAGACCCCCCTTATGATAAGGTGTTAGTCCACCCATGTAGTAGCCTCAAATGTAGTTCCGCAGTGACTTCCGTTGCGTTTGGATCGCACTAAATTCAGGTGATTTACTAAACGTTTGTCTGCCTGAAGTTCAGGAAGAATGTCTAGCATAGATAAATTATTGTTCAAAGAAAATGTATAGTATAGTTATTGAAGTGTAGACGCCTAGGACTAAGCGAAAGTGTTTTGACCTCTCCTGTCAAATAGAATGACACACCCAAAACTTATTCAAGCCCTCAAGTCCAAAACTTATTCCAATATACGAAAAAACACCAAGATTTGAGCCAGATATACTAGTGCCACAAAAAATTCTTACCTGACAGGCCATACCGCTCCGTTATGATGGTTTCGTGTTATAAATTTATGTCAGGAATAGAAAACTAGATATTTTTTTAATTGGCATGTCTACCGGGTAAACAGGCCAGTTCCTCAAGATGTACACAATGCACTTGTTTAAGGTGCACAAACATGCGCTACAGAAATAGAAAGATATGTCAATCATTCTCTAATAAAAGCAGCGCCAGTTTTCTTTGCCCAAAAAATATTTCTGGATCATCCAAAATAGTTTTCATACGCTCCTCAGAGTGCGAAAACTTGTTCTACGAAACAACAAATGGAGTCAAAATGCGGTATACCACGTTTCTTTTTGTTTTTGTTCTAAATGTTCAGGGTCTCGGAAGGTTGAATGCTGGTTGTTTGTCCATATTAAATTGTAGTGATGATATTTGCAATACGCAATCAAAGTACGGCTTCATACCACAACGGGAATATAGAGAAAGCAAGTGCTTAACGATTACGTGAAACAAGCATGTACTCGATAAGTTTAGTATCAATTTCCAAACATCCATCACCGAGGATGATTGCCAACGATATGTCAAGTCGTCGAAGCCCCGTCATAAGTTCTTCCGGTCTTTTTAATTGAAAGTGAAAAAAGGGACTCATTGCCAAACCAAATCAGCTGATCGCAAAACCACTGTACAACCATACAGATATATCCGGTTGCTTTTACGGATGCCAAGTCCGTGTGAAATGGAAAGTGAAATACGAAACACAGCCAATGGATAGTATGATGTACGGCACAATTAAATGGAATTTTACACGTCGCTTCCGGTTCGAACAGCACGCACCAGCAACACTATCAGATATGGTCAGTCTGTAGCGGTGTTTGGAGTAGCGATGTTAACGTTGTTGATGTGTTTGATACCCGTTTACATAATTGGTAGTTGGGCCGAGGGGGATCGTGTCTAGGTAGAGGAGCGTTATCCAGAGAAGGAGAAGGTGTATCCTACAATCTACGATTGATATTGGGCATAAGCTTCACTTCGGAAATGTCACCATCAACTCACACAACCAACAAGTGAGATGGTTGGTTGAAAGAAGTTAATATCCAAAACAACACTGATTACGGAGTGTTTTTTGATAATTCAACGACGAACGAAAGTACTTCACGATATTGAAAAACTGCCTGAGATCTTCTGCTGAAGATGGTGGTGCCATTGCAACAGTTCAGCACTTTCACTACCCTATCGTACCTTCTACCGGCCTTGATGGTTCCAGAGTGATAGACGTCGCTCTCAGACCGTTTCAAATTCGTAACTCCATCGCTGGAGTGGCGTCTAAACAAGAGTCCCTCCTCTCTGTCGTTGTCGTGTCCGGTGGAGGTATTGTGCGGCGGGAGGAATTAGAAATCCGGAATGCGTCCCTCGTTGATGGATGGATGGTGCGCACAAAGCGTTATCCACTGGCGACGATCTCGCGGTTATGCTGCGAAGTTCAATCTCTTGCGCCAAACCACCAAGTGGCGCCACCATCGTCGGTTGTGGTTTAGGTCATGTTAGGTTTCACGACACCGAAAAGAGATGCTGCTAGGGCAAGAGTGGCGACAAATTGCTGGCCCATTCGGAAGGGCGAACGTCGAGTGATCAATACCAACGGCACGAAACTTGCCCCCCAAACCGGCGTAGGTCTTGGAGCGCCATCCAATCGAGCCCTAATGGGGGAAGGGAGAGTCTTCCGTATCCTCGCCGTCCGCTTGCCCAGCGAACTCAGTACGGAGGGAAAGTGAATTGAGCCGGTTTTCCGCCACCATCCGGACGGACGGACGGAGACATTGTCGACGCGGACAAAACGATCGCGTCTCCCTACTCCTCATCTCTTGCTTGAAAATGTCTTGACGATTAAAACATTCCTACCAGTCGAGACGCAAGGGTCATATTGCATCCGGGTGGATTATTACACGCGCTGGTTGGAGAGACCTGGCCCGTGTTCGTTCAACCTTATGGAGGGTCAATGGTGAAAGTGTACTGCCGCGCTGGTTGATTAAAGACAACACACACACACAAGCTTCTGACGACGGTCCATGATGTAACCGAGCTCGGAATGCAAATGAGATTGAATGTGAATTATTCAACGGTGGCCAACAATATTTCCTGACTTTTTTGTTATGGTGGTCTACCTAATAACACAGTTTGAATTTTACCTTGCTGAATCCAACATAGAAATCAGTTAGCAATATCTGCGCGAAATTAAAAATTGTCCAAACTATGTCATTGTGCTTCAGTTTTCTACCATGAAATTAAGATACGTTTTTAATTGTGAGAACCTTCCAAAATAAAACGACTGCTTCGCCATTGTGAAACTTTACCAACGGAGATCCGGGAGGCTCTCAAGTAGTGTATAATTAATGAACGACAACAATTAAAATACTATACCATCTTTGAACGGCAGACATTAGGGGAAAGAATGAGATTGAAATGGCAAGGAATTGCTTACTGACCGTAGAATTCTCATTAAGCCTGCAGCCTAGTTACCACATCCGCGAACGACAAATCCATGTCCATGTTGCTAAAGCGATTCTGCGGTGGGTTAATTAAGCCACACGGATATTGAATGAAACATCACCCAGCCAGCTCGGTAACCACACGCGGGCGGGAAATACGATCGCTTCCAGATGCTAGCGAGGTCTGGGGCTCAGTGAACTAAATAAACTAAAGGCTAACTGCGTTCTGTTCTACATACAAATGACCCTAAAGGGAGGCCTCTCTTTAGGTATTGTGAAATGTAAACGAGTTTCACCGCATTCGGCCAGTCCTGGGGGGGTTTGCAGTTCAAGTGCAGCAGCAGAACCGCGACGAATGTAACCGAACCGATCGATTGTTGTGGTCCGGGAGGAAAGTCCGGGACCGGCCATTACCGGCACGATCCCACACTTTTCCGAGCGCGCTCGGTTCCGGCCGAGCAGCCATGGAGAACATCAACCGGCGGCGTCAGAACATCGGAAGGGGCAAAACAAAACCTGCAATGTGGTCCATCATCCATCCCAGGGCGTTTCGTTCTTCAGCAGGGGAGACATTTTCGCTCCATTGCACACACCAAAAACCTTCGGGCAGGACTCGAGCAAAGCACTAACGAGATGATCGTGTGCGATTCGTGGAAGTACCACGAGACCACCAACACACCCGCACCGGGCTCCGGCAGCGAGGGCGTGTATACCGATGGTACCTAATGCGTGTTTTCGAATAGCTCGAAGCTCCACAAAAACCGGTCTCCAGGGAGGGTCGGGGGCAACATCAAGGGAGCTCCAAGATGGCAGCGGCACAGAAAAGTATTCGCGACGTCGGAAGGCCGCGCCGCGAACGAAGGAACAGCACCGATCTGCGATGTGTTGGTTGCTTTATTTTTTTGAACTGACGGTTGCCCCATACAGGTTAACCTTCCTCTGGATTTAACTGGAAGGCGGGGTGCGAGTGTCCATTTGAGATGACCTTGGTAAAACAGTCAAGAGTGTCGACGCTGTTTGCTTCAGTATACTACGAAGAGTATAGTATCTTTTATTCGTTTAACTCGATTACTAAAAGCTGATCAACTTATTGTGTTAAATAAATCTCATATACTCATCATAAAGCAACAATAAAATTGATGTCATCTAAGAAAAACATTGAATGCCATGCAGCTGTTTACACTGCACTGCTTATTAGAACAGACGTTTACATTAACAAACCTAAGCTAAACAAAGCTGACCACACACGCGCGTGTGTCTCCTCTCGTATCCACTCTAGAAATGCAAAGGAGTGCATTATGCATCGCATTGCTATTGCGTAAGTTGCTGGTTTAAAGTCGCGAGCTAGTTGTCCGAGTTTATTATGCATGTCAGTTCAATGTTTAGATTAGAAAAACATTGCCGTGCAGTACCCTCGTTTGTCTCTGCTTTAGTGCAGTTTCACTGGCGACTCTCTTTGTGTTTTCTCTGAGCGTTGTTAAAACAGGTTTCCGCAGAAAGGGTTCTGTGACACACATTACCAAAGGTGCAAAGACACTCCGAAGCATGCGGTATAATTATATGCCGGGATTCATGCAAAAATGAAACGCAAATATGAGGCGTAATCAATTTACAATCTTATGCCGCAACGCCTTAAATAGCACCTAAAGGGAAACCAGCAGTAATTGTCGCTTAGAATACATCTTAACATAATTATGGTCGGACTTTGGACGGACTCCCCCCTCTCCACTCCTATCGGATCATTTGCATTCGTCGTATATGGCGCCCTTATGCAACGCAAGAAAAATGGGACAGATATCCTCAACTCACACGTTGCCGTCAAGCAGGATCGACAAGATGCGTGCACAGCCCCTGCGATTCGAGCACGTCCACTCCAGCTCCAGCTCCGTAACCCGTTGAGCAGCTTTCAGTTTCATGACGATCTGGTTTGGCTTCAACTTTTCCATTTCGGTACGGCCGGCCAGGTCTGCACCAACGCGAACCATGGAACGATCTTTGAAAGACTATTTTCTCACCCTTGCCTTTACCTATTCATAAAAGGTTCATTGCACAAAAATAATAACATAACCAATTTTTAATGAAAAATATGATGTGTGTAAACTGAAAACGATATTTCCCGTTACATTCAAAATCAACAACAATAAATGACAAGCCTAGGTGTCCACCGATTTGACATGTTGCAACGATTAGGTTTTCGTTTATTGTCACGGCCCACAAACGTGACCGTTTTTTACGTTTCTCCATTCATCCGCCGTACCAGAGGTTGGTGGTTCGTTAGCCCCCACTATCGATCGACAATGGACAGAGGAATTTTAAAAATTCATCGATAAAAATTCCATCATGCCACTACTCTTCAACGTCGCGCCACTGTAACCTCCGTCGTCAACATCATCAACGTTGGACGTCAATGTCCACTACTATCAGACTGGAATGAGCGATGAAATGGTCGCTCGGTTTCAATTTCCTTGAGAGCTTAAATGCTGCGCAATTTCCGCACACATGCGTTGTTCGATCGATCGATCGATCGACGAGCATAGATTTGATAGATAAACAACTACACTGTGCCAATCGGTAAGTGGGACGGTCAAAAAAAGAACACTTGTCTGACTTTGCGATCAATTTTAGGGTACTTAGAATTGATAACAATCAATTTCGCTTATCACATATTCTTTGTCTATCTTTCTACGAAGCATGTGCAAAAAGAGAGAGTAAAAATCAGTCACCAAGCGGCGCAATGATCGAAAAAGTGCAAAAAGTCATAATTTTGCCAGCCAAACGTAAAGTTGGACACTTGCTTTTCAGGTTTAATACGTGGTTTGTTGAACTATTTCCAGAAGTTTTTGGTATTTAATGTTATTTCTGTTGTAGTCTATGACTGTATGTTGATGCTTGACAACAGTTTTTTTCTAACTTTATTGGACATTTCTGCTTAAATTTCTTCCGATTGCTGTTTTGTTACCAATTTATACTATACAGTGTTTGTAACATAGTATACTGTACAATTTTACTCAAATTGGCTATTGGATTTCATGCTGAAGACTCAGAAAGATTCTTCTGAACTTTGAGGCTGATTTAGAGTAGTAACTTATGTGTTATTCGTAGCTTATAGTGAGTATGGTTAACCTGGCGGAACTCTTAATCTTGGAATAGTCAAACTATATTTACAATATCTGTCATAATTTTCTTTATCATATGAACGTTGTGATGAGTACCTATCGTACTTTCAATAAAAACAAGTTTTTCAGTTCATTCTGATCACATAAACACCTACAACATTAACAAATGACCTCCAAGGAATAGAAGTTAAAACAACAATTTTTTTAAAACGCGTCAGCTCCGTTTTGCGTTCGAAAACTGCCTGCCTTTCTAACCTAAAGAGTATATGTTTGCTTCATATGTAAGTCATACTTACTGTGACGACAATTACCACATTAAATTAATGCATTTGAACGAGATAGGAAGAGTACCTTTCAACATAATCTAAAATCATCGTCTATATAAGGTTTTGAAAAGTAAAGGCGTTGTTTGCGGGTTCTGCAGTTTCTGGGTATGTTCTGGAAATAGTTTGGAACCTTCTAAATGCTTTCATTGTTTTATTAAATTCTTAAACATCTATAATAGAGGAAAAGTCTTCAATTCAGTTGGTTTTTTGATGAATCTCACATCGGTTTTTTGATAAAAGTTTATTGTAAGATGACCCATTTCAAGTTATATTTTTGTCAATATGGGCTTTTTTATCGATTGTTAGTGTATCGCAAATCAGGAACTTAGGTAAAATTGATGAAACTCGATAACTTTCGGCATTTTTAATCGATTTATATGATAAAAAAGATAATATTTCATTCCTTTCAGTGGTGTAACATATTTCAACCACAAAGTGTAAATAATTTATCAAAATTCATGTTTTGTGTACATATAACAATGGTTAAGTATATCATAAATCATTAGAAAATGATTTGACGTGCCTAAACTAGCTTGCACAACACTTAAGCCGCAGAAATTCTTGGTAATCCCAAGTGTCCAACTTTACGTTTGGCTGGCAAAATTATGACTTTTTGCACTTTTTCCATCATTGCGCCGCTTGGTGACTGATTTTTACTCTCTCTTTTTGCACATGCTTTGTAGAAAGATAGACAAAGAATATGTGATAAGCGAAATTCATTGTTATCAATTCTAAGTACCCTAAATTTGATCGCAAAGTCAGACAAGTGTTCTTTTTTTGACCGTCCCACTTACCGATTGGCACAGTGTATTTAAAGAAAACAAACCAGTAGAATACTAAAGTAATGTCTAAATATGAAATAAGATATAAATTATAGCACTGTTTTTTCGTGTTGGCAAACAAAATTCAATTTGTATTTTAAGTTTTACTAAAGATTGAAGCTGATACGAAGGATTTAAGTCAATCAAATCTTTCAACACATAACTAACAAATTGACTACGCTATTTATTATCCAATGAAACGCACAAAGCGCCATTCAAAACCATCCAGTAGGCCATAAAATGGCATATTGGTTGGATTCCCACCAATGCAAGCCCCTACATATTCGGGATTCACTCAAAGCTACAAAACAGCCAACATACAATGTTATCCGATGTCCCATACAAGCGCACCCTTAATTGGCAACAAAGTGCAGCTGCGTTCGGCTGCAACCCTCCTCGAATGCCGTTGCTGGGATGCTGCCAAACTCCCGACAACCCCGTAAAGGGGAAGGAAGAACCGTGACGTCCATACGCGATTAGATCAATGGGTACCACCATCACCACCACCACCACTACGACTCGCCATTTATCTCCACAGATGTATGCACCGCAACAATAACAACAGCAACATAAGCAGACAGCTGGAATTGCTGAAAATGGGCCGTCCGGCCATAACCACGCGGTGGACATGAGCTAATAGGACACACGAAACACAAACGCCACAAGGGGGAGAACCCGGACGCCTGGACCTGGAGGGAAGGGGAAGCGTGCTTGGAATGTTAACGGTGCCACCGACGAGACACGAACCTCATCACACGGTTCGCGTTCTGTCAGAGCTGCCTACTTCCATTCCGATGGCGCGGAATGGGCGCGAGTGGACAACAATGGCCGACAAAAGCGTTCGATCGATTGACCGCTAAAACGACGCAGTGAGATCATGGGGTGGTGGACTTGTTCCCGTGTTGGTTATGCCGGACACTGTGGACCAGCTGGAACCGAGTGAGTTACAGACGACTAATTTATGTACATTTCAAGGTGAATCGGACACACCGTATGCGTCGATGATCGGCAGAGAACCAATCTCAATCAATAGACTTGAAGATTGAAAAAGTAAACAAATGAAAACGGACCTGTGCACAGAAATCTGGGATATGTTAACTCTTTGCTCTCAAATCAGACCGATGAGTTCATCTTAATACTCTTCCTTGTATTATGTATGATTCATTCTGAAGTAAGGCGCATTCACAGTACTCAGTCGTGTTTAGAACTTTTTAAATGAACCACACGATCCCTGAAACGCCTCCGTCGCCAAGTTGTACTCGTATTGCATCAACTTCACATCACTTCCACGTGATCATGCGATCATATCCTCGAGCAATATCTCGTGTCTCGTTGGTGTTGGCCATTCCAGCACCCCTAGAAGAGGAATGACGTGATCAAACGTGATCGTTGGTTCGGGGTATATGAACACCAATCAAAAAACATTATACATGGCTGACGTCAACGTACCGTACCGGAGACGGTGGAATTTCTTGGGAGCTGGTGAAGCTGTAGGCAGTAGAGTACACACAACAGATGTGCGAGCAAAGTGAGCCACCCAAATTTGCACCGTTTTGAAGGTCGATTGAACCGAAATTGGCGTGGCAAATTTAAGCCGATCATCGTTCCCGATGCCTACCACATGGTTGCAGCATGATAGAAACCATCCCGGCCCCATGACAGACATAATCAAGCGTGAAGAATTGCCTCCGAGAACAGAAATATGTGCGCTTGGTTGAATTGAAAAGTGCTCTCCGGTGCTTGAGCACATCTGTTTCAAAAACAAAGATTATCATAAACCAATCATAATTTGGAATACTCCGAACGAGATGTAAACGGTTGTTGGGTTTGAAATTCTGACTATGACCAACGAAATGTGGGCCGATGAATTAAGACCGTAATCATTATTCTAGGGCCCCACCTCACCAGGGCAAATCAGGCCAGCCGGCTCCGGCTTCGGATGCTGATTTTATGACACACTGCAATGGCAGCCCCGTCAGCATCCGCAGCGCAAAACATACGCCAGAGCAGCAACTCAACTTCTCGCCCTCCGTAGGACAATTGCTGGAAATTGCTCATCCCGCCCCGCTGTTGATTGCATTTTATTGCTCAAAATGATGATGTTGGTTCGTAGAACCGGCCTCTGTGATTGGTTCTAGCAATGGTAGAGGAACTGAAAAAAAATGCACAGTTTACGATGAACAGCAGGCACACACAACCAAGCTCGACTGAAGATTCGCCCGTCGTTTAATCTCCATAGAAGGAAGTCTTAATTTGAGGCAATAAAGCCAAGTTTGTGCTAAAATTTATTACCCAAAATCGTTACCAAATCGGTATGAAGCGTTTTTACTTCGAACGAAACGATCGAAATTTCGGTCTTTTTAAAAAAAATATTCAAACGAACTGGATAAATTTTAATGAACAACTTCATGTAACTTTGTTCCAAATGTCAAAAATGTAGCCCAAAATCACCTTCAAATGAAAATTGGTTGCGTATAAAACGTGTACGGGGATCTAAAAATACAAGCTGAAACAACTCGACTAACATCATGGGAAATTCAATTTCCTTTACACCAACAAGCCCGTTCCAGATGCAACGAACAAGTGAGGCAATAAATTGATGCTGTTTCACACCAGAAGAACTAACTGTTGAGTTTTATGCATTCATAAATGATTTCCTCCCCCCACCCCATCTTATCCACCCCGTCCGACGTCATACTAACGTACGCAACTTAATGCCGCTACGCCACTGGCATGCTCCACGCTCTCGAGCAATCCCCCACAATAGGAAACATATGTTTTCATAATTGTTTAATTGCGCAAAACAGAAGAAAAAAAAACGGAAAAGGAACACATACCACACAACATGGGATGCTAAAGGGCCACTCGATCACGGTGTAACAGTAAGCCACCGCCACCATACACCGCTACACTGCTATCGGGTGGTAGTGGGAGTTCCCGCACTCCCACCAGGCAGTTCGGTGGAAAAAAGAGCATACGCATAAGAATGTGCTAAATTGAATTGGAAGGAAAAAAATCTCAAGGTATCGTAAAGGCGTCGGGTTTCCCTGCATTCCAGAGGCTTCCCCCACACACACCCTCCTTCCATGAAATGCATTTACGCAAATAAAACACTGTGGAAAAAAATGCCACATTCAGCGGTTTCCGCCAACGTGGTGCAACAATTGCGACCACGGGCAATAAGGGTGCTGCGTTTGGCATAACTGTTAGCAAAGGGTGGAACAACAACTCGACTCACTCCGGGTTCGAAGGTCGAATAATCAAATTCAAAACAAAAACATTTAAATTGGGTAATCACGTGGCGAAACGTGTTTTGCATGATCCGATTCAAAGTGGAATATTTCGAGATGTTACCAGAATCAAGCAAAGTTGATGTACATATTCCAGACGTGGACGGCGGTTTTTCTACCTTCGGACTATCAGGTTTTTCTTATCTTATCAGTACCACCACGTTACACGACCACAATAATGGCGTCTCGTCGTCAGGAAATCATTCATCCTCAAATCGTACGGTTTTTTGTGCTCCATTTGTTATATGACTGTCACATGACCGAACAAACGTACATATTTCTGCTCATGATGCTGAACGTTGTTTTATCTGCTGTCACAATAGACAAACCAATGTGCTCGTTACCTGGTAAGGTTACAAAGATTGAGCATCGATTTTTGTACATTATCGATAGATCCGCACTTCCGATCGAGCATCGGAAACTTATCTGGTCAAAGAAAAAGGTAGTTTTGGTTCTGTTTTGACACCTTAGTAAATCGTTTTCCGCAATCATTTGCACGCTCATCAGCTGATGACGTCACGCTCCGAATTAAAGTGAAAGGAAGATGTCGTCATTTCGCGGCCACCGAGTTCGCGGCTCTCCGTTAGTTGAAGCATTGAAATCGATCAGTTCAATTGGGAGTATATGGAGAGAATCTTCTTGTACTTCAAAATATAAATAAAAATAATATTGTATGAAGCTGCCTGCCACATCTTACAACCTTTAAAGGCCACGATCCATAAAAGTGAACGAAAGAAAAGAAGGTAAAACCCAACGGCGACTGCGATCCGCGAAGGTACGCGAGTGCCCAACACACGCACACCACGTTCCGCGAACAACACAAAACACCACGTTCAGAACAGGGAGGCGAAGATCGAGTGATCAAACGAACCCCATGCACACCCACTCTTCTTCCCGTGCAGGTAGGTAGGTAGGGCTCTTCCCATTGCGTTACGTCTCGATCCTCGTCTTCGTCCCAGCAGATTACTCCATACGACTCCATTTTGAGTCTCGCTAGGGTCTTGGAACGCGGTTAGATCGTTGATCGCGCAGCACTGTTAGTAATGCGTGATTCGTTTTCAATGACAGATCTTTACAGTTGTCTTAAAAATAGAAGATTCATACCTTATCCAAACATTTCAGCTCCTCGATGGGATAGACCACCTTCTGGCACCGGGCGCAGGATTTGTTCATTTTGACAGATGAGACGATCCTTTTTCTCCAATCGATGCGGCCGAACAAGGTCCTCTACGATGCTTTCTTTCAAAAATCTTCGCCGTATTCTGTGTCACGAAAGCACTTAGCCTTTGGCAGCTTTCTCGCTAGACCCCGGATGCAATTTTCCGGTGAGCTGTTGGATAAAGAAGGCAACGTTGAACGCACAAGCTCGGATCAATGACTGTCCCCCGCGAGACAGATTTGTTTGAGGCACAAACTATTGCACTGCGAGTGTACACGAAAAACCCTGCACCAAGCACAAGAGGAAACCTTTTTTTATTTCTTTTCAGGGCACTACAATATCTCCCACGAATCCGGGAATGGATTTTCCGAAATTTAGCCCTCTGGAGCCCACAACAACTTTCACCGGTAGCTGATAGCTTTTTGTAACCGCTACAGATCACCACGGGGAAAGAAACTCCTCACAAAGCAAGACACACTCTTCGGTTACCTCGGACACTTTTTACCGTGAAAATCGTGGTGGCGTGGTCACCGTGGAGGGCACTGAAAGAGATCGACGCGACACGATCGCTTGCGCCGTTCCGGTTACGACGACGATGGGCAGACACACCACACACAAACGCGCGCGCGCACGCACACACTCGTCTCCTCGATGCGCCTGTTTGCCTGATCTTTGTCGATCTTCTGAACTTTTGAGTGCGTTTAACGAAAAACACGCAAAAAATCACATTCGTTAGAATACCCGACAGCACTGGGCGCACTTGCTTTTTCTGCGAAAAACAAGGGACGTAGCAGAGCCTGCTGGACCAATGGAAGCAGTTTACCAACCGATGGAAAAACAGAACAACGGAAAAGTGAATCGACTACTACGGGCGTGCGAACGACGAGCAGCGTGCCTCCGACTTGTTCGATTGTTCAATCACTTCTGGCTACTTCAAGTTTGACCTGCCAGCAAGCTTATACCGTTCCGAGCAAAGGAATCGTTTGAACTACGCTTTCCGGAGTTATCCTGCATATAGTGTTGGCACATGGGGTGGTGAGCTAGCACACACCCAACTTAAAAATCATTGATGAACTTCCCAAACTAACGTGCCAGCTCAATAAAGTTTAAATACAGTAAACATACTGCCAGACTTCTTCGATGAACCATTTTTTCAATTCACGGTGCACAATTGAATGATTAAAACGTGTTAGCTCTGGAGCAGCTCACTGAAAAGAGCTACTTGGCACAACACTATCTGTATGTTGGAAAGTTCCGATACCGTAAATATGAAAACTTCGTTGCAATCGAAGTACCGGCATTTTGATCATTGCAATGTTACAATCGCAGCTAGCATGAAAAGCATTCTATTTAAAGATAGCAACAATAGATTTGAAATTAGAAATTGATCCGCATTTAAATTAATAGCATACCGATTGCATTTTCTTTCCGTCCTCCGAAAGTTGTTCTACCTTACTTTTCTCAATGGAAACTGGATACGTTGTACATCATCCTTGCGAGTTTCACTTGGCACCAATACACTGACAGGGGAAACCGAACAGGACGAAAAACACCAGGATCCTTACGCATACAGCACTCCACCGATACAGCCTGCGCATCGCACACAAACATACGACACCGTCGCACGAGAACTGTCTTGTGAGAAATTTTCAACGAAAAATGGCAGCGAACAGAACGGATTCGAAGCGCGTCGCGAGTGTTTAGGAAAGAAAATATCGCAATAAATCCGCATTGGATCCACGCAAAAAAGGTATTAATCGTTAGCGCAAAGTGGTGCCAGTGTACGTATCGTGAAGAATCACTTCTTCTCGTGTGGAAATTGTAAATATTGAGAATATGATAAAAAGGTGTGAACTCCACAGAAAAACCCTCCCTAAATTAGTACCAATGGGAAAAGTCGTTTGCTTAGTGGAAAACAGGATGGCAATGGCGTAATTCGGCCGAATAGTTCTACAAAAATAAAATATCAAACTATTTTCTACCTAGTATACTCTCTGAACCACATCTACCCTTTTTAAACGAGACGATTTTCATAGTGAGTTTCCCCAACCCTTCTCAACTCCTACACTCTGTTTTTCCTTCCGGTTGCTGGAGGAGGGGCTGGAAAAATCGATACACCGACGAGTACCGGCTACCAGTATCAGTTGAACGTTACACCATCACCATCGCGTTTGTCGGCTACAATCGGAAGTTAAAGTAGCCTCGGTATTTTTGACGAAAAGAAATCCACAAATCATATTTAAAAAAAAATGCGTTAATTTTGCCTAATCTCAGTGTTAAATTGTTATCCTACGCGTGAAACTTGAAATTAAGTGTCATTAATTATAATAGTGTGTTGAGTCTGGATGACGGAAATAGAATGATTAAATCATATTCCTTTCGCTTTGCATAATCGAATGACGTAGGCCAACTACAATATTTCCCTATGGTCTCGATAGCTGGCGACCGGAGAGCATTGCGTTGAATCGATTCTTCGCTAGACTGATCACATGTGCTAGACCGACCACGATGCCGTCTCGGGCGGTTGTAGTATTAGTCATAGTATAGTGTTTCTTTTTCTTATCCACTAGTTTGCGAAGGGCAGGGCGACATTTAGCCATCGTGAAGTTTTCTTCCGACGCGAGTGCACCGTTTTAGATACCGTACTACTACTATGTGCTCGCTGAAAGTGGTGAACGTGATGCGGTTTTCCAAGCGCTGTGGCATTTCCATGTGACGAGGTGATCGCAGTGATAGTACCAAATTTTCATCGCACCATGACGTTCTAAAAATCATTCAGAATTGATCCCAACAACTTAGTCTACCAAAAATATAGGAAAATGCAGACGATTCGCAAGAAGACCAGTCCATTGAAATGTGAGTATGATTCATAACGCTTATCTTGCTTTACTCTTACCATACTATGATAAAATTTACACCTATTTACTCATTTTTCTACCTTCTACATATTTGGAATAAATATTCAAAACTAGCATGATAATAAATAGCTATACGATTTCTGAAGAAACATTTAAATGCCCAAATGTTCACTACAAAAGCAACGCTTTTCGGATACAGCATAACAGGGTCTTTAATTTCATCAAAATCTTTTTAAAACCCGTTTGATAAACAAACCGTTGGAAGCTCAATTTAAAACCCTTGTGAAGTTATCCAGAACAACCGTACACAATTTCTGAACATGTTTACACAATATACGACACTTGGTTCGTTGCTGTTCTGATCACGTACAATAAATGATCATCTAGTAGGGATGGGGCAATTTGTTTGGAACCAGGAAAAACTCACAAGGAAATCCTCATAATTTTTTTTTATTTAAATGATGCAATGATAATGTTGTCCATTTTACATGTAAAACGATTAATTTATTAAGACACTTTACTTACCTTGTTGATTGTTAGATTGTAAAGGTTGCTTTTGAATCAGTTTGATGAACCTAAACAAATTTTTCAGCTGATAAAGGAATGCGAAACTTTAATTGCAAAATTCACAAAGATTCGATCGCAGAAGATTGTTCAATCAATTTCCGTGGGATCTTGAAAGAAATATTGGGATGATTGAATCTTGTTGAAAGATTCATAACACAACACTAATCAAATGGTATTCGACGAAAGTGGATTGTTGTTGTTGAGTCAGTCAACGTTCGACCGTCACAGGCGACGGCAGACCGCTGGTTTTGTTGCGGAAAGTTGGTAGCACAACGATTCAAAGTGCGGAACAAAGTGCGTGTTTAAATGCAGGCAATGATGAGTAATCGATCGTCATTGAAGGCTTTCGCACAGTAGGATAGCAGATACGAGGATGCCCATTCATTAATCGTGGAGGCTCTTACAATTGATCCTTCAAACGCTTAGTGTCACTGTGTATCCTCGAGGCGGTTGTCGCTATCCATCACGAGACCCGTGAGATTGTTGTAAAAACGGCTCCCGCTCAAGGGATTACCCTATCATTCCAGCCACCTGCCCGCCGGAGCCCCCGTGATAAGTGTAGTCAGTTATGTGCGTCTCAAGCGAATTCGTTTGTAAATTGCAAATTGCCTGGTCTACAGTTTGCGTTATCCGGTGTTAAGTTTTCATTGCTGGTGGCCGCCTGTGCGGCCTAGTTTTCGTAGGACTGTCGACAACGGCGGCGTATTTACACTTCGTTGACGTCGCGGTCGAGACAAGGTAGAATATTGGTGGCAAGGAAGTGTGCGTTTCTGTTTTACATCTGTTCGCTGCACAAGCTGACAGAAACGTAGTGTTGCATCCCTTGCACGGGTTGCCCCTGAAGATGGTCATTCGCTCGGTGGACGAGTTGAACAAACAGCAATCTGGGAGAACACAACAATCACGATTTACCTATAACCCCAGGCCAACGCTGGTGTAAACGGTTCCCCTTGGCAACGCTAGCTAGCATCGAGCAGTAGAAACATGAGAAATTCACCACGTTCGGCCGATCGAGGTATCCTGCGACGTAAGGATGTCCATTTCCAGGCTCTCCCTGTCAAACAATTTCTTTAAATCGGGTCTAATGTTATCCTTCACCGTTCTTTTATTTTCTTTCAGATCGAAACGAACCCGGGCGGTTCTTCGGCGATGGAGTGAGCTTCAAGGCGAAGCTCATCGGCATCCTGGAGGTCGGCGAGGCCCGAGGCGACCGGATGTGTCAGGAAGCGTTGCAGGTACGGATGAAAGTTTACACGCACCGTAAGGGAACAAAGGGCTATCCAGGTAGTGACGGGACGAGTGCATATCAAGCGGTAACCGCCCTCGATCGCTCGGTCCGGTGTGCTATTTATAGCACCACCATATACGCCATCGTAAACCGCCGCGAGATGTAGTATCATCCCGCACTACCCCGATTAAATAGACCTCCGTGTTTGCCACAAGAATGAAAAACTGCCGCAGTTTACAGCCTGATTTCGTCATCGTTGTCCGCGAAAAAACGGATCATTTACTAAAAACACTCTTCGACGCTGCCGCACACGTACACGCCGGTCCCTAGTCTCCAGTGGCAGTAAATTGGTTTCAATTTGAAAAAAAAAACAACGACGCGGCACAGGAGCAGCTCCCCGTTTTCCAGTGGATTAGAACAGTGGGGCCATATCATGTGTCAGTCTAGTTTGCTTGAAATACAAACAAAGTACCCCACACCGCAGCGTTTGTGCGCATCAATGACGACCAAGCTGCTTTAAATCATCTAGCCAAGTAACTAGACATTCGCGAATTGAAGAAGCAAATCTCATCTACCGCGAATGTTTGTGTTGAAGTTCTTCGCTTTAAAAGCGTAATCGCCATAGAGTATGTTGAATTGCGAAAGGGGATATAAAAAAAGCGCAAATCAACGCCAGAAAGCGGCGGCCTTCACAACGAAGCAGCGTTTCGAACCGAATGAAGCGAATTGTTGCACTGGCTACTGCGATCATTCGTTACGCATGATTAACCTAACCGACGAACGCCGTCCACGATTGCGAGCATTGTGACCGCGTTGTAACATACTGAACGCTATTTGTCTGTTTGTGATTGTTTTTTTTTCTCAAAATTCTTTACACCACAATGTCGGTAACATTGAATTGAATGTTTGATGCGGTGACCGTCTGTGCTGGGTGTTGTGAAGTAATTTGCTTTACAACAATACGAATTTCTACTCGCTTTTTTTTAAATTTTGTTTGCTTTTGACCCTGTTCCTGTCCAAGATTTGATTTATATCATCACGTGCTAAATATGATTCAACAAACCATGGTCACTATTGACTGAATTCTCCGTTTCTCATATTATTTGTTGTCTACAGGACCTGAAAATGGCAATCCGCGCCGCAGGAGAACACAAGCAGCGCATAACGATACATGTCACGATCGATGGACTACGGTTGAGAGATGAAAAAACAGGGGTAAGCGGAATAACTGTCCTCCAAAAAACGTTGGCATTAATGTTTTCTTTGATTTTACCTGCAGGATTCTCTCTACCACCATCCCGTGCACAAAATATCGTTCATCGCCCAGGACATGACGGATTCGCGTGCATTTGGCTATATTTTTGGTTCCCCCGACAGTGGGCATCGGTTTTTCGGTATCAAAACCGACAAAGCCGCCAGTCAGGTGGTGCTGGCAATGCGCGACCTATTTCAGGTTGTGTTCGAGCTGAAGAAGAAAGAGATTGAGCTGGCCCGGCAGCACATTCAGAGTAAGATAACGGCCCACGAACATCAGGCCGTATCGTCCGCGTCGTTAATGGCAAAAGGAGGCGGTTCGACGATGGACAGTGGCGGAGGCGCTAGCGGTAGCTATGGGAAAGGTCATGCTAGCGACACCGGCAGTTCGACCTTAGGATCGCTAGGCGCTGGAGCATCGTCCTTGGGGGCAGGCCCGAGCAGCTGCATCAAGATGGGAGTCGCAGGAAAGAGTGAAAAGTCGCCGGAATCTGTGGCGGATCTCGTCGACCTCGAGCAGGAGTTGAGCTGCATCCAGCGAGGCATCACGCAAATGGAACGCATCACGCCAAGCGAAGGACCAGGCAAAAGTGTGTTGGATGACGATCCATTTGGCGATTCATTTGCCAACATACCTCCGGTGAGATTGCATTCGAATATTGCAATTTTTATATCGATTTATACTTTTATAACCCGGATTCGTTCCTTCTAGTCATACAATCTTCTACCACCACCCGAATCCAGCAAGCGCCATCAGAAACAGATCAATCGTTCGACAGAAAACCTACCAACAACTGAAGCAAACCCCGTCGTTTCGTCCACGCCACCGCCGATGGCAGCTCCACCAGTTCCAGCTCCTACTCCCACCAACAGCACCACCAATAACAACGTCGCTGCCGCCTCGACCAACAGCGCCAACACTTCTGCCACCGGTTCTTCTGGAGGCGGCACAGGATTGCAAAATCATTCGAATAGCACAACCAGTAACAACCACCAAGCCTCCAATCTCCCAGCCAGCAGCACGATGAGCAATAGTAACTCAACGCAGAATGATGATTGGTTAAACTCGCCACCAAACACGTCTCGTTTCGATCCCGATCCTGTGCGATACTCCGATGAACCAAAGATTGTAGAAGAGGGAGGAAAGGTGCGTTTGATTTTCGTTTCGTTCATCTTGTACTCTAGTTGCCCTGTAATGATTTCCATCTTATCTTTTGTAGGTCCCTCAAGCATCAACCGCAGCACAACCGTCTTCGTATACTGACGTCTTCACCGACCTGGATCCGCTCGGCACTGGCAAGATAAAGCCGTACATCGACAAAAAATACTTTTTCCAGGAGCTCAAGAATCCACCAAAAAAGGTACTGAAGGATCTGTCCGGTAAGGACAGCACGTTCAATGCAAACTTTGCATCCGATCAGGAGCAATCGTCGCCCAACCTTTTGCAGCAACAACAGCAGCTGCAGCAGCAACAGCAGCAGCAACAACAGCAACAGGCGGGAGCATCGCTGAACACGAGTAACATCTCAACGTTGGCCAGCGGAAGTGGCGATCTGTTTAAGGCCAGCTTTGAAGAGTCACAATCAAAGTCCCAGTCGAAATGCGCCTCCGAATCGACAGGAGCGGATAGTGAGGGTCTGAGGAGTGGTTCCGGAAACGGCGGAATACCGCTGATGGAATCCAAGCCAATTGATCCGTTCATGGAGGATGAAGATTTCTCCAAACTACAGCTGGATCCGTTCGAGGTGCACTTTTCGCGCAATGCTTCCCCACGAAACGCTGGTGTGCTGGAAGGAAAACCTTCCGATTCCGACGAACCTTCCGGAGGCCATAGGACGTATTCGGATGGAAAAGATGGCTCAGTGTACAATGGGCCGCTGCAGGTAAATCTTCCCCCGGAATCGTGGGCCAGCTACATCAGCCAGAAGCGTCTCGAGCGGCAATCGTCGGAAGTGAATGCCGCGGGTTCCGGGCAGAGCACTCTCCCCGGTCACCGGAACCGTCCGGCGACTAGTAGCGTGTTCAAGCAGAACACGGTCGATGTGATCTCTAGTATAAGCTCCAGCTCGAAAAAGATGAAGCCAAACTTGTTTGGGCAGAAGTTCTCGAAGCGCGATTCAAACAGCATAAACATGCGCCGGCTGCAGGAGAGCGATTCGTTGAGTGAAACGGAAACGGCCCCGGAGCCACCTCCGCGACCCGATTCCGGTTCGCACATTGAACCGCCACCGTTGCCACCAAAAAAGCAGTTCGCCGACATCGTCATACGGCCGTCACCACGCGCATCCCTTGCCAGTGCGGGTAGCGGGTCATCCGCAGGCAGTCACGGACCACGCGAACGCTACGACTATGTTGGCTCTAAGTACGACAGCAATCGCTCACCGTCGGGTGCATCGTCGGGAACTGCACCTGGCACCGACGCTCCTCCGTTGCCATTGCCATCGCGTAAAGTCGGCCGTACCGCAGGTGAAACGGTTGGGCCGGGGCGTCCGCAGAAGAAATCTAACGACGAAGACGACTACCTGACGCCGATCGGAAAGGCAGACATTCCAACACTTCTGCCACCACCGCAGCGTAAAGATGCCTCGAAGACGAACCGCTCGACGAGCCGCAAGCAATCGGAGACGGATCCGCGCAACCTGGACGAACCAACGCCACCACCGACGTCCAAGTCGCCGCTCGGACACGGCCAGCACCAGCATGCCACGTCCGCGTTTCTGCCCGACATTACGCTCAGTCAATTACTCACACTCGGTATCGATGAGTTGGCGGCAAAGCTGGCCGTGCCCGTGTCCAAGCTGAGTACCATGACACTCGTCGAGCTGACCACGTACCTGTCGGAGTTTATCGAAAACAGCAAGTACCCTTCGGCGCCTCCCTCCGCGGCTGCCATTCCGCCACCGTCGGCTGCCCCTTCGTGGGCCACTAGCAGCAGTATCAGTCAGGATAATACCGCAGGACTAGACGGGGGAAGCATCAGTGAATCGCCCGTCTTTAAGGTCAGCTTTGACGACTCGAACGAAGTAGCAACGTTTGTGGCCAAGTTTGACGACAACTTCGGTGAGGAAGAACGTGCGCGCAGTGGTTCGGGATTTGGTTCCGGCGGAGGTAGTGGTGGTGGATCGACGTTTGTGGCCAACTTCGATAATCTCAATCTACAACCGGATGTTCACGGTGGGCGCAGCATGGCAGCTTCGAATGCACCCCCGGCCGACAAATACGCTGTATTCCGAGAGATAATCGAGCAAGAGATAGGTCCCACTGCTGCGGATGCCACCAGCGACGGGTTCGCCGTGGAGCAACCGGAGCAACGAACCGTCGGATTGAACGACCTCGCAGCATCGTTGGACTTACAGCAGGAGGTTGCATCGGAGATGAGTCGTCTATCGCCGGCATTCGCTAGCGGGGAACCGGGTGGACTCGGTGGAACTTCTCCCTTACCGCAGGGAGCCAACTCGTTTGCGAGCTCGCTGAACTCCGTGCCAATCACGAAGCCAATCGACACGAAGATAACGGAGGTGATTTCACAGGCAAAGGATCGGTACGCCGCCCTGAGGGATATCATTCTCGTGGAGGATCTGTTTGAGAAGCCAGCGCAGCCGCCTGCAGCCGCACCGATAGCGCGCATGGAGTCGTCCTCGTTCGAAGAGCGCGACCTCGATGATGACGCAAAGTTCGAGGCCAATTTCGACGACATGGTTATGCCACAGCACGATAGTAACCAGTCACCCGAGATCAACGTTTCCGATGCGGATTTCATCGATGAGGATACGATGCTACCAACGCGAACGTCCGCTGATATGCTTTCCGCCAACGTCGGTTCGATGCGCAACACGGCAACACCGCGCGAAGATCTCGAGATCGACGAGCTAATGCAGAAAGCGGTCTCGAATTTGTCACTGCACAGTACCGATCAGCTATCACCTGGTCCGAACGCTACGACTCCAGGACCTATGCAGGGTGGTGGTTTGGCGGTGAAAGGTAGTCCGCTGCTACAGCACAGTTCCACTTCACCTTACCGGCCACCAACGTCCACTTCCACCACACTCCTGAACGACATGGTTGCTCCGAAGAGCAAATCGCCCTCGCTTGGCAGCAGCACCGTGCAGTACGATACACTTTCGCTCGGAGGAAAAGGAGGTCTGAGCGACATGAGCACTTCGCCGATCCCGCTCGTACAAACGAACAAGCTCGGCTCGAGTATGGCGCGCAGCCCAATTCTGAAGCCATCTCCGATGTCCCGCGGGCACCACCAGGACCAGGACGGTATGAAGAGTTTGAAGGGAAAGAAACCGACACCAGCACCACGTGGTCAAACTTCGTCCAGCGAGAAGCGATCATCTGGTTCGATGAGTGACGGTGATGGCGAAACTTCACCCGAGGGCGACAACAACGAGGGTAAGTGTTCCTACGCACAGTATCGAACTTGTTAGAAGGACGACTCCTTACCTACTTGTACTTTGCAGGTGGCAAATCTTCCAGAATGACTCCGACCAATGCCAGCGAATCATGGGCCGTGTTCGATCAACCGGAACCACCGCAGCACGGTTTGAAGAGGCAGGATCTTCGCCATGAATTACGTCATGACGGTGGAAGAAGTATGTGTCAAACGGGAAGGTTGTCTTGTGTGCATCTGTGACATCAACTCAAAAAACTGGTTGTGGTTTCTTTATTCTTTTAGGAAGCGATAAGAATGGTCCCGATTCACCGTGCTCATCAGATCCGAAAGACGAATGGACCAAGACGGACCTGCGTGAATATGGCCGACGATGGCCAACGAAGGGTCACACTTCGTCGTCTTCCCGTGATGTCAGTCCATGGGACGAGGAAGGGCCGGACTATCGCAAACCGCGCTCTGGAATGCACAGCGGTGGTGATGGGGTGGCACCGTCGATGCGTCATCATCATCCGACGTCGGGTGAGCGTTATCATCATCCACGAATGCCACCCCGGCGGATCAACTCGAACGACGAGGACTATGACGATGAGTGCGTAAAGGATCGTGGCCAGCAGCGTCGTCGCATGATGAAGGGTGGCGTCGGATCGCGTAGTCGGGACAATTTCGAGGACGAACACTGGTACCACGAACACCACGGACCCGCGTGGTCCTCCCCGACGGAAGATGAGGAAACGCGCATGCCGCCGGGCGGCCAGGGACGTTCGTTCGATCGTAACGTGTACGAACGTAGCACTTACGGGCCACCGTATGAAAAACGCGAACCGAAGAGTTTGCCACCACCGGCGGGTTACGATCGGCGGGAGTATAAGGCCGGCTACGACAAACGCAAGTACTACCGGGAGCGAGAACCGTCGCGCGGTGGCAGTGGCGGTGGTAGATCGAGCTACGATTACGATCCGTACGGTGGCGACGGAGGCTACGGTAGGCGATCTGACTACGATGATGGTGGCGGTGGCGGTGGCGGTGGTGGTGGTTACGAGCGTCCAAGCCGTGATTCACGTGCCGCCCGGGAGTACTTCTATGAGCGCGAGCGGAAAAGCTTCGACCGGGAAAGCAACGAATCGTATGATAGTCGCGAACGGCGCAGCTTCGGTGGCAGCGGTGACCTGTACGGGAGTCTTGATAGTCGGGCGGAGTATCGCGAGCGCGACCGTTATCTGTCGCTGGATAAGAGTCGCTCGTTGCGCCGAGGGATGCGAAACGCGGGGAGTGCCCGGCTCGATCAGGACCTGGATC
Organism: Anopheles coustani; assembly: GCF_943734705.1. NCBI lineage: Eukaryota > Metazoa > Arthropoda > Insecta > Diptera > Culicidae > Anopheles > Anopheles coustani. The sequence continues at coordinate 90,649,279 of NC_071289.1, forward strand.
AGGACTCGGAGGGTGATCTGATGGGTGGAATGGGGGGCGGTGGTAGGTCGGGTGGTGGCGGTGTGAACAGTTTGCACCGCTCTAGTCAAAACATCGGCCGAAGCAGCAAGCAGACTCAGCAGCAGCAGCAGCAACAATCGCAAATGATGCTTGACGATGATGTGTGGGGCTTTACGAAGGGAGGAGCACCGGTAGGGGGCGGTGGCACGATGCCGTGGAAGCGACCCTCTAGTGCGACCGAGCAAGAGGGACGTCGATACAACGAAGGCCGTCGCGGGGTATGCGCCACCGGTGGAGGAGCAGGCGCGTCGGGTGGTATGCACGCCGCAGTCGGTTCCGACGGAGAAAAGGATCGGCGGTTCCGTAAGAAGAGCCGGTCGCGCGGTGAACGGAAGGACATGGAGATGCGCTCAAATTACGCCACCATGCGCTACCCGTTGCGGTCAAAGGAGGACTACTTCGATTTCGATGCGGTGGAAGGAGGAGGAGGAGGAGGAGGTCGTGGCGGTGGCACCGGAAGTGCCGGTATCGGGGTGGACGATGATGACGACGAAGAAGAGGAGGATGACGTCCGACCGGTATCTGGTGGGAAGATGTTGATGGACGACGGGTTGGACGACAGTCCGGCATACTATGGTCGACGTGGTCCGGGTGTTGGCGGTACCGGGGCGGGATACTATAGTAAATCCATAACGCCGCGACAGGAAGGACGTAGCCTGAATGACGCATTGATCGCACAGGAAGCGAAAAAGATGTCGCGCTATGAGTACGAAGAGGAGGCCATTCGCCGCATGAAGAAAAGCAATAGTCGCGACCTGTACTTCGAGGGTGGTGCACCCGGGTATGCCAGCGTGACCCCGCCAAAGAGTGCAGCTCAAAAGCATCATCAGCAACACCCAAGCGGCACCGGACCACGGATGGACTTTGAATTCGATGAGTTCGCAGGCTCCCCAGGAGGTGGTGGGGGTGTTGTTGGAATGGCCCCACCATCGGCACTCGCTGGAGATGGCTTTGAAAGCGATTTCAATTCTCCCCCGGGTGGTGGAGTAGGAGGTCGGGAGGCCACTACTGGTGGGGGCCGGGAAGGACAGAAATCGTATCGCTTCTCTAGTGACTTTTCGAGTGATAAAGAACGCGCGGGTCACTACGGACATGAGTCTTCAGCGGGTGGCTACCATCGACAGCAGCACTTCAAGCACAACCACCCCGATCCGGGTGATTATCCGACTCATCACTCACAGTCACTGCAGCAGCAGCAGCAGCTGTCGGCCACATCGACACCGCCGCTGCCCTCTTCGGGCCACCAACACCATCCGCCACATCAGCGTGAGCAGCAGTCCAGCGGATCAAAGCTGCGCTTCAACGAGAATGTCACCGTATCCAAGTTTGACGCCGAGGCGACCACAATGTTCGAGGATGATTTCACCGGACGTTCTGACGCTGAGCAGGATCCCGATGAGCAGCAGCAGCAGCAGTCACATGGTGGCGGATGGTCCGCAGCAAACCTCACCCAACGTACCAGCCCTGGTCCGGCGGCAAGCAATAATGGCAGCAACAAAAAGATATTAAAAACCTCTAGTCATCAGCAGGCAGCGGGACAGCAACAGCAGCAGCAGCAGCAGCAGCATCTTCAATACCAGGATAACATACGCAAATCGGACAGTATTAACATTTTCGCCAAAAAGGTCGACGACCCGTTCGAGGACGATGATTTCTTCGCCACCGGAGGCAACAGCAACGGAGGGGGAGGCGGGGGCCGGGGTGACCCGTTCGGGGGCGCATCGACCGTAGGGCACGCGGATAGAGGCGGTGGTGGTCCCCCCGTGAGCAATATCGCCGCTGGCACCAACACGACCGCCTCTTCCGGTTGGGACAAAAACTTTGCCAACTTTGACGACAACATCTGATTACTCGGTAGCCTGATGATCGACAGCAACTTCCTCAGTCGCCAGCTGAGCCGAAGTTTGAGTGCCCGGCAGCAGTACCAGTACTGCTGCCAACAGGACGAACATCAGCGCTACTCACTGGCCAAGGACATTCGGAAGCTGTACATGCGCATCAAGCACTGCAACCGGTACCAGGTGTTTGTCTAGGCAGGGATCGTCGTCACGTAAAGGGAATTTTGGGTTGCCCGTGCCCGATCATTTCGCCATTGCTTTTGTTGATTGTACATTTTTATTTATATTCATCGATGATGATACTACCAGCTAACACATTCTTCTCAGCCTGATGAGCTTTAATCATGTTTACGATCACTTCATCAGCACGCACGAGCCAGAATCGCAAAAGCAAAAGGTCCTACTGACTGGTTCAGTAGACAACAGAAGGAAGGGGGACGTATGAGAGGTTGAGATTTGGTACGTTATAAGTAGATTTACTAGTGTGATGCTGGCTTGTGCGCTCGTTCACACATATTCATATCAATTATCAACCTTACAAGCTAACGCTTCTGATTAGTTAAATTATTGTTTTTACCTTGGTGACCATGGAGGCGATTGCAAGGGAACTTTATTAGTAAATAATATACTGAAAAACACTAGTAGATATTATTATTATTAACACTTCATACTCTGGGAACGATCAAAGCAAAGATGTTGCCGCTGCTGTTGCCGCCAGCGATAGGGACAGGGTGAGACTGGGGTGACACCGATACAGGGCCATGTAAAGCGCCAGAAAACCAAACCAAACGCGGTATTCAAAAAGTACTTTGTGTCTGTTTAGCTCTCCACGTTTTCCACCTCAATATTTAGATGTAGTGCAAAACTAAAAAAAAAAAACAAAATTTTACCCCTTTTCCAAGCATTAACTTTTGGACGACGGGCACAAGGTGTGCTGGACAACAAAAGTGATTGTATTACCGCAACCAAATGGGAGGGCTCCTTTCCATCCGATTAAACTTCTCCCTTCCACCTAACACACTAACCGGTTACGGCATAAGGTACGCAAAAGTGAGAGGCGATATTACAGCAGAAATTACGGTATTACTACAGACAACCTGAAGTTAGTATTTTTATTTTGATATAACAATCGCATTAAAATTCCTACTCCTTAAACACACACTTACTCACCACCAACCTAAACTCGCGAGCACCACGTGGCTAGGACACAACTATTGCGCAATATTAGTCGTTAATTATGTCAGCAGAGCGTTTTTACAATTCTGAAAATTGCAGCATGAGAGACGTGATAAAAACGTAGCAGCACTGTCGAACCAAGTTGTTCCCCTTTTTGACTGACCCCTTGGCCCCCGGGGGATGTTTGGGGAAAATTAAAATCAAACACCCTGATAGTCGTTTCTCTCACCCTTTTACCTTGCGTGAAATGGACCCCATTCCCGGTCCGTTTCGGTGCAATTGTTCTTGTTCCATTGACTTCCCTTGTGTTTCGATTGGGCTGTTGAAAGGTTAGTTCTCGAATCGAGTGATGAGGGCAGATGAAATGGCGGTTTGGTGCGTTAGGTTAGCAATTTGTTGAATGTAATGTAATGTAACTCTCAATCGCGTACGCAGCCATGAAGTATTTCATTGCTTCACTATCAGTAGCTTCATTTGTAATAATTATTAGGTACCAGAGTGTGATTCGAAACGTAAAAACAAAAGTTTAGATTAATGTGATTCCCTTGCTGCTAAAATGAACCGAGTGCTGGTAAAGAGAGTACGTCAGAAGAAAGCAGAACAGCAGGTTGTAGGTATTTAAAATAATTTAAACCGAATCATGGGACTTTGCTAATGCCAGTGGAAGAGTGGAAGCCCTAATTCGATGATAGGTAAACGTGTGCAGCTGAAAAGTACGCTTTTGTGTAGAACTGTGTTGTGCTTATGATATTTTCGTTTTGTAAAATATTTGACGAAAAAAACGTAGAAGAGCCAAGACCGGCTTTTTAAACATTCTCAATCTCTACTTCTTGATATTCTGAAAATCTTGGCCGTGTTGTTGCTATCGAAAAAGATTGATGTGTGGTCATGAGCTGTACTTATGCCGCGCAGATAACGTCCCCATTATATTTAAACCAACCGAACAGCTTTCCCACGAATTAACTGACAACACCAGAACATCTACAGAAATCGTATCACAAATAAGATTTGCTAGTGTAACATATAGATGAGATGTTGCTCTCAAACGGACGGAAAAAATTGGATCAAATAAACGAGAAACAAAATTCATAGAGAACAAGAACAAACTGAAAGGAAAAGCATAGAACTAATCAGGTAAAGTTACAAACAACTAATCCAACAGTATGGAAACAGCAACTGGCTGAATGGAAAGATATGCAATTGTTGATATTAAACCCCAAAGTCCCAAGTGAAAAAGAAGCGAAGGAAAAGAAACTATCAGTAAATAAAATTCAAATTAGAAGATTTCGTGTAGTCTTGACTATTTTTACTTCGTTTGTTTTCTTCTGAAACTCAGTCAGGCAGCAATTGTAGATGTTTTTTCTCTTGGATACTATAGTGCAGACATTGTTGCATGTTTCAAAACTCTGACGAACGAAAAACTAGAAAGCAGCAAGTGACCGAAAACGGAACCGAAATTATGAATTCAGTGCTCTGACGATTTCTAACGTCGAGAGAAAGAATTACAGCATGATTTAGTAACAAGGAAAAGTAAAAGGTTGGGTACGTCGAACGAATGAAGTAAAGTGCACGACACATGCGCAAACACATCGAGCAAAGACAAGGAAGTATGTGACGAAAGGTGGATAAACAATGGTTACAAAAATACAAAGCAACTACTAAGAAGTAAAAATATATATCATTGAAAATTTCAAACAAAAGTATCACTTAAAAATGGCGCTTCCGGCGTTGAGTGTGATGGATTTCAGTTAAAGCAACGCATAAGATAAACAGTTATTTATTGATCAGCTCATAGTGGAACTGCTGTGTGAGTATATTATAGCATAAGAGTATTCTAAAAAAGGGGACAGTCTCTAGGTGTAAAATGCAAGATTCCCACAACCAAACAAACTAGGACGATGCCAGGATACGCAATTTAATCATTGCTCCATTAAACGTTCAGCGCCTTGACGCTTTCCCTCCACAGTCGTTCGGACGTTTCTTCGTCGAACTTCATCTTGGATTTTGTTTGCTCCAGGTTTGTAACAAAGTAGCCAGTGACGGGATTCTTTTCCTCCGTGTTCACATTATCCGTGGCGCAGTGAATGATGTTTTGTGCACCCTGGAAGTCGCAAGAAGGAAAAATCGAATTGGTAAGTCGGGTTCAAGCAAATGTATGGTTTAAATAGTCGATTATTACCTGTCGGGCGGAGCGTAAGAACAACAGCACTACTGGTGAAAACAGGACGTAATGGTACCACTTGGGATTGTAATCGCGGAAAAAGTCCGTGTGGCACAGGCCCGGACACAGCACGTGCACATTGTAGCCCTGTTTGTATAGCTCGCGGGCGTAGTAGAAGTTCATCAGCTTGGAGTTGTTGTACAGGTTGTTAAAGCGATCGCGTGGCCCACGCTCGACCCATTTGCCCAGATTGTCGAAGTCGATCCGAGCCTTCTCGTGCATCTTTGACGAAACGACAACAATCCGGGCGGCGTTTGCACGGATGTTGTCCTTCAGCAGATCCACCAGCAGAAAGTGCCCGAGATGGTTCACTCCGAAGTGCACCTCGTAGTTTTCCTGCGTGTACTGGGGCGTCTGGATCGCGAGGCCGGCGTTGTTGATGAGGCAATCGAAGGACGGGAAGCGACTCTTGATCGCTTCACTGAACTGACGCACCGACGCGAACGAAGCCAAATCGAGCTCGAGCGGTACCAGCTCACCCTCCTGCGTGTGCTGCCGGATGCGCCGGATTGCTTCTCCGGCCCGGTCCATGCTGCGGCAACCCATAATGACCGTGGCCTGGCGGGCCGCAAGTGCTTGGGCCGTTTCGAAACCCAAGCCTGTGTTCGCGCCGGTTATGATGAAAACCTTACCGCGAAGGGGTGCATTGTTGCGCACCCAGCCCCATTTCCACTCGCGCAGTTTTCGGATGATGTACAGACTGGCGCCTACTCCGACCGGCACCAGAAGGTAGAGCAATGAGGCGGACATGCTGTTGTTATGTTGTTCTACGGGAGATGAACCATAGGAGAAATTAAGAACGGTTGTAGACTACTTACAACAAAATACATAAAAGTTGTAATTAAACCAAATTTGTAATATCCCTCTTTAAAGCAACTCTCCTTACGGGGATAGCTGCTTTTCTTTTGAAATGGTGTTCCGCTGATGTTTAACTTTTTTTAAATGACTATAATAAGATGAATGATCCAATACTTTCTTTAATTATAATATTTATTACAATGCTCTTTTGCTTTAAAAAATCTTACGGCTCTAGTTGAGTATGATAGAAAACTGGCAACAATTGTGGAAAAATAATCCATGGTCCCAATACCGGGCCTGGATAGCGTTACATGTTGCCGTGTCCTACTGTCTAGTTCGTTTTTTTCGTCTCGCCCTTTCCATCATCGTTCGTTTCCTCCTCCGGCTTTTGGTCATCGTCGTCCTTTGCGTCCTCGTATCCGCGTACCGCGTACAGGAAAATGATCACGTTCACGACCAGCACGGCGGCCACGACGGAACCGCAAGTGTTGGGAAATCCATCGATGTGCAAGTAGTGCGTCATGCCATACCGCGTGCCGTAGAAGGCTACAAAAGGTAACGTGAACATGGCGACACTGTAGAGCAGCAGCCAGGCCGCGGCGGTTGACCCACGCCGTTGGGCAACCGGATCGTCGTCTTGCGGTGCTGCTGTTATCTCTTCCATTGAGTGTTGAGGTATTTTGACCAGCTACCCAGGGAAACCAACCACCATTTACTCCGAGACACACTGTTTTCCGCACTGTAGGACGATATGTTACAATGTACATTCGAGAATCGTGCATTAATACGCTGCTGTACACCCGAGGGAAGGTTTAAACTTTTCAATAGTATAAGCAAGAAACACACATCGTCTTTAACCAACATCTTAAAGTATAGGAGAAAGTTTAGCTCCAAAAACGTAACAACAACCACCGAGTGTTAAATATTGTAATAGTTTTTTAAAAGAATGTTACCAAGGGTTAGGAAATTGAAAACTGTTCAAAATTGACCATGCTTTCCAAACGAATCCCGAATACAAATCCACAACCGTATGCCGTGCCATCACCATCGAAAGAACACGTTCGCTACTGTGTAAGATTGTTAGAGAGTCTGTTTGGGTCGCTGCCTCGATCATTCCAACGATGGGCTCTTGTCATTTTCCTTTTGGGGCGTTTTCGATGGCTCGTACACTTTCATTCCATAACCGGATAGATGTTTCCTCGTCGAAGTGAAACTTGGAGCGGCGCATCTTTACGTTCGACACGAAGAATCCACGGACCGGATTGCGGTCCGGCGTGGTCTCACTTTCCGTCGCGGCAAAAATGATATTCTGGGCGCCCTGGGAAGGAAGGGGGGAGGGATGGTATATCAGTAGGTACCTCCTCCATGACACTTGCCGATTCCTGGGCTGCGTACCTGTTCCGCGGACCGAAGTAGCAGCCAAACAATCGGGGAAAATACCAGATAGTGGTACCATTTGGGTTCGTAGTGACGGAAGAAGTCCGTGTGGCACAGGCCTGGACACAGCACGTGTACGTTGAACCCGCGCTTGTACAGCTCCCGGGCGTAGTAGAAATTCATCAGCTTGGAGTTGTTATAGAGCCGGTTCAACCGACTTTCGTACTCCACCCAGCGGCCCAGGTTCGCGAAGTCTATTTCCGCTTCGATCTCGTGCATCCGGGAAGACACGACGACGACGCGCGTTCGTTCCGCCAACAATCGCTCCTTCAGCAGATCAACCAGAAGAAACTGTCCGAGATGGTTCACGCCAAAGTGAACTTCGTAGTTTTCCTGCGTATACTCCGGCACGCGGACTGCCAGCCCGGCATTGTTAACCAAACAGTACAGCGAGGGGATGGTGCGGTTTACCTCGCTAGCAAACTGCCTGATTGATCGGAACGAGCCAAGATCGAGCTCCATCGGAAGGAGTGCTCCGGCGCCTTCGCATACTTCCGAGCGAATTTGTGCGATCGCTGCATTGGCTTTGGCCATGTTCCGACACGCCATCACGACGGTCGCCTCTCGACGGACGAGCGCTTTCGTGGCTTCGTAGCCCAGCCCGGTATTGGCCCCGGTGATAATGAACGTTTTCCCCTGGAGGGAAAAGTTCGACTTCACCCAGCCCCATTTGCGCAGTTTGTACAGACGTAGGAGAACGATCGAGCCGAGGAGACCAGTGGCAGCTGCAGTACCGGCGGTGGACAATGTTACCTCCAATGGGATGAGAGGCATTACCGGTTGGAGGGCGTTTGGTTTCGGTTGGGTTTTCGTGCTTGGTTCGTTGGCTGTGTGGGGGAAGAATAAGATTCACAAGAAAGATGTTTCCTTCTCTCTATCTTAACACTTAACACTCGGTTTTTTTAGGTTATCGATTAAGGTGTTATTATAGATTTTTTTATTTAATCCTCTGTTCATCCTTTTGCTAATTTGAGCTTATTATTATATTACGCACGGCCCGGTCAAAGCTTTGCGACGTCAATGGTTCACCGGGCGTATAGAAAGGATTGCACACGGCATCCGTGTAGAGATTGTGCAGATTGCGGAACATCGCACGCACCTCATTCTCCCGGAAGGACGTATTGCTAGCGTCGATCACGATCAGAAACTTGATCTTGGTGTTCGTCACGTAACCGTAGATCTTGTGCTGTTCGGTCGAAATAAGCGACCCAAGGTACAGCTCGCGACCGTCGGCCGTCGGTTTCTGGTTTGTGGCGCACCGCTCGTCGATCACGTCCAGCGAAGCGTGGACCTGGTACTGCAGCGCGATCTCCTTATCCACGTTCGCCGTCGCGATGTACAGCGGTGCATTGTCCTTGCCGACGATCGCCACACAAGCGCACATCTAAGGGCGACGATGGGCCCAAGAAGGAAAGGTTGCCACCCGAGACGTTCGCAACGCGCCAAGCAGAAAGAGAAGGAAAAATTTACTCCATAGTTTAATCATCGAAATTGGAAATGAATATCGTTTTCCGAAGCAATAGGCATAAACTAAAGTAACACAATGTGATGAAAGTAGGATGGAAATGATGTAGACAAAAAAGAGGCACGGCAAGGGGGTGCAGCCCTCATCATGGTTCGTTGCTTTTGACTACGTGGAAGGTACCGTCCGTTTAGCAATTTCTCTCTTTGATGCAAAATAGTCAACTTTCCCAATCGCATAATCGAATCGTGGATGTATGCTAATTTGCTCCATTTTGTACCCATTTCTCGATAAGTTGTTCACACTCAAAAGGTCAACAACCACAAGTGACGCCCCAAAAGTGTCGGGAATGCGTGAGCCAAACAACAAAAAATCGTTTAAATCTACTTAAAACCTTATTCAGTTTTGAGATTCTACGCACCTTCTATGTTTGTTGATGATTTTCCAGAAAGGTAGAGTGTGATTTGTGGTTTCTGAACACTTTTTAACCTGGTAATACTCCACAGAATGATGCTGCTCCGTGAATGCTGCTTGATCACGCACCTTTGTTTACGTTTTGAGTTTTGAGTAGTGTTGGCACAATCGGGGTCGGAACATTCGAAGAATCGCTCCATAGGATTGGATCCCATTTGGCGAATTCGGATCAGATTTGATTGGCTTGGGTTTTTAATCATTTTTGATTTTTTTGAGAATCGGGTTGCTTGAATTTACTGAGAAGAAAATTGTCGAAAATCATACAAAGAATTCAACAAATGATAAAAAATAAACGGCAAGGATTTGATTTTCCCACCACTAGTTTTGAGGCACTGCCGGCAGATCAACTGTGGCAATGTTTCTATTTTGTGAGTATCAACAAAACTTATTTGAACGAACGGGTAAATGGTTTTGAAAGTAGAGAATATACAAACTTTTTATCTTTTAGCTGGTTCTCGCACCTATTTTATTTTAATCTTTACGAAAATGATCTTTGACAAACGTTTCGCCTACCAATATCGGAAAGACTAAGCTGGCTTCCGCGTACACTTTCACCGGAGTAGCATCCTTTTTGATTTTACCCCAAGAAACGGCCTCGTCCGGTCGTGCACCGCTATCACTGCCATCGTACTCGGAGGCAGTGTTGATGAAGACCGAAAAATCCGCACCATTACGCATCAGATTTGCGTTGCAAATGTGATGCTTTATGACCCCTCCGCCGACGATGATAATCCCCGAATTGACCGCCTTTACGGCCATCGTGTTCAGCCGTCGCAAATCCGATACAATGTCTACCACCAGCCCAGGGTTGCGGAAGGAATGAAAGTACATCATATCGCCGAGACTTCCATCGGTAAGGGCTGGACTGAATACTGGTATGCGATTTTTGGCCGCCCAGTAGTAAATGGACGATTCATCCTCGATTCTTTCACCCAACCTAGCGATCACTTTGGATGGCGTCCACAGCGTACCTTTGCTTTTTTGCTCCTCCAACATTTCATCAAGGAGTGGTGTCACCCAGTTTTCGAACTTGCAGTAGTTATCGTTTGGTACCAGTAAATTTCCTATTCGATTGATGCCGCGTTCGCGTAGTTCTCTTCCATCCAGTTCGAATGATCCCAAGTACGTTGGTGCTAGACATTTTATCAAATCCTCCTCGACTCCGCCCGCAGTCGTGACAATGCAATCGATCAGCCGGTGTTGTGCTAAAAAGCGAATCGTTTCTCGCACCCCCGCCGATACCATGTTTGAGGTATAGCCGAGAAAAATGGTACAGCTCGATCGTCGCCGTATAAACTCATCTTCTTCGTAAGCGTCCAGTTTATCTTCTGGAAGCGGTATCCGACGAGCTGCAATCTAAAATATTATGGTTGTACGTTGATTGCCACATTCTATCAACCGGCTGAATTCACATACCATCTTATTCACTTCCTCTATTGCTTTCCCCAGGTTCGTTGCCTGGAATCCGCTTCTCACGTACGTGCTAAACAGTTTCTCATAGTTGTATCCATCGTTCCAATCGTAGCCACGAATCGTCGGTGTGTCCTGCGGCAAAGTTGTACTCTCCTGGAGTACTGCTTCCTTTGCTACAGCAGGTTCTGCAGATGGATCCATAGTTTTTAAACGTTAGCACACACTACCGGTATGAATTGCACAAGATTCATGCGTGTTTTGTTTACCATGCTCTGCTCAAGCTGTCAAACGTCAAATTGGATGTTGCATCGGTCTCTCACAAGCTGTCAAAGTCAGCTGTTCAAGCGACCCGTCTCCCCCTTCCCCTTCCTAACATCTACTCGAGAAGCATGTGCGAGCACGAGCTGCCATCTTCAGTTTAGTTTTTACCGTCCATCGCAGAACAGCGTGTGACGCGATCGTATCGGGCATCGAGTGCGGGTTTCAAAGTAGTATTCGCGGTTCGTTTCGGTTCGGTGTGTGTAGTTCAACTAGTTTTCCCCCCAACGCTACTATAAGTGGCCCCTCAACTATTTGCCCTGTAACATGCTGCAGTAGAAGCAACTACGAATCACCATCGACTCCTCCACAAAAAGGTAAACAAAAGAGTAACCGTGACTCATTCGGGGGATCATGGAATGCCACTATCAAATCATGCGGTTATCGCGGATTTGCAGTAGAGAAAAGATCTGCTTCGAGGAACTGGTAGTTGCCGGACTGTGAATGCTGTAAATCCTACCCGTACACCGTGAGACGGTTCATCAACTCGGCGAAACTCGGCGAAAGACATGGAAGTCAAGAGAACCTTTGGCTCGGCACATTTCGTGGTAACCACATATTCCAAACTATTTATCACTTGCGAACCCTTTCCATGTCGACGCAGCAATCACGGACGGTTGCTAAGGTACAGACCAAAGGGGTCGTTTTGTTGTTAATGCAGTAAATTGCTGATAAAACGCTCTTTTCTCACTGCCAACACGAGCAATCGGACCGTACACGATGGCAGAAACGTCCTGGGCAGAGTGGGGGAGTAGAAGAATTTGGAAGAAAATTTGTCCGTCAATGCACCAACCACCCACAGCGCTGCCCCCCCCCCCCCCCCCCCCCCCCCCCCCCGGTCGGTAATGCACCACCATGCAGCGCGTGTGTGCGCTGAAGTTGCACGTGTCGGAGAAGGCTGCGACGCGCATCATACTGCAGTACATAATGGAGTCGCGAGGCCGGACGTAGACGGCGGCCCGCTATTGACGGTCACTTGTGGGGCAAGGCCATGTGCTCCAATACACTGACGGCCAGTCTCATCAGGGCCACCCTTGTGTGTCAATCCCGGACTCCCCCAACGAAAACTTAACCGTCCACGACATACCGAGCGCGGGAGGCTCGTGCATATGACGTGCAAACTGCCTTCACGTTGGTGGCGGAAGGAACGAACGCCATGGCGACCGATGAGGGCACACAACGCTGAAAATGGCACGGAATTGAATAATGGCGCGTATTTGCGGGAAAACACGCTCGTCGGCTCGTCCAATTATACACATCCCATCATGCCTGCGCCAGAGCCGTTGCCAGCTTGGAAGTGCGGGGCGAAGAGGCACATTTTACCCCCCTATTAAACCGTGAATACTGGTGGTCTGAAGTCGCGAACATCCCCCCGATCTGGGCGGGTGGCTGCATGATGCAGTACCGTAGGTCGAGTTTACCAATCCGCGCTGCTTTCGATCGCTCGTACCATTTCGCGTCCCCCTTGCTCAAAGTATTATTTATACCAGGCTCTATTGATCGTAAAACGATTCACCAACGGCTCCAAGGAGATTGCTTTGAGCATTTATGCTACGTTGGCCCGTGTTCCACCAACTGCGGTAGGTGTTCTTGAACTTTGGCGGCCTTGAGAAACGCACGTTGCCGTTGCAATAATTCTACCGTCCTGCGCTCCAATACAATAACGTGGAGTATTTCTTGGGGCTAAGGTTTCGCTGTCTGAGGACGCCGTTTTTTTTTATTATTTGTATACATGGGGTTTTCGTTCGGTTGGGACGAAACCACCATCGAATGTAATTCATTGCAGCGTCGTAAACAACATAACAAGCGGACAACGATTGCTTTATGTTTCTGGGCAACCGTGCACAGGGTCCTCTACTTCCGGGCATGAGCATTTCGGTAATTATCATCGCTGGTTAATGATACAGTTTATTTCAATTCCGATGATCAAACAAAGAGTTAAATGCTCTCCACAAAAGTCCAAAGTGATATTTATAAAGAGTTGTTGGAAAAGAAGGATAAATAGAACTACAATCATTAAGTCACACTATTTATCAAATCTCAGCATTCGTTTAGCAAAAGTCTGTGTTATCTCGGCGGTTAATAGGGACAATTATGATCGAAGGGTTGGGTTTGAACTGCTTGTGCAAGCAACTTTTTTCGAAAGCAATTCGTGCCACGTGTCGAAAGGGTGCCAACTGAGTGGACTCCCAAAATCTAGCGTCCCATTGAAAGTGTTAACTCACTTATGCAACCACCATCAAATCCAAACAAAGAAGATAAAAGAAAACCGGAGGTGGAGAAAAGCAAGAGTAGTGCAAATAGGACGCCATACCTTGCTATAATCAATCGCTGTACTATTGGAAGGAGGGAGAAGAAGTGTGTATGTTGTCCCCAAAACTATCCAGGTTCATTCGAACATTGCTAATATCTCGTTTTAGTTCATTGGTGGATGATTTTTCCATCTCTATTCTATTGAAACTCAACTTTCAAATATCGACCCTTAACCCGACCGCATAAAAACTCGCACAAAATGCACGCACGCCCGGGCACGTTTTAAACTTTCTATTTACCCTCCCCTCCGGGTTCGTTCCGGCATTGTGGTGGCCAAGGGGATGCATGTGCCGATAGACTCCCGCCGCCGCCACGCCGCGGGACCAAACGTTTTATTGCATAACCAATGTTGACCCATTGCGCGTTGATGAACCTTGGGGGCTCGTTGAATGGAGACATGCCATGCGACACATGTGGAATAAGGCCACATACCCAAACACTCCGGCATTTTTTGTTTTTTTTTTTTTGGGACTTAGCGTCGCTTCCCCAAGCCGGCCACCTAAAGGGGCATACTTTTTGGGATTAAAAACCTTGATCACAGCACACTTATTTGCACATGCGCGCATGCTGGGATTTATTTATCCTTTCCAACGGATGGCACGCATGTGGATTAATTAAACGATTTAAATTCGCGTCCCTCAGCGAACGACAAAGGTAAACATTATTAAAGCCAGTCCTTTATGCTCCTCGACGAATCTTCGGCTTTAAGTTATTCTTTCTATCGCGGTTCGATTTTGTGCGGAGATCCTACGACCGCTTTTAGCATAATTAAAGCATGAGCTGAGGCAAATTTTATTGCCCACCGGTGGCGGAAATTTGACGGCCTCGACAATCGCCTTCGAGAGAGCTTCAGGCCGTCAGGTCGAGCGCCATCCCACACGAGCATAAGAGGACAGCATAGCCAAAAAAGAAGAGACAAAAAAGATTGCGAGAGGGAAGAAGGGGTTCCGTTCCATGAAACGGATGGCCCCACGGTATGGGGAGGGGGGGGGGGGGATGCTGTAATTTTTCTCTTTTTTTCCTTTTTTGTTGTTGGCAATACAGTTTTGTACACACGATACCGATGCGATGAGTTGTTTTTTTAACCTTCTTTTTTGTCGTCCCCACGTCTCTTTTCCCTCCCCGCAGTTCGCGTCAGTAAACGGGTGGACGGTGCACTTCGAAACCTCGCCGCTGGTCGTCACCGAAAAGTGGCCGAATCGTGCCCAGGCAGTCCCATTCGCGGTCAGACATTCGCACCGTTTGGAAGTGCAAGAAGCAGCAGCAGAGGCTAAGCTGAAGTCGAGCATCGAGTACCACTGAGTTCCACGGTTCGTCATAAGACGTTCTTTCAATCGAGTGCTTCATTCTCTCCCGGGGGTGTTTCCGGTTTCCAGCGGGAGCAGCGAGTCGAGGCAGCACGTGATCTGAGGAAAAATAAGCGACTATTCGCAAGGCAGTTCCCAGCGACGATTATGGGATTCGTGCTCATATCCGGCAGGTGTGTGAAAAGTGTAAAGTCTTGGTGAAAAATATAAAACAACACAATCCTAAAGCTGCTCCACAAATCTTGCAAGGTTTGGTAGGAAAAGTGACACTTTGGGGGCGAAAGTTTGTGACAGAAGTGAACACGTGTTCGGTAACACCCTAGCAACCGTTGGGAGAAAAGGAAGATCTCTCAGCCTTCTGCGGTAGCAACCGAAGTGAAGCAAGCACAGAAAGCATGGTAATTTCAAAAATATGCTGCATTGGCGCCGGCTACGTCGGAGGGCCCACGTGCAGCGTAATGGCCCTCAAGTGTCCGGACATTAAGATAACAGTCGTCGATCGCAGCACCGAGCGGATAGCCCAGTGGAACTCGGCTAAACTGCCAATCTATGAGGTAAGTGTTCAAAGGGTTAGCGTTTGTGTTTAAGGATAAGAAGAGGCTTCATTTGATCTACTCCTTGTATCGACGGTGCTTAAAAAGTAACTTTAAAGAATGCCAGTTTATTTAAAAATAGCCCAACACAGTGTAGTGACTTGTAAGATTTTTAAATCCAACATGCCAATATACCGATGCCTTAACAGCGGTTCCTAGTGTGACGCGCTTACGGAACACAACAGAAAAATAAAACCCCCAACGACGACGCATGTGTGACTTAAGTATGTCGGTTAAGGTCTTCCTCGCTAGCACATCTGATGTAACCTCAGAAGCACGTTTGTCGCGACTTGCCGTTATTTTTCGAACCGGGCCTTCTTCTCACCATCTTTTGTGTTTCGCGGCGGTCCAGCTGTAAAAACAATACAAGCTGGCAGCGGGAGAGAAAAAAAAGTTCAAATCGGCAAGAAGATGAACCCTCCTTTTCGGGTTGGACTGTCGGCGTGGCCGCCGCAGAACCGGTTTGAGATAACCAGGACCGGAGAAGGCCATCGATGGCTCCGGTTTGCAATGAATAAGTTAAACCTTCCAATGTCGCGTTGGCCGTGGTTTGATAGTGGAGATGAATGCAGAAAATGTGTGTAGGCTGAGGTCGAACCGTAGTTTATGAATTTCTGCCAAAAATCCGCTCCAAAAATGCGTCGAAGTAATATACATTGTTTCAATTTCCTAATCCTTCAATCAATTTGATAGTCTTAGAAAGTTTTTCGCTGCTCGCCCTTAAATTATGTTTTATCGAATTGGGTTTTATTTTTGTCAACAGAAGTTCATTGCTTTCCTGTTACGGAAGCAGTTATCTTACAGACCACTTGCGTGGTAAGATTATCAATTGAACAGTAGCGGCCTTATCTAGATTGGCGCTTGAGCCACCTAGATTTCCTGGGAATGGAATGAAAAATAAACGAAAATAACTCTAGGTTTTCTTGACATGTTCAATTGCATTAGATTTATTTGATTTGTTGTAGTGATTGTTTTTCCCGATCCATTCCACTCGAAAGCCACTTCAGTGGAATGTCCTCCTCACATGCCCTAGCACTTAATATTTTCGTTTATCTCGCCGTCTCAGTCAACATAACTTGGGTGCATATTGCATCCCTGGAACTTCAGTAGATGTTTTAGAACAAGAGGCACGATGCTGTGTTTTTTTTTCCGTGACGTACGTTTTCTTATCCGGGATAGGAAAAGGCCGGCCTAAAGTCATGAGCAAGTAGCGTCGCCAAAATGTATGAAGCAAATGGTCCATGGGCTGCGCGTTTACGAGACGGCCTTTATCTCGATTCAGAAGCAAATAGGCTGGAAATACGTGTTAGGCGGCGGCGGATACGATCTTATCGCTTCCGGATGAAAGCCTCGTGATGTTTTTTCTCTGTGGCGTGTCACAAAAGCAAAGGAAATAACATGGGCTCGGTTGAATATAATTTTGGAAATGGATAATGATCCTTATGATAGGAAAGGATGTTTATCCGGGGATGTTTTTAAGTAACATCTTTGGTGATCCGGGATTTTTTTTTAAATTTTTTTGGTTGAATTCTTGGTTTTCCTTTTCGCTTACGACCAGGCAATTCTACAAACCAGACTTAATCTTTCTTCTAGGAATTCATCCGATACAAAGCGGGAGTTAGGCCTGGGTTATGATGGCGCCATCTCGGTGGTACGTCTGCGAACCGCGAGCGGTTTCGTCCCTCGTACGCTTTAGACAGTAAACTCAGATCAACGAGCATTTTTCGGTTTGCTAATTTACGTTTAATGTCACATATTTATGACCGCTTGCTTTTGCAGAACCTTTCCCTTGCAGCAATTAAGCTTGTTCTTCGTCGAACAAGGCATGGTTTCCCTAAAAGGACAACGCACACTTGATGCTTCCAGAATGTTGATTCGCAACCTACTTTCTCATTCGGCGCTTCATCTTATCCTTCGGTTCTTATCGTTTCCTCCTTTTCCACTCCCATGTTGGCGACGTGTGTGCATGCACACCAGAGAATGCATCCCCCCGGTACGATTCGGGAACGTAATGGACGACAAATGTGTGTTCCAGTTCTCCGACCTCAGGCGATGGTCAGCATAATTTGTGTGCATCGTAGCACAGAAACACACACAGGCGAAAAAATAGTTTTCGTGTCGGAGTCGAGCCATGACCACGTGGCAGGCTTATGTTGTTTTCGTTTGAATTAAATTCCAAAACCGGGGCCGATGCTATTTGCGCGAGCGCGGCATTTTCGTTTGAAGTGCTGGATGTTGTAGGATTTGTAATTAAAATTAAGAGATAAATCAAACATGCACCGCCAACGTACGCACGCGTATGCGATGTTTAAATTTAAGATCCGCCCTGCGGCTACGTGACCGTTATAGTTTCGTGTCCATTGCGACAACCGTATGGGGAATCGTGGAGTGAGCTAATTTTAGCACCAAACAGGGGACCCGTTTTCAATGGGCTGGTTTTTGACTGTTATCTTCCATACGCCGAAAAATGCATCCCCCGAGGGCATCTGGGTATCTGGCCGTGGCGGGAATGGAACGGCAATGGTCTATGTGCAAAGGTGGGTGAACACTAACCAAAGTTTGTACTTGCCGTAAAGAAGTGGCTCAAGTTGAAACCCTCAAAAATCTAACAACCTTGAGTCTGTAGTGTACATAACAATATCGCAATAAGTAGGCTAAGTAAAATATTATAAATCAACGCAAGCTGTGCATCAGTATAGAAAGTGGAAAACGCCAGCTTGCAAGGAAGCGCAATCTTGGCTTACAACTAGGAAGTATTTCAATAAATATAGAACCTGCTATAAGCCTTATGGGGTGAAAAGGGTAAAATGTCTTCATACTATCACCTTTTGCTTTTTAATCGCCATCGTTTAAGTGCCAAACGTTGGACAAATCATCTACATAAATCGTCAGCTTCACCGGACGTCTGGCTGTCTTGGTCGAAAGGGGAAAAATCCGAACGCAAATCTTTGCTCATTTCGTTAGCTAGCGGATGTTACCTCACCATCGTCGCGGGTTAAAATTAGTTCGATCCAAATTTGCATCCCTTGCGATTGGGGGGCTTTAAAACTTTTCCATTTTCGAGCGACGATCATGCAGATTACTCGATTATCTCGCCCTTGGCTGGCTGATCGCCCTCTCACGGAATGAGCTGCAAAGTGTGTCAAATGGAGCTATGGAGACGGTGATGAAACTCTGACCACTACGTGCTGGAGAGTTTAGCATGGGACGTAAAACCGATTTGTTGATAATGGACAAATAAAACATGGGAAAAGAGAATATGATAAATATCAGCAAATCAAACAATCAGAATCATGAGCACAAGGGAAAAACCACTTTCCAGGGGTTTCTACAAATTAAGTGGAAAAACAAACTTGAAAACATGCAAACAATGCTATTAACTTTCGACACCTCTTTGTTGGAATAGGGATGCTTCGTACAATTTGGGACAGAAATTGATTTCAATTTCAAGTTACAATTGTATAATTGATTAATGAGAAGGTAACTTGTTGGTGATATATTTTTTTATGTTTTAGAAATGCATGGATGCGCTTATTTCCCGACCACCCAACATTTTACTCCACGCTCACATTCCAGAATCCAACGGAGCGTCTGGCCAATGTTGATCTTTCCCCTTTCAAAGATCGTAAAGATCGACGAGTTTGGCGAGCTGAGGGTGCAATAAAACTGAATTCTTTTCTCATTCCAAATTCGTTTGCTTCTCGCTAAAAATACCCACAAGAAAGAAGATTCACAGTTACAGCTGGAATTACCGAACGTGACGAATAATAAGTACGCCGGCGAGCACCACTTACAGTTCGTGGTTCCCGGAGTTGAACATAAAAGAAAAAAAGCTTATAAACCTGATCGAGATTATACGATCTTCGGAGGTTCGATGTCGACGCGGGTGTGTGAGAATGGTGACGATGGAGCATATTCCCCGGACGAATGCTAATCGTGTGTCTCACAGTCACATTTCGCATGCCACGCAGGGCCACGTCACACGTTAAAGTTACGTACAAAGCCATGCCACCATGCTAGGCATCTTAGGCGCTTCTTCTTCTAGCGTCATCGTCGATCACTTTGGAAGAATCGCGCCTGAATCTCATACCCGGCGGATGATTCATTGCGATCGGAGATGACGGAGATTGGGTGGCATTTTTACTGCTTCCCTTCCTTTGCTCTCCAAGCAGGTTAACATTTATTGATTAATTATCGTAGTACCTAAGGTTCAAATCCTTGGTGCATAGTTATGTTCCCGTGATCGGATGCAGTCGTAACCTTGTAAACTTCCCTTCACCTTAGAAGAAAATGGAAACGGAAACTTCTACATAACATGATGAGAAGGTTAAAATTAAAGTATTAGATCCATCAACATCCACAAGAGTTAAGACAGATTTGAAGAATTCACGAAAATTGTTTGCAAAAATACCTTATTCATTTGAATTAAATTTTAATATTTATTTTAAAACATAGTCAGTAATATGGTGAACAGATTTCCCTCCTAACGGTTTCTCTTCTCTCTTCCATCTTCCCTCTTCCCTCCCCCGCCTGGACAGCCCGGACTGGACGAGGTAGTCCGACAGTGCCGCAACCGGAATCTCTTCTTTTCCACCGACATTGAGACCGCGATCCAGGAGGCGGAGCTCATCTTCATCTCGGTAAATACGCCAACGAAAACCTACGGCAATGGGCGTGGGCGAGCGGCGGACCTCAAGTTCGTGGAAGGATGCGCCCGGATGATCGCCGAGATGTCGCAAAACAGCAAGATCGTGGTGGAGAAGAGTACGGTGCCGGTGCGGGCCGCCGAGAGCATCATGCATATCCTGAAGGCGAACCACAAACCGGGCGTAAAGTATGACATCCTGTCGAACCCGGAGTTCCTGGCGGAGGGTACGGCCGTGGAGGATCTGCTCAAGCCGGACCGGGTGCTGATCGGTGGTGAGCAGACGCCCGAAGGTCAGGCGGCGATCGAGAAGCTGTGCTGGGTGTACGAACACTGGATCCCGAAGTGCAACATCATCACGACCAACACGTGGAGCTCGGAACTGTCGAAGCTGGCGGCGAATGCGTTCCTCGCCCAGCGCATCTCGTCGATCAACTCGCTGTCGGCGGTGTGCGAAGCGACCGGGGCGGACGTGTCGGAGGTGGCCCGGGCGGTCGGGCTTGATTCGCGCATCGGCCCCAAGTTCCTGCAGGCGTCGGTCGGCTTCGGGGGCAGTTGCTTCCAGAAGGACATCCTCAACCTGGTGTACATCTGCGAGGGGCTCAATCTGCCGGAGGTGGCCGCCTACTGGCAGCAGGTGATCGACATGAACGACTACCAGAAGACGCGCTTCTCGCAGAAGATCATCGAGTGTCTGTTCAACACCGTCACCGATAAGCGCATCTCGATCCTTGGCTTCGCATTTAAGAAGAACACGGGAGACACACGCGAAACGCCCGCGATCGCCGTCTGCAAGACGCTGCTGGACGAGGGCGCCCAGCTCAACATCTACGACCCGAAGGTGGAACCGGAGCAGATCATGGCCGATCTGACGCACCCGAAGGTGACCGACAGCCCGGAGTACGTGAAGCGTGCCGTGCAGATCTTCGCCGACCCGTACGATGCCGTCCGGGGAACGCACGCCCTCGTCGTCTGCACCGAATGGGATGAGTTTGTCGTATGTCATCGCCGACGTCACCAACGTTTCCAAGCGCCCTGTTCCGTCTCCTCGTCCTGTTCCTCGTCCTGCTCCTCGTCCTCGTCCGATGGCGATGGCCAGCAGGAGGACTCGCCCGAACAGCGCGGAACTAATCGGGGGCTCTCCCCCTTTGTTGTCCCTTTTGTTGTCTTCCCACAGAGTCTCGACTACGAGCGCATCTACGCCTCGATGATGAAGCCAGCGTACATCTTCGACGGGCGCAAGATTCTACCCCACGAGCGCCTCCAGCAGATCGGTTTCCACGTGCAAACGATCGGCAAGCGATTGCTGGGGGCCGCCGCCCAGTCGCGCTCCACCGTCCCGCCCTCCCATCCCATCCCGAACGGACACTGCGCACCGCTAGCCAACGGGGCCGGTGCGCAAGCCTAGTAGCTCTGCTGCCTCGTAGATAGTACCGCTAGTGACATCGCTTCGCCAGTAGACTATGGGGAGGAGGAGGAGGGGGAGGACGGTGGTGCAACTGCATTTAATTTCCGCCGTGACCTACAGCACCACAGCCGCAAAAACAGCAAGGATGACGATGACGACGACTCACGTGACCGCTACCGGTTGCCACTCGATGGAATTGGCCAGCGGTTGTACAATGATGCGGCCGGCTGGTGGCAGTGCTTCGTCCGGATGGATTGTACCGGGACGCTCAAACCATCGGACGAAACCGATGGACGCACGAGAACGCAAACACATCCGGTGGCCGGTCAGCAGCGACGACGCTCGGTTGAAATCTATCGTGCCCGCCATGTCGGTGGCAACTATGCGCAGCCAAATTCATCCTCATCACCGACACCACCGGCACCACCGCCACCACCGGCACCACCGCCAACGCCGCACCGGTTGCAGATCGGATGTCGGATCGTGCGCACCGTACGCAACAGTGTGCTGAGTGACGCCATCCTCGGTGGAACGCCAACCATCGAGAGCATCCTGCATCTGAGCCCGCGTCGTGTGGCCAGCCCCGCGGGAGGTGACTCGAGCACGGAGCTAACGTCCGGTGACGACAATATTACGATACCTCCGGAAGATAGAAAGTATTACTACTGATGCGCGGATGCGCCGAACGGCACGCTTAACGCTCGCTATAAACTCATGTGCATGTACTCTCATTTCTACGAAGCTGCTTCCTCCTCTTCTCCTCGACTTTTATGCGCTCCTTTATCTCTATCTCCCCATGGGACAAATGTCGATCAAGCGTTGTCCACATCACTACACACGGGCATAACAGCGAATCGAATCTTCTATGCTCAAACCCACCCTTTCCTTCTCTATATCTGCTACCCTCTGCAACGACCATCCTTCCTCATTCTCGTCCACTTTCCCCATAATTAGAGTTAGTGTAAACCACACCGTCGGCAATAGGACCGATAGTATTCACGACATCATCACATGTTCTGTTCGGTCGGTGTAAAGAAAAGATGGGACATTATTAGTATTTTGTACGATAAGAGCGCACGCCACAGCCAGCCGATGGACTTAGATAGGGCCCTAGGGGGTGGACGGAGGTGGACCCTACCGAAGGCAACTGTAACATTTAGCTTGGAAGTACCACGAAATATAGTCTTTACTTTCAATGGGTAGCCCCGCAAAGGAGACCGGTACAAAACGGGTTCCTCGAGCGTTGATTGTTCCACTCTTTTTTTAATAATGATTATAAAGTAAATAAAAGTAAGAATGCATATCGTTGCACGTGCTGGGAACGGAACAAATGGCGGCATACAACGTGTGGCGCATGCAGTGCGATAAGAAGCCGCACTCCGATTAGCTGTAAGATGAAATTACGACACCGAAAAGCGAACAAAATATCTCTTATACGAAACATAAATGAAAAAAAAACAACCTTAAATAAATGACTCAACATTAGACCACGCGAATGCCACACCCCCTGGGCACGAGAAGCGGAGGGTTTGGATGTGCGGATAACATTTTCTGTGGTTCGAGTAGGAAATAAGCAGCAAAGATTTCTATCGTTCGATGGAAATCGCGAAGGAAAACAAAAATAAACAAGCAAGAGTGGGATGCTTTTGGAGGTTTTTTTTCCCTTGGCTAATGGGTTCTTCGAGTAAGGATCATTTAATTTTCGGTATCATTGCACGACGCGCATTATTTGTTTGTGTGTCGCACCAGTTTAGTATTACAACATTGATATTTTTTAGTTTTTTCAATTATGAATAAATATGTGTATCTTTTTATACTCTACTCAATTTGTATAGACCCAGTTAACTCCAGTTATCCTGAATAAGATTAACGGAAATGTTTAAAATCGCCTCATTTCTCACGCTCAGTTTCATTTTATCTCACCCTCACTGCTCACTGATCTCACGTGCTCTCACTTACTGTCAACCTGACTAGTGGTGGGGAAACTCGAATCTTTCCATTCAAATCCGAATCCCAATCCGTCATATCATGCGTGCTTACCAAACTTATATCATTTGGTAAAAGAGTAAATGAGGCCCCGGGCTAGATTCTCCTCTTCCTACTGGTTCACATTAAGCGCCTGAAGCTATGCAAAGCGCGACGCATGCATACTTTTCAAATATTTGATCGCTAACGGTTCGCTTAAAAGAACATAACGGTTCAAACTAATCACGCAGTGGAGGTTGAATGCGGGTTAATATACTTTTACATGTTAAGTTACTGTAAGTTACTAGTAACTAAACTATACCACACATGATGGACAGCATGAAACAATGAGTTTAGCCGAAGAAATGATTTGGAAACGGCGGCGCGCCCGCAGCGAGCGAAGCGAGCGGACTGCGCTAGGTCTACTGAAAAAGAGAGTTTGTTATAGTTTTGAGAAATAAGGGGGGCCCGTGGGCCCCCCTCATACCGCACCCCCTAGGTTGATTGCGTAGCAGAAATTAACGGTACACGCTACGATTCAAATACTCGTAGGTTGAATTTAACGAATTAATGTATCACCAATTGCATACATTCAGTTTAAACATCCACAAGAGGTGTAGCCACGATCGAAAACATGGCGGCCGGGGCCTCATTTACTCTTTTACCATCATTTGTTAAAGTAACAATTAGACAAACAATGGTTGAATTGATCCAAAGGCTAAATCGATTTTGTGAATAGTCCCCAGGACCATCCCAGGATCCTGTTATCGTAACCCGCTCCCAGGGGGAGCTGTTTCATTTCAGCTCCCATCAGAGATGGGATTCGAATCTTTGGAATCCGTCAAGGGATCGAATCATCAGGTCTTCCAAATCCCTATTTTGATAACACTACAAAACAGTGTTGTTTGTTGTTCGTTCCCGGTTTGCCGGATTGTTGTGCAATATATGGGTAAAAGAATCGAGTGGTTAGTATCGAAAGAACTATGTTAAAAGTTCTCCACATCGTACCGTCGTGGATCGGTGGAATCAGAGTCAATGGAGGTTTAACCGGGCAACACAAACGGTGTACGCTTCTATGGTCACCCATACGCACCATACACACTCGAACGAAGCCACGAATTTCGCCACCGCCAAAAATCCGACCGTCTCAGACGGACCAGAGTAAAGGTGTCACTCCGTTCGGATGGGGATTGCTAGTGAGTATCACGATTGGTGGCCAATGGGATTTGGGGCTCGTTACATTTCATTGAAGTTTCGTTTCCTTCCATATCCAGCTCATCCCAGCGACCACGTTCGGTCTCGGCTGTTGGCAGGTGTATCGAAAGCAATGGAAGGAAGACCTCATCCGGGAGCTGGAACGTAAAATCCACATGGACCCGGTGCCCATCCCAGAGAAGTGAGAATCATTGGGGGGCTATTTAAAAATCGTCACTGATGGCACGTTGCTCCCCTCTTTTTAAGCCTTTCCGAACTAAATGCCATGGAGTACGAAACGGTCAAGGTACGCGGGGAGTTTCTGCACGATCAGGAGCTGCATTTGGGCCCGAGGGCTTGTATAGTACACGGCGATAGCCATACGACCGGAGGACTCTTTTCACAGCGGGAAGCCTCCATCGGTTTTCTGGTGATAACACCGTTTAAGCTGGAGGGACGGGAGTAAGTTATCTAAGGAACATGAGAACGATCCAGGTAGTGTATTTAAAACTGTTAATTTTTGTTTAATTTTTCTCGTAGTGATAAAATTCTCGTCAATCGTGGTTGGGTTCCGAAACGGTTGCTCGATCCGGCCACACGTCCGGAAGGCCAGGTCAAAGGGACGGTAGAGCTGGAGGGTGTAGTAAGGGTGCAGGAAAATCGTCCTCAGTTCACCCCGCAGCAACGAGGAGCCATCTTCATGTACCGGGATGTGGACAAGATGGCCAGCCTGTGTGGCACCGAGCCGTACTACATCGACGCAAAAGCGTCCTCGACCGTGCCAATGGGACCGGTTGGTGGACAGACTCGTGTCACGCTGCGCAACGAACACCTGTCGTACATCGTCACGTGGTTCAGCTTGTCCGGGTTTACCACGTGGCTTTGGTTTCGCCAGGTTGTGCGTGGCAAATCGTTCTGATTTAGGCCAGTGAAAATCAACACCCAACTTGTAAGTTCTGATTGTTTTACGTTGTCTGATAATAAAATAGATACTATATGATATTATTCAATTGAAATTGCAGGGTTCTTCAACTGGACTTGTGTTTGATTTAAAGGTTTCGGATGGGGGAAATATAAGGCGAAACCCTGTTACACTTATTTATCCTTTTGCTTCTTTCTTGTGTCCATTGTATTTTTTATTTTTTAATATGCAACATGTTTATTGCATTAGTCCTTAACGCCTCGGGGGTAATTAATTCCTTCCTTAACTGTCGCTCACACGATAAAACATCCGTCTAACATGCGCCCACCAATCCGATGTCCAATCATTCCCTTGTACGGTTTATTTTGCTCGATAATATTTCGTCGTCCCAAGAACGACGGCACAGCAAATGGATGTTACGTTACTGGATTTAAATTTACTTTTCTGTTCGTCCACCGCACTTATACTAATTACAACGCTAGGATAGCTGTGAACTTAATTAGCATTTTAACTTACTAGTTATCCTTCCCGCTTGACTCTCTATAGGCGCAGTCTAAATAAATGAAAATTACAAAGTTTTCACTTTATTGTACAACTGTATCAATCTTGGGTGTCTGTATGCATGTGCTGATTAAAAGAAAAATTGTATCAGTGGCAGCATTGTTCCAAGGAATTTAAAACAGAACGATCCTACTTTTTTATTCTCCCAATAATGCTGCACCACAACAAACAGAAGATAGTTTTTAGCTTCGTTTCAGATCCACCTTTAATTTAAACCGGTACTAGCGCTCCTAAACTCGTTTCAATCTAGAACACAAACAGTGGCGATCTTATATTTGGTTTTTACTCGTTACCCTTCCTCCTCCGTCTGGGTTCGGCCTAAAGCTCTAAAATGTTGTAAGAACGTGTCCTTCGGGTTCTTTCTGTAAATGAAATAGGAAGCCGGGCATGTCGTTCCATGTGTTTCGTCAGTTGTATGCACGAATTGCTTACTTAGCTTGATATCGAAATTGTCTCTTATAAACTGAACAATGTAGGTACCTATTTACATTACAATACACACACTTTTTTTCTTGCCCTTCAATCATGGCGCTTTCAATGTAGGTCGTCGTCGGTCGGCCCCCGCAGTCCACACAAACTTAACATATAAAAAAATCAACTAAATTCGATTCATTCAAGAAAAAATCAACTTTCACTAAACGTGTGTGTGCTTGGTTTTTCGATTGATACTTTTATTGACTTTTGCACAATGATGTTTTATTTTGTTTTTCAGACCATTCAAGTTTTATATAAAACATGCCCTAACTGCTGGTTGCTTTTATTATTACGGCTTTTGTCTTGTTAAAAATAAAATAGTGGCGTTTTAACCATCTATTATTCAAATAATAAGTTTAAGTTCTTCGGGTACTCTTCACAACACAAACATAAGAAAAACAAAGGTCCGCACTGCCATGTAATATGAGCTCAAAGTGGGTTACTAGATGATATGAGCCTTTTCCTATCCCTTTCAGCGAAAACAGATGCAAATTCAGTATATGTTGTGTGCATGCAAGTGTGTGTGTGTGATTGGACTATGTGCCCTTACCATCCTATCCCATGTTTATGCTTCTATTCCAAAATAGGAGTCAGCAAAAAACAAAACTTGAATACAAATTTAGGGAAAAGAACGCTATGTGTAAAATCTAAATTGTGTATGCGGAGGTTGGTTTTTTAAAAACTGCAACACTTGTTACCAATCTACAGAAAAAAAACCTTATCGATCTATCATCTCACTTCCGCTTTCTTCATACATTCCTAACTGCTTGCCTAAAAACTAGATATTTTAATTAACTTCTTTCTGTTTCCTTTTCCGTTCTCTTCCACATCCGCACACACACACGCTTACACACATGATCATCATCTCTTATTAAAGCTAATAATTTGTTGGTTTATATAGTTGGTTGTGTGTGTGTGCGTGCGCGTGTGTGTGTCAGCAGTACATTGTCAGGGGGATTCGTCAAACAAAAGTAGGCTCTGACATTACATCGTTGTCTTCTCATGATAAACCAAACGTTGGAGGTTAGTGTGTATTTCTAGTGAAGTAATAGTTACAAACTTTGCTCGCCCCCTTCCCGAGTTAATTAGAATATACTAAAATAAACCTATCTTATGCGCCAATCTCTTTAGCTTCCATGTTTGTTTCTTTTTTTTTTGTCGTTTTCCGCTCCGTTACTGAATCTACGATTAATCCCATTGTGTGTTTCGAGTTTTAACTGCGGAGCGATACGATAAAAATACATCAACACACACACGACGTTCACAATCGGCCACTGCCGAAACGCGCACACAAAATGGTTGTAAAATTAAATAATTCCCTTTTTAGACCGGCAATTCATTGGCTCACTACGAAAACGATCTGAACCGATCCTGCGGGACTACCGGGGCCTCCTAAAAAGATCTACTTTTCTGTGTCAACAGCAGTCATGCACAGGTTTTTTGCTACGGGGGTCATGAATTCGAATGAGAACAGTTGACCGTTTTCGGAAACCCGAAATCATAAGTAAATCATTATTCAAAACACTTCTGTCCGTGTGTGTGTGTGTGTGTGTGTGTGTGTGTGTGTTTGATGTACGGGTATATCGTGTGCTTGGTGCGATAAGAATACCATCTCCTTTCCTCAATTTTGATAGGCGTTCATAAAGCCTAGTGTTCCTAGTTAGGCAAACGAACGAAACATATAAATGTATGCAAGTGTGTGTTCTCCTTCATGCCATTTTTTACATGCCCGAAGAATGTTTTGAGTCTGCAAACGTTCTCTTTTCTGTAACTCTATAACCTCTAGGATTTCTAAGTGTTATCTCTCTCCCTCCTCTCGCTCTACTTGCAACCAGTTATTCTTAAAAGTAGGAAAAATTTATGCCATATTTACAGATGCCTATATCTCTATTCGTCTTTCAGCTTCCTTTTACTTGTTTCCTGTGTATCTCTTGCCTCTCTGTGTTCTCCTTAAAAAAACATAAATCTTACATAAACGTTCCTATACACTGCGGCACATTTACCGTTTACCTAGACCCCCTCAATTTATACTGAAGTGCCTGGTGGTGGTAGTAGTCAGAAAATAGAAGGAAAGGACAAATCTTTCATGAATGGATATTTTTGGGAGCAAAACTGTTAAGCGTATTTCCTTCATTTTTTCTGCTCTCCGTGCGTCGCTTATCGGTAGATGTGATCTGCAGTTCGAGGGCGAGTTTCTGCATCTGAGAGTTGGTTTAATTACGTACCTAAAACCGGGGGTAAATGTTTTATACTTGTAGTTGGATATACTACTAACTTTGCTCAGTACTAACTTACCTGCTGTTGCTTGATAACAATTTGTGGTTGAATCAGTTCGTCAAAGTTGAACATCTGATCCTCGGCCGATTCGGTCGAGGTAACGTTTGTTGCCGAAGCCGCTGCCGTCGATGAGCTCGTGGTGATCGTCGTACCGTTCGGGCTGCCGGAGTACGTGGTCACTACAACCGTCGAGCCGTCGGCACCATTGGTCGTCGTGACCACCGTGTGACCGCTGCCGCTACCGTCAGAGCCATCGTCCACACCGGTTGGCCCGTTTTCGTCATCGTGTTGCTGGTGATGGTCCTTGTCCGTGTGCTCATCATGTTCCTTCTGCTGCAGAATGATCTGACCCCCTTCAGTTAGAATGGCGTTGTGGTGTTGCTGCTGATGTTCGACCGACCCATCCACTATATGTTGCTGATGGTGATGGTGCTCGTCCACTGACTCTCCTCCGGCCACTTCCGCCTGCTGTAGGTGTAGCTGCAATTGCTGCTCGCTACCCTCGGCCATCGAAACCGTCAAGTGACCCTCCTGGTCGACCTCGCCGGACGTGGTGAACGCGACCGACACCGGGATCTGCAGCCCATCTTCGGTCGTGATATGAGTGCCCTCGGCATTCAGCTCGCCCTCCTGCGGCTGCTGGATGACGATGTTACCGTCCGCGTTCAGCAGCGAGGCGTCGATCAACTGCTCTTGACCGTCCGCACCCTGCACCAAGATCATCTGATTCTGGCCGTCACCACTGATCATCTGGAGCGTTTCGCCCTCCCCCAAGCCCTCGCCGCCCTGCATCACCACGCCGACACTCTGAAGCAGTTGCTGGATGTGCTCGCTGTCGGTGCCTTGCACCAGAATCTGGTTGCCCTCCGCATCTGTCGTTAGGATGTGGTTGTCCAGCTGCAGCAGCTGGCCGTTCTCGTTGAGGATAAACTTGATCTGCTGCCCTTCGCCACCTTGCATGTCGTCCAGCTCCATCGGAACGTTCTCGGTGTTGGAATTTTGGCTGTTCTGTGACTGTTCACCGTCGTCGTCTAAACTTGGCATGCTGACCGGCATGTGCTGCTGTTGCTGGTGCTGTTCTTTCTCCTGCTGTTGTTGTTGTTCATCGCCCTGATCGAGCGTTGGCATGTCGATGCCAACTGATTGTTGCTCCTAAAAAAAAGAAAGAAATACATAAACACAATTACATTTTGCAACAACAATCCAAACAGTCCGCAACAATGGATGCCGACAGGTGACTAAGAAGGAAGTTCAAACTACGATTTACGTCCGTCATTCAGTTATTAGGTGACGGGAATATTCTGATTTGAATTTAATGTTCGATATGAAACCATTTTCATAAGATGATACTGGTTTGTCACAAACTCGAATGAGTAAGTAGCACGCACTGAAGAAATATCGTTGCGGTAAGGAAAATCAAAGCATCCAACAAGACTACGTTAACGCAAAGGAAAGCAAAGCCTACTGGGGTCCATACCTGCTGTTGCACAAAGGTTGTCGATCCGTCGTCCTGCTGAGGCAGCGTAATGTTGAACGTAATATTTCCGGTCGTGCCATCCTGGCTCGTGATAACCATACTGCCGCCCTCTGCCACCGATGCGTTGGTGGTCGTAACGGTTGTCCCGGACGGCTCCGATACCTTCGGATCGGAGTGCATCCGTTCAAAGATACTTTCCAGGTCACCGTCAGAAATGGTGTTATCGGACGTGTTTTGACCCTGGGTCGACGACGTGGCAGTGTTGGTGGAGGTGACCAGAATCTTACCGCTCAAACCTCCGCTGCCACTGTCGGTGGTCGCCCCGGTGAGGTTGCCACCACTACCGCTTCCTGCCGCCATCGACTTCCGACTGGAGGCGGGTGAGGTCGTGTTGTTGGTGGCAGCGAGTTGTTGCTGCTGCTGTTGCTGTTGTGTCAATCCGGTGGAAACGATGGCTGGTGCGCTAGTCACGCCAGTGCCGCCACCGGCGCCACCCTGTACGTGGGTTTTAATGTGCTGCGTGTACAGCTTTTCGCTCAGGAACGTGAGCGAGCAGGACTCGCAGGTGTGGAACTGTATTTTTGCGTTCATAGAATCACCCCCCACCATCGAGTCCCGGAGTGCCTCGTTAATCGATTCCTGCAGCAGTTTCTGTGTCGAGGAGTCCGCCATTTCTAGCTTCTGTTGTTGCTGTTGCTGCTGTTGTTGCTGCTGCTGGGTGGTCGTCTGCACTTGAATGACGTGCTGTTGTTGCTTGCTCGAACCATTCGCATCCTTCTTCATTTCGTGCTGCTCGAGATGGGCCATCAACAGCTCGCGCTTGTTGAACGTCACATTGCAGATGCCACACTTGAAGTAGTCGGGCTGATGTTGCTTGGCGTGCAGCGACGCCTGTTCGCGGGTTTCGAAGCGCTGCAAGCACACACGGCACTTGAACGGTTTCAGCTTGGTGCTGGTACCGCCGGCGGCACTTGCCCCGGCAACATGCTTCCGTACATGCTCGTTGTACTGTTGCTTATCGGTCGTCTTGAAGGTACACTGTTTGCATTGGATGAGTAACTGGGTAGTAGCGCCCACACCCTGCAGCTCCTGTGCCCCACCAGCGCCGGTGGTCACGACGATCGTTTTTTGCACCGGCGATCCCCCTTGTTGTTGCTGCTGCTGCGATGTTTGGCCGAACGGGTGCTCTTGCAGATTGTGCTGCTTGAGAAGGGCGATCGAGGAGAATACCATTTTGCATATCTTACACCGGAAGTTCGACGAGCTATTGACGGTAACGGGCGTAGTAGACCCCGCCGCAGTGGAGCCACTGACATTGGCGGTCGCATTTGTCTGAGCGGTACTGGCTGCCCGCGGCGGGCAGTTTTCATAATGTGGTTGGAACAGAGCCAGATCGGTCGTCTTGAACCCACATGGCATGCACTTGTACAGCTTGGAGGCCTTCCGCTGGACTACACCCCCGGCGTTCGTTGGTGCTGCCGTTACCGGCGTTGTGTTGCCTTGCGCGTTTATTGTAACCGATGCCGTGCCACCGTTATTCGTCGTAACAACGATGTGCTTCTGCTGAGTCTGCTGAGAGCCACTATTCGTTTGACCTCCGCCGCTTGCCTTCTCGAACATGCTCGTCAGTTGCGCCTCCACGTCGGCGCTTGTATTTAACTCCGATCCAGACTCTCCCTCGGACGCATTCAGGGCTACTTCGATCGATTGCTGCTGTTGACCGACCGTTTTTATGCTATACGTTACGCCACCGGTCGTACTGCCACTGCCAGCCGTGCTGACGTGCGAGAGTTTCTGCATCTTTGCTGGCGGTGATCCACCGACCTGCTCCGCATCCTCCGGGATGTTGTTCTTTTTGTGGATGAATCCGAGTAGCGTACTACGCAAAGTATCCATCTCCGATTCGAGCTTGTCGAGCTGGTTCAGTATCATGATGCAGCGTCGGCAGATAACGTCCTCCGTCGACAGCACGACCGAGTAGCTCGGGCCGATCACCTTCGCCAGCTTTGCCACGTACTCCGTCTGCGTGGTCGAGGTGGACGCTTCCGACATGATCGTCGGGTTGGCACCCGGATTATCGCCACAAATGTAGCACTTTTGCTGCCGTGCGAAGCTGTTCGTGCTGGTGGTGGTGATCGATACACTGGTCGGCTGGGCCAGCACTGGCTTCTTCTGCACGACGCGCTGCTGGCCGTGCATGATGCCGGTTACGCTGACGGTCCCACTCTGCAGAAGGCTGTTGATTTTTTTCACCGCGTTTAACTGCATGGTGGACTGTTGTTGCTGTTGCTGGGCCGTCGTGGTCGTGAATATCT
This sequence comes from Anopheles coustani, assembly GCF_943734705.1. Taxonomy (NCBI): domain Eukaryota; kingdom Metazoa; phylum Arthropoda; class Insecta; order Diptera; family Culicidae; genus Anopheles; species Anopheles coustani. The sequence goes on from NC_071289.1 coordinate 90,681,927, forward strand.
GCCCGGGAGAAAGAACAATCAAAAGCACGATAAGCTTGTGTTTGGAAACATATTTTCGGAGGGAATTTCGTGGTACCGTTGGTGACGATTACAAAGTAGGTTCTCATATGGCACCATTTTAAAAAACACAGCCTACTTTCCCCAACCACACAGTAGTAACAAAAGTCAACCATTTCGAACTATATTAAGGTCGTGACAAGACTAGCGGGTAGATTTCATATCAGCAAAGAGCGAAGGCATTCATCCCATTCGTTGACTGTGATTCGTCACTGTGAAACATGTGATGTCAGCGAATCCAACAAAATCTAGAAACCGGTTTTGCAGTCACTTGGTTTTCGTTCTTTCGTTTGCCGTTTTTCTAAGCAGTGATTAGGAGTCAATAGGGGGGGTGAATGTTTCTGCGCCCTTTTGAACTTTGACGTGCTTCAACATGAGAGCGCGACCTCTTGAAGAGCACCAACTTTCTCAATTTTATTACAAGAACATCGTTTACATCGAACAATGGTTTACTTTTGCTTGTTTCATATCGTGTTCAAATAACAACGCTAGGTTATATTCATCGCAATGCAATGGTTTTAACCAAGCGGTCGATCGAAGTAATGCAATTGCTCTCAACCTACTTGAGCTGTTAACGAAAGCTATCGGCTGTTAGAAATGTGAGAAGGAACAATAATACACGATCATTCTTAGACGAAAAACGTATCGAAAGAAAATAACTAATCATATTTCGTTTACAGCTTTTATCGTTAAAGTAAATGAAAAAGTGTTCTTACCTTCCGGCCTTGCGGTAGTTGCTGTTGTATTATTTTCTTCTGCATGTTTGCAACTTGGTGTAATGGGGGTCTGTTGACGAAATATCCTTGTGTTTCTTTTCGCGCGCTTGGGTCGCTTTTTCTGCTGGCAACTAATTAATAGCAGATGAGGAAAGATGAGCCAAGGATGTTGCTGCTACCGTAAGTTCAGTCCAGTATATCTGCTGGTGTTGCACTCGCCGACGTCGACGCCGTCTGGATACTCCGGCTTCCACTGGTTTTGATCCGTAACCGTACGACTGGATTGATACAGCGACTTCTAGCGGCATCGATGAGAGGATGAAGATGAAAAGTGCGGCCAACAACGTTCGGCGATCCGACGGGGATGTTTTGTGTAGGTAGTTGAAGTCGATAGTAAGAGATCGTCTTCACCGGTAGAGTAAGGTCGAGAGTAGGAAAACAACGCGAACTTTAGGATGCTATTTGAAATGTTTCATTCATCATTTCAATTTTTGCTCCTTATTTACATAAAAATCTATTCACTCAGTAACGAATGAGCTTGGAATAGGACGTCGAATTATTTGCACTGGGTCACTTGCTGATAAACGGATTACACACGAGCTGAAAAAACACAGAGCGTCAAAACAATTGGATCAAAATTAGGTGTAAGTTTACTAAATACTAATTCCAAAGTATTTCATAGTAATGTTCTAAAGATAATTGAGATAGTTAAATTGATAAAAAAAACAACACAAACAAGGGACGCGCGTGGCTTCGGGTAAAACAGCTGCAGCCAATTTCTATCATATTCGATCGTATATCGAGTCGAAAACGTTTAAGTTCGCCAATACTAACGTTCCACTTGCGCGTTTTGAGTTATAAAATCATTCCTATTTGCAATGAATACTTGTTTTTTATATTCTTCTGTTAGCTTGCCGGTATAAACCTTTCCAGTTTCAAGAAGCTTGAGCAAATGGTAGCGCTCGGTACCAAAAAAAAAAACCAGATTCCTCACACTAACACATCTACACATTTTGTTGTCGTACACGAACTATTCCACAAACACATTCGTGGACTTCGCCCGGCGAAATTTGCCTTTTCGCCGCGCGGCGAGATTCTTCACTTTTCTTCCTTTTTTTGCTTTCAATTCTCCCGCTTTTTCCCTTCTTCCTCTCAACGGCGCCAAGCGTCCGGACCGCTTTTTGAGCGAATGCAATGTACGAGAACTATGCTTCCACAGGATACGCTTTCTTTTTTAATTGCACTTCTATCTGGATACGACGATCAAGTGGGCGTACTGGTCAGCGCCCACAAAGGGGCTTGGAATGTTTGTCTTCGCATACAAAGGAAAAACGAAATAAACGTCAAACGAATATGCTGCTCGGGGGGTCGCAAGATATAATTTTTCCACATCAGAGAAACGGTTTAGGCCGCTGGCTTAATCGACAATCGACGGATTGTCCAACGAGGGCCCCCAATCGTACCACTACACAGCTCTTGAGATGATGAAACTTGGCTGTACACACATGCACGCTGCCGGAGCAAACGAACTTGTCCGCCCTGCACGACGCTTTTTATCTGCTGCAAATTCTTAGCGGCTCTTTCCTGTTGCAGCATTTGCCGCCGGTTGGCCACTTAACCAATAATGCTGCAACGGACTACAATGCGCTTCGTGGAGAAGACTTCTGAACACTAAGAACCGCAGTAGGCACTGCAATGATGCGATACACCACGCAAAAGAAAGGGCAACTAACCCGCCGTGTGTGTGCGCGCCTGCCGAGCGACTGTCGGCAAGGATCCGCAAGATGCCGCCGACCACTTCCCGAGCAAATACCGCGGACGGTAACTGGATGTTCCGATGCGGTTCCTCAGGACCGCTAACCTTCGAGAAGATCGCTGACGCGTGATGCCGCGTCAATACGCTCCAAACGACAGAAGTCAAATTGTCAAAACTTCAACATTCGCTTGCCGCAGAGACACTTCAGAATCGATTTTTGAGTGCACAACATCAAAAATTCAACATGGCGCCCGAGACGCTTGTGAATCTCGCTTTGATAGACGTTTGGCACATTCGACGAACGGGCGAACTCTGCTGCCAGTGTTACCAACTGCAACGCGTGGAACGTTGATTTGTGGGAAAAACCAAGGTACGTAGAGTTTGTGACAAAAACTAAAGGTAAGGTCAACCTTACCTACTGCTCACAATCAGCTGCTTTGCGATCGCGCGGGTCACTTTCGGCTAGTGATGTGCCTAATGAATCTTTAGGTGAGATTCATTCGTATGAATCTTTCACCTGAGATTCATTCAGATTGATTCATGAATCTTTTGAGATTCAATTCTTCAAAAGTTGATGAATCTTACGGAACCATAATGAATCTTTATGACCCTCTCTCCACCCATTGTGTGGTCTTTACTGCTCTGTTCTTTCAACATTCATGAATCTTTGGGATTCATGAATCTCTCATAAAAAGACTCATAAATTTCTAAAATGATGTCAAGAATAATTCAGATTCATGAATCTCTAAAATGATGCCCAAAATAACTCAGATTCATGAATCTGAATCGGAATTGCACAACTCTACTTTCGGTGGTTGCTATGGTTTCGCAGAAAATAAACAATCCTGTCAATGGCGTTTGTTTTGCAGGTGCTTTGGCGATAAAACGGAATAAAACGTAGATTATCGGTGAATAAAGGATGCGGGCGATACCAAAATGGGTTGAGAAGATTCACGACTCCACCGAGAAAAGTGATGTTGCTAGGTAAGCACATTTGAAAACCTACTTGTGCCAGTAGTAACATTGCCGTCTGTTCATCGTTTTCAGCATTCACTCGATTTGCTACCATCCGGAAGGTCTGCAGCTGATTGTCGGTGCAGGTGATAAGGTACTCGTATATGATCCGATCGATGGCAACCTGATAAACTCGCTCAAGGGTCACAAGGACACCGTGTATTGTGTGGCGTACGCGAAGGATGGCAAAAAGTTTGCATCCGGAAGTGCCGATAAAACGGTTATCATATGGACCCAAAAGCTGGAAGGATTGCTGAAGTACTCGTAAGTAAGCGGAAAACATTTCTTTCGATCCCATGGTACAGATTCATTTTCATCCCACTCCAGGCATAACGATTCTATCCAATGTTTGGCGTTCAACCCAATCTCGCACCAGTTGGCCTCGTGTGCCGTATCGGATTTTTCTTTCTGGTCACCCGAGCAAAAGGCGGTGCAGAAGTACAAGTCCGTCGCCCGCATTAACGCGTGCGCCTGGACGAACGATGGGCAGTACATCGCGCTCGGGTTGGCAAATGGAACGATCTCGATACGCAACAAGGCCGGCGAGGAGAAGATTAAAATCGACCGCCCGGGCGGTGTGAACAGTCCGGTGTTCGGGTTGGCCTGGAACCCGCCGGCCACGTCGGGCTCGTCGGACATTCTGTGCGTGATCGACTGGAGCCAGATGCTGTCGTTCTACTCGCTCGGCGGTCAGATGATTGGGAAGGAACGAAACTTTGGATTCGATCCGCTCTGTCTCACGTTCTTCCCGAACGGCGAGTTTCTTATTGTGGCTGGCTGCAATAAAACCCTGCAATTGTTCACTCGAGATGGAATCCGCCTGGGAATGCTCGGCGAGCAGCACGATTCGTGGATATGGGCCTCGGCTGTGCATCCGGCGGGGAATTGTGTGGTACGCATTGTGCATGTATTGTTGGGTGCTATCTTTTACGAATGTTTTATTTCCCTTTTACAGGTTGTCGGCTGCCAAGACGGTACACTGGGATGTTACAACCTTGCTTTTAACACCGTCCACGCGCTCTACCGCGAGCGTTATGCCTTCCGAGAGAACATGTGCGACGTTATTATTCAGCACCTCGTGTCCGGCCAGAAGGTCCGCATCAAATGTCGCGATCTGGTGCACAAGATCGCTATCTATCGCAACCGGCTAGCGGTGCAGCTTCCGGAGCGAGTCGTCCTGTACGAACTTAGCTCGGCCGAAAACCAACCGATGCACTACAAGGTGAAGGAGAAGATTGCCAAAAAGTTTGACTGTAGCTTGCTGGTCGTGTGCGCCCAACATCTCGTTCTGTGTCAGGAGAAGAAGCTACAGAGTCTGGACTTTAACGGCACCATGCAGCGTGAGTGGATGATGGACAGCTTCATCCGGTACATAAAAGTTACGGGTGGTCCGGCCGGTCGTGAGGGCCTTCTGCTTGGACTGAAAAGTGGGCAAGTGTGGCGTATTTTCCTCGACAATTCACTGCCAATTTTGGTGACAACGGTCTTGTCATCGGTGCGCTGCCTCGATTTGAACGCTTCCCGTACGAAGCTGGCCGTGGTGGACGATGCCGGGAGGCTTGTGGTACGTGATCTTATCAACGATACGATGCTGTATCAGGATGCAAGCGTAAATTCGGTCGCCTGGAACACACACCTCGAGTCGATGCTGTGCTATTCGCACACGACCGGTGGGTTGAGCGTTCGTGTTGGATCCCTTCCTCCCCGAAGTCCTCAAACGATGCTGGGAGTTGTAGTTGGATTGTGTGGGGCAACCGCTTTTTGCCTCCGAGGAAACGTGATGAGCAACGTGCCACTTGCACTCGGTGCAACCATGTGGCAGTTTGTAGAAGCGGGACTTTTTGAGTAAGAAACATTTCTAATCCGGTGCCCAACATGAGTTGCTTGAAATGATAACCTTTTTCTCGATTGCAGGGACGCTTATCAGGTGGCATGTTTGGGTGTACCAATGTCTGACTGGGAAGGGCTTGCCCAAGCCGCTCTCGATGCGCTCAACTACCAGGTCGCCCGTGATGCTTATGTAAAGGTGCGAAATCTACCATGGCTGGAGCTGATCAGCGATTTGCGGGAGCGCCAAAAACGTGGTGATACGTCCAAAGAAGTCCTACTTGCCGATACGTATGCGTTTACGGGCAAGTTTAAGGAAGCTGCCCGTTTGTATCAGAAATCAGGCAACAACAGCAAAGCCTTGGCGATGTACAGCGATCTGCGTATGTTCGATCTGGCGCAGGAGTTCCTCAAGGAAGGTAGCGCCGCTGATCGCAAGGAGCTTATCCGACGTCGTGCAGAGTGGGCTTGTTCGGTGCATGAACCACGAGCTGCCGCTGAGCTGCTACTTTCCGCCGGGGAATCGGAGCGTGCGATTGAGATCGTGGCCGAGCAAGGTTGGGCGGACGTGCTGCTCGATATCGGCCGTCGGTTGGCAGCTTCCGAACGTACGCCTCTCGAACTAATCGCAGGCCATCTACGGCGCCTCAAAGCACTACCGTTAGCAGCAGAAATCTATCGTAAGCTTGGCGAGGAAGAACAGGTTGTTCAGCTGCATGTGGAAGCGCGCGACTGGCCGGAAGCGTTTCGTTTGGCGGAGCATTTACCGAAGGTGCTCCCATCAATACATTTCCAGCACGCCCACTGGCTGGCCGAGTCGGATCAGTTTATCTCAGCCCACGAGGCGTTCATACTCGCGGGAAAACCGCACGAAGCGACAAAACTGCTGCGAAACCTGGTGGAATGTGCCGTTTCGGAGGAACGATACCTTGACGCCGGGTACTACACGTGGTTGAGGGCGAAGCAAGCTTTGAAACTGCTCGCAGACGGGGCGAACATGGAGACGCACGATACGTCAGTTACAGAGTATCGATCACTGCTGAAGCTTTCCTCGATCTATTACGCGTACAATACGATCAACTCGTACCTGAAGGAACCGTTTACGAGCAGCCCGCCGTTGACACTGTTCAACACAAGCCGGTTTGTTGTCAATCAGATCAATGGGACAATCCCACCGAAAGGAATCAGTTTGTTGTAAGTAAAGGTGGTTTGAAACAGGCCATTTTAGAGTTTACCGGGATCTGTATCTTTTTCTTTTTCTAGTGCCGTTTACTACACCCTTTCCAAGCAAGCAAAGGTACTCGGCGCTAACAAGCTCCATCTGCAAGTCAACAACAAATTGCAATCGTTGAAGGTACCGACCGGTATCCAGGAACAGGTGGACATCAGCTACATCACAAGCCGTGCATGTCCGGGTGGTTTCAATGACCCGGAAGAGCTTCTGCCCATGTGCTACAAATGCTCCAACTATAGCCCACATCTGCACGGCAATCGATGTCCCAATTGCCAGCAGGAGTACGTCTTCTCGTACGTATCGTTCGAGATTCTCCCACTGGCAGAGTTTATGCCGGAGAATGGAATAACCGAACAGGATGCGGAGAGACTTCTGCTGGCCCCGCCTAAGAGTACTAACTATGGTCAACAGGATCAATTTATACAGGAGGTAATATACCCTTATAATAGCGTAAATGTTCCGCTTTTCATCTTATGTGTTTTGCGTTTCATTCCAGGATATAATCGATACATACCCATCGACGCTCGATCGCGAAGCACTGCGAGCGATCGATCCGCGGGAAGTTATCATCGTACGAGGACCAGCACCCCTAGCGACGCGCTATTACCGCAACCTTCTGCCCGAGCTACAGATTACCGTGTGCTCCGAATGCAACCAGGTATTTCACTCTGAGGACTTTGAACTACAGTTTTTGCAGAAGGGCCACTGTCCTTTCTGTCGCACTTCGGACGAGAGTCTTATGAACTAAGTGTGATCTCGTACACCAAGGAAACCATTCCGTCCAGTGTGGATATACGTTAGATTTAATCAAGTGCACTTATAATGTTAGATGTGCGTGAATCGTCGCACAAGCTTTATGGGTTTGAGTGAAACCCAACCTGTTTTCATCATTCCAGTTTTACATTTCACATAAAGAACGGTACAAAGATGTTTTAATTTAAAATATTTATTGATTGACTCACGCCTATATTCATAACTCATGCCTTACTGAAAGATTAGGTTTTATTCCGTCCGAAACCTTCAAGAAGCAAATTCCTCTGATGTTAAATAAAAATATTAGTATAATTTTCATAAGCCTTTGATTTTTTTTTATAATTTCTCATTATTCTCTCGTTAGAAGAATTACTTAAATGAATAAAAAATTGTTAAAAAACTAAAAAAAAACTGGAACTCGTTTCTGATTTGCATCATTCGGCACGTCTAATCCTGCGGAGTGGCATTCCTTTTGATCTCAATCATTGCGGCAAAACAGTAATCCTCGTTCTTTTTCAACAAACGTATTGGTAAATTGGATTATTTCATGCCCAGCGTTTGGTCTCTGGGAACAACAGGGAAATTCATACAGAACAGTGAATGTGGGTGTGTGTGCAGTGAATTTTGTAAATTTACCCCTAATTACGCTTCCGTACCGGAAGGCAGGCCACGCCAGAGCAAGTGAGGCGGGAATACCGACCGAACCAGTGTTTTTGCTCTCGATAAATGATACCCGGGCTCGATGATCAAACAATACGATAAATGGTATGAAAATTTGTATTTCTCATTTAACGTGTCAGTGTGGTATATGTTTTTTTCCCCACCCGTATCCAGGGAAACGCTACTGAAACTCTTCCGGAAGAGCAGATGTGGGTTGGATGATAAAATACATACCTCCAAGCGATTAGAAAGATCCATTTCGCCCTCTCCACAGAAAGTGTGAAGCTCGAGGTGTTGATGGGGAAAATTTGTTCCAACAGCTGAGAACTTACCCTTTGTTCAAACTCGGCCAGGATGTGCTTGAGGCTTTCTCCGATTGACGTGAAGAGTTCGTGCCTAAGAGGGTGTAGATTTCTTCTGTGTGGGTTTGCGCTGGTGCCATTAAAGCAAAGAGAATCCTTCGAAAATAAATATGTGCACACTTTGTACATTGATCTCGTAGCCGGTAAGACAAAGATTTCTTCGAAGTATGATGCAGATCAACTTATCTTTATGTTTTATCATTTAAGACGGTTGTCTTTTTATGCAAAAATTGTTTGTAAAATCTAACTTGAAACGGTTCAGTTACTTAACACATTTTCGTTTCATAATTCATTTTTAGGAATTTTTATTTATTTTTAGAAAATTCTTCTTAAGTAGTTTGTAAAAATCCGTTGATGCCTGGGCACTCATAACGATGCAAATGATTACCCTGGAGAAGTATTTCATCAATTCAAATTGCCCACACTTACGCATGATTATCATCAATTTCAATATGATGCCGGCAAAGTGATGATTGCCGCAGCGAACGAACCCAAAATCACACCTCTTTATCCATTTTGCATACCTGCGGCAAACATACATGATTGCAACATAGTGCCGATCGATTTTAACCCACCTCACTCTGCTATGATGCCACCGTAACAATGGTAGGACGAGTATTCGAGTATAAATTCCCACAACAACCAGCTCGTACAACCGGGATATACAAAGTTGGGCTGCAAAATGGATAGGAAATATTTCACACCACGGGACCCTTTTCCCCATAACTGTGCTGGGGCCGGGGAAATGGCCAGCCAGCAACAAACTTTCACATAAAATCGTAACAAATCGTCCGAAATCCGTCGGCCGGATATGGATAAAATATTTATTCCGGTCGATTAACCAGCACATCGCTTTCGTTTTACTGGAGTGAGGCTGGAGGGAACTTTTCAACTGAAGTGGAAAAACTTTCCAAGTTTCCCACTAGCTTGGGTGGGAGAAGGGCGACGCGATGGGGACGATTGGCATATCGATGGAATATCAATTCGATTGAAATCGGAGGGTGCCAATCGTTTTTCCGAATGAATGAACTACTACGATTTGATGTGGGCGATATGTTTTCGATAATTTTACGCTTTGCAATTTGACATTTCTATTCTATGCATATTTAATAAACATTTAATGTAAATATGTTGAAGGTCATTGAAAGAGCAGAATCCGTTTTGGAGTAAATCAGGACTCCAATTGAAACGAGAATATGTTTTACTGTGATTAATGTTCTCAACGATTTCTCTACATTATGTCGCGATTGACCCACAATGCCATTGATGTGTACGTGAACTCCCTAAGAGAAAGTAATAAAAAAGCCACAACGGGAACTCATAGGATCATCATTTAGCAATCGTCATGTATTTTTATTTCGTGTTGTATCTACTTGCACTCGTATTCTTTCCTTCCATAATAAAATGCTCATATCCTCGAGCGCGGCACGTGGCGTTCCGCAGGACGACAAGGCATGGAGGTAAGGTGCCATTGTTTACACCACGTGCCACGTGTCGCTTGTTCAACGCCAACACCCGGGGAATCCTGCGGGGCTGATAATAGGCAGTCCATTAAATAAGTACTACTGTAATAAAACTAGAACTCTTCGAAGGGAGACACCGGGGGAAGGCCCGGATGCGCCAGGATAATTGTTCCGAAATGTCTTCCGCCGGAGGCGTGCATCATGTCGGCCCCGCCGGATAAGTCGCTACATTTTTTTAACCGCTTCTACAGAACAATGTTCCCGGCGACCGCGAGATTTACTATCGCTTTAATCCGGGATTACGGACGCACCAAAAATATACCCGAAGTCGTTGAGATTTTCCACGTCAACAACGAGCCCTGTTCTCACCATTGTGTGTTTGTTGCTTTGGCACGGTGTGGTTAGGCAATTCTGCCCCTTGAACACTCGTTGGGAAAAGTAAGGACCTTGCCGGAGGACATTTAAATCGAGCATTGTTTGCCGCTGAAGAATAACCGGCGCTTGTGAGAACATCGTCACAGAAAATGTTACACGAGGATATGTGTTTTGTACAATCGAGCCGCCAATCCATTGTTTCGCCACTTTTTCGCAAGTCAAGTGTCTAGAAAGGATACACTTTGGGAGGAGTTCAGTTCCCACGACATTGGAAAAGCGTTAAGCCATGGGTTTTGTTGCTTCTTTTCGAGGATTTAATGTGGACATAAAAAGTCAATAGTGTTTTCGAAAGGTTTTAAAATATGTGTCTATTTGAAGTATAGTGGGAGGTCAATTATTCGAGGTCCACCCGGGATGATCAACGTTCTACTGTATGTGAAATCTTTTCTAGTTGAAATTAGAGAACCAAAACATGCCAATATTGTTCAACAGACACAAATATTATGTACAATGCATTCAGATTATTGTACTTCAACGATTGGTTAAAACAAAATCATTATTTAATCCTAATCCTCTTCTAATCTCTAAACCAAATTCAAATTACAATCTTGAATAAACGACATGAACACATGTTAATTAAAGCGACCTTCGTGTATCTAGGATAGAATTGACTGTATTCACACAGTACCTAAAGTTTAGGTAAACAAACCAAATGCTCTTCTTTTAAGACATAAAACACGAGCTTGGTGACACAGAATGCCGACAGAAATGCGAACATGTGTAATGCATTCACTGAATTGTAAACTAAACAAGACGTTCAGCCATCCGGGACACAGGGTTGGTGAGTTGTGACCGAAATGCATGTCGGGACTGTCGGGAGAAGGGTAGAAAAATCGTCCTTGCCAATGTGACGTTGTCGGCAAACCGCCAGGATCAAGCCCCCGACGTCGCGGTATCGTTCGCGTGCGTAATATTGTAATTTGATTTCCCATTCATCCTTGCTTCAAACGGTTGCCCGTGTGATGGCACAATCACGCCACTGATGACGATGCCCGGGAGATCCTTCCGTGCGGGGAGGAATCATGGACGGTGGAATCGAAGGTGGCCACCCTCCGAGCGGGGAATGGTTGAATCAATTCGTCATTTCGTCACTTTTTCGTCATGTCAAACAGGAGCCGGGTTTCGGTGCGAGTGTGATTCCGCCGTGAAACAGAGGGTGGACGGTGAATTATTCGTCGACGTCCGGACACGCCGAGATAATCGGATTTGTGCGGGGTGTGGTGCGGTTGTTACACGGTTGGTTGCATCCCCCACTCCCGGGACAAAGAAGGATACATGGGGCACCGACGGTGGTATTGAATACAGATAAACTTCACAAATCAGCAAGGATGGTGGTGCGTTTGATGTGTTGGTTGTGTTTTGGAGGAAACAACGGGCACGTATGGCATGCATAAGGTACCCTCTTTTTGGAACCCGATGAAAAAGGACGTGCTCTTCATGAAAGCAGGTGACCTACTGCTTCAAGGCTTCAATCTTTCACACAAAGCAGAAAAGATAACTTTGTTTACGACATTGACAAGATTGCTGAAAGAAAGATCGACGATGGAAAAGTCGGATACTTGGAAAACTTTTCCCAGAACATCTTTTATGCGTAAGTAAACGTATACAATTTGTTCTGATTGGCGCCACACGACCCTGATGAACTTTTGTGAGAAATGTTTTCGTCATTCGGTGGCCTTGTCCCATACGTTTTCGATCGATACGAAACAGAACAAGTGTATGATATAAGTAAGAAGTTTACTAATGGCGTTTTCTATACCAGAGTCATAAAAATACTCGAATAATTTTCACAACTTATCTAAACAAATTGGTAGCTTTAATTCAGCCATCGCAAGTTAGTAAATTTGTGTTTCTTAAATGATTCTAAATCAAGGCACACTGCTCTGTCATTCCTTAACAACATTATTATTTTGTTTTCCCTCGTGAAAAAGACGGTCGGAGTGTTTCCTCTCGAGTGAGTCTTCCGGTGGATTAATCCCAGCGGGTAGTCAGCCAACCGAACAGAACAGACCCGGAACCGGGTCCGAAGGCGGATGTTGTTCCTGTATTTTCTGATGAAGCAATCGCCCAATTTGATTCAATTTAAACAAAATCTTTTGTTCACCATTTTCGCTCGCCAATCGTTGCCCAAGCGAAGAAACGCGGGCTCCACGGCGGGCACGGAATCTATACAGATGCCAAGGGAATGTACTATTTGCTCGAAGGACTCTTTCGTATCTCTTTTTCCTAGCTGGAAACCTGTCTTTGTTTGCGATGGCCCTAGAGATAAATAAAAAAAAAACGGTTCGGTAAAACTCCGTGAGGAATCGAAAGGACGTTTCGAGTTTACTTTCCACGCCCCCCGACAAATCCACCCACGGTTTTCTTTTCGTTTGCCACGGTTGCGCAATGAATATTTATAAGGAAAAATCTGTTCTCGGCTCCGGATTCCAATGGCGGCCGTCCGTGGAGGTTCGCATACAGCAACCGGTAATTTGGGAAGATACTACATTTCACTACCCAACCGGGAGGGTTTCCTTCCGAAAGAAGGAAAGAAAGTTCCGGATGTTACTGGCGCTGGGGGGAAAATGGAGAGAAAGCGAGCAGTTCGTGGTATGAATTTTTTATTGTTTTCAGATTCGGTGGGGAGACTGAAAAGAATTGTTATTCAATATACTAGTCGGTCGGGTAATCTACTTGGTTATACTATAACAGTTGGTTGTTTTGTTACAATCGGATAGCAATGGAAACAAAACAAATGTGTTGTTGAATAAATAGTAACGCAGAATATTCTACGATGTTTGTTGTTAAGAACATTTATTTCTGTTATTTACTATATGTTGATAATTGAATCTATCACTAAACAAGTTTTATAAAACATATATAAACTTCCTTTTTCTCACCTCAATTGAAAGGGTTTGGTTCACCATCGATAACAGATTGTCCTTGCAACAAACCACCCACATCCGGGGTAGAGAAAAATAGTTCAAAACGTGAACCCTCATGGACGTTGGTTCGTTCTGACAACTTTTAAACGCTTTACGAGGGAGAGCCTAAACCACCACCGTAACATATGGAATCAAAAGGACCCGAAAGGCTTCCGTATTGGAAAAAGGCTGCCAAGAAACTATCGACCCGTTGCCTCGGTACGAAATCTAATCATGATACGTCGATGTAATTGAATCAATCACAATCGACAATCGTCGGATGGGCAGCGATGCCGAAATGTGTGGTCGCCCTGACGCTGATGTTTGTAATTATTGTGACAGTTTAATGAGCAGGCGGTTACGTTCCCAGCCTCCGCCAAGGGGCCACAGATAGGGCCGTTTGCTACCGGAGCCAAAAAGTCCGGGTTGGGCTTTGACCGAACCGGTAATTATTTCGGAATCAAAAGGCCAACATTCAGAGCCATCGTTTCGCTTTGGATGGAAAAAAGGGGAAAAATGTTGCCACGTTTATCACTTTACTTGTCACAACAGTTGCTAATTCGTATGGTTATGCTGCATGCCTCGCTTTTCCTTCTCTCTGGCCCTGTGTCAGGGAAGTGTGTGCATCCCAATAATAAAAAGGGTGCTTTTTATGTACGCTGAACCGCGGCCTTTACCGACAGATTTTTCCGTTTCGGACGTTGTGTTGGGTGGATTTTGGGAAGCGTTGGGTTTTGTTACCGAGACTAGATGCAAGGCGGTGGCAATTATTAGATTAAACCAAGATGAACGATAAATATTTGAGTTGATTGAGTGATTTGAATATGGGAAGGAATAGTCGCAACCCTTGTCGTGAAATTTAAATATTAACTGTCTTCTTGCTTGAACGATTTAAACTTAACAATTATAATGTTTGAACTATATTACACCACCGATACTTAGTAAAACTTATGCAACTATAAACAATAAGTGATAAGAGAAAGTCAATCACAGGAAAATTTGCAAACAATAAATACACTCCTACTTCCCGTATTTTCCCAATCAAATCGTCATTCCTTGATGGACAGTTTAGTGTTCCGATAGAACCCAAACCAATGTTCGAACCTAATCCTCTTGCCCCACAGAAATGAACAACGCTGGTAAAGATTCGTATGTACCGGTTTATTTTTTACCAATCATATTGCTCATCAAAAGACAAAAAAGTTCAAAGTGCAATCGGAACGCGAAATCGTGCGCACGTGCGTGCATCGGGAATGGCATCGCAGTGGTGCAAATTGATTGTATGCACAACCACGATGCATCGCTGCCTTCGGTGCAATCAAACACGCATAATCAACGCGGCGGGAAGGCCGTTACAATGGCCGCACGGTTCCTACGTTTGGCGAACGCATCACAGGGTGTCGGTTCGTGCGTTGCATTTCAATCAGAAATGGTTGTGCAAGCGTTGAACGGAGAATTGGAGTAGTTTTTCGATCGGTAAGGTACCTGGTAGAATTGGGGAAATTTTAGAATGGAATGGATATCGATTTATTGAGACGCTTCTTTCGAGTACGCACTGGAGGACTCCTATAATGTTGGCAACTTATGGAGTGGTGTGTTTGTAAAGCAACTGATCGAAAGAAATGAGTTTAAGTGAATTGCGTTTGTTGATTTCCAATATTTGTGATTATTGTTTTTTGTAGAGCAATTTATAACACATGGAAATGAGACAACAAATTTGAATGCTTTCTATTTTTTGTTTTCATCTTGGATGAAATGGTTGTGTTTAGATCATTGGAAAACTTCCTTTCGCTCAGAGGAAGTCATAAAGATCCCTTGCTAACGACGGCAAGTAGATGCACAAATTATTACCAAAGGTTCCTTTCAATTTGTTCACTCGGGTATATTATAAACCGTTTATATTTTACGTTTATCTATTCGGAACTAGTCGATTGTCCCACCGATTGCCATAAGTTTGTGCAACGTATTGATAGGTGTGAACAAACACCTACGGGTAGCGCATTGTGATCAACACCCACATCGTCTCCGATCGACCGATCGCATAGGGAAAAGAACTGTAATGGTTGTTCGTACATCTTTTGCTGAATGCAGCCTGGCATGGCCTGCTATGGCAATGTAACCGATACTTCATTGGAACGGTTGGAAACGGGGGAATGGGCCAGCGGTTTTGCGGATTGACGGGCCACCGGATTGAACCTCGAGCCTCGGTCGGGAAATGTGAAACCAAAACGGAACTGTCCCCCGGAACGGTGCGTCGGCAATGCAGCCGGCCGTATGTAATAACCGATCAAAAGGGTTTAACATATGTACACACATAAAATCCCATGTTTACAGGTTGATTTACCGATTATTGTTATTATTTAAAGCCGCTCCTGCTTACTGGTGTAATTCTTTCGGATCGTCGATTTTTCACTTCCCTTCTCCTCACCTTCAGCACTAAGTTGCTGAGGGGTGTGGGTTCGCGGGGAACTGAATTTGTTGCGCCAACGATCTTTTCTCGCTTTCCTTCAGCCTCCAACGCAATCGATTCGATTCGGTTCGCGTCGAAGTGAAGAGAATCCGGATTTTAGCGCGCAACAGTACAGTGTGTGGCGAAATTTATAAAACTTAGATAAGCTATAATATTTCACTTGTATAAATGAACATATAAACCAAGAGACTTACGAACAATCAACAATTTTATTTTTCAACTAAAGTTTTCAACTTTATTATAGAAATTTCACTTTAGGGTTCAACATAAAAATGGAAAATTTGAAAGAAAAACTAACTCACAAAAATTTGCAACTCCAGTTAAGGGATGAACAATTATTTCACAATGTTCCTACATTCCTTGTGACTCTAGGCAACTACTTTGGGTTGCTGATAGCTACATTTTTGATCTTCGCAACTTCTCCCCGGATCGATCGAGTGAGTTCTGTTCTCCTTCCGACCACCGAACGCCACAGAACGTGGCGCATCTCGTCTGGTGGATTATTTGCTGCCCGTTGTCCTTCCGAACTTTGCCGACGTAAAATAAACCCCGACGATGATGTTCCCCGATGGAGGGATGCACATAGCGCGGGCCAGGAATGACTTTTGCCACCCTTTTAACCTCCCGCATGTACACCATCTCCCTTCCTTTCCCAACTACTTCACACCAGCCCATTCGCGCGGACGGGCGCACAATGCAAATATGAGGAAATTTATGATTGTTATTTATTAATAAACATAATTTACGATTTTCATTGCTCGTCGCCGGGCGTGTGTGTCGTCGCGCGCGGTCTTTGCAGCTCTGAAGTCGTGTCGGCCGCCGTGCCGGTTGTTCGGTTTATTTTTCGCCCTCGTGACCAGTTGGCCAGCATGGAAGGAAGATGATGGCGGTGTGATTCCTGCTACCAAAGGTGTACAGTGCCAAGTGCACTTTACAGAAGGTGTACCAAATAGTCACAGCGTTTATATATTTTTTTGGGAATATTTATAAGTTTAAAAATAGATTGAGCAAGAAAATTATGAAACTTGATATCATGTTTGGGTGTGGTGTTGTATGATATACAGGATGGGAGTAACTAAGAGATAGAATTTTCAACATTTATGATTATAGTTTAAAGTGAAGTTCAACACTGAAGGTGTTCGTAGGCTGTCAGGTAGGTCTCGAGCATCATCTCGAAATATGGTTTAAATTCCCACTTACTTTAAGTACCAAATAAGTTTTGTAGAAGCTCGCTTCACACTCAGCAAGGAAGAATAAGTTCACCAGAGACGATCGGCGTTGAAATTGATGATTTACGTACCATTGAATCGACGCAATCCTCGACAGGGCAGCTTACCCTTGGTCACTCCTGTTCGAGAGTACGTGCGCCCAATGAAAACCAAAACGCCGACAGCGACGGCGTCCGTTGCACCTCGGGTCGGCCATTTTGCATGGTCAATAAATTAGGGAGGCTTCCTTGCTGCCCGGAATGCCTTCGGTTGTTGATAACAATTGTGTCGGCGTTGCGTTCGCAGTCGGACAACAAATCGCACCCATCGTCTGCGTCATAATTTGTGCGCTTTAAGTGCTGCGATTGCTGTGATCCGTAGAAAATCGGAAAGGATTTTAAAGCATAAAGAAGAGAGCACACGTCACATTTTCCGTTGGCCACACGAGAAGATGATGCTTGCGAGCTGGGGTTTTTTTGAGCTGGCTACCAGCAGACAGCGATACAGTCGAGAGGTCTTGGCTTCTTGCTTTGAGGACAGGATTAACCGGTAAGGATTGACTTCCGATGGCGTTTTGTTACCGGGGCTTGATTTTACTATTTTTCTGTTTCGTAAGGACTCACGCAGTCGTCAAAGGACTTTTGCGTATTTTTTCAAACAGGTTCAGAAATGATATTCAAATGTTGCGAAGGGGTTTTTCTTTTTGCCAAATCGCGTTTGCTTTCGCTGGGGGAAGTTTATTGTGTAGCATATTTTTGAGGAGGAATCTTGAAGGAAGTAACAACCTGGACGGTTGTCTGGAGGAGAATAAGGGATTCAATTGGGCATATTGACGATTGATTTCGAGCAGATGCTTGAACGCTTTTTTGTGAAGTAGTCGTAGTTTAACCAAAATCCCCCTTGTGTGAAGTCCTAGCCTTGTAGTGAGTCATTTCACACTCGTCTAAGTAGAAAGTATCAATTCTAAGCATTCCACTTGGATGCTTGACTATGTATTTCAACGTGCAATTTCTCCTTTCGTTACGAACTTCTCTTCTGATGAATTAGTGGTCGTTAACACCTAACCCACATCAATGTTGACCAAGGAATCGGCCAACAGAGAAAACATATTTGTTCTCTCGAAGTGTTTGGAGCGGGTCTACTGCAAGACTGTCCATTGCCAGACGCTTTTGCTCCACATTCATGCTCGCGCTCGTGATTAATACGGGTGACCATTTGTCACGCAGTGCAACCAAATGTGAGTGAAATGCAATCGATCTCAATCTGGACGTCTTTTTTCGAGGAGGTGGGCTTGGAAAGTATGTACTCGGTTGTCTTGGGGGAGTTTTAAGCTCTAGATGAAGTTGGATGTGAGTGTTTAACAACTTATTTCCCAAATAGTGTCATTAACATTGATGTTTATAACTTCCGTAACGGTTCAGTTTAAATGATTGCAATGCTTGTGTGGAAGAAGGTGATCCTAACGAATATTTTTATTTTAACGACTCACCGATCTTCAAACTACATACAGGGTTCGCTCGTTGGGCAATTAACCTTAAAAAAACCAAAAAATCTCGATAAATGATTTACATTGATTGAGCTTCCTTCATCCCAAAAAAGTACAAGCCAAAGGAAGTTCGTAAATATCACCGAAAGTTCTCACGCCATGTCCTCCAACGCCCAACACCGTTACAATGCAGTGAAATGGGATGAAATATGATGGACTCGGCTGTCCATTAAACATATTACCAACCCCGAGAGAACTGGAGTGCCCCAAAACAAGCGAACGGTCGTTTCCCGAAACCCGGCGATCGATCAGTTAAGTCGTAAGTTTTATCAGCATCCGGTCGTCGCCGTCCACTCCGGCCGCGTCGTATGCCGTTTCATTGCGATTGATTATAATATTTGATTCACGTTTACTGCTCCCCGGGCCTGACCCGGGACGGGAAGAATGATAATGATAATAAAAAAACATCTTACAAATGACCTGTCGCCCGTGTCAGCGCGGGGCGCGAATTGCGTCGATCGGGCGATATTGTCGATTTTTCCATCTAAATCAATTCGATCCACCACCTCCGAGGTTGGTAGGTGGGTGGGTGGGTGGGTGAGTTTATAAGGCCCAAAGCTCCAGACACGAGACCGAATAATCTGCTAGCCGAGCTGCGAGCTGGAGTGGAAAAACACATTTCATATTCTATAGGAGTTTTTGGCTCCGCGGGCATTCACGCTAGATTATAAATTAGCGCTATTAATGTCCGTAGCAAATCAAAGAAACAAACATTAGCCAAATAGAAAGACCAAGGTGGACATAGGAAGAACCGGGGCTGGTGGTGCTGCGAATTGACTGCGGAGAACAGGGAAAAAAAGGTGAGGACATTAAAAAGAGAGAAATAATAACAAATGACAACAAGGAATAAAGTGAACATGGAAAATAAAATGAAAAGTCAGATAGGTTTATGGGAGGCGTAAAATAGAAATGAACAACAGAAAAAATTAATCGACGACGAGCAGGACAACGGTGGAATATAAACACACACACACGTACAATGCCCCGAAACTCATAAGGAAAATGTCCAGCGACTTGTGCCACAACCTGGAGCGATATCTTTATTATTGCTGCTCGTAACATAACCGTAAATGTTTCTTCCAAAACGACTCAGGCGTCCCTTTCCACCTGTGCTCATCCTCCTCCAAGGATGGGATGGGACTTCTACTAGCACTTTGACGACTCTTTCGCTGCTTTTCGTCGCGTTTTGTCTACTCTAATCCTCTCTATTTCAGAAATCGGGAAACAAAAAACCACTGGTAAGTGTTTAAATGTTGTAGGAGCCGGTGGATTACAAGTCTAGGATTTTGTTTCCACCACCTTCCTAAAGGGGTTAGGGAGCGCGGCACGGCAGCACCACCGGGCTATCAGTTTTATTGACACCTCAACATAAAACAGTCCCTCCATCCCGCTGCGGGACGGGCCGTTTCGTTGGATTTGTGCCACCCAATGGTGAAGGTGGCGTCAAACGGTCGTCAAATTGGGCACCTTCCCTTTGTTACCTTATGTTGGTTTTCTCTCCCTCCTCATCTCTGCGCCGTGATTCAGCTGTCTTCGGGCCGTCGTCAGCTGTATGCGGGTTGTAAAAGTGATGTCCACTTCTGGAATGAGGCTGCCACGGGGTAGCAGGTTGATGTTTTCCGCAGCCCTCCGAACAGTTCGACCTCCGAAACGATTAGTCGGAGCGCTTCACTTGTATAATCGATTGTTAATAGGATTTATTGATGGACGAAAGCTCAAGGATGACGGATCCACTCGGAGATTGGCTTCTCCTATCTCACCTAAGTAACGGCGACAGGCTGACCAGAGCTTGAAGCCCGAAAACCGTGGGATTTTGAAGTTCCATCCGATGGTAGGGTTTTGGAATGATGTAAGAATGTACAGTCGTTATTACTCCTAGAGCTCAGCTCTTATCGAGCTACAGCCGATCTCGCAATAAACAAGATGTTAGAACGATGTTTGAAGTTGTCGTTCGATTTTTAAATGCGAGGCCATTATTTATGGTAATCGGAGGATCGGGAGGAGCTTCGAGTGGTTGGATGGCATCGCGCGTTTGGTCTTTCGATTATCGAAAAGGATCTTAATGGGTTTAGGTAAGGAGTTGAGGACATCGGGAAAATAGGAAAATATGTTTGACTTTTAACAAAGTTAATGGTTAAGATAAATTATTCAAGTTCTTTCGAGATTTCGCATGGAATGAACACACGTCAACAGTATGCAAAATTATAGTCCAATGTTTGAATAAATTGAACGAACGATGCCTCGAGTTCTGCTTGCACGCTCACGCTGTAATTATCCTTATTACGGCTCAACAAAAATTCCCAAAGCTTGCTACCTTCCGCCGTGATTTGATGCTGTGTAACTATTTTGACAGTAAGCAAATTGAATTACACTCCCGGCCCTTCGACATCGACGGCGCATCCGGCGAACAGTCGGTGAGGGACTTGATTTTGTAACGCAATATTCGCATAAAGCATTTTCCGTTTTCCCTCACCTTTGAAGCCGCCGTCGTAGCCGGGTGGTGGAAGGGTGCAAAATAAATATAACTAATTACCCACGCCCGGAAACGTGCATCGCCACGTGTCACGTGCATTGAAGGTGTGCGTAGGTGCGAAGGAAGGGTCACATTGAATGGTTACACGCGCTGACAGGAATTAGTTGCTCAAATAGTGATTTAATTTCGTCTGTCACGAGCCACCGAGCAATGGTTTTTCGTTGAATGATGATTACTTGATTTTAGTGAAAGCATACAAAATTGGGTAAATTATTGCTCTCCTCGTAAAGATTCTCATAATAGACACAATAATGTCACTTATCAAGCTCAAGAACTCTTCTTGGTAAGGAAAGTGTACTTTTCGCAAAGAACTCTTCAGAAGATATGATCCAGTGTTTATGCATACGAAACGTTTCCCAATCTCAACAGGTATTCAAAATACGAAGAAAATGATTATTTATAAAATCACGCTGTACAACTTTCAAGTCGACTGAATAAGACACTGCCCCAGAACTGGTGGAAGGTGCTGAAAATTCGGCAAGTTTTCACTTGAAACGCAAATGCAAAGCAGAACAGCGCGAACAAACTGTTTTCAGAAGAGAGAGCGGGAAAGTGCTAAAAATCTACCGTCACGACCGTGTCTGCATTAAAGTTCTTAAATTTGATAAGCAGATTTCAAACGATTCGCTAAAGAGCCGCCCGTAGTACGATCATTATATATTCCCTTCTGGTAATTGGATTGAATTTTCCCGTTTTCGTCTCCCGGGGATCGCGATTCATTGAAGCACCCCTCTACATGGGGTAGAACACGAAACACACCGTCCGTCACCGAAGGTGCAACATTCAACATCCGAGCTCGGGTAAAACATACCAAATTTTTGTCTTTCCCCTCTGCGTTGTTCCGGAATCCAGTCGGTGTGATGAACTTTCGGTAGCAGGAAGCGGAAGTTCCCCGAAACGGGAGCGTTGGCAAACAAATGAAAGTCTACGGTGAACGTAGGACAGGACAGAACGAGAACGTTGCCCGCACACATACACCGTAGATAAACTGGTGGCTAAATACGTCGCTCTGCCCGCAGGATGTTGATTACGGCCGGCGAGAATGGTGCTGCGAATCCTTGGCAGGAAAAATCCGAACGGCCGTTAGAACGTGCGGCTGGTGGAAACATGCGCCGTGGAAAGTGAGGAAGCGTCAACCAGACGAAAGGAAATCCCGTGTGAGGAGCTCGAAGTCACGCCTACTTTTCAGTGCTGTCACAGCATATTTACCGATGCTTGTATGCTCGACATCCCTTCCAACCATGCGGTTATGTACAAGCAGCACTCACGTTGGTCACGCCGGTCACTCACAGCATCTCTGCGCGGCGTGCGCGTAGGAAAATACAAAATGAACGGCAACCGTGGCCAGTTCGCTTCGAGAGTCGCTTTATGAATGGACGCGTGCTTTTGTTTGCCGCCGCTGTAGCCGAGCTTTGTTTTGTTTATCTTCCCGATCGATACGATCTTCACGCGTTGCGTCTGCGGGTCGTCGATCGCGCGATCGCGAATGGTCGAGAGAGAGAGAGAGAGAGAGAGCGAGATAGTGCTCGCCGAATCGGTGCGAAAAGAGGGAAGCTGTGCGAGTTGTTGTGCTTTCCGCGAGCGAGATGACGGTATGGGTTAGGCTGTGCCGGGGCAAGTGGAGACCAGTTCCGGTGTCAAGCGAGCCAGGTGTGTGCCGCTAGTTCACGGGAGCGCGTCGGTACGGTTGGATCTGCGCTCGGGTTGCTCGCCGGTTGTTTTTCCCGCGTCGCTCGTGACGAAACAACGGAGTGTGTCAAACGAAACGATGACATAAATTAAAACTGGCGGGAATTTTTCTGCGGCCTTCACGTTCCAGTTGTGTGTAGATAAGATGTGCTGGAGTAAGTGTTTCTGTTAGTGCACAAGAGTCTAATAACATCGTTGCATAAAAGTGTGATGAATAAAAAGTACACAAAGTAAGTGCACGGTGAGTGAACAAGAATAACAAACAAGCAAACAACAAAAAAAGGAAACAGTAAAGTGTCGTCTAGAAACGAACACCGACGATTTGACGCCGGGTGCCGGCTCTGTCAGCTGACCGGAGCAGGCTTAAACCCTTCAGCGGAAAACCCCCATTCGGGCCGACAGACAGACGGGCGGACGACAGGACCGTCCCCGTTAAGCCGGGCCTGGACCCAGAAACGCCGATCATGATGGACATCAAACTGGAACACCTCAAGGTAAGATGTGACCCCCGCGGCCGACGGGGGTGGTGGGATATAAAATATTCCGAGCCGATCAAAACACTGTCAAAAAAGGGCAAACCGACCTGTCAAACGTGATCGTCGCGAGCTGGCGGGTCGTGTGGCCAGTGACATGAAGGAATAAGCAAGGACACACTGCCGGGAGACGGTTTGGGGTTTGGAGACCCGTTGAATGGATTCCCTTTTCCGAACCGCGCCGTGGTATGAGTTTCTGTCACGTTCGGTCACGTTCTTCGGAGCGCGTTCTTCGGCGGACAAAGTTTGTGTTATTTTTTCCCCTTTCGTACCCGTGTCTCCACGATTCTTCATCTGTCAAAGACGACGGAGGGAAATGGACGGGTTCATGACTTTTCGTTTCCTTATTCTTCCCCGATGGGTCGAGTGATACTTCCGAAGAGAATTGATAATCGATTATTATACCGAGGTTGGAGGCAGCTTAACGGAATTGTGTACGCTTTTTTATGGCAAGCTAAAGTTTTTTATTTCACTTTTGATAAATGAAAAATAGTTTCTTTTCGAGCACGGCACGCCGCATGGAATCATCCAAGCCTCTTAGAGAGTCCCATACACTTGCTGCCCTTGAGCAATACTGAATTTACCCACTTTCGTCTTAATCGTCAGCTTTGGGGGGATTCGATCGGGCGCAGTTTATTTTTATACCGCAAGTCATCCGCAGTATGAAACGTCACGATCTCGCAGGGACACCACAGATGGGCCGATTTGAAGATCATTCGGATTATGCCGCTGTGTGCGGGGAGAAGATGGTTTTGCTCCGGGGTCTTTTTTCTTCACAAAACACCGACGGCACGGACCTCACAAAGCTCGCCGCTCGGTGTGACTTTAAACGGCGCGAGAGGCCGCGAGCTGCGAGATAAAATCAAATTAAAATATGAAATAATGGAAATGAGCATGATGCTGCTCGATTGCGCTGTGTGGCCTCGCGGTGGGAAGCAGCGGATGATATTGCAGACACTTGTGTTGGGGTTTCACCGCTTTGAGCAGCTCATACGACTGCTTTCTGAGTCGCAGATTTATGTCTAGATCTATTGAGAACTAAATATTTCTTTACGTTTCAGAATAAACATGTCGCAGTCTTTAACAGCGTTCGATAAACCCCATAAAAAACAGACCTGTTTAGAGCTAGCGAGTTGAGCGCAAAATGCCACCCGGAAACGATTCTTCGGCGAACATTCCTGGCATAACTCCACGGCAGATATCCGTAAGGGCAAAACCCCGAAATCTGAGCGCATCATCGGTTTTTCACCGAGCCCTTATCGAACCGATCGATCGAAATCCGATGGAGCGATCCTGCCCAGCTGGGTGGTAAAGTGGAATCTCCCGCAATGTGCCCCGATGGGTGTGAGGGTTTGTTTGAAATGTTTTCGAAGAGCGTGTCGAATCGATTTCGCTTTCGAATGTTTCCGCCACTCTACCGCCCGCAGGACGTAACAACTGTTGTTGTGCAAAGATGCGGGGGGGGGGGAAAAAATGCCAAACACTATGGAATGCGCTGTCGTGGTTTAAACAGACCTCCAAAGGCACAAAGGCTTCAAAAAACAAATTTCTTAAACATGAAAAGCAAAGAGCAACATCAAACAAGTTATGGTCATTCTACTCTATAAAAAGTGCTCTTCTTTTCAATTTCCGCGAGATGTATGACGTGTTTCCTTCAGAAAATAGATACTTTCTGCGGGATAAAACGTTCAATTCTAATACCTCAATACGATGTGCTTTCGATTTATTATCGATGCTTGCGTGGCGTGAGCACGAGCTAACGTAATTGAATGGTTGAAATTTGTAGACATAAATTGAAAAGCCTTTCTTTCCTTTGCACAAAACGCAAAGAAATACTCCAAGTAGGTCAAGCTTGTGAGACATTTTCGTAGAGATGTCATACTTCTTTTCTGGGGTATGAATTTAAACAATTTCTCTAGTTCTTGAAAACTAAATACTATGAATTAAATCAAATGAAAAGTGTACCAGTTGAAAATGCCTAGAAAAGGTTAGGTGTATTGAAATTGAACTATCACAATGATGATTCATCCTCCGATGACTTCCTTTACGTCATGTGGAGTGTGGCGAGTCGTCAGTCAAGATCACACATTATCGATCGATCCCGAGTTCACCTTCGTCAGGGTTGGGATGGATTTTACGAGCGTCGAGCGCCGGGGGGGAGGCAGGATGTCGACCGCGTCAGGAGTAATCTCTGGCTCATTTCGGGCGTGTAATTTGATAGTGAGCCGTGCAGCATAAAACGGTGTCCTCCGGATTTTCCAGCGGCCCGAGAACTCACTGTTGTTGTATGGTAATTTTGTGGCTACCTCGTCGTTTATGCTACCTTGCGGTTTCGATGACACCCAAAACCTGTGTCGTCGAAACCGAAAA
This sequence comes from Anopheles coustani, assembly GCF_943734705.1. Classification (NCBI taxonomy): domain Eukaryota; kingdom Metazoa; phylum Arthropoda; class Insecta; order Diptera; family Culicidae; genus Anopheles; species Anopheles coustani. The sequence goes on from NC_071289.1 coordinate 90,707,459, forward strand.
CAGCGCTGAAAGCGGGGAAGAAATTCTAAACACCATCGGCTCCCGTCGGCGTTCGTCGAATTGAACCCGCTGGGAAAGCGTTAAGTTTAGCTTTTTTTTCCTTCTCTTTCGTTTCGAGCTCCATTCCTTTGAAGTTCAGGACCGAGCTTACATGTCGAAGACACCCTACGATGGGTGCCGCCTCGCTAAAACATCGACCCGGGGACGCCAAAAGCCACACACTGGGTGATATAATTTACATTTTATACATATTTATGCAAATCTGCGCAGAAACTTCAACCCCTTGCAAGCATCGATGTTCCGCCTGTTACCACATTGGGTTTGTCCGGTTTCTTTTCATCTTCCACCTGGTATCATTGGTATTCGACTTTGGATATCTAAGCGCTTGGTCTTCGTCATCGTCTTTCCTCATATGTGGTCCATCTGGCGCCCGACTTCAGATGCATCCGTTGCAGCGCATTCATATGATCAGTTTTGTGCACTAATTTGCGGCATGAAATGTTCTTCTTTAAGAAACGGCACGTTCGGTAAAGAGATTTTGTTGTTTTTCTTTTTTGGGATAGGAAATTTTCATGCCAAAGCATGTAAAGTGTTCCATTTTACGATCGGTACATGATCGGTGACACGGTTTGTCGTCCGAATGGGAGTTTATGGTGGTCCTATGGGACTTTTCTTTAGTTGATTTTTAATGTAAAAAAACACAACCTCAAACTTGTGGTCAGTCAGCCTCTTTTTTCCTTCTTTGGGCGTTATCTGGAAGCAGTGGCATATCAAGCTGCAAGCTCCCAGAAGCTGTAACCAATCCCGGAGACGTCCCTCGTAGGGTATAGTGTTTCATCTTGCGGCGCCTCCTTGGATGTGAAGAGGTCGATCCACTCGAAGGCATCACCCGAAAGCCCGAAAACAAACTACGAACGGTGCGGGGTGTGCGTCTTCGAACACGTACCATGAAATCGGGGGAAACTTGAAACTTCGTTGCCTCTACCCCAACGGGGCGAAACGTCGAAGTGGCCGAAGTGGCCACGCTTAGCCTCGCCCAACCCAACGTCCTCCTCCGACCACTTGAGCCGGCACTGCCGCGTCTTTGCGTGGAGTGCTTTTGCTCGGTTTTGGTGGAAAACAAACTCGCTGTAACCGATCCGGGCCACTCCGGACGATGGACGAGGGGTCGGTCTCTTGAGCTTCCAGCGACTTTCGGGGCAGCTTACCATTCCGGTGCGCATTCGGGAGGCCATCGCCAGTCGGAGGCACTTGCAACTGTGTGCTGTGTTCGAAACGGACGGCGATGGTGGCAGCTTCTCCCTTCGTTCGAGCGAATCGAGCGAATGAAGATGTTCACGACGGGGTGTGATCGGTGCTGCGAACCGTCTAATGTTGCCGACACGCCACGACATGGAGTGGGTGCACTTGAGTGAGCTTAAGATATTGTCGAGCGCGTTCGCACCTACTTGAGGGCCCAACATGCAAACTAACTACTCCTTTTAGTTTCGTTTCGTCGACGCCAAACGAAAGTCACTCCAAAAAAAGCTCCTCCTCATCTCGAAAGGCCGAAGTTGACGAGGGCATTCATCGTTTGGGCTGTTCAACTTTGGCATCGTCGGAAGGGTTTTTTTTTGTGTATGTCCGCGTTAGTGTTGAGGGCCGGCACTTTTCCTGTTTGAAATGTTGGCCATCGTAGAGTACTGTTGATATTATTTGAACAACAAAAATGTAACCATTCACGAGCTTTTAAATAATGCTTATTCGTTCTTCTAACATTTTCTGTATATTTAAGTTGTCTTTTGAGAAAAGCGTGTGTTGTTTCAGTTGTTCCTCCATGATATTTGTTTTTTTTCTCTAAATAATATTGTGATTAAGACATTTGAGCCATTGTATCCTCCAACACTTTTACTTTTGTTTTCCAGAAAATTATTTCACGCTTGCTTTAATCTGTAAAACAAGGAAACATACGAACGAATTTTCATTCCACAATCTAATCCACATAAACCAAAAACAATCTCGGTTTCCCTGATCATTTCGGCCGGAGAACGTCGTAGTGTTTAAAAATTGATCGTGTCCAATCGCTTTACCGTCTCAATCGAGAGTCCATAAGCTCAACCAATCGGTTTCGATCTATCTGCATTTGTTGCTTAAGACTTTGTTTCGCGTAATCTCCCTGCGGGACCGAGTGAAAAGTTGACTTCGGACGCAAGAAAACCGACCATCGATCATTGGACGTAATTCGGCGCTCGCGAACCTCGGGTGGGGATCTGTCTTTTCCTCTTTGGAATCTTTGAACGAGAGAAGAAAACACATCCTCGCCGCGTCGATGGCACATGTTTTACCGCGTGGAATTGAGCGTGGCTGTACTTCACACACGATTATGGTATGAAATTTGGGATTACTGCATGAGAAATCGGAAAAAATGATGATCGCACCGCCACGCAAATCCACACTCCACCACCAACAACATTCACGGCCAAAGCTTGTGGAAGGGACGGAAAAAGAGACACTAGCTACAGGTGTAACCGGTGGAAGTAGAAGAAAGGCCAGTAGAAAGACCGCCACAAACGGGAGAAGAAAAACAAAAGGCTCGGAAAAACAGCATCGCCGTACATAAATTATTAATGACCCAGGGCTAATGTTGAAATATTTTCTATGAAATTTTAATGCCTTCTCAATCACGTCCCAAAGCTAGCCCCTCGGCGAAAGGGAGCCCGAGGGGAGTGGGGCGGGCGGAACGGTGGTCCCCGCGTGAATGGTTAATCGACACGGATTAGTTTCGAAGCTTTTTTTTGCCCTCTACCGCTCAATCTCGGCCGGGTATGTCTATTGAGCCGCGTTTCTTCAGGTCGTTGAAGAACAGGCTTGTGCTTTTCTTAACTCACCGCAAACAGGGCTTAGCTGGAATGCGCGTTGTTTTAGGTGAAGATGAAGGTTAACGTAAGGCCAACGATGGAACGTTGGTCCAAGCGCTGCGCACGTTTCATTGGCGCCATATGTTTGCTCTCGTCTCCAACTGCTGGAATGAGTCGGTAGGGCGTGAGGAAAGAGTCCAACTCCGGAAAGCTGCCAGCCGGTTATCGGGGGAAAACTTTACGAAAACCGTAACGCCCCGGGGTCTCCAGAAGCCGACTCTGGCCACGGGTCATTCTATTTGTTGTACGTTCATAAGCTCACTCCGCAGGACACTCTTGACATCGTTCAATTGGCTGTAAGGAAGAGCCAAGGAGAAAATGAGAAAAAAGGACATGCTTCTGTACTCGACAACGGGCAAAGTTTTTAACAGCTGCTCGGAAACGGACTCTACACGATTGCGAGCCAATCGCTTCGACAGCCGGGGTGCAGATTTTCACAACTAATTTTCCAACCATCATAAGCTGCCCCTAAGCAAACGTTCCATAAATAACCGAAAATGGACGCCAAAAACAAAGACCACAGGAAAAGGTAAAGGACAGAAGAAAAAAACAACAGCAATAAAGGACGTGTGTCACCCCCCGAAACACCTGGGATAATAATTGTGTGTGTGTGAGAGAGCATTTCCCAGACACCCTGCCGAGAGGAACAGACTAACAGTTATCAAACCGATAAAACCGAACAGCTCGCACAGGATGATGCACCCAATTAATGGACTCGAAAGGACGATCGGCTGTTTAGAGGACGATTTTGGGCTTGAGCTCGAGTCGCAGCGGGAAACGTTTGAAGTCGTTTGGTGATTTTTTTTTATTTCTTGAAGGTTTAGATTGATGCGTAACTTATGATTCTCGATTCTGGGGATTTTAGGTTACATAAATCGCCACTTACAAATATGAACGTGTGCAAATAGTGTGCCTATTTTAATAGAGAGAAAACTAATTGAAGGATAAGAGTGGGGATCATTTGTTCTACAGAATTCGTTTGGTTAAACGTACTTCTTTAATAAACTGTCCAGATATCCTGTAAAATATGACTGCATTTTAATATCGTTAAATAGAATCGAATGAACGCGAAAAATTCCTAGAACTTTCACATGTAAAACAACAATTGCCCATCTAAACCGTGTTCGAATGGGAGGATGATGCTGGAAAGCCTAATCCTCCCATTCGAAACCCAGAATTCCACTCTGCATTCACTTTCCAGCTTTAACAACTTGGTTGTCACTCGCTAACTGTTTCCCATCCCATCCACTCGACGGCTTACAGAGCTTTCAATGTATCGCTCTCGGAAAATGATGTTTCTTCCTTATCCTCCAGACAGACCGAGATTTTATACCGTTTGACTTTGGCATTGCAACAGTTCGGGTCACATATTGGGAAAGTAAAACCCACACGAAAAATCCCACTTGTTGCCCCGTGCACTTCGCTTCGCCATCTTTCCGACACAACGCCATTCCCTTTTCCCAACCGATCGCTACATTTCCCCCTCCAAGGGACACTCACTTCTTGCTAATGATGTGTGTGCGCAGAAGCGCAAAAGGATAATCTCCTTTGGCGGGATTAAGATTAATGTCTAGCCTGACTTTGCGCATTAACATAAGCATAAGCTTGACGATAATCATTGTTGTTGTTGATGTTGTTGTTCGTACTATTATTACCAGGTCCCTCGTGTCCTCCCGCAACGGGGTTTGCCCGCAACAGACTGTGCCGAGATTTTGAAAGCCTTTCCAGCGTCCTCTCGCTCGCGGCAAGTTCGTTCTGGTCCGGCGTGAGAGTGTTTGCGGTTCAATGAAGCCATTCACAAAACTAAACCTATATTGTACCGTTTGGGTGGCGTCGGTAAAACCCCGAAGCGCAGATGCGATACTTTCTTGTGCTCTGCGATCTTGATCCGGGGAGTGGTTTAACGGTGTGAGTTATGAACGATTGACTTTGATGGATAGTTAGCTAAAGCAGGTAAGGGAATGCATCCAACAATCCTTCGACATAAAGTGGAAATGTTCCAACAGCAAATGTTTTTGTAGTTCGTATTCAGCTACAATCAAAGTAGATTTAGTTTAAAATGAGTAAAACATTCAACCAGAAGCTACTTTGTAAAAAAACAAATCTATGTCAATTAAGAAGACACTTGAAAAAATTTACATCAATAATAAGCATGCAAAAGCTAAATAGAGACATAAACCTCGACCTGTCATTTCTGCATCTGAAAGAGAACGCTTCTTTCAGATGCAAATGCTTCTTGTGTGATGCTATGAATAATTTACGAACCATAATGCATTCCAATCATCCTCGGAATCGAACTATATCTCGTCTGGTCGTAGTGTATCTCGTTTTTCCTACCTCTGCCTGGCCAAGGCAAATCCTAACCATCCTCCTAACACTCCTAACTTTAATCGAGCGGGCGTCACATGCGCACCGCATTGGAACGACAACTTTAAATTAAGTGACAATGCGTTCGACTGACGTTTAGTCGATGTTAAACTATCTTCCACTTCCAGCACCCCAGCACCTGGCCCTGTCAGCTCCCCGGCCGGCCACGATCAAGTTGTAATGGTTGGGCGCGTGTTGTTGGAGTGGTGTGGTACGCGTCTGCAAAAGCAACGGTGTTCTGTCACCTTCTGCCCACCACATATGTGGAACGTTTGACGCAGCTTCCTTCCAACCACGTACCAGGTTTTAGTTGACGGCGAGAAGGAGCAAGACGGAGGGTAATGGGACGATTGGGGGAAAGAAAAGCGCTGGAATCCGCTCCGGAGGCAGACACCGTTGTCAATAATAAGATTTTAATCGGATTACACGTTTTAAAAACCATGGGTTTCACTTTTTTGCCCTTCTCCATCGCCTAGGCCGGTTCGAGCCGTCCCCATGCCGTCCCTACCTGTTTCGAGCCGCGCTTTCCCGCTCCTTTCCACCATGTGTGACGTTTCATCCGAACGTAGGCTAAACGCTTGTTGAGATGCACAGGGTGTGGAAGCGGTTCTGGGTGCGGACACATGCTCGGAGGCTGGCGGGTGGTTGACATCATACTTAAACTATTATTGTCGGGCACATCGGGGTCCCCGAAGCTGATCGATGCCTAGGCTTCTGGAAACTGGCGGCCAGATGAGAACCTAGAGAAGGATCTCGAGAATGTTGATGAATCGATCCTTTTTTTTGCTTTGTAACCTTTGACAATTGTTGAGTGGACGGATGTCGCTCGGATGGCTTAAGCCGATCCTGTGCAAAGTTTAGCTGAAGTCAGCTAGAAAGGTAAACATATCGCACATCCGGCTTTAAGGAGTTTATTGCACATTCTAGGAATACAAGTTTTATAGCCAGGTACTTCAAGAATCGGTAAGATAAGTAGATAAAACTACTATATGGCTATTAAGATTCAATTCATCCAAACGTCACAAGTTGATCGATAAAAATACCGCTCTTTTTTCTAGTAGGTTTCATTAAGGATATCATATTTGCAATGATACTCAAAAAAGGATGTGATTGACATCGCATAAGCAACCCATAAGATTAACGATTCTGTATACAACATCAAGACAAGATGCGTCTGTTGAAATAAAAAAAAAACCCAAACTCACATCAACCTTTGGCGATCGTCCAACAAAAGATAAATCCTTGCAAATACTCTTTTCAGACGCAAAATTTGCTGACCAATCCCGGCTTAACCGGGGTCCCCGGCAGATTATCTCGACCTCACCTCGCTTCGCTTAAAATACCATCCGCTGGGGAGGGCTTTTTTTTACATTCGCAAATTTTAGCACTTCAACCGCTTTCTCGGATCAAAGTTCAAGTACATTTGATTCCTCGAAAAGGTTGTTACCTTTTGCTTTCCTGCGCACTGCTCCTCACTCAGGTGCGACCAGGTGTGAGCGGAGATGCACATGCAATAATGCAACCCGCCAAAGCCTCCCAACGGGACGCCAACAGTGAATGGTGCTGAAAATAACACCTCGAAAACGTACAAGAATAACAAAAAAAAATACAGCGACACAGGCAAGTGTTCGATCTACGGCTTTATTCCATCGACTGGCAGGAAGACTTATGCAAAAGCTTGCCGTTTCCTCGTCCCATTACTCGAAACGGAACTGGTAAACTCGGAGTTTCTGCATCAGCTCTTCCGCTAACCTTTCGGAGGTCATCATTCTCTCGAAAACACGGTAAAGGACCCCTTAGGGGGGGGACAAGGCAAGTGTTACGCTGCCCGGCAGCATTTGGGACGCGCGCTCGTGGATTTGATTTATGGCGAGAGCATGCCAAAAAATTTCATTCCTTCCTAAGCGGTTCCTAAGCGGACAACGTTTTCCTTTCTCTTTCTTCTCCCCCCCCTCGGTATCCCATACTTGTAAATCACCTCTTCAGTAATGGCCCTCGGTGGTCGAGAAAAGACACACCGGACAGCACGAGGAAGAGAGAACGCATATACTAAGCCAAAAATAAACCGGCATCGGGACAACCGCAACCGATATGAGAAATTCATTCCAATAAATATAATTCATAAATCCCGAAAAAAAGGGCGGTAAAACGGTTTCGGGGTCTAGCTCGGTTTGGGGTCGTCGTGTATATGAAACCTGTTCACTCACAGGGTTTTTGTTTCTCACCACCAGCAGATGGTCTTAACAGTGGGCCTTCGCTTGACCATTCGACAGATTGTTTGGTACGTTCTCAGGTGAGTCGAGGTGTGTATTAAAAAAGAAAAACCTTTGCTCAGTTGATAGCAGGACAAACATGTATGAAGGCTCGAGGCACGAATATCTTGAACTGGTGAAGGAGTTGTTAATACCACTTTGTGCCACCATTCATCTCTCTTCCTTGTAGGACGCGTTCATTGTTTGTAGTCCAAGGAAAGTAGAAATTCTTCATTATGCCTACTAAACGACGTAGTTTTCCATCAAAAACACACCCGGACCAGTACCCACAGTTGGCCACATACGTGTGCTTTCCCGACGATACTTTAAACAAAAACTACATTGAAACAACCTGCCCCCAAAACCCGATTCTAAGTCAGGAAAGATTAAGCACCGACGCACGGGATGACCTCAGACTTTGCTTATTATTTACGATCAGTTGAACCCTTTTCTACACCGTTCCCCGCCGCTCCGAGTATGCGGGACAAGGCTACTTTAAATACATCATCATAAAACCATGCCGCTGGGACCGATGAGGTGGTGTGCGCCGAGCATTATTTTATTGGACTCGGGTTTCGTGGGTAATTTATGACTTCATTTCTGGAATTCGGTCTCCGGGAGGATTCTCGACGTGGTTTTCTCGTTAGGGTTCAAATCCTTCGATCCGTTTCTCCGTAAAATCTGTGCACGGTTAGATGGTTGGGCAAAACAAGCTTTACGGGTATAGGTTTAGATCCATGTCTGGTGATCTTTTTATCGCCATGATTTTGGGATAGGACAGACATCCTTTCGAATGTGGTTAATGTGAACAGATCACCCTCGGATGCACCGGAGAATGCAAAACCATATACAGACGGTTCTCGTTGGCAAGATTAAAATCTATCCTAAAACATGCTATCCGTCGACAAACCGATCCATCCTTTGGCTAACCTTCGATGTACCCGGTTTAATGGCATGGCGGCTCGGACTTTATATCCCAGAGATTAACTCATAAATTTTGGCGAATGCATTATGCTCGATTTTCGCTCACCGTTTTTTGCGGGTGGCATCCATGCCGATATGCCAATACGTTACCGAATTTTATGACATGTCTGGTCGCAGGCAAAATCGAAAACCTCGCCAAGGTTTCCGAAGATCTCATTACGATACAAAATGCCCAAAGTATTATTAGAATTTAATCTTCTTAGGTGGTGGGCAAGCGGTGGCGTGAAAAGCGGCGTTCGCTTTCCATTAATGCTTTCCGAGAAAATAAAACCCAATACGATTTCGTTCTGATCGATTTATAACACCACCGGCCACTGATCCACTGGTTGTAAAACGTTATGTCTCAGACAGAATCGGAAGGCGAAGCCGTTTTTCTAATCCCGATCGATCGTCTTCTTCGCAGCAACTTGTAACAGCAAATGTATTCCCCATGGATCTATTTCAAAGACCTTCCGGATCGGAGCGATAAAGCACTGACAAATGCAATCGCCCGCAATTCGTCGGATATGACTCTGCTTGGAATATGAGCCCTAGGTTTTACAAGCCTTGTAAAAGCGATCGGCTACTGGGTTTTTATGTTGGCCTACTTTACAGCGGTATTAACGAACGTGGGTAAATTTTACCAGACTCGGGAGATTTCGGATCGATATCGGAACTGAACCGCCGGAGCGATTCCAATCGATTCTGATCGGCGGGGTTTAAGGAAGCAGTGGCTCGGACATGGAAACCGACCGTCCGATGCAGGTTTTAAGCTTGGTCGTAAATCAGTAAAATCATAAATTTATCAAAACCTAACGTCGGGACCGAACGTCGAACCCGTTTCCGAGGTCCCGATCGATCGCCACACCATTGAGATGCTAATATGGATGGATTTATCACCGAGAACAGTACTGGGGTTGGTGATGCAGAGCATAGTCGAACCGGTTCCGAGCCACGTTCCCAGGCCGGGCGTCCGGGCCAAGGTTAGCGAAATAGGATTATCCTAGTCGGGGCCCGGCAAGGAAGCGATCTTTTTCGATCGACAGATCGATCGTTGTGGTGTTCGCTGGGACGATGGGGTTCGATTTGGCGATTGTTTAGCCTGCGCTGGGAAGATCCGTGACCCTCTCCGATGAGCGCCTCAAAGAGGAGTCAGCTGCGCAAATGGGTATCGTTTCTCATGTTCGCACTTTGCGACGCGCCGTAACCCGAAAGTCCGAAACGTTGCACGGATATTAATATTTCCTAAAGTGCCATCCTTTCCACTGCCGCGTCGCCCAGGTATTCGTCGCCGAGAGTTGGCAACTTTTACGCCGCCGTGCATGCGTCTCGGCCCCCGGAGGCCCCGGAGGCCCCGTCGGGAGGCATCGATCGATTTGAATAATATTTCCCGTGAAAAAAATTATGAAACCGATTATCATTCTGATCGTTTTTATATATTATTGGACCTTATCTTTTGCGACCCGTGCCGACCCAGTGCCGCGCCAATGTGAGCTCACAGACAAGACCGGACCGGCCGGAGTGAGGCATCGAAGTCACCGCCAGTCAGTCGTCAGAGGCTTCCTTACCGAATGTTGAAAGCTCCGGACCGAGCACGGGAGAGACTCGGGAGGATGCGACGATTTGACCACGGTTGGTCCACTGTTTAAGGCCTGGAAGAGGTTGCCGCACGCCGCCATTGGGGCCCGTTGCAATGGGACCTGCTGGACGAGTTCTTTCATGCCGATATGCTCATCGGCGCACTTTTACGGCGTGCGCTACAAAACGGATGATTCGGCACAGTGGGCGATTACGAACTCGGGAATGGGAATTCAATAATTTTCTTAACCCATAATTATTTGTAGGCAGATATTTTTCAATGCGATAAAAAAATATTTTTTATAAGGTAGACATCTCTAAATTGGAGGATTCAAAAAAAAAAGTACCATGATTGTTACAAATACAGTGAACGAAAATATTTAATGTGTAAACAATCGATCCCACTGTTTCTGTTCGGTTTTCCCACTCACCATAAACATTACACTCTGACGGACGCCAACGGAATCGCTCGATCAAAATCCCATCGTGCGCCCTACACCCCTTCCCTCGCCTTCCTCATTTCCATCTCGCAGGCAGAACAGAACGCGAACTCCATCGCTCGCGGCAGACGACGGGCGAGATATTATCTAAATTTATCGGTAATCGTCACAATAACTTGCCCCGATGGTTCATAACTGTCACGGGACAAGGTGTAGAAAGCCGACCGGTAAATAAACGCGGTCGGGGGTCCGTTCGGACCGATCCGACCCCGTCCGTCGTCCGCTTGGCCGGGACAGATTGGTAACGTTATTAAAACATAAACGGTCACTGCCGGCGTGTCGTCTCCATTACCGGAGCCGGGCTCGACTCGCACTCGGTAAGCCCTCCTGCTCGGCCGGAGTCCGGTTTTCGTTCGATCGATCCCCGATCGACGTTCGACCAGAGCCGTTCCGATTGTCTCACGGCGGGCCACGATCCGGCCTGCAAAGGGTAAAAAAGCACGAGTCGACACCCGAAAAGCGAAAGATAAAATAAAACAAATGGACTTATGCGCCCTTTGAATGTTTTCGGTGGTCCCTCGGTTAAGGGTAAAGGGGTTTGCCTGCGCACTTGCGTGGCGAAGCTGGCCACAGATAAAGAAAACTAAAACAGCGCCCCAACACCGAATGATGTGATTATTTTCCAAATTCAAATCGATTTCTACCGTGTGCCACGTGACGCGAGGTTGAGAAAACGGATAAGAAAGTCGTCCAAGTCTCTGTTAGGCCCTCTGTTGGGCGGTGCTTGAAAGCGGCTCCTTCGAATGCAGCGAGAGATTGGAAATTGTGGAAATTATGACAAATGACACACGTATTTGTATCAATCAGAGTGCGATTTATCGCACAAAGACTCCTCGTCTCGGCAAGGGAGAGAAGGAAGAAAACCGTGATCGTGTTTTCGAAGAAAAGTTTCGCGCCCGATAAACCGTTTCCCATCGATTGAGATTTTCGTATCGTTTTCTGGTTTGTTTATTTCATTTTTTTTTATGATCCAACCGCTCAGCAGGTTGGCTGCGTTTGGATATGTTACCGTCGTCGATCGCGGGGTTTCAAGCAGTCGGGCCTTCAACAGGTTGGTTGGTTCGGCTTTTACGCCGAACTGTTTTGTGTTCCAAATTCTACTTCAACCGACCCGCAGAGTTCAGCATTTGGGATCTCCGTTTGACAAATGGCCTTGACGTAGCCATTAACCGGATAAGGGACATCGACGATTGCATCGACGTGGCGAGGTTTCGGGGTGTCCGGGAGGGGCACCAAGTTTACGACCGAACGAACGATGATGAAGAAGTTGCGGCGAGAGATAAACAATAACCGATATCTTCTACGCCAGGACGAGTGAAATAGTTCTCATATGTCTGAAGATGATGTCACTTCACACGAAGAAATAAAATTCAAAAAACTTGTTGCCTTCTCCTAAATTATAATTTAACCCAATGTTTCACGCCACTTTTCACTTTCTCTGACCTATCGTAAAGTTCATTAAAAGTAAGACATTTGAATGTACTTCTCTCAACTGGCTTCCTAATCCTCTGATCGATAGTTGTGTTTTTAAATCACGAAACGTAACGATGCTTCGAACCACGATTTGCGATTCGTTTCGGCCCAAGGCGAGTCTCACTTTTCAGGGTTGATTGATGGATGCGCAGGGGACGGACCGTGCTAGAAAATGGGTTTAGAAATTACTTAATAACCTGAAGGCTGCACACCTTTGCCGTGCCAAGGTTTTACTTTTTCCTCCCGATCCTCTAACGTTCGGCAACAACAGCGTACAGTACGAAGCAGTATGGCGTGTTTTCACTTGTCTAATGTGTTGTGGATCTTTTTTTTTTTTTGTTTGCTGCTCGTGTGTGCTGAAGCCCCCTATTTGGAGCCGCGCAAAATAATGTTAAATGTCGGTAGCTGCTCGAGACCAAAACGAGCGCTACAAACAAAGCCAAAAGGGGAGAACGGTTCGGAGAAGCAGAGGGATTCTTCAAAGGAGGAGTTCGCTTCTGTCGAAATTTTCTTTCGGTAGCAAGGCCAGCTGGCCGGGTCTTAAGATCTGTACCGCCATCGAATGCGCTGCGCGCACAGGCTCGATTAGTGGTAATTAAGTAAATCTTACGCACTGTTTTAGGCGTATCTTGTGTTGCGTTTTTTCGATGCCTTTTTTTCCTTGTTCGCAAGTGTGAATTTTACCCTCCGTGGCGCCATTTGGCTTCCGTTTCGAGGGGATGCAGCCAGCAAGAAAATCGAAACCGTAACTCGGAGCATCATTAGCTGTTGGGGAGTACGTAACGCTTTTCGCAAGGGCAGCGACTTGTGACTTCTGGTGATAGTATGATGTGTGTGTGTGAGTGTACACCATTATCTTATGCCTTCAAGCCCATTAAGCTCGGCCCCAAGTGGCGCCCGACAGGCGCAAACGGTTGATCGGTAATCGATTCGATGATACGCACCGGGGCACCCGGAGTAGCTCATAGGAAAGAAAAACAGACCTCAACGGGGTGTCAAGCGAGAAGCGTTTCTCTCCACACACGATTAAGCCCCGGCCTCGGATCGAAGTGTGGATGTAAGCAATGTTTCTATTTCTACGTGGTGAATGTCGAGCTCTTACCGGGAAACCATAAATCAATTTTTAGTGACATCCACCGGAAAGGTTTACAATCGTTAAGACATGTCTGTTTTCTGAGGAGAGGTTGTGTTTTGATTATCAAACTGCACTGACGTCAGCGCGATTGATGAGTAGTTTTATCTTCTACTTGCAAAAAGTTGCAAATCAACATTCGAACGATGCGAGTCGTTATCAAATATTTTCAAAAAAAAAAAATCCATGCCATAGTGATTGAAAAATTTGTTGCAAAACTGTACAAATGTGTCAATTAGTGATATAAATTTTCTAACCATCCGTTGATCAATCATAATATGCTAGCGGACATGAAAGATGTTCAAGACTCGGTGTTTCTTTTTCTCGTTTTATATGGCGAAGAGAAAAGCGCAAGACAATCAATTTGCCCGATCGGGTGAAACAATAATTTAAGACACTTCGGTGGCTCGAGTGACATCGATTCGTTTAATCCCATGTTTGCCTTTCTACCGTTTTTTTTACCGCTGGGACTACTCTGCAGCCCCTCTTCCACCCATGGCACATCGATTTTGGATGTTACTGATGACACCTGATCGATTAGAGAAAGGAGAAGTCCGTCCGGCCCTCCCGCCGGGCCGGGCGAAGCCTCGCGTCATCCGCGTCACCCGGCGCCCGTCCAACGTTCGTCACTCAATGAATCACAGGCGGTCCACACAACAGCATCGGAGGAGTCGCGCCAGGACCCGCGAACGATGGCAAAATCTACGGCTGAACCGCGCGGCGTGAACGTAACAAGTACGACGACAGTTTTATTGCTCCCTGTCGCTGAGATTTATCTGATTACATTAGTGACGATTTTTTTCTTCTCCCTGTTGTTCTGTCTGTTGCTAAGTTTTGTCTTTTCTGGTGCTCCGTCTGTGGTCAACGTAGTTCCTGGCTTTTTTTTCCTCAGCGAGTCGGTGGATACTCTCGTCTGGTACGGCTTGGAAGAAACTTTCTGCGGTTGGTCCCCACGAAGTGGTTTCGGATGCCACCCGCTTCTTTTTCGTTTAATAGCTGTTACTTCCCGACGAACACGATACCATGCGCGAAGAGCTCCCCATTTCGGTGACAGTGGAATTATAGGACAACCGAAGAGAAGTAAAAGAAAAAAAGGTCAACGGTGGCCAAAATCTTCCGCTCCATTCCCGGGAGAACCACTAAACCTGTCCGACATGTCAATAAAAACCGTTTCCCGAACGATAGGAGATTATTTTCTGCCTCTTTCGCTTCCTGATGGATTTTCTAACACAGTCATCAAGTGGGGAAAAGTTCGCTTATCGTGATATTTGCGTGGTCAGCAAAAGCGGAAATTGGCATTGGTAGTTTTTGTTTGGAGGTGTCGCGATTAGAGATAGCAACAGCTGCCACTTGGTTCGGTTGGTAAACTCATAGCATGTAAGGAAATTATTGCTGAAATTTTTCATCGCACCTTTCACTTTTTTACTAATTGGTGCATGCGTTAAACTTTCTTTTCAACGAATCTGAGGTCTGTTAAGAATGGTGGTAAAAACCTAAAGAAATGCTTTAACTTGTCCATCAATTTTGGAGCCACTTTCTGGAATATCATGCAAACATTATTCAATTTATCTAAAGATAGTTACATCACGAACACATTAAAACAATACCGGTAATATTTCCTATAACTCAAGGGCGCGTTTTCTCTCCCTTCCCCCAAAAGACCAACCAGCGAATGTTTGAAGCGTAGCATATGGTAGCCTAACATTGTCATAATGGAACCGTTTCACTTCCTAAACCAACAAACAAGGGTCGTGCGCGCGCCCTTACGGAAATGGTGGCCGGTTGGTGGGTATGAAAAGCCGAACCGGCAGCCCTCGAACCGCATCCAAATGGTCGCATCCCGAAACCCGCAACGTGTCGTGTTCGGTTTGTTTCCAATACGAAAATAATAAATAATAAATTTGTTCCCGAACGACCCGGGATTGTCTTCCGCCTAACGGTCAAATCACGGTCGTTGTGGTAAGTGAAAATGGGAAAAATCGTCCCCTCTTTCTCGAGGTGGTGTCTCATGCACGCAGCTGCTAATGTGCGTATGACAGTGCGATTTTTTCCTTTTCCCCGGGGGAAGAGGGACGTACGATGTCCTTGGCGGCGAAACAAAACAATTACAAATGATGATACATCACCCCTCCGCCGTGGTGGACGTGGACCTTCGTTCCGTTCGGATCGTTTATGGTTGCCAAATATGAGGGCCCTTCAGACGATTCCATCACGATCGAAAAGTCAACCGCTCGACAGTGAAAAGCGTCCAGAAGCTCGCCTTTGGCACCCCTTGTCGAGTGTGGCGTGTTTATTAACTGATGCGGCGTGAAAAATAACGCCATTTCTGGGAAGTGGTCCAATCGCCCGTTTGATCCTTCTCATCCTGTTGCTTTTAAAAGGGTCTTTTGGCAACGGGAATCGGTGTAGAGTGTTGGGCTAGGTTTGAGGTTATCTATTGCATTTTTTCACCATCATTTTGTCATCTTTGGAACCCAATCATTGGCTACTGGTGCGAAAGCAAAAGGACCGAAGACGTTTCCGTTTCGAATAAACCCGATCGAGCAAGAACGAGCGATTGTTTGAATTGAAACCCGGACGTGGCTTTATCTTCCGCATCGTTTTTAAACGAGGAAAACATATAGAGCTTGCATGTAAGGAGCCAAGAACGCGGGACAACACGGGAGACAATCGTTCGATCGATGACTATCGTTAAATGGCACTTTTTCCCTCCGACGATTGATCGATCCTCGCAATAGTTGGCCAATATTTTTCTCGCCCGCCCGGGCACAATGGCACTGCTAATTTTCGGTTCCATCCTTCTCGTTTTCACCTTTATCTTCCGAGTTTTATGAAATCAAAAATTTGTTTTCATTTTCACATCGTTTCGTGTTCTTTTTTTTGTTGTTCTTTGCTTGCAGACTGAACTGCGGATATGCACCGCCTGCGGAGAACCGATCGCCGATAAGTACCTCTTCGATATCGACGGCTGCGCCTGGCACGGATCCTGCCTGCGGTGCTCCGTCTGCCTGACGCTGCTCGAGCGGCAACCCTCGTGCTACTTCCGCGACCGGCAAGTCTACTGCCGGACGGACTACGCCAAGTAAGTGGGAAAATTGGAAACTTCATTGGGCTGTCGCTCAGATAAATCAAAGACCAAACGGGATGGGTTTACGTCGGGGGCTCAGCAGGAGCGCCCCATGAGGAAGTGGTTCCTTGCCAAGAGGACACATAAAACTAAAAAAGAAAATAGATAAATCGTTAACAAATTCAGCTAGAAGGTTGTCTATTTGGTTGGTTTTTTACTCTGACAAGTAATCATTTGAATATACAAGAGAAGGTTCATATATTTCCATCAGACTTCTTTCCGGGTGTTTTCCAATGCCAGCATTAGTTCTAAATTATTATCGTTCGCCAGAAATTATGTCATCGATTATCCAAGCATATTTCATTCGTTCGTCTAAACCGTTTTTGCAACGGTTCGCCCCGTCTATCCTGCAGGCCGACCAGGAGCTCCACAACGCTAGCCCGATCGCCTAACATCCTAATAGATCGACGTGATTTATGTACTACACCGTCCGGGGATGACGGCTCCGTCGTGCTTGGCGAGCGTAAAGTCTTGTTTACATATAATTAAGATTTAACCCGTTGAGAATTAAAATATTACACCCTGGCCTTGTGTGCTTGGGTTGCATTTCGCGGCAGGCCCAGCTGGAGAGGCTGGGAACAATCGTGATCGTCGTGCACGGGGAGGCAAGAAGACATAAAAAAGAATGATACATCAGCCAAACAAGACACCTGAAGAAAGCGAGTGCGATCTTGGGGCGGTCGGGATGGTATTAGAGATACATTAATAATCATAAAAAAGATCGATGCCACGCCGAGGGACCTGTCAATCATTCCGAAATCCGGCAGTTCCCCGACTCCGGCACACACGTGCGCCTGTGTGATGTAGGATGATCATATTTCACATGCCTGTTGGGGGGGAGGGAGAGGAAAGGAAACATCCCCCCCTCCCCCCAAGGGGAGAAGCGAGCGATACGGATTCCGAGTGGCCACTCGGTGCTCGCCGACCGGCACTTTGGCCAAAAGTGAGATATTTCTATCAATAACTCAACCATCACGCACAATACGCTCACCTCCGCGAGCCGGGGGCAGCGATTTCCGTTTGGCACTCCGTCCGAGGGTCGAACGGTAAAGAAATCGACCACAATGCACAAACCAACCGCGTTCGAAAAAAAAAATAGACCCGAAGTAAAACCCAAAATAAATAACAAACCTCTTCCCGCGGCCAAACAAACACCGGCGAAAGAAAAGGGAATGCTTATGCTGAGCACCGAATGGTGATTTTGAGCCTCCCGCGATCCCGATCGGTTTCGAGCTCGGATCGGGAATGGTTGGTCAGTTCAAATGTGTGTGTGTTTATGTGTTTGTGCCGTATTGGAGAACATTTGCGATGGAACCGGCATCGAAGACCCACCGGAGAAGAAATTAATCATTTTCCCTCCGCTTATAAAGTGAAATAATTTATTGATATTTCTCTACCACGGAGCACCCCCGACCGTCCTCCCTCCTCCAGCCTTCGCTTCATTGGGAACGGGGACTACCATCGAAGGGGTGTTCATATTTTTTTTTTTTTTTTCATTTGGGAAAAATGATCCCAGGATCAAGCAAACCCATAAGTCGGTCGAGCGCGGGGAAAAAAAAGACATAAATAAATGGACAGTAAAACCGCACGAACCGTACACCGTATCCGTATCGGAATGTGTTCGATCTTTTGCCGGCCTCCTGCAACAAGTTGCTTCCTTTTCGGCCGTTCGGATCTCAACGGAGATTTCAGTTTGAAAAAATGTGTAAAAAAGGCTCGATATCGGTGCGAACGGGCTAGGTTCGTTTTCGACAGTCGATCGAAGGCAGTAACAACGCAACGCAACGAAAGACTTGGGCGAGTGTAGAAGCTACGAACCTCCCATGCCTAGGGCAAGGAGGATTATTAATCTTACCGCTTTCTGCCAAACGCTTTCTCACTCTCGCTCTCTTCATCCTCCTTCCTTGGCGTCTTGGTGGTTGACTCCGTTCCCGTTGTTGCGGAGTGGGTGACCGCGTCCACGTCCTCCGGGGCGGCTCTGCCCTCTGCTCTCAACAGTAACAGCGCCATTGTCGCGCTGGCGAGTTTGTACTTTTATTTATAGAGACGGGCTCCTTTTCTAGCGCACCGGCCTCCTGCGATCGATTTGTCGAGTCGTCTTACCCAGCATCCCCCTCCGCGTGTGTGTGTGAATAAAATCTTTGTTTTGATTTCGCTCACCCCGCGCTTGACGTTTATTCGTGAGCACTGTTTGATGTATATTTATGTTTGTATCGGCCTGGCCCGGGCGGTGCACACAATCGATAAATAGAGTTTTCCTTCGGCCCGAGACGCACGCGGAGCTGAGCCGATGAAATACGGATTGACAGGCAAAAGGGCTTTCGTCATTGTTGATGTTGTTAATGTTGATGTTACACAGTCAGTCGGTTGGCTGAATAGGCCGAATCGAGAGCTCTTTGGAGCAGAACTCTGCGGCGGGAGGTTCAAGGATGCAACGTGTTGCTCACATCCTTTGATGTATTTACACGTTGCAAGAGACATTGCGCGTATTTAAATTTGTTTTCCAATTTTTATTCTTGAAATTTCGATTTGAATAATTTAAATGAAGCGTTTAAATCTTTTATTTATTAAAATTAACCTAAAATCCATTTTGTTAACAGCAAGTGATGAATTCAAATTTGACATTTTTTTCTGACAAACATCCTTCACACCTTTGATTGAACTGAAACATTATATAACACTTACTAAAATAATCTTAAAATGTAGAAAATTGCATTACTTCATAATAATCTTCTTTGGAGTCGCTGCGTTATGAGTGTTGCTGACCGAGTCCATGGTCTGAGTTCTCAAGAATGTAACCACGGCCAACAGTACAAGCAAAATAAACACGCGGAAGACGAAAACGAAACACGGACACACTTCAGTCACACTCGGCGTGGCATGACTTGTTTTGACAGCGATTTATTTATGGGCCGAATGGAATTATTATATCACGACACTTTATCTGACGGCGCAAGACCCCGCCGCGGTCTGGCCGTTCGCTAAACGGCGCGAGCCTACGAAGGTTGAACGTTCCAGAACCGGACGCTGCGCAGCCGCGCGAGGTGTCATTCGGTAGGAGCTGTCGGATTAGAGCGTGGTGGCAAGATTGGGGCAGGTTCTCGAGACGCACCCTGAGGATCTCGAGACCGCTGGTAGGACACCGAGATCGGAATTGCGATGTCATCTGACGCGTGTCAAACTTCGGGACAGCCGCAGGAGATGGGTGTTACAGATTCCGAGATCGCGCTTAGCCGCGTCTCTAAAACCCAGCCCAGGTTCGGTCGAGCACTCCAACTGTTCCGGCGCCAATGCTTAACTCAGTGCGAGGTAAAATCTCAATCCTCGTTCCTTCCGACCTGACGGAAACTGTGCTTGAGACGTGTCGTGCGGACAAGGGAAAGCCCTCAACAGCGAAAGAATGGAGTCGGAAACACTTCACGTCTTCCTCGTTCGATGCCTGATAATCGATCGAACCGTGAAGAGATGCTCACGGGCTGGTTCTGGTCATCGGTTACACGTTAAACGCACAAACGAGCGTACACACACACACACACACACATACCGGCTGTCGATCGAGTCCGCCGGCCGGAAAACCGGAATCACGTCGAGCGCATTATCATTTTTATCAATTGGCATATTTATCAATTGGAGCAAAGGGACATTAATAAAACAACGTTCCTACGGCTTCGGGAAAATGGCGAAGAAAAGGCTGGAGGTGATGCGACAATAAAAAAATAAATCCATCAATCTTCGCCCATGGAAACGGCACGGTGCGAAATAAATATTTATAATGTGCGTGCTCGCTCAAATCTGACATTCGAGGGAAAAATAAGGGAACTAAAGTAAAAACGATAGTGAAGAGGGCAAGAAGGATGAACTGTTAAAGGGGCAAGATCTGATTCGGGTTGAACGTCGTTGTGAACGACCGATCGGTTACGATACTGGATGGCTGGGGCGAGGCAAAGGTTCTTCGTCCCAGATGCGACACGAAGTGGTGCACTAACCTAAATGCTCATATCGCAACGGTAATTAAACAAGACATATCGCGCCTTGTTCATCTGCTCACGGTGTGTTGTTCTCGCGTGCTCCTTCCTCGTGGGGACATTTTTGTACATGATTGTTTATTGCATGCTATGTTTTTTTTTGTTACATTAAACTTGTACACTGTTTAATGTTTTTGCATAATTTTCCTTGTTTTCTCCTTTTTTTCAAGATGTTTTCATCCACTTTGTCCTTTATCACATATTTTCTAATGCTTATTTGTTTGCTTGCTGTTACTTACTTCTTTAGTATACTTTTAACTTGTTTTTCTATGCTGATATTGTGTAGTATATCGCTACTTCAAATGAAGGCTTCTAGTTATTTAAAAATATGAAGCTCATACTGTTATAAACTGTGCAGCATAGTGTTCTTGGGAGCTTCCTGGCGTGGGGGAACTTACAATCAAATATCTCTGATCTGTAAGCAAAAAAGAAAAAAAAAAGGAAAGAACACTGGTATTGCATGTGTTCTTCGGCAGTAGATTAGAATCACCGTGGCCATACCATCAAGTACATCGTCTCCATTGAACGTACTTCATCCGATTATCGGTTTCGTCGAGAAAGATGGCGAGTGCGCATCGAATACGGATGCACATTCGTTAGAGCGCATATAGCGTTTAAAGTAGCCTCGCCTGTTATCCTTTGCCTTCGCAGATGATGACGATGGAGGGACGGCGTCTCCGACACCGCTACCGCCCCGTGCGATGTTGTTCGTACTCGTTTGCGCTGATGTTATGTTTTGATGGCGACTCCTTTTTGACCAGCTGGAAACCTATCGCCCTTTGTGTATCACTGTGCTGCGGTTTGTGCAGTTGCTGTCTCTGCGGTTTGTGACGGCGGTTTTTGTGTCGCTTTGGTTGTTTTTTTTTTGCTTCTTTATGTTCTTCTCACTTTGAAAACTTTAAATTTTGTGTTTTTATACTCCATCGGGCGGGGTGGAGGGACGCTGGTTGTGCAGGATGTTGCCGGAGCGGTTGTTGCTGTCAGTGGTGCTGCTGATGCTGCTGTTGTTGTTGTTTTACAACGCACCGAACGCCGGGTCGCGCCATCGTCGACCAGGTTGACTGATGCATACGGTGTGATAAATGTGTTTGGTGTTGCTACAAACGAGTTTATGATTTATCGCTCTCCGGTCAGTCTTCACACAGCATCACAAGCATATCGTGCTCCCGACGACCTTCCCCCGTTCGCTTTTCTTCCTTTCGTTTCCATTCCTTTCCCTGTTATCTTCTCGATATCTACCAGTCGCCAATGGGAAAGACCGTTGGCTTCCGATTCCTGCCTTCCGATTCCCTAGGTTCGTACGGATGGTGGAGATTACAGCAACAAGAAAACAGGACAAATGTCTTATCGGCAAGAAACCATAGCAAAACCAGACCCACGGCACGGCACGAGACGCACTAAGGCGCGCAATGATATAATTGTTTTTCGATTGCTCCGCTTGCACGTTCGCTTCCGAGTGGTCGGTGCGTTCTTCACATAATTTAATTTTTAATTGGTATTGATTATTAATCACAGCAAAAGGGGTGGTTTATGCCCCTCTCGGGACGCCCTTTTGCCTGCCAACATTATTAACCTGTGTTGCTCGTATATCTTTACACAACATGACGTCGGAATGTCGGGTTCGAAGTGGTGTTGGTTTGCGCCCGGTGACATTTAGCGATTATCTTGGGATCGTCGATTTTAGTAGTTTGGAAGATTAAGTACCTGTTACTTCTTGAGCAGAATTACTTTTTTAATATTTGGTTTTCCGTCAGAGTACCTCACAAGAAAACATACAGAATCTCAGGAAGAACGTGTACTCACCTTGCTACAATCTTGCAATCCCGTTCTAAATGGCAGTATCGCTGCAGATCGGACGTCATATCAAACTCCACAGGATCGCCACAATCGTGCCCGAAAGGAGTGCCACCTTGACAGGGCTATCGCGGTAGCCGTCTGTCGTCGTCGCGTCTTGAGAGACGGGATCGCATTTCGCTCCCCTGGCCAACCCACTCCAATACGTGTCCGTCAGTGTGACCGCCGTCGTCGGTTACCGTTGGCGACCAGCGCCTTTTAATTTTCCTTATTGCGGGGCGAACAAAAACCCAAGGAGAATGTCCCCATGTCACGGGCCTGCGCACAGTTGTGTTTGGCGTTCAATAATTCGATCTCGATGTAATATGCAAATATCCGCACCAAAGGGCACCAGTTGCTGGGCAGCAGCCTACAGCTTTTTCTGGGAAGTTTTTGTAATGTTTTGCCCGCCGGGTTTTACTGTTCCACGTTTGTCGATGCTGCGTTTGTTTTCGATCCGTTTGACTGCTGGGTGTGATGTCCACCACAAGGTGTTGCTCCCGGTGCGGTGTTTTAGGGACTGGACTTGTGCTGAAACAATATGAAAATAAAGAAAGAAAAAAATCTGTAGAAAAACATGACAACACACATAAGCAAACACAAGAACGGAGGAGACGAAGGTTGATAATGGGTGGGAAGAAAAAGGTGTCGCACGACCACACCAGTACACCAAGCGAAAGTCAGTGGGGTTTGCGAGCAGGCAGGTTCAATTAAAATTAAATAAATAACCCCACCATCCGAATAAATAAGTGAATGAATAAACTGACGGCGCGCGTTGCTCAAGGGTTCTTCCAGGTGACCCTCGCGCGAGCAGGGACGTGGGGGGGCATAGGTGAAGGATTTTACTGACGCTGAATGGACGGGCGTTGGGACTCGCGGAGTCGAAGTAAATGTAGCAGCATGTAGCCGAGCGTCAGAAACAGAAAAGGAAGTCGCAGCGGGAGCGATTTCAGCTTTTGTTTTACATTTTTCAAGCTACTTCTTCCTCCGAGTGGAAACAAATCGGGCAGAAAGGAAACACTACCAAACCATGCAAGGAACGGTAATTAAATTGGGCATCCCGTTGCGCTCTCCTTCCTGCGTTTGCTTCTTTGTAGGAGTAAGAGTCTTTCCAAACGATCGTTACATGCTTTGTAGAGGATCTTTTTATGGATTTTACACGGGATGAAAAAGCCATTCTTTTATGCCGATTGTCTCTAGATCCTTTTTCGATTCGATTCCGATGGTACAAATTGCTTTCAAAGATGAGCACAATCATATCGAATAAGTAATTAAAAATATTTTCGAACTAGAAATTAGACTAACATAAACCCACCTTCCTGACATTGCTCATGTTTGTCGCTTTCAACAGAACATTCGGTGCCAAATGCTCCAAGTGCTGCCGTACGATAGCGGCTTCCGACTGGGTACGAAAAGCTCGCGATCTCGTGTTCCACCTGGCGTGCTTCTCCTGCGACACCTGCGGCCGGCAACTCTCGACCGGGGAACAGTTTGCGCTGATCGATGACAAGGTGATGTGCAAGATCCATTACATGGACACCGTCGACGATGGATCGAACTCGAGCGATGGTAAGCTGCGGATAGCGGGAATCTCGAAGGATACCTTCCTAACAAACTGCACTATTTCTTCAACACTTTCCCTCCAGATGGTTGCAGTAGCGATGGGTACAACAAGAACAAATCGAAGCGCGTCCGGACAACTTTTACCGAGGAGCAGCTACAAGTGTTGCAGGCCAACTTCCAGATCGACAGCAATCCGGACGGTCAGGACTTGGAGCGGATAGCACAGTTGACAGGGTTGAGCAAGCGGGTGACACAAGTCTGGTTCCAAAACTCTCGCGCACGTCAGAAGAAACATACACACGGTGAGTAACATCAAGTCACCTTCTTTTTATGCTTTTCTTACAGAGTTTGTTCTTCTTTCTCGCATCTCCTATATTTCTTTAGTTCCCCGCGATCACAATCCGAATTTATTCAACGCGCTGCGGCAAGATATGAACAATAACAGCAGTGGACAGACGAGCCTCGGCGATCATGATCAAGGGCCTGGAATGGGGAAGCATCCCGGAACAATGTTTAATTCTCACGGTAAGTGCAATACTAAACCATCTGCTGTGCAAAAATAAATAAGGTCTATTAAAGAACTAAATTTCAAATGCAAATGATTTTTCCCTTCCAACCACAGTGAACCTCATCAATCTGATGGTGTAACACATGGGAATGCAATCATTGTTGCATACCCCCTCTGGTAGTTGCAAAATGGATGATTGCTGAGAGACGACGAAGAAGATCTGGCCCAGAACATGGGCGAACAAGTAAATTCGAAGCAAAGGGAACGCAAAGCGTTTGAGCTTCGAGCTTGAGCAGGAAAAATCTACCAAAGAAACTCATTGCTGGATCGCTCCGTTACTGATATCGACGGGAATCTAACTACACATTTCACAACAATATCATTTAGCCTACAATTTGGTGTTATCCGAATTACGAAGAACGTTAGAAGTGGAGGTTAAACAAACGTCATCTAAAATCAGTGAGCGGAGGCAACCAGTTGCATGCATTTATCTAGTGAAATTTTTACTGTAAATAAATTATTATCGTACATGTTTAAGATAAATGCAATTGAAATTAAATAAATCATATAACAAAACGAATCCTTAACGCATGGCGTTGGTTTTGGAGTTTTTTTTACTACTACTTCTTTAAAAAATATCATTACTACACTTATCCCAAAAATTGTCCGAACGATTGCCTCTTCTAGAAAGAACACTTTCTCCCTTTTTAATGTTTTATCACCCACTAGCAAAACGATGAAGTATAAACATTTGTGACGCTTAAAACATGGCATAATGCTGCGCGCCCGGTCGAATGACAGATGTATTATCGCCTAATGATACAGCGACACGGTCCTGGAAACTCGACCGAAACGCGTGATCCGATTACGCCCAGGATAATGGGATTATCGCTCGGAATCCCTTCGAGGGCGACCGACAGACTTTGCACCAGCGGAAAAACTCACCATCGTGGTTGTCCGTAACGAAGAGTGGGACAGAGAAACTTCCAAAAACTCGTAGCATGTCCTTTTCAGGCTTGCCTTCCTGAGCTGGAGCAGTTTTCTTGCTTGAGGTTAAAAGTTTTTCTCATCCGTTCAATTTGTATTCATCACTGTCCACGATCGAATCGAGTAACATCGGGAAAGGGAGTGGAGTTCTAGCATAAACCTCGAAAGAATGATGTTTATTTATTTGTTTGCAGCTTCGTTTGTTTGAATACATCGAATCTGTAGCGAACCTAAAGCAAATAGGGCTGTGTAAAGATTGACCGAAGGGGATCGAAAGGGAATTACGTGCCCATTGGTGCAGAATGAGGTTTTAACAAATATTGAACAGGTTTTGTTTTTCGCACTGTTGGTCCATGAAAGAAAAGTGAACTCCTTTTTTTGATAAGAAACATTTTTATTATGTTCAATTGGTAAGTTTTTCAGTGTTCTTTCATACCGAGGTTAAAATATTTTACACAACGTTAAGTCCCATCTTTTTGATGACAAAGTTTCCGGCCAACATTTGATCCTTTTCCTCTGGGACCGTTTGAGCAATGCGAAACCCAGCGTCGATGGAGCGATTTATATTCGTCTAATTTAATTACGCACAATTTGGCCCCTTTTCCCTCCTGAACCCTAAGCGGAAAGAGCTGCGAAGTAAATCGGAACAAACCGAACTCCGAACGCCGGAGGTGGTGTTTAATCCGTCCAATGCGGGCCACCGGGTGGCTGTTTTCTCGTCCCTAGCAGGGGTGAAAAATCACCCGCAACAATCCACACTCCATGAAGACGACACCAGCGTTGGGAGGGTTGCGAATCGACCGTGCGGAGCCAAAGTCCCGGGAGGGTTGAGGAGCTGGAGCTGAGCTTCCTCCGTTCTTTGTTGTAAATGCAGTTATTAGTGACGTCTAACGCCTACAATTTGTGGCACAGGAAACAATCAAACACCGGTTCCGGTCGGATGAAGGACGGCCTGATTTTACGCTTCGTTCGTGGTTCCTGGCGAGCGTTTCTGCGGGAGATCTCCGGGAAAGCGGACCCGGAGGATTCACCTGAGGCAATGAATCGCTGCGAGGATGAAACTGATCACTTATTTGCCAATTGTTCCGACGGCGCCCCCTGTCCCGGGTTGGGTGAGTTTTACAAGCACTTTTCCCAGGGGTCGGTGAAAAGCGATAGACACATTTGTTTGTTCAACTGTAGGCAAACGCAGATACAACTGATTCGTTCGAACTAAAGGAAAAGTACACAAAGTAGGCCGGAAAAAGGCCCATTAGCACCCGTTCGAACAAGCGATTAGTAAAGGCTCGTACTTTAAGTGAGTGTGATAATTGTAATCACCAAAGCCTGAGCGAGAAGGAATGAACGGGAAAAAAATATGATTGAAAATGCTTTGCCGACGCCCTACTGCGCCCGGCTGATTTTAGGTCCGAACAAAACTTTCAATCGTTTTCACCGGAGGGAAATTTTCGACCCGATGCATCTGTGGTCATTAGTAACTTTCAACTGCCTAAACGATTCGGGAAACTAATCAGACCGTTTATCAATCTGTGGGAATTTCCCGGCCGAGGGTTAACGAGTGCTATGAACTAATTTTTAATTGTTACGCTGTACAATAGGTAACATTTCAAAAGTATTAAATAGATGGTTAATACAAGTAATAGAAAGCGTTTTTTTTGTAATAAATAATATGTAAATCGGCGATTATAAGATTATACGAATATAAATCAATTATAAATTGGATCTCGTACAATTTTCGGAAGAAAAACACGTTGATGTTATAATATCTCACAAACATAAACTAGTTCATTCTTCAACAGAGGTTTCCTCTACTCAAACTCATTTGAAAACGATGGGTTTTTCGTTTCATTTTGGTAAAACGAAAACACAGTGCCAGCAACAAACGTGGAACGAATCGATCAATGCTTTCCTTCTGTGCCAAACATTCCGAAGTAAACAACACCATTTGCAAATTGTTAGCGTTCTCTTCCGGAAGCCGACCGTGAGGAGGAAACCAAATTAACTTTTTACCGAGAACAAGGAGAGCAGCTTCACTGTCAATTTTGATCCGCCATGCCGAAAAGAAGGACAAAAAAGTGGGTTGAAGTTGGGACCCGGAACGTTTTTTGGGCATATTTATCCGTTGTCTGCATATTTTCGGCTACTTGAATGGGAACAGAATTCTCGGGATGGGACAGAACTTTGTCGTTGTTCGAAAACTAAAGGGAACTTTTGGAGGTAAGAAAAAAAAAACCAGCATCTACTCTAATGCAAACAGCTCCGATACGAAAAGGTGTAGTCGGTAGAAAAGGTGTCACTCCGGTCGTTTGTCTCCATTACCGTCCGTGGTGCGCCGGTCCGATGTCCGCAAAAGGGACGACTCACTCGTCAAGCTGTCAAACGGTAGCGACTTTAAAGGTGTTGGACGTTGAGGAAGAGAATGACATTCGAGTGTGACATCCATTGATCTGGCTGCCGGTGTGTCCCCGTGCCGTACCAGGTGGACTGGCTCCGGGGCCGTTTTGCTTTTTTTTTTTGTTTTCCCGGCCCACCGTCGTCGCCGTTGTTGCCGTCGTCGTTGTTCATTCAAGTACAGTCTCGTCTAAATTCATGACCGTATCTCGAGCGGTCCGGAAGCGGGCTAACCCTGGACGCCGGTGGTAGGCCCGCTCTCCATCGATTTGGAATCCCTCAAGAATTGGGTTTTGCATTGCGCCCGCCGTGATATTCGTCACACGCTAACTTTGGTGGCTGAAACTGCCACCGGGGATGGCACATTGTCCCGGGCTCGTTGCCAGCGGGAAGGAGCGATTTGCATCTGAATGGGGCACAATTATGCAACAACGTGCACCGGGGACGGTGTCACTGAGGACGTGCCGTTGACACTGGAGGCCATGCTACCCTTTGGAGCAGTCGAAAGTACTTGAGGAAGTCATCGGGTTGCTTGGGACATGCTTTATTGCGTCTGCATTTTCCAAAGTGATTCTCGAAAGGTTGCGCTCCAGATTAACATGAACTAGAATTCAACTGAAATTCGCAAAGACACGCTTTACACATCCGAATAACTTCCACAAATTATACTAAAGGAGAAAGTTTCTTTAAAGTTACAGCATTCAGTTGTTGGCAGAACCACAGAACCACTCTAGAACTAAACCACACTCGAGAAGTCACATCATAGCGTACTTCACGGTTCTCCACAACCTGTAAGGCAGGTACCACGCTCGGAAGTACATCCCTACTCGCAGTATTCCATCGGAAACTGAGGCCACTTGTGTGAAAACCGGAAAGGAACAACGAAAGGGTGCCCCAAACTAGCGGAACCGACCAAAAGCAAGCGAAAAGGGCGCATGAAATCGAAGGGGCGTGTTATGTTGTTGCGTTGTTTGAACAACCGATCATCCCTAGACGCCGTCTACATCCGAAAACCCCCAGGTTTCCTGGGGTTTAAAAGGCCGTCGAGGGGTTGCCGGCTAAAGCCTGTACATAACAACGTGAAGAGTGAGTTCTGCCGCTGAGTGTGTTCTAGTCTCGTTTGCCAACCCGGGGCGGGTGATGGTTGTCGAATAGCTGAAGGATGTGGAAAGGGCTCGGTAGAGAATAGAGATAGAAAGAACTAGACAGAGATCGACGGATAGCTATGTATAGATGGAAGTGGTGCACGAGCAAAGGAGAGCCATGGTTGTTGAGGAAGGAGAGAGAAGCCAGAGACCGCCGTCATCATCGTCATCGGCAACATCTTCAGCTACGCATTCATCGATGCTTAGCGCTTGGGCTGGGGAGGTGAGTCGGATGGCAGATGGGCAAGGGAATACGGTCCGCCGTAGGAAACCTCGCCGACAAACGGCTGATCTTTTTCTAGGCGTTTGATGCTGCCGGAGTGGACCAACTGGCTCAGTTGGAGTTTGGCCTGCGACGGCGATTGACGTGTCGGATTTCTGCTGTTTGTTTGTTCGGGAGTCGATTCCGGTTCGCAGAGGGCGCAGACGAGCAAGTTTCGGAAACTACAAGGTCGTTTGTGGGGATGTTGTGTGCTAGTTGCTGAGTGGTTCAAAGGCATAACGTATAAGAAACGACGTTAAGATAAAAAGTGATTCTGATTGTTTGTGATTCATGTTCGTTAATTGTTTGTCAAATTCATAAAACGAAACAACTGGTGCCTGTGAAAATTATTGTGCAATGAACACTTACGGACTTTGAATCAGTGAAAGATAATTCTAAGAGTGCACGAGAAACTTATATCCTTAAGGAATACTGCTCCATCTATTCTGTGGTTTTATCAACATTTGTACGCTTGCACAACTATTGCGTAAAAGCAAAAATATGAAGGTAGGCAACCTACTGGTATAAGAAAAAAAGAACTACGATAAATTTGTTCGCTTTAACTAAAATCTATAGTTCATATAATATTGAACTGGGTATTGGATACAGATAACACGTTTCTGAAATGTGTTCACGATAACACAATCTCAATATAATAGATTTTTGATTTTAAAAAATCCTACTCCAATTTAAAGTCAGGAAAAATTGGTTAAACTTCTATAATCAATATTCTAAGAGCAATACAGTTCTTATCATATCGTGTAATTATTGAAATCCATTCAAACTGTTCGGTGAATCCGATTTGGATTCAAGCCACCAGAAAGCAAGCATTGTGTTTGTGTAATATAAAAAGTTATCAGTTTAAGAATCCAGTTTAATTTCGGTTCAGTTGAAACGCAGTTCTATGATAGGATTATCCACAGAAAGTGATATACCCGATGGTGAAAATCTAATTTTCCTTCTGTTTTATCCGAACAGACGGAATTCAAAACATGCGGTGGCTGCACCGAACAAATTACCGACCGCTATATCTTCGAGGTGAACGGAGGTACCTGGCATGGGTCCTGCCTTCGGTGCAGCGTTTGCTTCTGTCCGCTGGATCGTCAAGCGTCCTGTTTCTTACGCGACGGTGACGTCTACTGCAAAGCGGACTATGTGAAGTAAGTGTGAAGAATTGACCGATGACCAACCAATGGGTTGCTTAGTAACCATCCGAATCGTATGATTTCGCCATCGTTAAGGAAATTCAAAACCAGCTGTGCCAAATGTGCCCGCTCCATTTCGGCCACCGATTGGGTCCGGCGGGCGCGGGAGCACGTGTTCCATCTGGCGTGTTTCGCGTGCGACTCTTGCGGTCGCCAGCTCTCGACCGGCGAGCAGTTCGCGATCTGCGAGGATCGAGTCCTGTGCAAGACGCACTACATGGAGCTGATCGACGATGGGACGGCGTCGAGCGAAGATGGCTGCGATGCGGATGGGAATGGCGGCGGTGGGAAAAACAAATCGAAACGCATCCGGACGACATTCACCGAGGAGCAGATCCACATTCTACAGGCCAACTTCCAGGTGGATAGCAACCCGGACGGCCAGGACCTGGAGCGGATAGCACTGGCGACGGGATTGAGCAAACGGGTGACGCAAGTCTGGTTCCAGAATTCACGCGCACGCCAGAAGAAACATGTCCACGGTGAGTTACGCTTTGAAAGACCACCAACCAGTTCTTCGGAGTATTTGTTACTCACTGTAATCTCTTGTATTGGATATCTTTAGTTCCTCGAGCCCAAGATCTTTTCAACGGAATGCGCCAGGACCTTAACAATAACAACAACAACAGCTGCAGCAGTAGCAACAGCAACGATGGCTCCGTCCCTATGCACCACCTCGGATCGCACGGACCAGAAGACTGCGTCCTGGGCAAGCCTTCCATCTTTAACTCGCACGGCTTCCTCAATCTCGTGGTGTGACGCGACTGGCCGCCTACACACCATCGCTGGATGGATGCCTATGATCATCAGTGCCATTGACCTACCCGATGAGGAGGATATCTACTTCGCAGGAGGCGGCAGGAGTGAATCCCAGGTCTACCTTAATCGAATGTCCTCTACGGGTAACGGAAGGATCGTTCCGTCTCCGACGGATCCCAGAGAATGGACGTGCACTCCGTGGCATGAGTTTCAACTCCATGGACGCACCGTGACTCACAGAAGCTTCTACGTACGTTCTCTGGATGGAGTCAGTGCAAGTCTTTCACCCATTCTCAAATCGGACACGACGTGGAAGTGAAGAATTTTGTGTTACATAGTGAAAATCAGTACGAAATTGATTCACGCAATACAATATACAGTACTCTTGAAAGTACCTGTGTTTGTGTTCTTAGTTTATGATTCATCCGAAATTGAAAAAGTTGGCTTACTAGATGATGTTAAGGTTGGCAGAACAATGAGTCCAGGATCGTTTTGGTTGAGGTTGGTGTTTTCAGAATCTTGGTTGGTTCGGGTTTACCATCATCTAATTCTGTGGTCGATTGAGGTGATTCAGAAGAAAGGGCCAAAATAATTAGAAACAATAATGAAGGAGAACCATCACAAATTATGCACCGAGTTTGTTAAACATGTTGACATTCTTTATAATACTTTGTGTCTATATTTATTTGTAACCTTTTTTGGGCAATCGAAATCAACGTTTGGGCGTGCATCAAATCACTTCATCATTTCTGGCACCCAACATCAGCTCCACCGCGTTCGATACTTCGATAACAAATTTCCGATTTTAATTGAAACGTCAAACGGCGGTGGTTAAGATGCAAGAGTAATGTTGCCATAAACCCGCCGATTGGCCCGGCCCATTCGGTGCACCGGTGGATCGACAACGTGAAACATTATTCATATGAAAACGAAAAAGAAAGAAAGAAAGTGATCTTCCCCCCAAAAGCTCTCACGCGAAACAAAGCGAAAAACAGCGTAACGACGGACGGTAAAACAAATACAGAAATTAATTTCACAATTTATGCCCGCGTGCTACAGCTTCATCCTGGACCCCGGTTCGGTGGCCGATTTTTCTTCCACCACCACCACCATCCGGAGGGCTTTTCCGGGTGCAATAAGTTAAGGGTTCCGAAGTCAATTACTCCGCCTCCATGCCGGACCCAAACCCGGGAGTCCCAGCTCACAATCCCGAGTCCCGATGATCGAGGAAGTGAAAATAATTGAAAGCTTCTGGCTAGTAGCCCGTACAGGGTATTATGCGCCAGGATGGGACTTCAAATGTTGCCCTCTTCTCCTCCCACTTTTTTTTATCATTGTGTCCCTGGCAAGCGCGATTCTGGTGGAGTTTGGCTGCGATAACGGCTTCTTCCTTCGGGGCGGAAATTGTGTTCGTGCGGCCGCGTCCAGCAAACGCGTCGAGGGTTTTCCCCATTAACGGTGATAAATGTGTCGCTGGGTGCCCTGGGCTTATCGTGAAATTGGCTCCGGATACCATCGCCACCGAGCGGATCGATTGAATTGGGCTGACTTATGCTACTGGCCTGCGGGTAAACGCTGTTCGGTGGCGATCGATTCCGAAATTGGTAGCACGGAAATCGAGTGCCATTAATAACGGCCGAAAACAAATGGCGACTCGGTGCATGCTTCACCAGCGGCAAACTTTCACACATTGCGCGAGCGGAATTGCAGTTTACTGTTTGTGTTTGCCCGTTGCTTTTGTGCAACTCTTTTGAGCTTTTTTCCGATCATTCCACAAGAGTTGGTAATCAGAACAATTGATCAAACATTAATATTCATACTTTGTCTCAGAATTGAAGGAAGAAGAATCTAGACACGATTTG
This sequence comes from Anopheles coustani, assembly GCF_943734705.1. Classification (NCBI taxonomy): domain Eukaryota; kingdom Metazoa; phylum Arthropoda; class Insecta; order Diptera; family Culicidae; genus Anopheles; species Anopheles coustani. The sequence goes on from NC_071289.1 coordinate 90,740,288, forward strand.
AAACTCTTGAATTAATAAGCCAAATGCTACACTCGTGTAAAACAACATCGCAACATTTTGTAAAGCAGCTTCTTCAACCCTCCGACATCATACGAAATCATCCAAGGCTGAGCAAGTGAAACAAATTATACAAAGAAAATAAAACGCATGAACAAAAGCCGGAGATTTGATCTTGCAGTAGCTCAGCAAGAAATGATGGTGTGATTATTTCCCTTTCCCATCGCTATTTTCCGGCTGGCAGCCTGTTTTTATCACCTCTCATATCGCTGCATTTATGGATCTTAAATGTCCGTACGGAGATTTACACCGTATTTGCAGTGTGCAATTGGTTTTGCTGCGGAATTTATGATGCGCCAAGACGAAGGGCCCCTTCAGGGGGGGATGCTGCTAAAACAAAAGCTGCTCCGAAAGAACTCGCACGAAGGGCGGCAAAAAGAACCAAAGCAGGAGGGACCAATATGAAGTGAAAAAGGGACTTCCAAAGATACGCATCATAAACATGGACGAGGAAAAATCCGATACCCCCGAAGCCAACGCTGCCCCTTTCGGTTGTAAATAAGAGATTTTATTTTCATTTCCTTCGCGCGCCGATCGAGAAATCGAAAAAAAAACGTGTGGTGTGCCGTTCGGTCGGATCTGTCCGCTGGGCAGTTAACATTTCATTTTGATCCTCACAGCGACCGCTGGTCGACTATGTCCACTGCCGGTACACCGCGACCCCTGCTTCCCTGCTCGCGTCACGTCGAGAACCGTCTGTTCCAACATTTGAGTTTCAATAACTAATTGAAACATATCTCTCTCTCCCTGCCGTTGGTTAGTCTTCAAATTAAAATGCCTCGTACCGATCGTAAATCGATCAGCCAATCGATCGACTTTGGTCGCCCGCACACACACACACACACACGAGGGGTATGTTCCGAAGCCGGACAGGTTGCATTTGACTGCGGTCACCATCCAGATTGCATCGCGTGCAACTCCTGGGCTTTACTTTGTATGTTTTGTTCAGCAAATAGCATTGCTGCACCAACTGATGTTTTCCCCTGCGCATATATTTGTTTATTCCTCTTTCAGTTTCTTCACAGAAGTGCCGGACGTAAATTAAGACAGAAAATTGGACCGTTCTGCCATTGAGTTTTTCTCTCCCAACATTTGTTAGCTTAATGGCGTTTGTTAGCTTGGGTTCTGGCGGTACGGTTCGCCTTCTGCCACTTCTTGGCCGGAAAGGGTTGCATCCATTCACCTTGCCGCATGAAAGAACACGGTGCGGTGAGCGGCTGCAGAAGTGCAGAAGCCCAAAACAATTATTGGATTGAAATATTCTCGCAATTACGAAATCGATCCTCCCTCTGAGAGTTGGTTGATGAAAGCTGTTGCTATTTGTGCAGTCTAAATGTATTTCTGTTTCGTTTTTTTTTATGTCCGATCGATACGATACATACAACAAATGTATCTGAACGCATTGCTGATAGAATTTAGTTTGAGCGATGTCATGTTTCACTATCTGAAGCTTTTTAACAACATTTACGTTGAACTTAACTTTAAAAACACAACAAATCCATGGGGTAAGTAGATTAAAGAAACTATCGTTAGGTAACATAATAATTCACTTTTCACTCAAGTTTACAATGCCATAAGAGAAGTCTATATTTCTTACTAAACCAGGAAATGCAGCTTCAGTTGTCAACGGAAATCAAACACCGCCTACTCACAAGGCTCAAGTTCACTGGGCTATCGATCGCACACAACTGACTGTCGAATCTACTGCTGGCGAACCCTTTCTCGCCAGGTCACCGAAATCCGCAGGTTGTTTTTATTGCGTGACATGAAGGATGGCGATGGGTTGACCGATGTCTCAAAAGAGCAAACAACGGTCTGCCCGCGAGAAGGCGCTGCAAACCGCACGAAATAAACCATAACCAGCGCCAGCCGTCGTACGAAAAACATGACCCCCTCGGCACGTACCTGAAACGCCGGGTTGTGCGTAAACATCTCGGCGCAACGGTTTACCAGGGGACAGTACTTGTTCCGAGCCAGATATTGCGAGTAACGGGTAGTTTGGGGTGTGGTGGTGCCGTGTCCTGGCAGCGGACGGAGCGATTATAAAATGTTGCCGACGCCGGAACAGGCAGTACACTTTGCTTCCGCTTTTCATTGACATCGGTGGCGTGCCTGGCTTCCCGTGCCATCCTAGAAAACCTCTCGCCTGTTGTGTGTATCAGTTTAGTTGCCAAAAAGTTCCCAATCTCAAAGCGATGGCGTCTTCGATTCAGCAGCTGATCGTGGTGGTGGCAGCACTCATATTTGTCTGCGCGGCGAACGGTCTGGAGTCGTACTTCGAGACGGAAAACTCGGACTCGCACGAGTGCAGCCTGGGCGAAGACAACCGGCTTCCGTATCCGTACGCCATGCACGGCAAGCCTCCACAGCTCGGCGAGTGCGCCGACTGCGGGTTCGTGATCGTCGAGAAGCGCCACCATTACTGCATCCCGGGCAAGAGCGTCATCAAGGTGCTGCGCCGCAAGCCGACCTGCAACTGCAAGCAAGCCTTAACCGGACGCCGTGACGGGTCTTTCTACGGCGCGGAAAGCCAGATCGTACCGAACTACGTGGTGTCGTCGGGTGGCTCGCAAGGACCATCGCCCGTTGCTGAATCGATGGCTCCGTCCGAACAGGTGTCCCGCATGCTGCGCACCCTCATCAGTGACCGGGGCAACTACGGTGCGGAGTCGGATAAGACCGCGACACCCCAGTACCGGACGCTGGACTCGAGCAGCGCAACGAGGACCTATAACTAAGAGGAGACATCACTCATCCCATGGAGGTTAGGGAGGCTTCCGGAGGCGATCGTGTACATACAGTGAACAATGGCATTTGGGGGATTTTTTGTTACTTGCGCCGTTGAAGACTGGTTACGATAGGATAGGAATTTTTGTTATGCAATAAACACTACCGCAATGCTTATGTGGCAAGAGCGGAATTCATTTTGGAAATGAAGAACTATTTATTTATACCGTAAAGCTATATGAATAGAATTTCTGTTGAACTGGAACCTCAGCATATGAATGATAAAAATGATGGAAAGGTTTGAGGAAATTCTATTTCTCAAGTTTCTGAATCAGTAACCGTAAGCAATGAGTTAAATAAACCAACGAGCATCTTCAATAGTAAAATCAGTATTTTTCTTAAAATTGGATTTAAATGACATAATGTTGTTGAAGTGTTAGCCAATGAAGACAAGATGACGTAAAGAAAATATTCACAACAATTACACAACATTTTAGCCTGATTTGTTACCATTTTTGGGTTTTTTGCTAACTACCAAAATCTTAGAGCAGGATTTAACAAAGTAGTTAGTGATAACCAAAATGATTTAAGTAAAGCTTTCATTTTATACCCAACACGTGGAATGGTAAGTATTCCATATTTTACGCATAACTCCGAGTAAAGTGAAACGTAGCTCTACAAATACAAAATGAATGCTCTTCAATCGTATGATTCATGCAAATAAATGCTAAAAATTCCATCATGTCACACGTGCTTATGCGAAAATTTTATCTTATGACGTCTCGCTTCCGTTTCGTAATCGTTTCGAGCACGTTCGCACATTATCAAACGCAACGTGCCTGAAGGTGCCTCACTCGCAATAAACACATTCCTTATGTTTCAAGGTATTTTAAAACAAAAGAAAGTTATGTTTAGGCTTGTTACATTTGAGGTGAAAACGGAGCGTAATAATGATACGGGAGAAATGTGTTACTGTTCATCTCCACATAGGAAACTCCTGTCAAAGTTGTATGCGTTTCCTGAGTGCGCTAGGTGGACACGTTTAATCCTAAAAAACGAGTTTATCAGTTTGTCAGGGGAGAGTGCGCTATGTGGAGATGAACAGTTATGCTGTATTATAGGCATTTGTTTATAAATGATGCGGAAGACCAAACCACCAGAGTTTCAATATAGATTTAAAAATTTATTAAAATGTCTACAATAAATAAATTAGGTTGAACGTAATCAGAACACTTCTAACAGACTACGAGTGCCCTCTCGGAAACGGCACCTAGTAGGAAGTGTTGTAGTAGGGTCGGTGCGACTCTTCACACCCGCAACCCTTCTTCGGTGGCTTCGGGTAGCTTGAGGGCGCCGTAGGTGCTGGCTCGTGGTATGCTGGCTTCGGATAGTTCGGGGCGTTATACGACAGAGAGGGATAGCGGGGAGTGTACGGGGCGTAGGTGGCCGTCGGGTGGTACGGAGTTGGGCGATGGGTTGGCGGGTGGGTGTACGAGGGAGCGGCAGTGGTGTAGGGGGCATGAGTGGTGGTGTAGTAGCGGGGTGACTCGGTGGGGTGGTTGCAGGGTTCCTTAGGGGTGTTGTACGGGACGTGCGGGTAGGACTCCTGAGGAGGGTTGTACGCCTTGGTCGGAGGGGTGTAGGGTTTGGGAGGAGTGGGGTAGTGCTCCTGGGGTGGGGTGTAGTTGTCCTTGGGAGGAGTGTAGGGCTTTTTCGGCTCATGGCAAGGCTTCTTCGGAGGAGAGTACGGTTTGTGGGGCACCTCGTAGCTCTCGGACGATTTGTAGACGGGTTTGTGTACCTCGCAGGAACTCTTCGGGACGTACGGCTTCATCGGGGGTTCGTAGGACTCCTTCACTTTGTCGCATGGCTTCGGGGTGGGTTCGTACACCTTCTTCGGCGGCTCGTATTCAGTCTTCGGTGGAGTGTACTCTCCGCTGTATTCCATGGGCTTTTTGGCACATGCACAAGGTTTTCGCGGGTACTCGCAGGGCTTCTGGTGGGCCGGGACATACTTCGATGGCTCGTGTTCGGCCGGCTTATCCACAAGCGAGTAGACGATCTGCTGGAGCAGATTCTTGGACAGCTTCAGTGGAGCTTCCGGAGGCAGCTGGACACAGATGGAGACCGGCAGTAGCCTACCGTGGCTGTCATAACACTGACGGACCTGCTCGTAGTGATCGACGGCCTTGTACTGCTCCTCGCTGCTCTCGCCCGACGAGTTCTCCTTCTCGGCGCACTTGCTGGCAGGGTAGATGCCAACGCGAGCCTTCTCTGCGCGGGCCACATACGACTTTGGCGCAGGGTACACCGTCGGATACGGAAGTGGGGGAAGTGAGTCATAGTTATCCTTCTTGGCACACAATGCACCGTACATCGGGGCTTGGCTGGCGTTGGTGCAGCTCACCCACAGGCAAACAAGTGCCACAGAGGTGGCCAGACTAGCGCTCAACTTCATGATGCGTCTCGTTGGTCTCGTGCTCTTGTAGCTTACAAAAGAGATGAAGCCTGTCAAACACCTTATTCGTCAGCGACCTACGCGGTTCGTGGAATGCCGGCGAAGAATGTCTGCAAAACCGCAAACCTAACACACCGGGAGAGACAACACTGTTGAATGAAGGCGAGTTGAATGTTGAGTACGATTATTGCACTAATGACCGGTGGTTTATATAGTGCTAAAGGCCTACGCGATGCGACCCTGCGCCCGGCTCGGCGTTTCTTTACCCGGTCGACGCACGTGCCCGAGCAAAAAGAGTCCGCTCAAACCGAGGCACTGCACCCGGCCGTAGATAATGTGGATAAGGGGAAGCAGTAGCACATTGGGCACTTCACTTTCTCCAGCAAATGACTGAACAAAGTTACTGGCCAAAGAATGCTCTTCTGCATTCTTGTGCAGTAACTACTACGTAATAATGTAAGGCCTTTTTTAATAAAGTTTGTGAGTGTTTTTGAACGCATTTATTTTTATTTAAGATGCTTGTTAGTGTGAAAAAAAAAAACTGGAAAACCATCCAAAAATACACTAAACGGTAATATCACAAAATCATCTGAATATTAAACCGGTAATGTGCTTGCAATGGTCGAAATCTAATTTATCAAACAAAGTAAATGCTAGAAATGGCAGGTGTCAGAAATAAGTACCATGAAATGAGAGTTCTACTTTTAACAATCAGAGCAACATTTTGTTGCTCAATATAATAAAAAAGAAATACATTCTTGAGTAAAAATTAAACTTGATTATATTTATCATTCTATGTGCATCCAGGATGTAGTTTGTTCTGGATTCAATACCATGGCATTGATTAAAGAATCTTCATTCATACATGAAATTCTTCCTGCATTCGTGCTATTATGTATGCTTTGGTTCTTTAGCCTTAATTCTCCTATACAATAAAAACTCTAACCATGGTTAGTCACTATAGGAACGTGACTGTGAGAAAATAATAGTTGGTAATTTGGTTTTTTCAGAACTTTTCAGTTCGAAGTACTCGCTGATTAAGTGTGTTACTGTTACAACTGCTTTCATAGTTTTTACTTAGAATGTATCATTTGAAAGGGTCAAAGAGGAATGCAATACACAAAAACGGCAAAAATTCGACTGAAGGAAAATGCCTACTTTTAGCTGGAGGTCGAACTATAATTGTAGAGTTTTTGTAGTACTAGCAAAACAAAATCGATAGTTCTCATATAAAATACATGCCTTATAGATCTCTGTTTGTAAAAAGGTTTGAAGATGCTTTTAAAACAGCTTAGGTGTTGATACAGACACATTTTTCATTACATAACCGGTCTTTAACCAGTCCAAAGCGTAAGACAAACATGCACCACGTGAAAGTAAAACATTTCGTTTCATAAGTTATTCTCGGGACCGTCTGAACCATCGCCTGTAACGTATCGTCGCATCGTTTACGTTCAGCAACGGATTGTTATTTAAATGCGGTAACACGGCAGTCAGATAGACGAGGCCACCCTAACGCCCCGAAACACACTTATGCAGTATTATCCGGAGCTACAAGCCACAGTGGACAGCGTACACCTAGAAGCGTTTTCGGTGCGTACCAGTCCAACTGACCGCTCGGGTTTCTTGTGGCTCGCAAATGGTGGAGATAAAAAAAACTGGTCCGTCACGTACGATTTGACACCAAAGCAGGCGGTGTGTGACATTGACAGCGTACAAAACGCTTATATCGGTCAGTGAAGGCATCTTTTTTGCTTCATCCCGAACTAGAACTTACGGTAGAACTAGTATCTATTATTAAATTTCTTTGCCTCTTTTGATGAGGAAATTAATGAAAAAACCAAAAGCACCGGTGGTCAAACCGGTGAACAACACGTTCCCAACATGGTTAACCGGAACTGGCGGAATTTTTGCTTACTGAAAAAGGAACAAGAAATGGCCTACTTCATGCGGACCGATTACGCGTGCACTTCCGAGCGCCTTTCCGGAGTTTGGTTGCTTATCGTTATAGCGCCCTGAAGGGTTGAAAGGGTGAGCCCAGTGAACTTGATAAGTGCCTGATAGTATTTTATCGGTATTTTGATCCTACGAATCGAAGGCTTGAACAACATAAGTTGACTTTTATAATTTCGACAGATCTTAGCATTAGCATGATAAAGGAACCAACATGGTTCTACAGACCAGCTTGCATTCAATCATCTGAGAAAAGCCAATATTATACTAGAAAAATATTCCGATATAACCACCAACACCGATGGAGGTCTTAACAGTAAAGACACTGCAATCAGGTCAATTTTCTCCCCTCTAAGTTACAAGCCGGCGGTCCGCAGAATCAATGACATCAAACACCCCCGGTCTACAGGCGCAACCAACTCGTGCTAGGGAGTTTCTTCAAGAGCGATAAAAATGGGAAAATATGATGCTCCCCGACAAGGCCCCCTTCACTTCTTCTGATCTTGGGTCGATCTTTAGCGGCACGTTAAAATGTTGTGCGTCGAGAGCCATGCCCGCTATTCCTGGTCGGTGGGATCTCTTCATCATGGCGGTGAAGGTTTCGTCTGCGTCCCTTTTTCCTGTTCTTCCTCTTGCGCACAAAGGAACACGCTGGGAGTTCCAGATGTGCTGTGGATACCGGAGGTTGCTGGACAAAGTGAGTCTCGGGGGCAAAGGACATTTCGAACTCGGAGGAATCTCTCTCTCTCTATGACGTGTATATTTGGTTCTGCGCCGGGTTGGTGGAAATGTAATGATACTCCGTTTTTCTTTAGCTCAGGGGAACCAAAACGGGGATGGAGTATTGAATTAAATTGTTTACTCACGCTAAGGTGCAACAAAACGGCACAGGGTGTGATGATGGATTTTGGGACGATTAATCATTCAATTGCAGGCGAAACCGGCCGACGGATGGGGACGGCGGATGATGGTCAACGAGGATGTGCTTAATGTGTTTCGATTTTTCATCCGGATTCCTTTCCCAATTTTCAAGAAGAGCCCACAACTACGTGTTGAGGAGATGTTGCACTCCACATTAAAAAGATGAATGTGCAGCACAGTGTGGTTTTAAGTACATAGAAAATAGCAAACCAAAAACCGTACTATCGTCAAAATTATTTTTTATTGGAAACTTGGTTTGCATCAAACACGAAATAATCTTTAATTGGGGACCAAAACGCTTAAAAAATGCCCCAAACGGTAGCTGAATGAATGCGCCAAGAGGTTTAACATGTTTCCAGTCCACCAACTGATAAACAGGCCCACTCTCAAACGTTGACCGGGTGATTTATCGAGCCCGTCACACGCCTCTTCACCGATCACGTGCACAAAATGCGGTAACATAACTCCTCCGAGTCCCGGTTTTAATCTTCTCCCTCTGTCTTTCTCTCTCTCTCTCACGCCCTGCCTTTTTATATTTACTGTTGCGCTTTTGTTTTTCGTTGCAGCAACTTTCAACAACTACTCGGACGATCGCGACGCGTTGTCGCGTGTACCCGATTTAAATGACCGTTTCGAAACGGTGCTGGAAAATGATGTTCATTTTGAAACCCATCCCCTTCTTGGGGGGTTTGCTCAGCGGAAGTGAGCGGAGCAGGGGGGTTGAAGCAACCCCCGGTTCGAGCATGCGATGTCAGAGGCTCGCTGAGCTTCTCAGCAAGCGTCTCAGGTGTCAACAGTAGTTCGACAAGTTTATGCAAATTCTGGCAATTTTTCATAACCTCATATTCTTGCGCGAGGTTGAGGTTGCGGTCACTCGTGCACCTTCCAAAACCCGTTCCCTTGTGCGTGTGGCTCGGTTCTCGGGTGGAAGGTAATGGTCGGGAAGAACGTAAACAATATTTTGGAATCTTTTTTTTTCCCCCCCCGTTCGCGCCGTTGGATTGGATTGTTATTTTTAATTTGACAAATGATTAATTTCCGACACGCCGGCCAAGTGTCGCGCGATGTTGTGAATATAATTAAAAAATAATTTCCATTCCCTGGCGACGCGCCATTGACCCACGCGGACAGGTTTTACCATATCTCGGCAGGGTGCTTTTCTTTTAGTTAGTAAGCATAAAAAAAAGGGTTAGGTCCAGAAGAGAGCAGAAATAAAATTATATCCGCCAGCCGCGTTAATCGGAGATGATCGGCAGCAACTTGTCATCACCTGAGCGAGCTCGATCACTCACTGCACTTCGTCACCCGAAGCAATTTTTCTTTTCCCACGGCTCACCGTTTGACTTAAGTGAAAATTGGGAAGACTGAACATGCCCTTGGATTCCGGTGGACACCTTGGGAAGAGAGGGGAAGAAACACCTTGCGGGTAAATATTTGTGTTTCAAAATTGAACGAAAGCATCCTCCTCATCGCCCTCTGAGTTGTCCGGAAATACCGGGTTGCATTTGTCAAGAGAAGAGGGCCCCTGTTTCGAGTACGGCTCAGCTGGTAAAGCGCTTCTTTGTACGAAGGTAAAGTGGAAAAATACTAAACCATCGAAGCGGATCGGTCCTCTGCCGCCTGACCTGTGAACCTTCCGAACTTTTGCGGGCCATCCTGAAAAAGGCTGGTGTTATTTTTCCTAAACCCTTCAGGTCGGAGCGTTTTACGGATGACCACCGCTACGTCAACACCCATCGATGATGCCTTTTTCATTTCCCTCCGCACGGAATAATTGTATCGATAAATATCACCACTTCCTCGCTGCGACCGGCGTTGAAGTCTTTTGATCGCGGGTCTCCCGAAACTTTTGGAAGCCAAAACTAAAAAGACGTATAGGTTACGTCTCGATCCTTCCCTCTTTGATCGGGCAGCGAGTTTCGGTCACCTGCGGCATCTCATAACACATCACATAAATTCCTCCCGTAGCGGACTGGCTTGTCCACTGGATCAACATTGGGCCGGAGTGTTTTAATGAGTCATGACGCGGCGGAATGCCTCAATCGTGCGGCGGGTTCGAGACCGGCACAAGTACGAAAAAAAAGGAGGAAACATACGGCAATGGTTAGTTTAAGCTGTTATTTTGGGGGCTTAAGCGAGCCTTTCTGTGCTTATTTATATACACCCCTTGGCTGCTTACAATGATAACCTGCGCGATGCAATGAGGAGAGGCTTTTTTCTTCTCTGTCGTCTTCGCCGCAATGTTTTGTTTGTTTTCAGCTTCTTCGGCATGTAACATGCGTAAATTTGGAGGTAAACTGTTTGATGTGTACTCGTTTTTGTCATAGAGTTTTTACTCCAACGGCGTAGTAAAATTGGTGCTTAAAATTTGGATGCTGTTAGCAAAGAACTCGTTTTCAAAAACAGCATTAGAAGCAACAGAATGTTTTGTCTTTAGGAAAAATCATGTTTTCGACCCAAGAATGCAATAAGCAAAGATTAAAATTTACATTGAATTGTTTATATTTGCAAGCACATAAAAATAAAAAAACGTATTTATTTTGATTTCAACTTTGTGTATTGTGTATTTCAACTTATTTGTACCGATTACGGATTAGAAATAGAGCCGTCAGTGTTCAGGTGAGCTATACGACCAGCTGAACTTTTCGCTGTACGTCGTGACCTGTTGGATCAGAATCGTCCGAGTCGCGACCGAAAGACGCCGCACGCCACGATGATCCCTACCAACGCCACCGGGCGCCATATCGAATCGATGATAAGTGAGCCTGGAAAATAGGCTTTTCTATTTTATCTCTGTCCCGCACCTTCAATCGTTCATCCTCTTACCACCCCTGTTTATGCACCGTCGGTTCGAGACCGCTTGTGGTGCGCCAAACTAGGTGCGATTCTGTGCCGTTCCCAGCGCCGACGCACTGGAACACCAAACAAACACTCCGGGAGAGAAATATGAAACCATTCGGGGGGGACCGCACGATGCCTGGAGCTGGACCCTGCATAAGTCTTCTACTCCCGCTAAGCCATGAAAATTCCTCCCACCTCCCTGGAGCACGTCAGGGACGAAATAGCGAAACCGGGAAGCCCTCGGTTTTTCGAAACACTGACAAATTGTTTCCCCAAAATCGGCGACACACGCCGCCCGACGTTGGCCCCACGGGATACCCGAGGCCACGAGTATCCCGCACCATGCTCACGCGGGTTGTGAACAAATTACTCAACGGCCTAGCTACAACACGAGCCCCTCGGGATCGGACGATCCTTTTCGAGCCGGGCTTCCTCTAACAACACGGTTTCGACCCTCCGTTTCAAGTAAAAATATAGAAGGATGCGGGGGGAAGGGGTTACAAACGGGTGAACGAAACGAATCCCAGAGGATCGCGGATGAAGGGCGAAGCACGGCGCACGGACTTCTCGCGCCACGTTTACGATGGTAATTAATTTGATAAATTAATATGTTAATGGTGCCCGAGCAGTACAAATAGGTCCGAACGATTGCCGAGCTCATTTCTCATCGACTTTTCCCGGTCTTCACTTCCCCAACCACTTCTGGGACCCCACCATTTCCCGCAGCATCACCGCCGATCAGTGGAATCAGAATCCAAGTTTTCACGATCGTCACACGGAAATCACGATCACGACCTGTTTTCAGCTTCGCTCTCTTTCTTGCTCTAGCTTACACACGAAGGCGACGCGTAGCACAGCCAGGCTTCCAGTCTGCAGGGCGCTGCGATGCTGCGGGACCGCCAACCAGAACGAAAGCCTTCGATCCCCCACCGGTGCCAAGCGACGAACCCCGCTTGTGACGATCTCCCGCCGGGAAGGTAACGATTTTGGAAGATTTATCGATCGAAAACGGAGCCAAAAAATAGTTTGGCGTCGGGAAACCGGAGACACAGAGGAAGTAAAGGAAGCTCTCCACACGGGTTTCGAACGATTGGATCTAGATCAGAATAGCGCTAGGCGCTCGGAACGATCAACCCCCGGGAAGAGGATCCCTGAAGCGGGGCTGCACCAGTAGTGTCAATTAGCGTACTCGGGTAGAACAATTGTCCACCGTGGAGGAGCCCGTGTGTTTTTCCCACCGTAAAATGGTGCATTTTATTGCGGCGCTTCGACCAATGTCGCCTTTCTAGGCGTTCGGGTCTAGGCCTTGGAGCCGCCGGGAGCTCCTAGGAGTCGCACTAGGATGCGGATTATGATCGGCGCGTTGACTAATTGCTGTTTACTGCCATTTTTTACTACCGACAGCACTTTCGGGTGATTACTACAAAATTCGGGTCGGATCGGTCTCCCCCCCGGGGGAATGGGGATGGCTCGAACAGCCGAATCCATGGGAAATTTTTCCGGGGCCAAGAATGTGGAATGTGGACATCATGATGGACGTGGAAATAAAAAAATTGTTCAGAAAAGAAACTCCAAAACCACTGCGATAGAACAAGAGCCAAAAACGGTTCGTTTTTTGTGGGGAAATAGTTTCCTAGTTCCGTACACTGCCTCGCTTCCTTCCACGGGCTCGATTCGCTTTTCCAACAGGTGCCACCGGTGCCGGCCTCCGGCCATGAGCGATTGATTGACCAACGCCGATAGGGAGATAATTTATTGAACGAAATGTGCGTTCCCCGCTTTAGTTTACGAGGTTTTCCTAACATTTTTCCCAGCGGAGCATTACAACTTGCTCATCTTTGCCTTTTGTGGCTGTGTTGGCCACATTAAAACCTCCTTGTTTATGACGCTGAGAAGGTTGTTTGTTTAATTTTCCGCATGCCGGATGTCGGTACACACCGCCGGGCGTAAAATCGAACGGCCAACGGAGCCGGCGCAGTTCGACAACAGGTGGTTTGACAGGATGCGGACAGCTACGGAACCCGGGGCCGGCATTAGAGACGCGGGCCACTTTAACGCGCCTCGATGAAGATATCGACCGATCTTGATAAAGGTGTTTAATTTTTCTGTTTATTTCGAGCGCAGCAAAGTGAGCAATGAAATCGATCTGCCTGAGAGTTTTCTTTACACAACCATCCTTGATCGAGTATCATAATCGGACAAATTGTTACGATGCTTTTTGTTGCTTTTGATTTTGCAACTAGTGAGTAGAGAAAAAGAATGCGTCTCTATATGATAAGAATTTCTTTAGCGTTATAGAATGAAAAATCGCGCACGCTAAATTTGGAAAAATTTAAATGCTTTTCAGTATATTCTTTTGTATTCATTGTGACGATCATAACTTTAACAAGATGACAAAGAATTTAATAATGTTCTATTAAGTATCCTTAAGCTACTATTCAATCAAACGATATCCAATATACATCAGCGCATATTCCAACTTGTCTTCTTGCGGTGTTTTTAACTCTGATCTTTTCTTGTCCTATCATTCCGCAAATCCCATGACGAAGCCTTCGGTTGAAAAATGCACACGTTTGGCGTGAAACTGAAACCGATTGCCTACGAGCGGCCATTAACCACCACCATTAGCACCTTTTCTTCCCGCGTCGGAGGGTCGCGCCGAAAACGAATACATCCACCATTAATCCAACCCGCGCTTGGAAGGCAGGTTTGCGCAAACCGAATGGAATTGGATTTTTGCCGGCCGAAGCACCCGGCGGGTTTCGTTGAAGTGCGCTGTGTTTTTCACTTCCCTGCGCATTGCATCAACACCCGTGTCCGTCCCGTGTGGGATGATGTTGGCTGGCTGGCTGGTAGGTGTGACCCGGGCGGGTTACGTGGTGAAATATGAATTCATTTTTCAGCGAAATGGAAGTGGGAAAAATGTATTTACATTCAGATGCAGCCAAAGGTGTCTACCGCCCGTCGCACGGCGGCTCGTTACCGCACGTTTGTTTCCTTTGCGTGGTCGCATATTTCGCGCGATCGCAACCAATCCAGAAGCCAATCGATTCGATTACCGATCGATTTCATCCCACCTTTCCCCCCCCCCCCCCCCCCCCCTCCCTTGAGTTGTGCAATGTTCTGCAGTTTAACAGGGTAGCAAAAAAAGAAGGGAATGAGAAAAAAGGATCCTCCAAATGCAAACCATCTCGGTTGGGTATCGAGCACGAATGGCGATCGGGCAAAAACAGTATCCCGCCGTTTTCGAATCATCGTTACACATCGCTCATCGCTCACCGGACGGAAGCCACCACACCTCGATTGCAACTGCAACACCGATGCAGCACCGATGCAGAAGCAACCCTCCGGGTGGGGTAGGACCCATACCGGGTTTGTGTTAATAATAAAATAAATTTTAGCACATTGCAAATTATCATTTGACAGCTCGGTTACCGGTTGGCCGGCGTGGTCGAGTAAGGTGAGAGGTGCGAGAGGTAGGGCTTGAAGGCTGACTTTGGAAAAATCCGATCCGCAAAGGTGCGCGATTTATGGGATTCAATTTTGACCCCGGCGAGGCCGGACAGATCTTGCTGAGTGTCATTGCTTGCTTTTCTATTTCCTTTTCATGGTCTTGGGCACACCAAGCGCTATTTTCCATCAATTTCCACCACTTCAACAACGAGCTGTAGTCCCTACTTCCAAGCGTGATCGTAGAGAAGTGGGCAAGCAAAGCGCAAAACCAACCATCATTTGAAAACGTCGTTTGACGTTTGATGAGGTCCAACCGTTTGCGACGAAGGGCGAGACATTGGTTTGCCTCCCATCCCCTTTCGAATATACTCGTGGACGACTATTAATTTCCGCACAATTGCTCGACTCAAATCGATTACAAATTTATTTACACGCACCACGGGCGTCCACCGCGGGTGCGGCTTCACTCGACTGGAGATTAATAGCGAAAGAACCAGGAAGACCGAGGGCTGCATGCCATTCCCCCCCATGGTCCGGGGTGGGGGGAGCGAACTGATCGATTTGACCCACCCTGCAGCAATAGGGGCTTTCGGTGTGGGACCTTCCCCCCTCCACACCCCCACCAAGCCCAGTGATCGACCCCTTCCGACGCGCAATGGGGGAGATAGTTGCACCCAGCGGAGTGACGACGATCGACGACCCGGGCGTCCATTTGGCGTCTAGGGGAGGATCAGGGCTTAGCGACCCGTCTGCCAAAACACCGATTGGAGGCTTATTGATTGACCAGTGCAGACGTTTACCTCCAGCGTGAGGCAGGCAGTAGAAAACACTTGACTTCATCCTTTCTGCCCGAAACGGGAATCGTATTGAAACCTACACTTTTCTTCGCTGGTTGGCCGAGCGTAGGCTCTAGAGAATGCACCCCTAGCGCCACCACATGCTGGCACGCTGAGAAGCGATTGTCTACAGACTCTTTTCATGTCTGTTGTCTAGTTTTCTGGTTGAAGAATTTGAATAAACGTTGATGGAATAGCTCGAAGGTGGTATTTGCTTTGGTAATGGATCGTTAATGGGAGATATTGAAATTAATGAAAATCGAGCTCAATCGAGTCAAACAATTGTTGAAACTACTACTTGGAATATTTGAAACAAAATATCACAAACGAAACAAACCTACCGAAAAACAAATTAAGCTCTATCATAAAGGGAAAAATATAACTTTTTTCACAATTCTGATCGAGATTATAATGATGGCTTGAAGCTAAACTTTGAACGAACACGTTCACTTGAGTTAAAAGAACCAACGTACCATAAATGTCACAACATATCAACCGAAACTGTTGAAGGGCTCCCCTTCGAGCGAATCAACGGTTGGCACACGTTACATTCAGCGATCGAAATGGCTCCCACAAGAAAAGGATAACAAAGAAGCAAACTCCCTCTTTTACAACGTAAATTCCGTCAGACTCCACCGAGTGGTCGACGTGACTGACAGGACTCGTAAAATGTAATCAGCAAACCGAGAGCGGACGAATGCGCGCGCGATCCGAATTGAAACAAACGTTCGGTTGGATTGTTAAGCAAAGTAAATAAAACCACACACACACACAAACACACATGAGTGGAGAGGAAAGTGCCTGTAACGGGGTGGTCAGCGCGTTTTCGATAATAATTTCTTAATTGAGAAATAGTTTTTATTTCATTTTTCCCCGTTTTGCAGCTCCGAGCGTGGTGGGGTCTTGAAGAAAACGGCGCCCATGCTCGTAGGTTTGGGCTTTGTGGGTTTATTAGAACAATAAAATTTCATCAGGCCGTACTCGTGCCTAGCCTTTATGTGCAGGGAAACCCCGAAGGGAAAAAAAAGGGAAAACACACATTCACTGAAATGGATAAGCGATCAGCGAGCAAAAATTGAAATGTTGGACAAAGTTGATGGTTTGTCGCGTTTTTCGTTCGACGATTGCCATCTGTCTCGGTAACGACCACGGCCTCTGGTGGGTTGAGAAGCTAGTGGCGGACAACGGTTGATTTATGAGACAGCCCATCGATAGGCACCTATCAACAATCAACAGCTTTGCCCAGGGTGGAAAGTACCTGTCGGTTCGGCAACGCCTTGTGATGTTAGTGCAAACATTGCAACAATCTTCAACAAATAGCGTCCAATGACGATAATTTAAACTTGGGTTAAAAACTACAAGACTCGGTTATAGTTTAAAACAAATTCAACTTTTCCGACGAATGTTACCCTTGGAAAAACAGCTTGATGCTTGAGCTTGAGCAAAATGATGAATACATGTAGATTGCGATGGAAATTTCTTCCTTATTTTTCCTGCCACATTAAAGGTTTCCGCAAGTACTACGTAAGCAAAAGCATCCTTTTTAAAACCCGCCATTCGATGCTGCCGTGGGGTAGTGCTAGAAGAGTGGCTTATGTGAGTGAATTTGTTTCGCCTCTCTCACTCTTTCTCACCCTTATGAGAGGCGGAGTCAGCGCACCGTCATTCGCCATCTCTTTTTCTCCGTTCGGTAGTGGTTCTTTTCTCGCACACCGCGTAAGGCTCTCAGCCAATCGGAAGCTTTTCGTAACGTGGGTGCTTATTTAACAGAGTTTTCCCTGAGTTCCTGAGTGATGAGGAATTCAATGAACAAAATTGCCGGTAAAAAGGGAATAAAATCTCAGTTTTGGAAAAACAAACAAAGTGCAACAGCCCCAAAAGAAAATTTACGGGTTATTTATGATTAATAAAACCACTCAAAATAAAAACAAATACGAATAACAAATTAATCTTATAAGATTAGTAAACTACTTTAAATGATGTACATTATAGCTTGAGTATTTTACGGATTATAAACATGCCAAAAGAAAATGCATCATTTCTAGACCTTTATATACTAATGGAAAATTGTAACCGTTAAAAGCGACAAAACGCGCGCTAAAACAGCTGATCGGTTTGTTTTGCAGCACACACGAGCATCTCGAACGACGTGCATGCATACAGACGACACATTAAGATGGATACATTCAAGTCCCACGAGTAACGGACGAACGAATGAAACGGCGAGAAGAAAAACAACCTTCCAAACCGCTCGAAGGCCGTCAATGTTTAAACTGGTATATAAAGCGAGAAAGAGAAGCGCACAGCGCACAAAGAGAAAGGTGCTGGCAACGGGTCGAGAAGATGCTGGGCAGAAAGACGGAAGGACGAATGTAAAAATAGCGCCAAGAAGCTGGACGGATCGCGAGATTCCAGTCCCGAGCGAATAACGGTCGCGATTAGACGTGCGCATATTTCCCACGGCGCGGTTTCGTTGTGGTGGTGGTACGAGAGTGTGCGCCCTTTTTCTCGATAATCGAAAATCGATCGCGATCGTGTTGTGCGTTATATCCGCTACTACTGTTACCTGCGCCGTCGTGGGGTTGCTTTCTAGGATCTGCTATGCGTGATCGACGAAAGAAATTGAGTTTGACAGTCTAAGAAACGACAATATTTTGATCATTGCTTGTTTCCTTCATCCAGATCAAAGTTGTTAAATAAAAAAAATAATAAAAATATGGAAAACAAAAGTTGAGAAGAAATATCTGACACCGTTAAGTTGATAAATTGTTCAGTTAAATTAAATTAAATCTTTCGGTTGTAAAACTTCATAGTATAACTGGTTGTTTTTTACCTTGGTAACTCAATGACCTTTAAATATTAAGTGATTCAAGTACCACGTGACCAGGAAAGCGGTAAAGATTAGATGCTCGTTGAAACTCCTGATGTTTTATGGTGAGAAATGTATAAAGCACACGACTACGTTTCTTCAAGCGAGTGCACAAAAGATAGCAGCATGACGAGTCCATCGTGCAACGGTTCCCGGAGGTTGTAATTGTTACTAAACTCGGGAAAACCAAAGCCAACGATAATAAAGTCTATCGGTGTATATAATGAAGGTAAGTTGCTTTTTTCGACCCAATTCATTCCGAACTTGAACTTGAATCACATGAATCTGAGAAAACGAAAGAGTCGATTTGCCGTCGGCATTTTATTTTCATAACTATATAATATTTTGCAGAGCTTTAACGTAAAAATGCTTTTTCGTACTTTAATACTAGTATTTCGATATCAACATTAAACTGCACTTGGAATCGAGATTTACAAAATCAATTAACTGAAATTCGAGTAGAAAGCTATAATCGGTCGAATCATAATTAGCCAGGATTTCAAAAAGCAAATCTGGTACTTTTCCATTATCCTTGAATGAAAAATTCTCCTTGTGTACCATCATACCATTTCGATATCTGTAAGCGGCCCATTAAACTTGCATTTATCTTCTTGTGCGTCGATGAGCAGGACTCGTTTTTTTTTGTTATACCTTTCGTTCCCCAATGTTGTACGAATCCTTGCGGGATTAAAATAAAATCCCGATCGTCGGTGCACGCGTGCACACTTGTTCGCGAGACGAACCGGTTTGAGATTGATAAATAAAGTATAAATTACCGTTCGGGTGCATACCCGTACCCGCCAGCACGAACAGGATTCCGGTCGAGTGGGAAAGAGGGACGTCGTGTGGACGAAGAAATTAATCGTTTTAGTTTTTTTCATTTCCGCCATCGGCGATTGAAACCGAATCGATTTTTGATATCGGACATCCTCCGGCCACAGTTTGTCCGTACTGATCGACCAAATCGAGAAAGGGTAACGAGAGATTAATAACCCTCCTGAAAGGCTAGCAAAGATGGAGGGCAAGCAGCAGAGAGCTAAACATCAGAAAAATGGCCAGCAAGGACTAGTGGCCGGTGGGAAGCTGGGTGTCTCCCGCGGCGAGCGTCAAATTCCCACCTGGGCCAGGGTGTCGTCATCTCGGCAAAGGTTTTGGTGCGACAAAAAATGATGGTGGCACTCAGCCACCCTTGCACGATTTATGTATTTTCTCTCCCGGACTCTTAGGCGGCAAGCGCGAGGCCTTTCTGTTGGGTTGGAATTTTGGCAACTCTTTTCCGCCCGAATCCGTCCCCGAATGCCATAATGCAAATTTATGGCGACCGCACGGTGCCGGGTGTTGAATTAGAAAAATCACCCAGCGGTGCGCGTTTTTGGGGTCGAATCCATTGCATCCTCTCTTTAATCGGTCGGATGGATGCTAAGCTAAATCCTTTTCGGACCACTGTCCCAAGAAAGACGGAAAGGAAAGACGAAACGTAAAGGAAGCCAGCTGGAATTCACGAACCTGCGACCCTGTTCACGCGCAAGGCGCAAAGGACACACAAAAGGTGGACCTTTTCGTTCGCAAAATGCACAATTTAACCCCATCATTAGTCATGCGGCGCGACGGCAAATTCTTCCCCTGTGTTTGCGTATGTATATGTGAAGTCGGCTGTGCCCCTTTCGGCAGAGGAAGGACATTCTTCTGCAAATCTTGTTAAGTTGTTTTGAATGGAGTGAAAATTGTTTATGTGCCATTTTAAAGCGTCCCAGTGGGTGTTAACTCTGGCAAGGTTAACTCTTGTTTTTTTTAAACCTGACTTTTAAATAATGAAAGATGCTCTTTTCTTTTGCAATGTTTCATTTTTTGTACAAATCAACCTAAAATTCGATATTTTAACTCCACAATTTTGTTTAGACTTAATGTAAACGAGGCTTCGAATTTGTGTTGTTGAAATTCGCAGATAAAATAGATATAATATAATATGTATTCCGGATTTAATTTGCAACATCTGAGCTTAGTTTGATCAGAATAGTAACTAGGGGGATTCAGCAATCAAACGAGGTTTGCAGAAGAAACTTGAAATTATTGTCTATTCAATCGAAATAATCCACTTACCAAGGGTAACGTGAATGGACATCTTTTCATCGTAATCACTACATTTTAAAGGATATTCTTCTCCTTCAACAAGTCTCGTTTCCAAACGAATCCTCCAGATGCTCCAAGGGTTGAGAAGCGAGCGTCTGGCGACGTCTTGCACACATCAGCATGTTCAACGCGCCATTGATCTTGACCGCACATTCAAAATAAAAAGCAAACCATTCCAAAGTAACGAAGGCCACCAACGGCGAGTAAAGTTGAAGCTACCTTCAACCACGTTTCACACAGGTGACATTTGGAGAGCCTATGGTGCCTCCTTTAATTTTCTCTGAAGGAAAAGGAATTACCTGGGATGTGGAAAAACCCTTTTAAAGTATGCCGGAACTATCGACCGCGTCGTGGTGTGTAGACGCACCACCACACCAAGCTGTGGCCTTCACGCGCGGGCTAAGTGGAGAAGCTTAACGCGAAGATAAATGTGTGATTTGTGTCATTGCGTGTGATAAATATTGTCCACGTAAATGCGTAACGCGCGCCCAATCCGCACAAGGCTCGGCATGATTTACGGCACACCCGATTGGAAAAATCGCCCACCGTTCCCTTTTACCTCCCCCACCGGACAGGAAAAATCGAATAAACCATCCCTGCTGCCAAATGAGCGTCATAAGCCGTCGAAAAGAATTAATCAAACACTCTCCGCCGCAGCCTCTCGAGCCTGAACCAAATCCGCCCGTAAATCAACCATTGCGATCGATAAAACCAAATTTACGAGCGCTATGGATCTGGATCATGATCGTGCGTTTCGTTTCTTCCCCCACATTGTTGTGCTCCAAGGATGAAGTATTCCGAATTGGGCTGCGAAAGATCGAAATTAATCGGAGGAGACCATGAAACTGTCCAGAAAATTTTCTCTCGCCGAGGCAAGGATACTTTAACAACATTTTGGCGCTTCTATTAACCTCGGGGAAGGAGAACACTTTTGGTCAACCACCGAAAACCAAAAAGCAGAGCGCTCGCGCCGAAGATCAATTCATAAATTTACATAAACGACAAATAAACGCCGGTTATTAAGGTCCACTGGTTTGTACGGCAAGGTAAGCTTAGCATAGAAAAAAGGAGAGAGAACCCATTCCATCCCTTTGCTTACAGTTAGTTAGCTTGGAAGGCGAGGAAGAAAAGATCAGGTGTATTTCTTTCGCTTTTCCCTCGAGACTCCAACCTAAACCGACCTTTTTCCTGTCAACTTCATCCAGCTTCATCCGCCCAACCGTCATCGAATCCATCGTGGGCTCGAAGGAATTAAATCTCGACGATCCCGGTCGGCAAGTGGACAAGAGAAAAAAAAAGTGTGTCATAAAAATATTAAAATATTACACATTTCGACTGCAATTAATGCTCGGGATAGGGAGGCCCACCGCAGGGACCCGCCGAAAGGGGGTCGACTTTTCAATCTCCCCATCGGCTCCCACGGCGACATCGGATTTGGACACGACGCCCGAAAGGATCTCCCGTTGGGTTTAAATTGTGCCTACGAATGGGCCTCGGTACGGCCGTGTGGATCTCGAGCTTTTCGGGACGGAAAAACAATAGGGCCGATCGATAAAATCATTTAACACGATCAACACTGGGCGTGCTGACGTTTTGTGTACCCGGTGCCGCCGATTCTGTTTCGGTCGATTTATTCCCAGTTAAAGGCATGTCCGTTTCGGGAAAATTACACATTTATATTCTACTTTATTGTCAAACCGACGTGAAACCGCAGACGTGAGCTTGTGAATATTCTATTCGACGCTGGAGAGCTTGCGACATCTTAATGTACGACGTTCCGGTCGTCCGTGTGTCTATTATCAGTTTTAATGTCTTCATCTGTTTGCTGAAATATGTTTCGTTTGAGGCAAATCAAAATAAATTAAAAATGATGTTTCGACTTTGTACGGAACATAATAACCGTTGCCCAATTCATAAGATTGGCATTTCAAATTCGTGATGGCGTGACAACAAAATAAAATCTAGAAAATGATATTTCTATCACACAAGAAAACGATTTGAATGAATAACACAATGTACGTTTTCGGATCGTAACATTCGAACAAATCAAAAGAAGAAAATGCTAACATTATTTTGCATAAAGAAATCCATTGGTTCCTTTGATCGTTCCAATGTTTGCTCTTCTTGCAACAAAAGCATGCATCGTTTCCTTAACTCAATACTAAACTCAATTTTCTCAAACAAAAGGGGTGAAGACAAGCAACGAACGTATCCAAAACCCGCTGCGTGTGTTCCGTATCTGATGGACGGGTACCTTCGCACCGGCTCTATGCTTCGTGCTGTAGCACACGTGATTTCCTCTTATCATCGGCATGTTTCCGATATGAGATGCTGTTACGCTTCGACAACATGCCCCGCCCGGCCACCCTCGGCTTCCATCTGGTAAGGAGCTAAACCGAGGGGGGGTTTCCTCGTTGGCGTCCGTTTACATTCCGCTGCGTGGAACTGGGGTAGTTGTTTGGTGGTCGGCGTTCATCCTTTCCCACCCTTTCAGCATGCGCTGCGCGCTGATTGATGATCGTCGGTGGTGTTTCGTGGGAGCCAGGTAAATAAACCACCCGGACCCCGTGCGCGTTCAACGTCAAACCTTTCACTTGGAAGGAAGGAAGGAAAAAAAAGGGGGAACCGAACGCTTAACGCTCGTGCACGACAGATGCGCGATGTTATGCGGGTTTTCCATCTGTTTGGAGTGGTGTTTTCATTCCTCGCAGCTTTTCCTGCCGCCCAAAATGCCAATCCAGTGATGATACCTGAAATCGGGCGGTTCCGATAAAGATCCGCCGAAAGGTACCTCCAAGTGGCTGAAGTGGAAGCTTTTTTCCGGGGATGAATGGGGATGCGTAGAGGGAGCGGAAAATATGTTGTAAGAAATTGTTGGTACGTGTCCGCTCGACGGTAGGCTCGTGCTGCTTCGTGAGACTTTGGAATACCTCCTTCCCGAGCGTAACTGGTTTAGAATGTGATCGAGAGGGTGTTAGAAATGTGATGAATCACCAAAATGGTGTCTAGTGTTTGGGTTGGCAAACATTTTCACGCCAAAAATAATATTGTCATGTTTGACCGTCACGTCTATAGGACGATCATGTGCAGATTTCGGCTAGGAAGGAAGCAAAATTGACTCTTTTATATTTACTACACGCCCAGGGTCGTGTTTTGTGGATCATAAAACCGGGCGTTTTCCAAGAGCCTTAAAATGTTCAGAATAAATCCTCCCCCCCATTGGAAGTTCTGTTCCGTTGGTCTTCACCATGGCTTCTGGTCTTAGGTGTTGGGAAGCAAGAAGTGAGCATGTCAAGATGGCCCGTAGGAAGTTAAGCCTCAAACTGGGCAGCCAACAGGGAAGAGGGCAAAGCCTTCCAACGGTGCGTGTCCGGCGATCGTAAAAGTTTTCGACCCAACACCACAACGCGCCGGATATCGCCATAAAGTAGCTGGCTTTATGTGTCGGCACTTCCTTCGGGCTGGCTTTCGCCCGGAAATAGATCGTTCATCATTAGTCCACACTCGCATTATGACATTAAAAGGCGCTCCTTCGACTGGACACACAGAGCCGTGCAACCTGACCACTTGGTGGTGGCGTTAGAAGTGGAATGAATTACGTACCGTTTACATTACGCACCAGGCTCCACAAAAGTGTCCGTCAGCAGGTTTTATGGCAATTTCCTACCGTCCAGCAGCGAATACTCAAGAAGGTTCTAAATATGGATTTACCTTGGGGTCATTTTTGGTGCTTGCAGCTAGACGCCATATTGTCAAATATTTCCTGCGGACGCTCGTTCGCCGTGACCCAAAACACGCCACTCGTGACTCAAACGTACAAGGAAGTTTCCCGGGCCATGGTCTCGCGTTAGATGCTGGTACGGGTTTTCCCATGCTAATCGGACGAGCCACTCTTTCACACGCTTCTTCAATGCTGGTGAATAATGATGGGAAAACGGAAAGATCTATTTGTTTTTTTATTAAAAGGGAAAAAGTATAAGATTTTGAAGCAGCTTGCTTAGTGAAGTTGTACGTCTAGAGTATAGGGAATTTAGAATGATAAAACATTTCATGTGTAGACTGAACTTCCCATGTATTTTTATTAGGGGTTCCAGTTATCGAGAAGTAGTTTTCAATACAAAAATCGAGTTGGAGAACTAAATCTTTAGCAGAATTTTTAATCTTCCGAGAGGATAAAGGAGGAAGAACACGAACGACGCAGCCAAGCACATGGAAAACATATTAAATTAGCATAAAAAATCGTTCGATATTATTTTTATTGTCATCGACCGACCAACTGGCCAAAGCTGCAGGGAACGGATCTCCGAAAGCAGCTTCCACCCCCACCGTCGCCCCTTCCCTTCATCTTCGTAGCTTCCGTGAACGATCGTGAAGAATGTCGTAGCAACGGGTCAAACCAGCGAGCACTAGTAGAACGATGAAAGAAGAAGCATATTCACAAAAAAAGCTTCGAAAACCTACCGTCAACCTTCCCGAAAAGAAAGAACTGACGGCCCGTTCGAAGTGTCTTAGGCCCCCGATGCGACACAAAACCCGCTGTCCGCGGTGGGTGAAAAATGATCGTACTTTAGCCATGTCGTACTTCTGGTGTTTACCGACCGATACCGTCTCGTTGCCGGTGCCGGGCGGCCTTCGATGGCTTTGATGACAGGAAGAAGTGCTCAAACTGCAAGCGGCCGAAAGGGGTTCCTGAGCCGACCCGACCGACGTAAGACAGGTTGAGTCCATCGCCGAACCGTGGCGGTCGAAGATGAAAGCAGCCAAGCAGTTGTAATAATCGACCAAAAGTCAATCTTGGCTCATAAAATAAAACATATTTATGCAGATAAGATTATCTTGGCTGTACGCACAAAGGAAGGAGTAGAATACAAAAAACAAAACTCGAAAAAAAAACCAACGTAGAGTGAGGGAAACAAAGCGATGGGATAAAAAGATGCAGCCGCAACACGATACGCGACCAATAATGCCCGAAAACGAAAATGGGGGGACTTAACGGAACGGACTTCTCGCACTCGGCCGAGCTTTTTTCTTTGACGTGTCGAGGATCATTTGTACAATTTATCTGCCTGCGCCTCCCCCACCCTTCGTCTAGCCCAGCCCGCCATGGGGCGCTCCCGTGGAAGCACCCTGCCGTGGATCATGGTTCGAGAAAGTGATATCTAAATTGTTTGCTCACGATGCTCGAGGATGTTCACATGTTGGACACGAGATTTCCGTTTTTCGGTTTTCGATTTGATTCACCCGGTTTTATCACGCACAGAGTGTGGAGAGAATGAAGTCGGTGTTGTTGGAGCGTGGCGGGAGAAGCAGTGGAAAGATACGATCGTATCACTAGTGCGACACGCGAGTGTTGAAAGGTTGCTGAAGATTGTTTTGGAAAATGTTTGCACTTTGACAGCAGATCTGACGGACGATAGTTGATGATTTGTGAATCGTTGGTATTTGGTTTGTTTGGATTGTCCTGTTATAGGTTAAAAGAGCGATACTTTTAATAAGATTAAATAATAAATATAATAACAAAATGTATAAATAACAAATTTTATACATTTTGGCGAATTCGAAATTAACAATATTTCAAATAAGTTGTATAAGTAACATAAATTGTATAAGTAGCATTAAACATATTTTGCACTCTCTGGGTCAATCAGTTTTATATTTACACAATCTGGAGCAATACGTAACAAGTGTGGGTAATTAAAGACCACTTTCCGCTCCGGGTCGGCTCTTTCAGTTGATAAGAGCTTCCCGAAACTGATTACATCGCCAACAACACTAGAAGGGTAGTTCTAGCAGCGGTGCTATGAATTGTTGCTGACCCGGACAAATTTGTACAACTGTGCCAAAACGTGGGCTGGGCTGAAGAGCCCGTTTTGTGGCGCGTGTGTGTTTGAAACAGGCGGGTTTATTTTTAGCTGGCGCGACGCTCCGCACTGTGTGGGACGGTACCGAGACGTTCCGTTTGGCTTCGATGGTTTGTGCTCGGCGGACAGTTTCTCGTTTTTTCTCTACCGACACTGCAGGCAAACGCAACGACACGCAGGAAACGCGCTGAGATTGTGTCATTTTTGTGCTATGACCGCTACATGGGTAGATACAAGGGGATATAGCTCAGTGGTAGAGCATTCGACTGCAGATCGAGAGGTCCCCGGTTCAAACCCGGGTGTCCCCTCAACAGAAAATGATGAAAATTCACTTGCTCACTGGGCAAAAGGGGTTTCATCATACTTTTTTAACTAGTAAGAACATCCTCTTATTAGTCCTTCCGAAATACTAATGTCGTAGGTTCATATACATTTTAAAAATACTAGCAAAAAGATTTTTATAAGTACATGTATAATAGAATCTCTTTCTAATATCAGAAACGATCTCACAAGAGCTATTTCTATAATTTTGGTACCACATTCTCGAGAAGTCTCTAGGAATGCTGGTTTTTTTTCAGTTCAACGACCAAACATACCCCGAAACCCTGTGGCACAACGCGCTGCCACCCGTATCGATTCAGCCCGATCTTGGCCAATTCCTCGAAAACGCTACCCAATCGATCGTGATCGCACTTGGTCAGTGGTAAAAAAACGACCCGATCAGGTCAGAAGTTCCGTTCGCTATTCCTTCCCCGTTTTTTTAAAAGATATTTCTAGTTCGATTTCTACGAATAGACACTACTATTGCTACTGCGTCCTCTCGGACGGTTGGCTTTGGTGGCTGCTCCCTTACGACTGCTTTATGATACCCCACGAGCGCTTCTGTTCGCGATCATTTGTTTCTAATGGAGGTTTTCTTTCGCCAGGCAGCATCTTCCTGTTGTGCCGGACACTCTTACTCGTTGGGGTTTCGAGTGCAAGTCCACTCATCCATCGTCAGCTAGATGATGGCGTTTTTCTTATTTTGCGAGCTCGTTCGTTATCTGCCACCAAGAATCGTGTCTTTCGGTGCGCCCGGTAGGGTCGAAGATCGTCCCGGTTCGATGCGAAGAAGACGAGACATTAATTAAGTGATTTGTTTCAATGGCCTTTTGTACCGCGTGGCCTTTCCGGGGGCCGTCGCGTTCGAGTGTGGAGGTCCTCCCGAGCATCCGAAAGTGATGGTCGTGATTTCACGGCTCCATTCTTTTTCTCCAGACGCCTTATAGAGACGCAACCGGGTCGGGTTTGTAACTACAACGCCCTGAGTACTTGATGCTATTCTCGCGCTTCAAATCCTTTTGGCTAGCTCCCAATCCAACGTAAAAAGACAGGGCCCCAGCTCCATCTAACCTTCGTCCGCTTCCCCTTTGGCTAATGATGATCGTTTTTCAATCGATCTCTTAAGACCTTACAATGTACCGCCTTTCGTCGAGCAGTTGCCTTCCAGGTGCGATTAGTTCCGGAAGCTTTTCACCAGCCACGATCAAGACGTAGGACATTGGTGCACCTCGCCTCATTGATACTTTCTTCATTATTCGAGGCACATTTCCACGAGGCAGCAATAACACGCCGAAGGAAACCCTACGAAGAACCATTCCAGGGTGGACGCGGTGGAGCGCGTCAAGTGAAAGATCATCAAGTCTACAACTGCCAGTTGGGGCGTCGCGAACTACCGTGGAGCAATTTTGTTTGATTATGATTATTATTTTATTAAACCCGTTCAACCCGGTCAACGGAACGAATGCGCCGACCATACAGGATAGAGACATCAGCCTAACCTAGGGCTTCCGGAACGCCGACGTGTCAAAAGCCGCAACCGGTGCGATGCTCCGGTAGGTTACAATTACAAATTGTCGACGGTTCCGTCTCCTGCGCAGGCTGTGGGAAATATCCGCACTGCTCGGTACAATCTTTCGGCTGGGGTTGCGAACTGGCGGAACTTGGAAGCTGCCAGCCACAAGAGTTAACGCGCAGGAAAGCAGACATTAGAGACCGGGAACGTGAGCTCTCCGGAATGATCGATCATCCGTCAGGCGTACGTCGTTCGAGGAGTGTCCCCTGACATGCCCGGATCGGGCTGAAAAGCCAGATCGATCGATTTTGAACAGCGAGTGCGGCTTTTGGAGAGCAAAAACCCGGGTGACTTCAAGACGAAACAAAAATCAGACCAAATAAAATCAGCCCAGAAATGGTAGCACGGTAGCGGAAGATTATGTCAATCCGGCGTGCTGCTGCTTTCTCGCTGTCAGATCGTCCGGTTTGATTTGCAAAATATTGGCAACTGGTGTGCGATGTCCTGGAGTTTGAAACTGCGTGTTGTAGAGGTACGAAGGATCTCCTAAGGGGCCGGGCAGTAGCTCACGCTCGAATCGTATATAAGGATCGCAAACGGGAGAAATCGGAGTGTGTAAGCTGGTCGTATCCGAATGGTGTACAAATGGTCGTACCCTTCAAGACGTACCATTGATGGAGACGATAATCGATTCCAAAACTGGGCAACGATTCGTTACACTTCAGTCGCCCTCCGTTTCGAACCGAACGTGTTCACTCTTTGATCTCCGCTAATCGGTTATGGATGGAATATGATGTATTTTTTTTTTACTTCTTTCTCAAGTACGACTGAAAACCTTCCATGCTCCCGTAACACCTTTTCATAAACATTTTCTTTTCCGACACACAGGCCAGAGTGAACCACTGTGGAGATATGTTTTTTTTTTTTTTTGTATAATGCCTGCCGAAAAACACCCGATTTTCAAATCTGTATCTGTTTCTCTTTTTCGTTTCGTCGTTTTTTGTGGCTTCTTTGCCCTAATCGATCGTCGTGCCCGATGATCAGTCGATGGCCACCGTCTTAACCTTCGCGCGGGCATAATTTCGGTGCGTATCGAAGTAAGCTGTGTACGTCCATAGATCGAGTTTTTCGTCATTTGTTTCCACTCGCCGGTCGGTACGGTCAATTTGGCGCCCCCGATAAGACACGGCTGCTCCGGGAGGTGGTGCTAGCAGGAGCTGATCGTCGTGGCGGTTAGGCAAGGCGAAGAAAAAGACTGATCGCGGCCGA
The DNA here is from genome assembly GCF_943734705.1 of Anopheles coustani. Taxonomy (NCBI): domain Eukaryota; kingdom Metazoa; phylum Arthropoda; class Insecta; order Diptera; family Culicidae; genus Anopheles; species Anopheles coustani. Next base: position 90,769,497 of record NC_071289.1, read on the forward strand.
CCGTAGTAACGCACAAAAGTAATTTAATAATCATCAATCAATCATTCGTAATGCCTGACATGGGCGAGACTTTTTTGTGCGTGGCTTCCAAGGAAAATGCTACTGCTTGCATATTGGCATGGTACACACTTTAGGTTGCCCTAGGTCTACTACTGGGGTGTTCTGGTACAGTTTTCGGGACACTTTTTCTATTCCCAGCCGACAATCCAGCCCTTTGATGGATGAACAGTTGCCAGGCGTAAAGTGTGAAGCTGAAGTTTGAATGATGTGTCTGACTAAAAACTTTTTTCAACGATTGTTTTACATAAGATTGCACTCAGTTTTGCAGCAAAATCTTTGGCACTTATACATTTTAATTTTATTTAGAATGGACGAAAAAAGGTTTTTATGTCTTCCTTTCGGATATATATTTTTCTCAATGATGTACTGTTTTATTTAACTTTGCCACTCTTCAACATACTTCCAAGGAGCTAAACTAAAGCATGTTCCCTCAAATTAACAACAGTCGTCTTTCCTCCAACGTTGAAACACTAACCGGAAGCACCAAAATGCACATCGTGATTTCGCTAATGTTGCTCTACGGTACACGAACGCCCTAGCCATCATGTAGCCAGTTGTGTTAAACCATCGCATCCAAAGACGTTCTGGCGACCCCGGCCACCGAAGTGCCGAGCTGCACCGACACAACACAGAGCCAGATTCGACCCAGTCGCAGGAGGGCAGCAATAACATGCACAACGTTTTTCTTGCTGGCTGCCACCGAATGGATGTGTGGTTTTGGATGTGCATTTAAAATGCAGTTTTATAAGACGATCGTTTTCTTGCTCCGCGGCGGCAGCGCTCGGGCGAGAGAACAGGCTCCACAGAAAGAGGGGGATAAAAAAGGCAACAGTAATTAAACGGGAATGTCCGAATGGAACGGTGGAGACCAACGACGCACATCCCGAAACCTGTTCCACCTGAAACGGAGCCCCTGTCGGTTCGGTTTCCATTCTGATGGTCGCGCGCGTTGGCGGCCACGGCTTGACAAGCCTTAGACGCCCGGAGGCTCCAATTGGGGGGACTATGGATGCCGTTTTCCGCCGTTGAAGCAAAAGAAGCAAAAAAAAAAAGCTTAAGCCCGATGCGGTGTGTTTTATGCATATTATGCAAAAATTCTTTATTTTCCGTTGTCAAAAGTCGATAATTCTTTCGATTAATTAGTGGCATCCCCTGTCCACACCGTGCATCGACTGCCCTCCAGAACTCGAGCTTTATGCGATTGTTGACCGTTTTTCTCTCCGTTTTTTTTTATTTATTTTGTTTTATTGCATGGTTCTGATGTGTGTCTGTGTGCCCTACTGGAAGGATCTTCGTACAACACCACCCCCATTATTTGGTGTTGTTATTTTGTTTTCCTTTTTCCTCGCGTTTTTCGATTGAAGTTTGAAGCTTGCTGCACCGGATGCTGGGGTTGTTAAAAGTGACAGCTGAAGCCAATAGCGGGGTAGGATGCCAATCGGCTCGTCGAGACGGCAAAGCCGAGCCGTGTGGGCGTGCGTGGCTTGCGAAAGGGCAGTCAAACCGCGCGCAAATCAAACACTTTAGCACCCAGTTGCTAACCTTGTGCCCGAACGCAGCGATCTTCCGCCGACCGGGGACTTACTGCGGGGCCAATTTTACGCTCCGGTAGCAGCCACTTGTTCTTCATTAGATTGAATTGGTGTGTTTGTTTTTTTTTTGTTTTGCGTCCAGCTACCGATATTTTATGTATTTTTAAACGATGTGCCACCGTGCGATGTTTGATGGGAATGTTACGCGCCGTCCGAAAGGCACACCATAATTAGCCGGCCCCGGGCGAAAGGTGCGCGAATGGCCGCATCATCGACGAAACACTCGCTGCGGAAGATACGCTCGTGTATCATTAGGAAAAGCGCCATCATGCACAGAAACAAAAACCCACCTTCCCTCCCTCTGGCTCCGGACGGCGGCGACGGACAGCTTCTCGATTACGCAAATGAGCTTCGGCAAATGCTGCCCGAGAATCGGCCAACTGCTGAGAGATGGATCCCGGGCACTCTTTCTCGATCGTAACTTTTTTACAACTTTTTAATGTGCCTCCCCGCGGTAAGTGGTGACTGTCCCCGGGTGCCTTGGCGATGGAACGTTACTCGCATCCGTTTTGTCGTAGTGTGAATATGTTATATTTCTAATTAATTTGAGGATCCAAATATGGTGGCGAGTAATTAAACGAAGCTGTATTTGCCGGAAACGAATTTCATGCTCGACAGAAACACCACCCATTTGCTTGTCCTTTGTTGTCCAGAGAAATTGGAGGAATAAAAACGGGTCACATACATTGGATGGGTCTGCGTCGTAGACAACCCTTTACGGTATCCCGAAAACCGTCACTCAAACTGACCTGATTCTGGATTGCACTTGCGTTGCTCCAATATCTGCCCTCGTTATCGTTATCCGCTTGGCGAATCGCAACCAAGCCAAAATTAATTACGCTTATCGAACGGCTCTCACTGATGAACGATAGGGACTGTATCGTGGTCCTGAATCAACATAAATAAATCATAATATCGCAATTTGTAACCCGCTTTTGATGACGTTTTTGTTTTAAAAATAACTGACCTGTTATTTTTGGAGGATGGCCTCTTTTAAGTCGACGACAATGAATCGATACTTTTCGCACAAGACAAGAAAGCTATACCAGAGTTTGGGAGCAAATCAGAGTACCTGTTATCATGGCACACTTTAACTGGGATTGGTAGAAGATAAACTTCTACGAGGGGAGTGTATCGTACACCTCCGAATATAAATATCCTCTTGTGACTTTGAAAAATACATCACAGTCTTCAAGAAAGCGTTCCTCAAGCAAGTAATAATGCAAACTAAGCACTTAACCTTCTTTTCCCTCGTGCTCGGTGTAGCCCTAGGTAAGGCATATTCCTCCTTAGCGATATGATCCTTCGTGAAGTACAAATCATCACAATTTCATTCTTCTCGTAGCCATACCAGCACCAACCGAACTCCTGAACAGTAAGGACCGCAGGATTGTCAACGGTACCGATGCGTCCATCTTAGATTTTCCCTTTGTGATATCTCTTCGTGGTGGAACCGGAAGCCACTCTTGTGGAGGAAGTATCTTGTCCGAACTATGGATACTAACGGCCGCTCACTGCGTTGGAGCCACCACTGTCTTTATGCAGACGGTTCAAGTGGGGCGCACTGACCTATCTGTGAAAGTGGACGAATCAGTCTACAGCATCGAACAATCCATTCCTCATCCCGAATACGATTCCCGCAACAGTTACATCAACGATATTGCTCTGTTGAAGCTAGCAAGGCCCCTAACGTTTAGTGATCGTGTCTATCCGGTCCAATTACCCAAAGATATGTTCGAAGTCGAGGATGATCTAAATAATCTGGAAGTAACGCTGATCGGTTGGGGACTGTATGCTACCGGTGGAGTGGCTCCTACCACGCTCCAGCGCGTCGATTATTACGTCGTTCCGAATGAGGTGTGCGATGCGATCCACTCGAGCACAATCTATCCGTCACAGATTTGTGCCGCCTATCCTGAAGGTGGCAAGGGACAGTGCAGTGTAAGTCTCGCGCATGCGAAACGTACTTAAAGACGAATTATCTTATACATGGGATTTTTTTTTCCGCAGGGTGACTCTGGAGGTCCGCTGGTACATAACGGAGTTCAGGTGGGCATCGTTTCTTGGAGTGTCAAACCATGTGCAGTTGCGCCATATCCTGGCGTCCTGACTAAGGTTTCGCACCACTTGGATTTCATACGAGAACACACAAGTATTCTGCAGTAGCATATAAACTGTTTAATTTACCCTGTTGGAATAAAACTAGCACTGATGTAAGCTAAACTATTGAGCGATGAAGGTACGATCATGTTCTTCTTTTTTCTGGTCCGGCTTAGACTTTAGTAAATGCAAAGTTTGCTTATGTTTAACCCATCTGGATTCTAAAAGGATCCACGAATAATGATCCTTTCATCTCAGAACATACTGGACCTTATTTGCCCTTTCGTTAATGCATCCCCATGATATTCCAAAACCGTCACTCAAATTGCCATGAATCCGGATTGGCGGTGTGTTGTTTGAACAGCTGACCGTGTTATCATCATCCGTCTAACGAATCGCAGCCATATCACAAATAATAATGCTTATCGAACGACCCTCAACAGAGAATGATCGGAACTGTATCGGGGATCGAATCAACATATAAAGATCATACGTTCGCAAATGGTATGCCGCCTCTGATAACAGTCTCATCCTTATTAGCTGACCGAAGATGACTTTTTACAATCGATGATGACAAGAGATTTTTGCCAGACAACACAATACATACAGAGTTTGAGGAATATAAAAATGTCTGATTTGCAGCTGGCAAACCAGAGTACCTGTTATCATAGCACACTTGAATTGGGATTGGTAGAAGATAAGTTTCTAAGAAGGGAGCGTATTGTCAACGTCCGAGTATAAATATCTTCCTGAAACGGTGGAAAAGACAACACAGTCTTCATCAAAACGTTCTTCAAGCTAGTAAGCATGCAAACCAAACACTTTACAGTACTTGTTGTCATGCTTGGTGTAGCTCTAGGTGAGACATATTCCGGCATAGCAGCAATAGGATCATTGGTGAAGTGTAGATTAGCGGGATTTTATTCTACTCGTAGCCATACCTGAAAAGTTCCTTGACAATAAGGACCGCAGGATCGTCAACGGTACCGAAACGTCAATTCTGGATTTTCCCTTTATGATATCCCTTCGTGGTGGAACTGGACGCCACTCTTGTGGAGGAAGTATTCTGTCCGAGCTATGGATTTTAACAGCTGGTCACTGTGTTTCATCGGTCACAGTCGCGAAGGAGACGGTTCAAGTGGGACGCACTGAGTTATCTCTGAATGTAGACGAATCAGTGTACAGCATCGAGCAAGTCATTCGTCATCCAGGGTACGATTCCAGCAACAGCTTCATCAACGATATCGCTCTTTTGAAGCTAGCAAGACCCCTAACGTTTAGTGATCGTGTCTATCCGGTCCGATTACCCAAAGATATGTTCGAAGTCGAGAACGATCTGAATGATCTCGAAGTGACGCTGATCGGTTGGGGTGTAAATGCTACCGGTGGAGTGGCTCCGACCACGCTTCAGCGCGTCGAATATTACGTTGTTCCAAACGACGAGTGCCAAGCGATCCATTCGAGCACAATCCATCCGTCACAAATTTGTGCCGCCTATCCTGGAGGCGGCAAAGGACAGTGCGGTGTAAGTCTGTCGCTTGCGAAATGTACCTACAGACCTTATCTTACATTTGCATTTTCCGCAGGGAGATTCTGGAGGTCCGTTGCTACATCACGGAGTTCAGGTGGGCATCGTTTCATGGAGTGTCAGACCATGTGGTGCTGCACCATATCCTGGCGTTCTGACAAAGGTATCGCACCACTTGGATTTCATACGAGAACACACAAGTATTCTGCAGTAACATATAAAAAGGTTTAATTCATCCCGATAGAATAAAACTAGCGCTTAAGCAAGTTAAACTATTGGGTAATGAAGGTACAATTATGAACTGAAATAACGAAAATAAATAATCACGAACAAGTTCTAATAACGATCTCTTTATCTCAAAACAAACTGGATCGCTATTTAACACAGATCCGTTGTATATAACCATGACAAATTTATTACATCGAGAGAGATTAAGAAGAACCTTATTTACCCTTTCGTATCCTAAAACTGTCACTCAAATTGTCATGAATCCGGATTGGTCTTGTGTAGTTCAAGCAGCTGACCTTGTTATCATTAGGCGTCTGGCGAATCGCAGCCATATCACACAAAACGCTTATCAAACGACCCTTACCCATCAATGATAGGACTTGTATAGGGGATCGAAAGATCGTAAGTTCGCAATTTGTATGCCGCCTCTGATTACGGTTTCTTCTTCAATAACTGACCAAAGATGACCTAATTATAATCGATGATGATACGAGACTTTTGCCGGGCAACATAATCAAACAAAGTTTATAGAAAATAAGGGTGACTGATTTGCAGCACGAGACAAAAACCAGTTTTTGTTATCATGGCACACTTTCACTGAGATTGGTAGAAGATGACCTTCTCTACTTCCGATAAGTTCACTTCCGAATATAAATATCTTTCTGAAGCGATGGAAAAGACAAAACAGTCTTCAGCACAGCGTTCTTCAAACAAGTTATGATGAAAGCAAGCAGGTGTTTGCACTTTTCGCTTTTTGCTATTGCAGTCAGTGCAGCTCTCGGTAAGATATATTTCATTGCAGTGGTAGGATCATTGCTGTAGAGAAGATCACCAGGAGTACATTCTTCTCGTAGCCATACCAGCACCAACAGGACTCTTCGACAATAAAGACCGCAGGATCGTCAACGGTACCGATGCGTCCATCCTAGATTTTCCCTTTATGATATCCCTTCGTGGTAGAACCGGACGCCACTCTTGTGGAGGAAGTATCCTGTCCGAGCTATGGATACTTACGGCTGGTCACTGTGTTTCATCGGTCACAGTCGCGCAGGAGACGGTTCAAGTGGGACGCACTGAGGTTTCTTTGGATGTGGACGAATCAGTGTACAGCATCGAGGAAGTCATTCGTCATCCTGGATACGATTCCAGCAACAGTTTCATCAACGATATCGCTCTGTTGAAGCTAGCAAGGTGCCTAACGTTTAGTGATCGTGTCTATCCGGTTCGGTTACCTCGCTATATGTTTGAAGTCGAGGACGATCCAAATGATCTCGAAGTGACTCTGATTGGTTGGGGATTAAATGCTACCGGTGGAGTAGCTCCCACCACGCTCCAGCGTATCGAATATTACGTCATTCCGAATGAGGAGTGCAACGCGATCCATTCGAGCACAATCCATCCGTCACAAATTTGTGCCGCCTATCCTGGAGGCGGCAAAGGACAGTGCGGTGTAAGTCTGTCGCTTGCGAAATGTACCTACAGACCTTACATTTTGTTTTTTTCCGCAGGGAGATTCTGGGGGTCCACTGCTACATCACGGAGTTCAGGTGGGCATCGTTTCTTGGAGTGTCAGACCGTGTGGTGCTGCACCATATCCTGGCGTCCTGACAAAAGTTTCGCACCACTTGGACTTTATTCGAGAACACACTCGTATTCTGCACTAGCATAGTATCATTTTAACTAAATCGTATTGCAATAAAACTGACCCTCAAACAAATTTATCTATTGAGTAATGAATCTACGATTTTGTACTAATAAAGGTCTATGGAACTGTCAACCTATACTAGAAGTTCTTATGGTTCTTAGTTGTTTACCTAGATCCTAAGACTATTAAGATGGAATGCTTCCGAGTCCTGTTGGTTTTTCTTTTTTTTGATTCGCTTACAGTTTAGTGCGCCGTCATGGTTATACCGGTTTGCTATCGATCCTCTTTAACAGGTGCAAAGTCTGTTAACTTGGAGTATCTTTTGACATCTGGTATTGCTTTCGAATGATTAACGATTTGTCTCAGCACAGTCTTGGTCGAAATTCAACATCCAGCTATTGTATATGACCTCAATAAGTTTATTATTTGGAGATAAATTTGCTACATCCCTATTTTGTCCATTCTTAAGCTTCACACTCTCGAATACAAATGGGCAACCATCCGTCCCGATACCATAACCGTTACGCGTTAAAGTTGTGTTTACTCTACCACACAAAGACCACTAGGCCGAATAGGTCAATCGATCCCACACAATAGCCCACAAAACGGTGGACCTATCAAGGACTATCAAGGTCCTGTTGGAATCGTTCTATCACCCGGGTCCGATCGCCACCGACTTCATGATCGGGCAGCCTGCGGGTCTGGCCTGGATTCGCTGGAGAACGGCTGCCAGTATTGGCACACGCCCGTTCCGAACAGCTGTAAGGGCCATCATAAATCTTTCCGGCGGGGTCCCAAAATCCGAAGTCGTCAGGAAGAGTCGGAACACTTTCATCTGCCTACCCATTGAAGCCCAGGGTCCGAGAGTCCCTGTTATTGTCGTTCCTTGCCTTTTTGGCTTTTGTGTCGTGTAACCGTGTATGTAACCTTCGTGCGAGAGGAGTCCTAGTGCCATTGTCCGCCAGGCGCACTCTGCGGCTTGTTGACTGGTTTCGCCAGGTTAGAAGTATCCTTCTCCTTCACAACCGTCTATTGCTTTTGTTATATCTTCCTCTCACTCGACAAGCGTTAACAGGATTTGTATTGCAAGGCCCCCTTCGATGGTATGCTTCCAACAGCCCTCTGAACCACTGTAACCACCTCAATTCACACTCGGAACAAACTAGATAGGTGTGCCTTTACTAAAGCACACATACACACACACAAACACATCGGCGGTACCGGCGCATCATTCATCATCGTGGGGTGTGCAGAAATTGAAGCACCACTTCACGCAGCAGGGATCCCAGCATTTGTGGGACTCGAAGTCAAGCTCTCGTTGTGAATCCCAGAATCGAGGGATCTACAGCGAATTTGATGTATTTTCTTCGTCGTACCAGTGCAGCCGCTTCCCATTATTCGTTTCTCGTTTGTGGCTATCCTTATCCTTTCCTCCCGGGGGTCGGGGTTTTGTTGCCGGAAAGGCAGCGTACATGCGTAAATAATGTAATTGAGTGTGTCGCCTCAAGTGGGTCCTAGGCGCGTAAAAGTGCACACCTTTTATATACTCTGCGCCCATTGTCCTTGCGGTGTCCTTTCCCCTTGCACGGTTCATTCATTGGCAATTTTTCAAATGAATAGGATAATGTATATTTACCTTGATTTACCATTGGAGTACCAGTTTCCGACTAACCGAGCGGATGTTTTTTCCTCTTCTTTTATCGTTAACAGAAAGAGCTTCGTTCCTGCACGGCCTGCGGTGAGCCAATATCGGACAAGTTCCTGCTGGATGTCGGCGGCTGCTCGTGGCATTCCGCTTGCTTACGCTGCTGCATCTGCCACACGCCTCTCGACCATCAACCGTCCTGTTTTCTGCGGGAGCGACAAATCTACTGCAAGGCAGACTACACCAAGTAAGGCACACCAAGTGGTGAGGAAGTCTTCCAGAAAATCACCATTCCTAGGAAAAACTTATCCAACAGTGATTTGTTACAAACTTTTTCCCAAGACTTAAGGTCTACTTTATCGAAGGTTAAAGCCTGCGACCGGCTCGTGCCTTCATTAATTTAACGACGATTAGTGATCATGGAAATGAAAAGCAAAACCTCAACACAAGCGTGTTGATTCGGGGGTGATTCCAAAATATTCACCTTCCCTCGCTGACCGACACAAAAAATATCATAAGTTTTCAACCACGTACCACCCCCAACCTATGGCGCGGAATGTAAACAGTAATACTACATTCTAATAAATAAACATTTCCCACCGGGTGCTAAGCAAATGAAAACATGGGTGAGAAAATAATGTATGCAACATCCTCCTCGCGGAAGGTTAGCTTTTCCGTCCCTTTTCCGAGGGCAGTGGCGGACCCCCGGTTGGGAAAGCTTGAAGGCTTTTTCATGCTCAGTTAACTCCCATTAGCTATTCTAATGTAGGCAGGGAATAAATTGTCGACCCTGTTTGACAAATCTACATCCCTGTCCGTCCGGTAGAAACGGAGCGGAAGAACCTGTGTTTTCCCTGCAACACGTTGGTTTGGGGTGCGGGTAGATTTACTCTGATTCTGATGGAAATATGCCTAGTAGTAGCTAACGTTGGACTGGAGCCATTCAACATTTCTTTGGAGACTTTGGCACAGTTAATGTCTTGTCAAATTTTCCCAGACTCCAATCAGGCAGGTTGTGAAAGAATGAAGTTGGGTCCATTTAAATTTAAATCAATAATTGAGCAACATCTTTCACACCCATGCTTAGAACTTTTCTCGTTAGTAAAACATGCTTTTGTTCGCAACTAAGAGGTTTGCCAAAAATTGTTCTGCAACATTTTAAAATAACTCAACTTCACAAGAGAATTTCGACGCCAATACAATTTTTGGTAAAACACAACGAGAGCATAGAAATCGGCGTTTCAATTTTTACGAGTTCCACTCACGTATCGATTCATTGAAGAATCGGTGGAATTTCGGGGAAAGTTTCCTCAATGACAAATGTGGACAAAAATATACAGCAAAAAACCTGTGAACAGCCACAGACAGCCTCCTTCGATCTGTATTCCGGTTGCTTATCGAAAAGAACATAAATAACATTCTCACCATCATACTCTGACTTGTGCCGTACCGAATGAAAGAGGAACTTGCCCGACGGATCCTGTCGGACTGGAGGGCTGGATCGGTTCAGCTCCCACAACGACACTTTTGCGCCGATCCGAAACCGACTCGTGTGTACGCCCGTGTGTTTCCATGTTTCCCCCAGCTACCCCGGTCTCCACCGCCAAAGGGTGGTTGGCACTTTAATTGCTGCATTTGTTTTGCGAATCCTTCGCCCATGTTGTGCGCGTTCCGTGCAACGATTGAAGCTGACCGTGGCCCGGCCCGAGATCACGGCGCGTTGTGCTTAATCAATGCAGTACGCCAAACGCCAAGGCACCCGTTCAAACATGTTTGCCACCATGCCTTCCACCGTCCACCGACGGCGAGGAAATGGAGAGAAAATAATAAATATCGACATATTTTTTCACGCGCTTCAAGAACGTTTAACATGCAGTACGCATGTAGTACGCGAGTCGGGGAAACGGGTTGCTTCTGTGTGCGGACGCAACGGCTGGGACCGTGTGGCAAGTTTGTGTCGATTCACTTGCCGGATTTTCCGGTTCGGGTTACACACAAAGTCCGGACAGCAAACTCGCAACCGTCTTCGGCTGGGGTGTTGCATTACCGATTCCATTCTTGGACTGTGCGAGCTTTCCTAAACAATGGGCTTGCTTCTGGTGAAACACCAGAAGCTTTTGCTCGGCGGCGCGGGGACGTTCGGCGAAGGCTAATTCCAGAGGCAATAAAATTCATTATCGCCCGTAGCCGTTTCGGGCTGGGTGCGCCTGCGTTAGGCACCTTCACCGAGTCCATCTTCCCAGCTTCATTCAGAAGTGTTCCCATCGCGGCTTGCACTGATTTTTCCCGAAAAGCCCCGCACCTCGAGAACGCGCAGCAGAACGGAGGCGTGCAGTGCAGGACGGCAGAATCCCAAAACCGGACTGCGTGTGCACCGGCCACGCTGGGACATTCCTGCGAAGGGAATCATCGCCCGGGCTGGCTTGCATCGCAATGAAGCAAGACCAACGAACCGGGGCGGAAGCCCGGGAAAATGTGGTTTTGTAGCAATTAAAGGCGAACAGCGCGCCCCACAGTCCGGGTGCTGGACCGACGGGATCCTCCAGTGTTCGTCGAACCTGAATGTCTGAGCGAACTTCTGTGCGAAAACGATTCCCCGGGTGAACAGCGGGAGACAACCCCGCAGCAGCAGGACAACCCTGGGAGCAAATTATGCACATAATCTGGAAAATATCTCGAAATTTATCATTCCCGTCCGCCCCGCGCCCGGTGTGTGGCTTCCGTTGTGTTTTGCCGCGAAGTCGCCGAAGCTGGACCCCGGGAGTTTCTCGAACCGAAGTCCATCGAATCGAATCGTGCAGCGATCTGCAGTTGCATCTATCTGAAGATCATCGGTTTCCGAAGACTCACGCCGCGATACGCGATCGAGCCGCAAAACGGTAGCCGATGGTCAAGGTACACCTCTGTATTTCACCCGCTCTCCGCCAGGGTTTCCCCCTTTCCTTTCCCCGCCTTTCCGTTAGCAGCACATCGCGTGCAATGTTGTGCATTTAACGCGCTTTTGCCAACGCGCGACGAATGCGCATTCGCGCAATCAATAAAGATGTGCAATCGGCCGTTACGATAAAGTAATCTTACCGGAACGCAACCTACCGGATCTGGATCTGCTTGAGTGTGGTATGGTGTTTTTACACCGGCCCATCTTTTGCACCATGCACGCCACCAAGTGTGATAACATAGACAAGGAAATAGACGTTACTTCAAATGGTTTTTATTTTCAGAGTTCACTGTTGTGCACACGACTTGTAACTGCATCACATGCAGTGTGCAATGATAATGTTGTTGATGATTGAGAAGGCATCAGATACTTATTTGCCTAATAGCAACCCTTTGAGAGTGTTTGACCACGAAAAATAGAAACCTGTATCATTTCGTTGCGTCTACCATACAGTGTTTATTCGATTACAACCTACTGGGGTTTAAAATCCGTTTATTACATAATTCATGAAAACAAGTTTCCAACAGATTCTATCGATAGGTTCCCCTGTCACACAAATTATAATATCAACTCGAACTGCTTTTATAAACGGTTAGCAATACCATAAAGATTTTGACGAGAAAAATCAATTTAAACTTTGGAAAAAATACTCAATATTTTGGAGATTCAATACCATGCATAAAACAAATGTATCATGTTTTAAGTACGAAGCGCAAAAGTTTAACAGACTGTAATTGATTTAACTTCTCAAAATGCATGCATACCACTTCATTTTATTTATTTTTGAATTAAAAAAAAAGTATAAATTATGCTGGGTGTATATTTAAAACCCATTTGCATTCCAACGTATCCGAAAGATGGAAAAACAACATGTGTGGGTGAAAGGAAAAAACATTATTCTCGTTTTTTTTTCTTTCTTGTAAATTCATCAAACCCGAAAAATCATTCGTGCTTTAAGCCTTCGTTGTATTTATTTAATCGAAATCAACCAATATGTCTTTTGTTTCATTTTATTCTGGTACTTTTCGGTTTTTCTCGAACGTACATCAGAACTTCAGTGAGCACAGATTAAGGGGTTTAAAAAAGAGGGAATAAAATACGTGGCGCAAAACGGGAGCCAATCGAAATTCGCAAACATGGAAAGTGCATAAAAATAAACATTAATTTTAATGTCCAGTCCACCGTTCTGTTGCTCGGGGGTGCTGAAGTTGAAGTGTGTGTGAGTGTCGAGTAGGACATACGCACGTTCAAACTCATCCACGAATGTATCCTTCAAGCCCGGGCATCGTGTTTGAGAACATTTCTTTTTTAATGCCACCTTTTCCGTCTCCTGGCTGGTCAGAATAAATGTGTCCTGGTTTGAACAAATGGTTGATATAACTTTTCCTGACTGGTGTTGACAGTGTCCAATGTTTGCTTTGGGTGTAGATGCCTGCTTTCGCGTGTAAGTTATTTGGGAACTGCCCACCCCACCCCGGAACGGTCAAACAACGTTCGAAAAGAAGCGCATTTAAATTTGTCCCGTGCCCAACGTCTTGTTAGCAAGAATGTTTTCTTGAAACAGTAGTTTTTCTTCCGAATGCGCAAGCCTCGTTTACGTTTAAAAAAAACGAACCAGCGGACGAAGACGAGCCAAAACAAAATGCATCTCCAACTTCTCCAGGAGCGATGATGACAGTCATGCAAATGAGGTGAAAATTTACCATCAACAAAGTGATATTGTGCACGCGACCACCACGCGGTGGCAACCCGGGCCAATGTGTCCTGGCCGATGCTATCGGCTGCATAATTAATGGCTGTCATAATATGGAACAACACAATGGGCAAATTGAGGCCCAGCGAGAGCCACCGCGAGTCGCAACACTTCCGTTCCGTGCTACAGTGATCTTCGCACGAGATGCTACACTGCGCCAACGGGTTACTAAAAACAATTGAGGTTTTAGGCGTTGGGGCATGAATTTTAACGATTCATGTCTGCATGCAACGCAAAAAAGGATTGTGTTGATTGTGAAACAGTTGGCTGGTACAAAAATTGCTACGTACTGTAGTCACCCAGTATGGGGTTTTGCTCATTTGTTGTGGCTGTTGCCCCTCTACAAGCTGAGATTGTTTCGCTTAATGATGATCTCCCAGCTCGAGGGTTGCCAGCCTCCCCCATCCATACCGTGGCATTAAGCATTCGCTCATTTCTTGTCGCTTCTTTCTTGCAGGACATTCGGCACGAAGTGCGTTCGGTGTAGCCGCACGATCAGCGCCACCGATTGGGTCCGACGGGCCCGGGATCTTATCTTCCATCTTGCCTGCTTCGCCTGTGATAGCTGTGGGCGCCAGTTGTCCACCGGAGAACAATTCGCCCTCGTAGACGATAAAGTGCTGTGCAAGACACACTACTCCGAGATGTTTGACTGCGGTACCTCGAGCGACGGTAAGAGATTGCACTGACAGTAGGCCTTGGCAAATATGTGATCAAGTGATTTCTCACACATCTAACATTTCGTGTACTTTCTCTTTCTTTCTCGTTACAAGATGGTTGTGAGGCGGATGGATATCAGAAAAATAACAAAACAAAACGCGTCCGGACGACCTTCACCGAAGAGCAGCTGCAGATCTTGCAGGCCAACTTCAACATCGACAGCAACCCGGACGGACAAGATCTGGAGCGGATAGCATCGGTGACTGGCCTCAGTAAGCGGGTGACGCAAGTCTGGTTCCAGAACTCCCGCGCACGCCAGAAAAAACACGTCCAAGGTACATACATCGGATCCTCAGCGTGTTCTTCAAAAGCTGAATGAGATAAAAGACTAAAATAAAATTGGTTTCCTACAATTGCAGTTCCTAGAGAGGGTGAACTGAACCCTTTCGCCAGGCACATCAACCTGCAGCTTTCGTACACCTTCCAGCAGTCGAACGTGCTGCACAGTTCAATGCATTTCGGTGCTGGTGGGGGCCTCAGCAATGGGTTGCCCTTCGGCGGTGGTAGCTTCAACGGTAGTCATCAACACGCTAGCAATAATAATAACAATAGTAGTAGCATCAACAACAATCACTCATCGAAGTCATCCGCCTACAGTGCACAAGGTAAAAAAACCCACAAATTACAAAGTATCTCAGAACGTCTATAACCGTCACATGTCCTGTTATAGATTCCTCCCTAGATGAACTCTCGGAGGACTCCGCCATACACTGTATGCAAAGTGAAGCCTAGCGCGACGCCTCATCGCAAAACTGGAACCACAACATACGAGTCTTTCCTCAAATGAACCCGTCGCCACCCGTTTTATTATTATTAAAATTATTGTTGAACAGTATTAACTTATTCGTACTACTAATATGAAAAAATAGCGTGTACTACCAGAGCATGGGTTAAGGGAAGGGGTGGGGTTTGTTTTCGTTTAAAAATATTATCGTAAGAGATTTTCCATTTTCGGCTGCGTACTGCATCAGGTTTCAGTGAGTGTATTACATTATGGTCGACCCCTTCGAATAGCCTGTGGCCTTACGACGTCGTAAGTAGTTCGTTTCAAACGTAAAATGAAGGAGAAATAAAGAATGTATTTATTTAACACGTACATTCAATAACGTTTTGTAATTAACTTATCCAAAACGAAAGAAATAAACCATGGAGTTCGTAGAACACGTAAGGATGCAACACCTTTAGCAGGAAGAAACAAACTTCCGGACCTTGTGAGAAGGTACCGTAGAATGGTGTTCTCTGCTAATCACGCTATGTTCCCTTGTTGAATGCATCAGAGTTCCACCAATGGTATAAAAGCGAACTGAAGCCAGATTTTACTAAGCATTCCAACCAGTTCAATTGAGGTGAACGCAACAATATCCTTTATCCAGCATGGACTCCGTACGCCAAGAAAAATTTGAACGTTACAACTTTGACGAGCCTGCTACGGACGTCTATAATACAGAGCAGATGGCCATCCTAGGCATGGGGTTGCCGCCACCGGAGTTGTTGAAGTACTGTTCTCCGATAATGGAACTGGCGACTGCACACCGTATGGTGAGTAAATTTCAGCCACTTTTGAACGTTTTTAGAACGTTAGTAAATTTACGAAAAAATATGTCAAATATTTGTTATAAATGTTATATGTTATAAATAGTAGCATCAAGTACTTTTTTTGTTTTTTACTACACTATTTTAATTCTTCTATGAAAATCTCCTGCACCCCACGTTCCCCTACACTGTTGTTATCTCGCAACGTAGAAGCGCACGTCATGCGTAATGATGTGTAAACAAAGCAGCCCAGTCTTAGCGAACTCTTTTCGTTGTGTCTAGCAAAAATTCCCTGCCAGTGACCGGAAGTGATTATTGCTCAAGCCCGGACTTGAAATCAACTACTCGGAAGTTATTCGGTTCAGTAGTTGGTAGAGCTTGGTAGTGTTTTGTTTCCGCAACATTGCGATATGGAAAACGTTCGGAAAGAAGTGCCGATGAACCACCTGTTCGATGGAAGCGATCTGAATGTGTACGATCACAAGATCGCCAACCTGTCGGCCGGCGCTCCTGGGCCGGATCTGTTAGAGGAGAGTGCGAAATATATCTGTTTGGCCACCGAAAAACGGGTGGTAAGTAGAATATCCGGTGAATCTTCCAAATTTGATGAGTTGTAGAATCAACTGCATTATCAGGGTAGAGCGAGCAATGAGATAAGGGCCATCATAATCATGACCCGAAAGTATTTGCTAAAATGTATGAAAGATCGCTAGATTCTCCATTAAAATTCATTCAATACATTATCATACATTACTTTTTTAATTATAGTTTATTTCTCGTACTCAAACTTTGTGCCTACATTATACAAAAGCAGTGAATCTTAACCAATCTAACGACGGTAACGGTAGCGTTTGAAGTGGAACCACAATTGGAAAATGTTGTTCTGGAACTGGCATCGAAAACCACGTTTGTAGCTAAATTCCCACTCGCGATTAACGATCTTGAAGGCAATGTCCTCATACGGTGGTCCGGCATGAAAGCGAAGCGTCGCAAAGTCCCCATTGTCCGAGCAGGGCGTGAGGAAGTACTGTGGTGTTGTGTTCTTGTTGATCAGATCCGGATAAAAGATGTTGAACTTGTAGCCTTGCACAATCTTCGGCGGTGGATTGTCCATATCGTAGTGCGTTTGGTTGTACTTGTTCCACTCGAATCCGGTGTGTACTCGGTTGAAGTAACGGGGCTTCCGGGGACGGTATTTATCGGACCATAGGTACACCTGCGAGTCCACCCGTGTCTCGACGGAAAATTCTGCCTCGTCGTGGTCCATGCCTCGACGTGCTTCCTTCCGGAGCAGCATTTCTTCGCGCGAGTACAACTCTTCCTCCTGGTTGATTCCGAGCACTTTCTGGCGCAGTGTGTCTAAAATTTCTTCGTCTTTCTCCTCGGTAATGATTTCGATACCGTGCTCTATGTCAGCTGCCTGGAGGTACTTCGGTTCGTAACCCCCCTTCTTGTACGCCTCGAAACACTCATCGAGCAGATCCGTCTCGTGGTTGTCGCTAGCCTTAGAGGGCACTTCCGATTCCGATTGTGCTGCAGCGCTATCCATCGATGATTCGTCTGCCTGTTCCGCAGTCTTCGAACCCATTCCCGAGGGACCCGCTTCTTCGTCGTCCGTTTGTTCTTCCTTTTTGATTTGAATTTCTTGTTCCTTTTTGAGCAGCTCCAGCTTGCTGCGGAGATTGTCCTGGTGCCGATCGCGCAGTCTTGCCCGGGCCATATGTGCCTTAAGCTGCGACAGAAGACTCTCCCAGTATCCTATATCTAGTCCATCCTGCTGGCTGTTGATCTTGTCCTCGATTTTCTTCTTCAAATCTTCCAACTGCTGGGCTGTTTTGCCTCGGAAAATCTCCGTCACGTCCTTGGCCACACTCTGGTGGATGCCCTCTCGTCGACCGGTCGCAATCCGTTGCTTTTCTGCCTCCACCTTGCGCAGCTTGTGGATCTCGTCGTCTACGATAATTGTCAGATCGGTCCAGAAGTCTAGATTCTTGCCCTTTTCAAGCTCGTTGTATACCTTGATATCGACGAGCAAATCCTCCAGATCATCCAAACCCAGCCCGTTCAGATAGGTGTACGGCTCGTGCATTTGCATCTCGATCGATTCCTCCAGATTCTGCTCGGAGATGTATTGCGCCAGCAGATCGATCGGCTTGGCGCGCCCATCCTGAATGCGGATTTTGCTACGCAGCTTGGCCTGTTCAAGGTGGAAAGATTCTTCCTGCCGTTGCCATTCATCGAACTGGGCCGCTTCTTTCGAGCGCTGCATCAAGTACATATCGTCTTCGCGCTGCTGCTGTTGATGTTCTCGCTCCAGGCGACGCTTTTTGATCTTCTCCAGTTCGATAACATTCTCAAGCTGCGTCTTTCGATTCAATGCTTCCAGCTCCCGCCGTGAGATATCTTTCAAGCCTTGTTTTTCGAGCTTTTTCTTCCATACGAACGGGGCTGCCTTTTCTCCGTGATCGCCCCACATCGTGATAAGAAGAAAGAAGTCCTTTCAACACGAAAATAAACTATTTTTCGTTAAAAAACACGTATTTCTAAAGCACAGAAAATTTTACTAACTTTTTTTAACAACACAAGATGTTTGTTTTGACAGGTTGAGATGGCACCTAGTGATGGCAGAGTCGCGATTCGGAAGCCTCAAAGATTCAATCCCTTGACGGCAGTTTCAGTTCGGCAGTGAATCAGAGCGGAGGTTAGCAGTGCAGTTCCTGAAAGGGTTAGCGGAAAAGTAAGGTTACGGCACGACCGCGTGGTCACGCCGAGCTGGAGCTCAGGTCAGAAAAATCCTAGCTGCCGCACATCTCGTTCTGTTTGAGTCAATCAAGCGGACCACGAGTTCTTGTGTCCTGACAACGGAAGGAATTATCCCTCCCGTGGCCGGCGGGTGGACATATGGCTATTATTAGCCGGTCCTAAAGGACGAGCCCCTTCATAGGAGTTCGGACAGAGTCGGTACGCCTCTGATTACGAGTAAGGGAACAAACGTTCGACTTAGCGTAGGAGGATATACCCCGACTCGCATAGCGAAAGAAAGAAGAAAGAAGATCCCTTGACGGATTCAAAAGGATTAGATCCCATTTGACCTATTCGAATCACATTTGAATGGTCAAAATCAAACGAGCTTGGCCAATTTAAGCAAGAGACCCCAAACGAAAGGTCCTTTGAAGACACACAACTTTATACAGCAAAGATTCTTCCGTAAATCTTGTTTTATGAAAAACGTATTTGAAAGGGAAATAATAGTTACTAGGTTTGACATCCAGAGGGCGCTTACAGTGTTTTTTTAAAACGTCTGTTTAATGTATTAAAAAATTAATGTTGCCTGATTGTTATTATCATCGATGGTTAATACTAATTCCTTGTACATAATAATTACCATGGTTTTGCAGAAATATGAAGCAGAAAATAAATCATTCCTCTTCCAATATGGACCTACTATTGGCACGACGGAATTTCGCGAAAACCTTGCATCTTTCCTCACCGAGGGCTACCGCAGTGAGGTCAACAAGTGAGTAATGCTATCTCTCCCAGCGTATCAACGTTTTCCGTCAGGTGCTTTAAAATTGATCGATAATCTATCAGGTCCGATCTGGTTCAAACCAGTGGAGCTACGAGCGGGCTTCACCTGATACTGTCGACGCTGGTCGATCTGGCAGGGGTAATATTCGTCGACGAGTACACGTACATGATTGCTCTCGAAACCATATCACAGTTTAACACAATGAAAATAGTTCCTGGTGAGTACAATCTTATCGTTCGCATCAGCACCCAACCATGCGTGAAATACTAGTCAAATCGTAATTTTATTTGTCCTTCTGGAGATTAGTGCCCCTCGAAGAGGACGGTCCCAATGTGGGCACCCTGAAGGGCTTGATCGAGCAGCACCGCTACGAAGCGAAAGGGAAACTATTCTGGGGTGTTTATTACACTATGCCGACCTTCCACAATCCAACGGGAATTGTTTTTTCTGAGGGTAAGTAGATCGATTGAAGGGTGGTGCGCGGGCTGTTTAGACCGGTTCTGTAGCATACCCCGATTGCTGATAAGTTGCCTGATATGCGATGGTTTCCTATTTTGGCAACGTTTACTTCTTCCGGTGTACAGACAAGTGTCATCAGCTGATAAAACTCGCCCGCGAAAGCGATATCTTGATTGCGTGCGACGATGTGTACAATTTATTGCACTACGGTGATCCTGATGGCGCACCACCGAAGCGTTTGTTTGCCTACGATATCGCTGACCTGGGAGTGGTGGAGGGCTGGCGTGGAAATGTCATATCGAACGGATCCTTCTCGAAGATCCTTTCGCCCGGCATACGGCTCGGTTGGATGGAGTGCCCTCCGCGATGTGTAGAAGCCTTCCGTAATAGGTAGGAAGATCTCGATGTCTCGAAATATTTTGAACACAAAGTAAAACACATATTCCGTGTCTACACACAGCGGAGTTCTGAAAAGCGGTGGCGCGGCCAATAACTACACCGGAGGAATCGTCAGCACCCTCATCCAGATGGGTTTGGCCCGACGGCAGGTGCAACTGTACAGCAGCAACTACTCAGCACGGCTACAGGCAATGCTGGAAACGCTTGAGACCCACCTTCCCAAGGAGTGCAGCTTCAGTAGACCCCAGGGAGGATACTTCGTATGGATACGCTTTCCCGAGCACATCGACTGTGTGGCGCTAAACCAATACAGCATAGAAAAGCATCGAGTGGCTGGGGTTCCCGGGCCAAGATTTTCCTATTCCGGTGAGGCGCGCAATTTCATTCGTTTCACATTCGCCTTCCATGCTCCAGATTATCTGCGACGCAGTGTGGCGTCCTTCTGCGCAGCGGCAAGGGACTTTATGGCCAAAACCGGCCCAGCTTAACCACCTCGTGTCTATGTATATTGACGGCCCAAAGCACCAGTTGCAAAGGCAATAAAAACACTGTTCCAAACACTCAACTCACATCATACAATTTGGCATAATGTATGCTCCTTAATCAAATGCCGGGTAACCGCAATGCAAACAATTGATACGACCCATCAACAAGGAGCCCAGAAGACTCATATCACATTGCACATCCGTCGTCTAGCTTTATCGTTTTATTTGAATAATTGCTCGCAAACTTTATGGCGTGCAGCCGCCCTTCTCAACGATGCTTGCCGCCCTAACACTGTCTCACGTGTTTCGTGCACGCATGCACGATGAAAAACAAGTGCCACGAAGTGTCTTGTCAATATTCGCACACGCAGAGCTTGCGGAACTCGGGTGGGCGGTTTGAGTGGAGGTGGAGCAGCACAACTAACCGTCAGTGCATTTTGAGTGCATAACTTAAATAAGTTTGTGTTTACTACATGGCGGTAGGGCACAGATATAGATGGAAGGGCCACTCAGGGGGATATCCCGAATGAGACGGCCGCTGTACATGAGTTTGTAACTGATGTTCGAGTGCGCCAAATAAATGCAATAACTGCTTTTCTTCTGGTTTTGATTACTGGGTCATCAAGAACAAAATTCGTCATCGCTAGAATTCAATTCGTTAAAATGTTAGTGCCTAAAACCCACCGTCACGAATGATGATGGATCACCATCAATTATCTTTATCTTCTTGTTTTACCTATTAAGTGTCTTGATGTATGATGCTGGTTTTGGACTTCTTTTCTGTCGCTAAAACATGTCAATTTTCATCAGCCTTGTCGTCAGCCACTGCTGTAGAAAGTGAGATATGGCCAGCTGATTTTTGTTTTATTTTTGGGACCGCACGTCTTCATCAATTGCGGGCGATATCTTGTAAGAACGCGTCACGGTTGGGGGAAACCGTTTTCTAGTTTTTCTCCGCGCCTGTTGTGTACCGCCAAAAACCGGATTTTCGATTTGCATGAACGGCCATGCTCCCTGTTTACCCAAGGCAGCACAGTAAACTTCAATCGATTGTCCAAATAATCTCTACCCTCGCTTCTGTGAAAAAATGCACGCAAACACTCATCGATATTTTTTCGCGTACATTAACATCTGTGGTAGTTTTCGGCCTTGCATACGCGCGGATACTTGACGGACCATTTGCGCATATATGCCGGGTATTTCGCAATCCTCCCAATAGGTCCCGTCAGCAGACGAACGCCGACGATTCCCTGGCCAGAAAAGGAAATCGTATATCGGCCCCTATCTTATCACCACCCCGAGAGTGGCGGAGTGTAGGTGCATAGCGTTCGATAAGCGCGCAGTTTCTCTCTGGCGGAGTTGATCTAACAGTAGCCGAAGCGCCCAACACCAACTGTCGGAAATTGTTCCCGTGATCTATTCCTTTGTGGAGGAATGGTCTCCTTCCACTTCCTTTTTTTTAAGTCAGTGGTCGGTGAACTTTTCTAGAAATAATCAATTTTTTACTAAAAGTGGAAGGTTTTTCCTGAAATGGCCTAAGTTATTGAGAAATTATTTAGCTTATGTTGCATCTATCGTTGCAATGATGTTGTTAATCGCCATAGGAACCATCCCTAGTCGCTTTAGCTCTTTTAATCTTTTTCCAAGTCATAGAAGCCTGTCTTGCAAGCCCTTTGAAAAATGCAATTAAACCTGATTCATAATTTTAACTATTTAATTTTTCAACTTGAGATAATACGGTTTCGAAATAAAAGATTCCACAGCCGACCAGTGGCTTTTGGGGACTGTGTTCTTTGTTCCGAAGGGAAAAAGTATCTCGACTGACGGACAAAATGCGCGGCCCGCGGCATCTCCGCGCACCGGCCATTCGGAGAGTCGGTGATCGGTGGTGTTTGTGCGGCTTTTTGAACTGTTTGTTTTGGGATTTTGGCAGCATCGCACAACTACGCCTCGCGTACCATCACACCCTTGTTGCGGGAATGGACGGGACGGGTGGTGGTGGTGGTGGTCCGGACAAACTTAATCACCCCCTGCACGCGGAGGAAGCGGCACTGGTGGTGTGGCCAACGTTTGGGGGGGAAGAAATCACATTCGTTCGCGACTCGTTCGCGCGAACTCGACGCGACTCTCGCCGTCAGTTAGTCGCTCGGTAAACTCGTGTCGCAGCGGATCACATCGCTGAATAAAAGAGCTCGCGGCCTACTTTGCGCGGACGCAAACCCACATACACACAAACCACACTTTGGTGGAAACAAATTGAGGATTTCAAATTTGCGCTCGCGCATATCGTATTCGCAGTGTTACCATCTGTTGGTTTGTTTGGAAAAGGCCTGATTTAAATCTCGCAGCACAAAGAAATCTTTGCTTCGATTCAGTGGAAAACGATCGATCGTGTCTGGGACGTCGTGTGGGGACAAACGGGTATAAATATAAGCAAGCACAAGGCAAAAATTGCCAGTGAATGTGACGCAAGTCAAAGGTTAACCGTCGTGTCCGGTGTTCGTATATGGGAAATGGTTGGCACCAACCGTCGTCGTGTGCGCGACGAAAAAAGGTGATAAGCCGTGCACTGGTAGGGACTGTTTCAACGGCGGTCTGTGCTCTGAAGTCCTCGCGTCGAACCACCCCTTGGGGTCGATAAGGCAAAACCGTGCCGTACTGGATAGGTGTAGGACAGAAAAACATGTGAAACGTTCGCTGAATCGCTGCCAAGCTGGATAACACGTCACTGCACACATTTGTCTACCGAAGCCAGCAGGACCGGAGTGGAATTTTCAATTGATTGATTTGTCCAAGAGTTGCATTCGGTGTCGGGTTTTGCAACTACTGATAGTGCGGTGTACTATCTTAATAGTGCCACGCGAAAAGCGCCATCGATCCAAGGGGCCGTTTCAGCAAGATCGTCCTCCCGATCGCCCGGAGTGGAAGATAGCAGCAGTGTGTCGACTGTGTTCGACGCGAAGAGTGTATTCGTACCGCGAATCCCACCGCATCCGGGAGCAGGGACACAATCACTTGCCCAACATCACCATCGCACACCTGTACGGGCACGGACGTCGTCGTCGTCGTCGTCGTTCGTCGTTGCCGCCGCCCTAAGAAGGTCCAGCAGTTCAAGCGTGCCCAGCATCAGACGCAGTGCTGTTGCGCAGTTGTTTGTCTTCCTTTGCTCAACCCGATCTCTCAGCGGAACCGCAAGCACGGTTGCGCGACACAATACAACACACCATCATTAGCGCGACGATCGATCATTAGCGGTGGTGTGAGTTGTCTAACAGCGGGAGGAACACCAGCACGCGCTATTGAAAATCCCTGATATAAAGGCAGCAGACGGCGATCGGTCAAATTTGCAACCGTGTCCGTGACCGCTGACGTCACGGTCCGCGGTTTGTCCGCATCGATCGAGCCAGAAGCAGGGATCGAAACGGGGGAAAACAAGAAGTATCCAACAACACAAGATCGCGGAAGAACGCCCTGAAAGATCACGGGAGGTGGTCTGAACACAATTGAAAGCGCTTATTTGGAGGGCTGCAAAAAATACTGAAGAGCGACAATTTTTCTCTCCAAAAATAGGTATGTAAGGGTAGGGAGGTAATGTCCGTGCTAAATTAAACCGTCTTACCAGAATTTCAGGCACAAACAGACACACGCCACGGAACCGTGCCATTGAAGCACGCAAAGCGTTGAGAGGAAGTTAATGTTAGTGGCGGGCTTGTCGCGGATGTAATTATTGTACTTTTTGTGTTTGTCCCTTGCGAGGAAGATAATCGAGCAAAGATTGAAGACTTCAAGAAAACAGTTTTAAGATCTCAGATGGGACGTCCAAAAAAGAACTACCTTTACGAAGGCTTCATTCATTGAAGGCTTATGCTATGCAAGAGATATAGTTATCTGTTACATCAATTTTATGAAAAAAATTGAATTGAAGAAGCTTGAAAAACAAACACCCCAGTTCACACACACGTGCTTAGAAATATTTTTTGCCCACCTCAAATCTGATATGCGGCCCTAATTCCGTTTTAATGCTCTGATGGATCTTGTTTCCAAGGCTCCCTTTTACCATATCTTGCCTGCCCGGAGCCAGATAAGGCTGTATGCATGTTGCGCCCGGTACTGGTAAAGTTAAAGAATAACGAACCTTACCAAAAAGACAGAGAGGACGCGGGCAACCGGTTGGTGCGATTAGGGAAATCTTATCACATCTTCCCCATGTACGCCTCCTGTGTTGATCGTTGTAAGCAGATAAAATGTTTTTTTTCGAATGAGGAGGATTAATTTAAATCATTCATCAAGCTGCAGGCGTCGTCGTTAGTACGATTAGTTAATCCACATAAGAGGTACACGCAGTATTACCTCATGCCATAAATAGTTCAATTTACTTGCTTATCGTTCAGGTCTCACTGAGGCTGGTTTTCCGACAAGTGGTACATAAAGTTCAATATGGTTTAAAATATAATAAAATGAATTTTATTCAAGACGGCGCTTTGTCCTGCAAAATCTTGAGCCTTGTTGTGTTTTAAATCAATGGCTTCATGTCAACCCCTAAAGGCATTTTTTGGACTAAGGAATAAATCGTTAAATATTTCTAATAGTTACAAAATAGTGCACCTTGCTTATTCCAACATTCCCGTCATTCCAGTGCATATTTTTTCTGTATGAAAATAAAGAAGAACCGAATGAAGGTACGAGAATACAAAAGACGCGAAAAAATCATTTTGATTGAAGTTTTCTAATGACATGATTTTTTCCCTATTTTATGTCCCACTGTTTTTTTTTACTGGGTAGCAAACTTCCGTTTCCTCCGTGGAGGGTGTGTGGGGAGCTAACAACTACCCTCGATCGAATACATGGGGATTTGCACGATCGCGAGACATACGAGTCGAATAGCTAGTTCGCGTGGTTGGTGATAAATGATGATGAGCGTACGCCTCCACAAAAACTATAATCTTTGCTCTTAGCAATGCGCCAGCCAATGTACTAACAAAAACATGAGTACACATTTCCTTGTGGCCACTATATTCTGAGCGATTTTTTTTTTATGATCTCACTCATTTCCGCAGCCCAATTATGGAGTAAAATTGCGGCGGACGCTTGGCACTACCACGTGACACCTAAACGAGCGTTAATCGATGTTTACAAACAGCAATTCCACTACGCGTGCGAATGCGCCGGTCTTATATGCTTTGTACTGCCTACTTGGGGTCGTCTTCCGGTGGCCTATAGTAGCCAACAGAGGCGACATCCAATGATTGTAAGGAAGAGCCTGTGTCGTGTAAAAGAGTTGTGTCACTTTTTTACTTCCAAACAATCTGTGCATACAGAAGGAAATTGGAACGGCTTAGGTTGATGGATGGAGGAAAGATTTATTTAAAAAGTTAAAGTTTCAAATCACCCTTAAACCATCGCCGTCTACGCGCTCCCCTGTAAGATATCTTATCAGCCAAAGGCTATTTCAGTCAGGTGCCAGATTGCAGCAGAATTCAATTTCGCTTTTGTGGATTGTATCGTCCACGCTTACCCCTATAGGCATAGGTATCCCTCCTCGAGCACGATTCCCCTCTTCAGGAGGAAATTGGTCAGAGTTCTAAGGAATCTAATAAAATATCCCCATAAAATATCAATAAAACGAGTACACGTAGGGCAGTTTCCATTGCGCATCATTGCCGTAGAGAATCGTTCCATTGGCAAGGCCACGGACGGCATCGATGCACGTTGCTGGAACGCGCTGGAGGTTCAAAGGGTCAACCAGCGGGAACCCCAATCTCCCCCACACCTTTGCCTAGCCGGACAGCACATGCTGATTAGGCCGGCCAGTGTAAAGCAAATGAAGACGGGCAGCCGTCTTGGCCGGTTTCAAAGTTCGCCACAAAAGAGCATCCATCTTGACGCGACACGAGGTGCCATGAGGGAACCATAAGGAAGCGACGGTATCTTTCGCGATCGCAGACTCCTCCCGCAGGGGGGAATTGTATATTTGCTACTTTTCGCCCACCTCCCAGCACGCCCTGCCGTCCCGCCCAGTGAGTCGGAAGGCAAAGAAATTGATGGAAATTTATTGGATTGTTTTTGTGCACTCTGAAAACGACACATCCAACGTCACACGAACCCCGACGTCCGAACGCGGTGGCAAAACCGTTCCAACAGTTCGTTGCGGTAATTGACGCCATTTGCATAATTTACCGGCGGAGAATTTCGGCGCATTGGTAATGAGCTGGCCGGAGCTGACCAGAGTCAGGACGCGAAAAGGGGATGCTCGATAGTTTTATATGGCATTTCGGGATTCGGGCGAATCAGTTTATCCGTTTATTTTAATAGGTTCATCATTTGGGATGATTATGATGACTGATTTTCTATCTAGAAAATGTTATACATGCACTAAAAATTCAAGAGGAATGGACACTAAAACATCCCGAAAAATCAATTTCCTAATACTAAGCGGCAAGCGTAAAGCATTAAACAATTGCGATTAATTAAAACGAGCAAAACATATGTGCATATAAGGAAAACTCCTCCTGGTGTTCTGATATTCAGCCGTCGCTTTGCACAGTGCCGGCACTTGGCTACCGGACCGTTATCAGGCAGCTCAACTGAACCTGGCGAACCGTGGGCTAATGTTTGATAATCGAAAACCATTTTAAGTGCCGCACCTGAAGAAAAGCGTTGGCATGTGGATTGATTTATTGACCATTGTTTAAAGCTTTAACAAGCCAGCATGATTTACGATCCCGGAAAAACAAATTAAGTTATATCCAAATGGTGGTAAAATTGGGTACAATTTTAAACATTTTCAGTACAATCAACATAAAATAAAGACGGTGAAAAAGTGGTTTCCTGTACTTACCATATTATTTCTACCCTTCCCCTTGCAGCACCATGTTGAACCGCGAAACTGGCGAGATGGAGTACGACACGGTCGGCGGGTACGACCGGGAGCGTATCTATCTGGACAAGGAGACGGGTGAGGTGAGCAGCTACCCAGCGGAACCGACCATCTTGAGCCACCGGCGGCGGAGCAAGTTCCTAGTACCGAAGCAGTACCTCCGCAACCAGTCGGGTATCGTCGCGCGGCGGCCTGCATCCGCGACGATCGGTTGTGCGGCCGCGATCACCAACGCGTGCAAGCAAAAGATGATTCCGATGACGAAGGAGGTACCTGTCAAATGATACTCCATACTCTACTCTCGCTAGGCTTTATAGACAGACTCCACACGACGCGGGAATGTATGTACTCAAGTGTACCGTATTGCTACGCCAGGAAGCGGAAGAGGTATAGAACGCCGAACGTGTCCCATTTGTCTTGTGTAGTAGCCAATAGACGAGGAGGAGGAGGAGAAGGAAAAGGACAAGCATGAGAACGATTGAATGGTGTTAATGTGAGTGTGTGTGTGTGCTTGCTTGTTGATGGATGGCGCGAGGATTAAAGATCAAGTTAACCACTAAACCGACTAAAACCCGATCATTAGTTAGCTAGAACAAGAACCACTAAAAGTTACCCCATGCCCAAAAGCACCTCGAACACAACGAAACGCACTATAACCACGTTGTTACTATCCCTTCCCGTGTTTCCTTTCCAGGAGATCACTGTTGGCTATAACAGTGCCGCTCATCTGCTCTACCTGCTACCGTTGCTGTTCATGACGCCCAAGCTGTTCGCGCTCGTGATTTCCTTCGTCGAGATGATCCTACACGTTTGGGCGCACCGGAAAACCGGAACCAACGGCAACCCGTCCGTCTACTACCGCAGCCCGATGCACGTGGTGACGCGGAACTTCTGCGAGATCTGCCGCCATGAGCGGCTGATGGGGCGAGTCGGCAAGCTGCAGGACGTACGGATGAAGCAGATGCAGAACTACTTCCGGAAGGTCACCCGCAACATTGCCTGATGAGGATGATGATGATGATGATGATAATGATGATGGGAGAGGCCATTACTTCATATCT
The DNA here is from genome assembly GCF_943734705.1 of Anopheles coustani. Taxonomy (NCBI): domain Eukaryota; kingdom Metazoa; phylum Arthropoda; class Insecta; order Diptera; family Culicidae; genus Anopheles; species Anopheles coustani. The sequence goes on from NC_071289.1 coordinate 90,798,049, forward strand.
TCTACTATTACCGGTCTTTTCCTGGAAGCCCTTCTGCCTATGTTAGAACGTGGGTTTTTCGGGTGGGTTGACCCATAATGTGAAAATAAGAAGTTTTTTGTTTTATTTTTTTATTTTTTTATTTAAACCGCGGAATAAATGCTGTAGTTTTGTGTAGGAAACTTACTTACTTATGAGGCGCCTGACGAAGCTCTATCCGAAACCGGTCACCGTTGCTCGCCACATTGGTCCTATTCCCTATTCCGGCTTTGCTAGCGGCTTCGTCTGCGCCATCCTTCCACCTCAATTCTTTGTATGTAGGAGAATTCTTCGCAAAACATTCGATCACGCCAAGTAATGTACGATTTATTTTATTGAATAAAGCAATCGATGTAACCACGGCATGATGTTTCCCGAGTTCTTTTAAGATAAGCTCTCTCGATAACGCTACTCGAGATTCATGAAAGGTAGATTTAAGCCCAGCCTAGCTACCAAAAAGAAAAACGATCACTTTGTTTGCTAAACTGAGCATGTTCTTGTCCTTTCCCACATATGGCCTTGTACTACTTACATTAATCAATTTTGTCTTGTAGCATGTTAGTAGTGTAATAGTCTCCTATTTCCTCACTCTCGTCCTCAACATCCTGTTCTTCGTCAATGTACTGCTCCACCTCACCATATCCCTCCTCCATTTCACCCTCATATGCATCAAACAACAGCGACTCACGAAGGCTTACCGTGGCCGTTTGAATGTTGATGAGCAGCTTTTGTGGCGACAGTTTCTTCACCGAAATGTGTTCCCTTCCCATGTGGGAGGTGAGCAAGGCGGTTGACGCGAATGACATATTACACAGTCCACACGTGGGCTGCAAATCGTTGTTGGTGTGATGTGTCTCGAGGTGCGCCAGCCAGGTGCTCTTTCGGGAGAACGACTTAACACACCGTGAGCACTCATACGACACCTTGGTTTCCGTATCACACTCCATCAGGACGTCTTGCAGGGCATCCCACGGTACGGTTACGCCGTGCTTGGTATACATATGCTTGTTAAGGTTGGAACGTTGCGAGAACTTGGTGCTGCACTTCCCACACTTGAATCGCTTCTCGTGCGTATGCGTTGGTAGATGCTTTTCCAGCTGGCTCCGGTACGCGAAATTGCGCGGACAGTACCGACAGGAGTATATCTTCGGGTGCATCTTACGCTTGTGTTTGCGGAGAAGCTTTACGTATCGGAACCGCTGCTTGCATACCGTGCACTCCCAGCGGCCATCCGAATGCAGCGTTTCGTTTTCGTTCTCTTCCTGCTTGTCGTCGAAGATCTGCACCTCGTTAGTTTCGGCAAACCTTTCCAGAGTCTCCTGCATCGAGATGTCTTTGTCTTTATGGTCCTGGCGGAGATGGATGTACAACGAGGTCACGTTCATGAAGCGCGATTCACAGATCACACATTCGAAGGGAAATTTTTTCCGATGACTGTTGAGATGTTTCTCAAATTCGCTCTGGCGGTAACACTTTCTGCCGCATGCCTCGCAGGTAAACTTTGGCTCGGGACGCTCTCCTGTGTGCCGGCGCATGTGAATTTTTAGGTTAATTTTTTGCCCAAAACTAGACGCATTCATTTACATAAAAGAAAAAGAAAAACAAGTGAATAGGTAACGTTTGTGTCAGGTTTGCTTCAACGCTAAAATGTACTTACCTTCTCCCACATTGATCACATTTGAATGGCTTCGCCTTGGTGTGAGTGACCACATGCTTCTTCATTTGGCTCGGATATTGGAATCTTTTTCCACAAAAATCGCAACAATAGCGCTAATCGTGATTAAACGGGAAGGAAGAAATGGCAAACATTAATGTCCTCTTTATAATGAAGGATTAAACATGCGCACCGCACATTCGTTCTGAACCTTACTTCGATTTTTTCATTTGAGACCTTCGCAGGAAAGACTCTTCCAATCAAGGACACACCATCAAGCGCTTCAATCACATCCTCCTCCTCTGAACAGTGTGAGGATGTGACATCATCAACCAAATGATCAGCGAAATATTCTTGTAAGTCCTCGTCCAGTAGCTCTTCACGACTGGGACTGTCCTGATCGGATTCGTTTTCCTCGAGCTGATCGGCATCAAAATTGACGGGTTGGGAGAACTTTCCTTCTTCGGCGAGTTCATCGACAAGATTTCCGTCGCCTCCAATTTGTTCTAACGACGCGTGTAATTCTTCTTTGAGGACCATGCTTTCCGAAATATCACACGACGTTTGTTCATCATTTGTGAAAGGATAATTTACATTGCGGATTAATTCTTCAGAAGATACCAGCTCGTCATCCTTCGCCACAGGCTCGTCGTTGGTTTCCGACGTGGCATCCTCATCCAGTTGGTAAAAATAGTACTTCCCATTCTCATATTTGATTCCAATCTCCTCTAGGTCGTCTTCAATATCATTATCCTGATCTGAAGTTTCATCAATGTTCGGTGCAACATTGTCCTCACTGGCGAGAATATCTGATACGTCATGCCCAATCGGGGAAGATGTGTCGGTATCATCGTATAGTACATAACTATTTGGCCTGACTTGATTGACCAAGGGTAAGAGATCTGGGTATTTCGGCAAAATCGTAGGAATTGCTTCTGGCAGAAGGTACCGATAGCCGTAAAGCGGATGCTTTCCGAAACAATCTTCACTGAAGTGGCAGCTGCATACTTTCATTTCTCCAGCTAGCAGCGCTGCTACCAAGGCAGGATCAGTGATGCTCAACATGGTGATCCATTGTTCCTGTGCCTGCCATTCCTCGGGAAACCTAACGAATGTTGAGAATCGGTTAGAAACAATAAACACACATGTTTTGTTGTGCAAAAACGCTCGAAGCTCATACCTGACAAAGAACGCAGACGTGGAACTGACAACATTATCATCCGTATCACAACCGGGTACGGCACACTTCATTGTTACATTTATACGTTATTCGTACGTACAAAAGAAGGACGACGAATAATTAACTAACTTTTGTATTATTTGGCGGAAACTAACTGCAATCCCGGGAATAATAATAACATTCTGATCCAAACACACAAGCAAATGCACACGCAGGTGGTTCAAGTGTCAATGTTGTGACGTTTCTAATGATAATAATGCAAGAAAGGTATCCGAGGTGCAGTCGGAATCCGAGTTTTGTTAAACAAAAACTTCTTAAAACATTAAATAACCAAATGAAAAGACATAAAAAAAGATTATAATACTCCCGGGCTAGCTTTTCATACAATAAAGTAAGGTTGCAGCTTGCCGTAACTTTTTTGACATACCATTTCATAAGTCACCTTGGTTTCAATGTTTAACTGCTATATTAACCCTGGTTGTGTTCTAAAAACTAACGTACTAAATTGACTCTTGTTCAAAAAAACATTTTCAAAAAAAATAATCACTTCTTATCTTAGTTACATTAACTATCAAAGCCATCGTTAAGATGAAGATAGAAAAAAAGATGATGAAGAGGTGTATGATATTACGACACATCCATTTTCTCATACACGAAAGAGATGTTTTTCTAACGGGGAAAAGATATCATGCGGAATACTGTTTGAGGCACCTACCGGAAGAGGAAGCCAATCCGGTTCCGAGCACATGCCGGCACTTTCTCGATACGAGTTGCATTTGTAGCAGACATTGCACACTGTCTCAACCGCACAAGCTCTACACAAACGGCCTAGCCGGTTAACCGGTATCCGCTCTCTAGGGGGGAAGATACGCTAGTCAGACAGAAAAGGTGTACCACATCTTAAATAAACTTGGAATACCTGGCGCTTATCGTGCAATGTTATCGTATCTCACAGTTACGCCATTGGTACCGTCAACTAAAAGATAACGTAAACTTTGTAGATTTGGTAAAGAAAGCATCTTCGTGCGTAGGTATTAAAAGAGAAAAAAACTAATTCAGTATGTCTCAAACGTTGGCGACGAGTTTGTTCTATTGACTTAATTAAATTTAAAATGTACAGACAAAAAGCAATCAGGACAGAAAATGAAGCAGTCTGATGAGTGCAGGTTTCGTTTCATCCCCTGACAGTGAGATAAACGATGCTTGACGAATTACACGACAACAGTGCATATCAAACGATCGATCGATGCGACACCCGTGATAAGCGAACGTATCACGCGTTCGATTCCGTTTTCAAGGGGCAAACAGAAGCTGGTAAAAAATCAGGTAGATGATGTTGATAACATGAAAAGAAAACGTTATAGTACATCATTGGGAAAGATACACCATTGGCATGGTGTTGACTAGATCGTGCATGAGGCATGCATTTTATTCATTTTTTATAATGCCAACGGTTTTCGATTCAAATCGACACACCACACGCGATCGAACCATGATTTGAATAGTACAACTTGCGCACTTCCGGACACTCCACAGAGATCAACCGTTTAATGACCTGCTTGGCCCGCGAGGGAGGGGACAAACAATTTGTACTCGGCTTGCAGCCCTATGAGTAGGATATACTGTTCCAGGGGTCGTTAATGTTTCATTTTACCTGAATTACACCATACCATACACCATACCAATTATGGTTCAGGGAACTGAACAAACTTACTAATTTTAGCAATCTACATTGCATTCAGTTTTTGATCAAGTATCATTCACCACATCCCAGCTTAAGGTAAAAAGCGTGGTTGTTCGAAATTTATCGACCCCTGGAATCCATTTCTTACCGTCTACACAACCGTTGCCTTTAGCGGCGGGCATGAATTCCTTTTTTGGACTACGATTTATGAAAAATCTACCTTCTGTATCCAAAGCCAACACTACTACTTGCCGCCGCAACTTTAGCGTCTCAGTTTGAGAAACCCCTCGAACCGCGTACGCGCCATCAATCATGATTGAGCACGGGACGACACTGACCTCGGTACGATGTCAGGCCGTCGATTTGACGCATGTCCGCCGGACTAAGGTATCGAACGGTGGGGCGGTGAGAAAAACGGTTCTAAGCAACCGTGGTGCCTCGTAGTTTTGTGGGTCCACCACGAACCGCATTTATGAGGAGGAATGGAAAAAAAGAGGTATATATTTTCGCATCAACAAATCACATGTGCCACCACTTGAAATATGTGTGCGCTAGGAAGTACTGAGCGAAACACAAGTGTGTAAATGGGGTTAGGCGGGCTGGAGCAATGCAAACATCCAGGTATCTCGACTATCTCACCAACTGGCGCTGATACGCGAACCGTGATGACAAATCGCGTCGAGCGCGCTGGCCCTCGGGAGGGGTTTTAGTCCGTCGGTAGCGGTTGATAAGTGCAGAGTGGTCTTCCGTGGCGCTCGTCGAAAGTTGCATGTTGTGAGACTGTGTGTGCTACTCTTTTTTTGTTCTCTTTTTGTTTTGGCTTTCTCGCGATATCGACACTCGGGATGATCGGTGATCGCGGATCCGCGGAATGTAACGTGTGAAGTGATCGGTACGCTACGTCCAAAATCGCCTTTCGACTCAAAACTGCACCGTTGGAGCATGTAACGACACACTCACACGTGTTGGTGAAACGTGTGTACGGGCAAAGTGTCGTGACATTGAAGCTCATCCCCCGCGCGTACCAAGGGCCTTCTCTGCTGGGGCGTGTGCACTTACGACTTTTCCCTTCTCGACGCTCGACTGACCGCGAGGTTTATCTAAAAAAAAATAAATAGAAAAACCCTCACAGTAAACACATACGCACACACCATTACGGGAGATAGACGCGGCGCACTCGAAGCAATTGGAGCTGGAAATACAAACCGCTGGACGATCGGCGTGAACAATTCCCTGCGCACTGTGAAAGTGTAAGAGGGTAAAATAAAACATAAAAATAACAAAACACACAACGAGTCCCCCCTGCCACCTGCTCAAATCTAATCAGCCGAAGCGGGCGAAAGGCGCGCGATAGTGGCGCACGGGGTCGCGGTGTTTTATTGTTTTACTCACGGATCCGCGCGACAATCGGGCTTGGCGTAATTTCGGCCACCACCACCACATCTGGCTCGCAGCCAGATAGACGTCCTGCGCCATTGTACGGTTTGGTCAGAGAATGTGGAATCGCGCCCGGGAACGGTTCGCGCTGCCTGTGTTGTGTGTTCTTGCCGCGAGCGATTTCCAGTCCAGTGACGCAACAGTGGCCGAAGCGAGGTGCTAGGTGCCTACGGTGCGTGAAAAAGAAATCAACAAATACGAACCACGATCGAACCGCATTTAGGGTGGATGTTTTAATAGCGAAAATTGATTAAACAACGAAAAGGTTATTACAATCGTGCCGTGTGAGTGTTCTGAACGAAGTTCCTACAACCAAACGAAGCCGACCGGGGCAACCGGGATCCACACAAGATGGGCTTTAACTGTACGCTGTGTGGGCTCGGTCCACGGATGACCGTGTTCGTAATAGGGACCATTACGCTGGTAAGTACGATCTTGCGGCTGCAGGAAATTCCACCATACCATTCATGGCGTTATTTCTGCAAGGACAGAAAAGAAATTGGGATGACAACCCTTCTTCACCCCACCATAAAACCGACAATCTGCTGGCCCGGATGTGATCGCCGCGATGGAGCTTATCATATCGTTTCGTATCGTTTGTGTTTTACGTTTAACAGGATGACGAACTTTTTGGAGCTCTTTTAGGGACAACAATGGGGTGGAAATATGATCCAATGGAGGGGTGCAATTGATTATCCATTCCGGTGATAACGATTATGGATAGGATGATTCAACCACGGTCGAAGAAACAAAGAGCGAAATTTTAAGGGTATTTCATTCCATACTTGAATCAGTGTAATCAGCAATACTCAACATGAATTAAGCCATATTTTTAATTAAAGTAAAACATAAAACACCACTTACTAAATGCGAACAATTCCGATTGATACAAATCATGTAAATGATTGAGCAATTTGATCTGAACTTATACATCCAACATCTTCCCGCACCGCGTTCCGTCGCAAACAACTCAACAACGTGATAAACTGTCATTATTTATGATGTGACCTGTTAAGCTCGACAGGCTTCACATATGCATGTGAATGATTCACTGTATTACTTTTAAATAAGCGCTGATAAAAAAACACATACGGCTTCCCAGATCTGTCCAGAGTGATATGGATACCTGTTCCCGAGCGGAATGATTCATGCTTTCGCCTGCTGTCAAAGACCCATCCGTTAAGCCTTATCAACAATCCGGTCTAATCTTTCATTCATTGTTTTCGATGTTATCTAGATACATTTCGTAAGTTTTTATTTTTGGTTTTTCTTTTGCACTCGATGGCAGCATTTGGCTGGTGGCTAAGCCGGGTTGATGCGAAGAATGTTAGCTAATGGTTTTTTTTTTCACTTTTCGCAAGACATGGTTTTGCCCCCGAAAAGGATTAGTTTTTTTACACCAGTCATCTGATCCAAGAATAATGGTTTTGGGCCATGGAAACTACGGAAATTCCAATTACGCATACGGTTCAAAATACACACACGGTTGCGAAGGCTGGAAGGGTTCTGAGTATGACGTTTTTTGATAAAAATGTCGGCAAACAAAAATGTGTCAAGCATGTTATATGTATATTTGGGAACCAAATTAAACATCTGGTAAAATGTAAAAACGTACTTTTGCCGCCCACCGAATACGAGACGCTCCCTTATGTCTCAGTTTAGGATCTATATACCACTAAATGTACCATGTAATTACAATCAAAAGCCATCCCCAAGGTCCAGCCAAGGTCGCACGAAACTCAATCCTTTTTACATCATAATAAAAATTCTTTTATGCCGAGCCAGTCACACGCTATCCAAGGAATGGTGGAAGATGTGCATTGGACAGAAGATACAGAAAATAAAAACCAAAATTGCTTGTGCTCGTTAGCTGCTGCTGCGAAGGAGTTATCATAAATGTTGGGCCGCATTAGCCCAACGTCACGTGGTGGGCCCAAAGTTTGTGGTTTACAAACCGTCAACCCCTGGCTCCGGGTGTCCGGTAGCG